>NC_090797.1:5635000-6260833 GCF_040054535.1 Antennarius striatus
TTTACTTGATTCGAGTTATCAGCTAATTGCTATTTGCAGGTCTGAGTAAATTAAAATGACCCCATGGACGAATTCGCTTGAGCAATTTTCCGTCGACTGGAAATCTCCTTACTTCCGACTTCCAGCTGGTATCTTATTGGCTCACTTAGAATAAGGGGCTATCTGATTGCCTCTCTAACTACAACGTTTATTTCTTTATCATGTTGATTTGAGCGTTATGGTGTTGCTTTCCTGTGAATGTCGGTGTCCATGCAAAGGCCTTGTTTGAAATATAAGATCTGCACACACACAGAAACCCACATGCTCAACCCATCTGTGATACGCTACAAATTCTCACACAAGCACACATCCACAGACCTCCATTCATGCCCACACACACACCCACTCCGTTTCTTCAGCCACAAACTTAACCTCGCGGTGAAATCCGACTGACGCAGATGAGCTGCAACCGTCTTTATTAGGTGAAAACCACTCCCTCTCGCGGTCCTCATGGTGCTCGATACGCAGACACGGTTGACACACCACTTCCTCCACCTCCCCTTCCACCAGTCCCCTCTTTTATGTAGACACAGATGTCCAAGATCTTACACACTGTGAGTGGGCGCAGATGGCTCCTATAGCAGCCCGTCAATCAGAGCTTTGTGGGGAGAGCAGGGAGATCACAATCCACTGGACTGTTTACAGGAGTGTGACTGTATGTGTGCGTATGTATACATAAATCTTGTTCCAAGAATAAATACATAGAATCTTTTATTCTAATTAAAATCTAGTATAATAAAGGAAGCTTTTAAGCTGCATAATTTATGTTTTAACTAATAATAAACAGAGATAACGCAGATGAATCATTTTGTCTGTGCGCTGTGGAAAATAATATTCAATCAGGGGTGAATTTGGTGTCTAGTTTTGTTAATATAACACCGTTGTCGTGACGGCTGATGTCAGAGGTGACGGAACCCATCGCTGGTGATTGAACGTTAACTGAAGTCAGGTTAGGAGCCCGTGTGTAAAGACTCATCCCGGTTTCCATTTAGAAGGTCTGCATATTGTTAATACATAAAACAATAGAGGATTTACACACCTGAATGAAAGAGAAAGCCTGTGTGTGGTCACACACACTTCAGTGTTGATTTACATAATAACTCATTTCCAGCTACATGCCACATAAACCCATACTTACTCACACACGATGTCTTCCCTGGCCCCGGACTCCATATGAATTATTCAACCAATCACACGGATGAACAGTCTGAACCGTGTCTCTTGATTGGGACATGCTGTGTTCACTTCAAAATATATCTCACGGTGTACCTGACTCTCTCTCTCACTCTGTGTGTGTGTGTGTGTGTGTGTCTGTGTGTGTGTGTGTGTGTGTCTATATATGTCTGTGTGTGTAAAACAAATTAAGGACAATTTTTGAATTTTCCCATAACAGGGCATCTTGATTGTAGAAGCACTACTATTTATTTTTCATTCTTTCATCGTAAGGTTTTTATTGTGATTAAATGAAAATACATTTAAAGCTGTCAGCACATGCTTCATCAAAAATAAACTTGATTCATAATCCTTGTTTGTATGTTTTATATATGAATACTATTGTTTTGCAAAATGCAGATCATATTTTTGCTTTTCTAGCTCCTCTTTTTAAAGTTTTCTATTGTTTTGTGCTAAATTACTGTAAACCACATACGTGGGGTTCATTTCCTTATATTTAAAAGGTTCTTCTATCAATCTACCCATTATTTCATACCCGTTAAACACTTTTTATTCCTCTTCCACCTCTTGCAGAGATGTTAGAGTCCAGTAACCTCGTCACCTTCAACGGCTTGGCCAACAGCTCGAGCTACGACGCTTTCCTGTTGGACGAGGAGCGAGGGAGACTATTGGTCGGAGCTGAGGATCACATCTTCTCATTTGACCTCGTCAACATCAACAGAGACCACAGACAGGTAGAATTCATATTTACTGTATTCAACTGTGTGTAAAGTTTGTGCTGCACTCCTCTCCTCTCCTCTCAATCTATTACACCATTTCATTTTTTTCGCATTCCCGCTGTCTGTCTGAGTCGAGACACTGCTGCCCATAATTCCATTACATCAGCTGGACTAGATTAACAGTGTTCTTTATCAGAATCAGGCATCTGCCTCGGACACAGAAGACTGACACAGACTTACCTGAAGGCAGCAGGGATCTGACCGACATTGTCATAATTTTTGCCGGTAGCTTAGATGTCTATATTTTTTTCTGACTTTTGTTCTGATGGTTACGTCATGAGATAAAGACAGATAAAAAGCAGTGATGAAGCAAATGTAATTAAATGACCTGAAAATGTGAAACGCGGCATACCAGGAATGGAAGAGGATGGAAGCTCTTCAGAAAAAGTGATGAAGACTTGCATGGGTATAAGCATAAGAATTTTTTAGAATTTATACCAGTTCCCTTACTCATCCTAAACAAGTACTCTTGTGCAACCTTGTGTGTTTATAAAGTTACACAAAGTACCACAGACAAATGCAACTTAAGGGCAGAGCCATCATCATTTCCCGAGCAAAACTCCAAACCCCTGGTATTTCTTCGTGTTTTAAGTGTAGAGTATAATTATTTTCTCTGAAAAGAATTTAACATTTAAATTGCATAATTCGAAGCCTACAATTAGTCTCCATAAATGTGTCCATGTTGACACAGTTAGAGCAACACGGAGGACAACAATCTTTTTTGTTCCCACACTCTTGGGTGAAAACACAAGGAAAACACGAGATGCATATTTTCTTCACAATTTATTTCAATGAATACAAGTGACGTGAGTTACAGTCGTACACAACATTGCATACATTATCTGATTTTGGGCTACGTTTTATTAAGGGATAGCTTCCTCTTGCTTTCCTTTAGAAAACAGCTGTTTAGACAAGCCTTTTATGGTGGGCTGCATCAATGCTGTTCCATTCATCTCTGACTGCTTCCCACAAATGGTCAGGGCCCCAGATGTTTTGCCAACCTGTTTGGCTTTGGTTACATGCCTGTACAGTCTCTATTGGGTTAAGACCCGGTTCCTAAACGGGCCAAAACATCACTGTAGGAGAACAGTGATGTTTGTGATGTTTTTTATGCTCTAAGTGCTGGAGGATTTTCTTGTTGAAAAAAAGCTTTGTGTTTTATATCCACCACACATCTTATTCAGCCTCGGATTTGGAAACAACCATTTTCGATACTCCTTTGCTTTAATGCGCTTTTTGCTCTGCAGAAACTCGCCAACGCCAGATGCAGGATAAAGCCCTGATAGCATACTTCTACCTCCTTGGTGTCTCTTGGTGCTCAAGAGGCCAACAGAGACAGCGTTCTGGAGCATTTGCACAAAGCTTCCATCATTACTCATCACTCCAGAGTGATTTTGACTCCAACATGTGCATAAAAGTTTGGACTTTTTTTTTTAAGACATTTTTGAGAAAAATTATAACGTCACTCCTCGGGCATGGAGATCACAGAGATGTCAAGACTTTTGTCAACTTGATCAAGACTAAGATAAAAAAAAAATTCAAGCACGCTGACATAAACAGATATCATGTTTTTCTATTTCATCTTTTTTTCTGATTTAATCTCACAGTATTTGTTTATCCATCACCTAATGCCTTTTTTCCTCTTGACTTTACTGAAAGGCCAAGAAAGTGAGCAAGCTTGGAGTTGATATAAACCCAACGGATCCAAAGTCGCTCTACTGGGATTACACACCCTGATTTTGTCTGATTCATTGCATTGACTCGCTGCCTTCCCTCTCTCACGAAACAACGTACAAATCTCTTCCCTCCACCCCCAACATAGAATGACTCTGTTCTCCTCTCAATTGCACAGATTGCGTGGCCTGCCACCCCGTCCAAGAGGGACGAATGCAAGTGGGCAGGGAAAGACTTTGGGGTAAGTCAGTGATCACAATGGCATCATCATTGGGCCACTCCTCAACAATTTTCATTTCTTTTCTTCCACAAATGCTCTGACTGTCTGACTGTCCTGCTTAGATTTGTGTGTTTCTTCAAATAAGTCTCGGATCAATGTTTTGGCAGAAACATCGAGGCACTGAAGCAGTTGCCTGAATCCAAAAAAAGCACAGCAGAAGTAGAAAATTAGCTCAAGCTCATCTGACATGTTCCACAGCACAATGTTCTCTCTGTAGACCAACCCCCACCGACACACATAACTAAACACACCGTACAGCAGATGTTCAGTCACAGTAAGGTGTACTCTGTGTATGTGAGGACAATGGTGCGTCCCCTCGGAGATCATTTGCTGCTGATGGGAGTGGGTTTGTTTGTGCCTCAGACTGTGCACATATGTGCATATTTATGTGAGGGTGTATTATTTGTGTTCCCGTTATCTGGCGCTGCATTAAGTCACATGTGCCATTCTGCAGATGTTTACTGAACACACACGTAAACGTCCCCATCTTTGTTTGCAAAGTGGAACTAGTTGTGTGTCGGTGTTATCTCTTTTTTTGTTTTCATAGGCCCTCTCTGTCTGTCTACAATCAGATACAGCAATATCTGATTGTAATTTCACGCCTTGATGAGCCCGGATTGAAACCTCTGCAGGGTTTTTGGATTAGCCAGATTTATGACATCCCTTTATATCACCCAGGTTTTTACTGTGGTCTAACTCGCCGCTCACTTTTTTTGGGATCCTCTCATAAACACAAGAAGTACTTCCCATCCTCACGCTAGAAAGAGAACCCATTCCGGCAGTGCAAATTCACACCGAACTCAATGATGAGGTATTTGCGTGCTGTGAAAATGTTTATTCTTGCAAATGAGGGAGAGCAAAAATGGAGCGCAGCACGGAAAGACCTTGATTAGTACATTACTAATGCATTCGGAGCTTCCAAAGTGATGCATCTCAAACTATAATTTACAGCCGCAGAGCAAATGTAACAGCTGCCTTCTGAAATACATGATGGCTGCATCTTTCTCGGCTCGGCTGAAAAAGTAGGCGACACTGTACAAGTCAGTTCTTTGAACATAATGTAATGTGGAGTCACTATTTGCACTGCTTTTGTCCTCTAACTTCACCCTATATTTCTAATGTATTTTCCGTATTCATCAGCGTAATCTCAAAATTCACTCAGCGCCGCCAGATGTATACAAACCCATCGCAAATCTGTCCACCTATTTCTCCAATGGAAAGTCATCATCAATTCGCAGTCCAAAGAGACTCATTCATTTCATCCAATAATAAGCCATTTATCCTCTGCGGTTGTTGTGGTTTTTCACATAATGACATGGTTTGTGATCGCGGAAACCATTTTTCACCGACAGAGCCACATGTTTCAGTGACTCCAATAACTTGTGTCTGTCAGTACGAAGGTGTGACCTACCTACCACGTTGAAAATTAGTCTATCCTGAAGACAGCTACGCAAAATCCTAAACAGAGCTGACACTGCGGGGATTATAGAAGCTGGTGAAATGCGTATAACAAGGGCGTGAGAATGATTCTGGGGGTGTGTGCTCCCGCTGTTCAAAAGTAGGAAACACAGAGGGTAAAGTCATTATCCGCCAAAATCACAGACTCAAAGAGACGGACTGGGTGTAGGTCAGCCGTCATGAAGGTTTAGTCGTCCTGTGTGAACTCAGTGATACTCCTGTAGACACGGTGGGATAGTGATAGCGTGCACAGCTGAGTGGTGTTAAGTGTATTAATAAATCCTATAGAAAAAAATCACAAAATATGTTTTATTGAAGAAATTGATTGAGACATTTCAGGTAATACAAGTACTCGGGGTTTTGGGTTTTTTTTGCACATTTGCATGAGGAGAGGATCGATTTCATTCTCATAATCCAACTTTTTCTTGTGTTTGAATCTGTCGTTGGCAACCATTTAGCATAGCTTAGCATAAAATATGGGAAAAGGAGGAAATGGTTTATTCTGCATCTGTTCATAGGCAACAAACTCGGCCCGCACCTTCTGTATCTTGTTTGTTTTATCACATAGGGAATATTATTTCTCTGCTAGTCTCAGTGATTTCCTGTCAAGTCACTGCAGCCAGTGAAGAAATAGTCCATAAAATATATTGTATACAGGCAGATTTTTTTCCACCTTCAGGCAGAATTGGCTGTTTTCTTCTTTTTATTATCATGTTTTGTTTTGTTTTTCTTACAGACAAGATAATATTTAGTGCATTATTTTGAACAAAATTAAGAAAATCTCAGCATGAAGATTACTGTTCATATTCGTAAAATGTCAAACTTATCATTAAAGAACACAAAATCAGACTTTGAACAGGTTCTATTAATAGCAGGAATTGCCATTTTGTTCAGGTTTATGATGTCATTTTGAAGGTACACAGTAAAATGTCTTTTGTATTTCTGTCCTATCCTAAACTGAAATGTCAGTAAGGTTCAGAAGCCTGAGGAGGGGCATTAGAAGGAGGAGGAAAGAAGGATAATTTGACTGTCTGCTTGTGATGTGATGTGTGAGCTGTTGCCAAATCCTCCAGCAAATGTGTATTTATTTGTTAGGTGTATATTCAGCGTGTTTTTATAATAAGGCAAACCCCAGCTAATCTCTTTAACACATGTGCCCAAATCAGCTCCTCCAGGCTGCTAATAACCCTCTTACATTAACCAATCCCGTTGATTAGCGCTCTAATAAACAGTCTCTCTCTGCTGGGACTATCAGCATGTGCTGGAGAGCCAACTAAAATATCCCCTGTAAATTCAAACATATGGATCATTAAATAGCCGAGGTAAATTTGCCTGACTTGACTTACAGGTGGGATTTCCTTGAAGGAGACTCGGTTTCAAGCAGTGAGTCTTTTCCAAAGCAGCTGGAAAGCCCCTGCTTTATAGGGAAATCCAGCAGAAAACCTTTCTGTTATTCTCTGTTTTCTATTAGTCTCTGTTTTCAAGTGAATCACTAAAGGGCATGTTTCTATTGAAACTGTCAGCGTTATTTTCACGAAGGATGAAACTTAATTTAAACATTGTGATGCTAACATATACAGTCTCTTTCATAAAAAATCCCAAAGGTCTCACATGCCTTATGAGACCTTAATACACTATGCTTGTAGGATTACTACATAAACAGAGAGAGATATTGCATGTGCATGAATGCACATAAATGTATTTCAACCTCTGCCAGCTGTGTGTCTCATTGTGTAACATTTTATACTTGTCAGGGTTTGATGGTCCTTGTCTGATTTGTTTTTCTTTTTTAGAAAGAGTGTAACAACTTCATCCGGGTCCTTCAACCTTACAACCAGACCCATCTGTATATCTGCGGCACTGGAGCCTTCCACCCCATCTGTTCTTTTTTGGAAATGGGAAAAAGGGCAGAGGTGATTTATTAAAACATGTTTAATCCATTATATACATACTTAAGATAACTTATTAGTGATCATGCGTTCATGAGTAATTAAAAAGCCTCATCTGTGTTTTCTTTGTGAGACGGTCATCGTAGGAAATTAATGTATTATATAGAAGTCAAATTATTCATCTGGATAGATTTGTGTGGGTTAATCACTGTGGCTGCATTGATCTTATTCCATTTCTCGATTTTGTTTTATGGTTGTAGACACTATGTTACAACTGCCTGCAGCTTTATGAAACTATGCTTTTGCACATGACTGGTCTTCTCAAACCCAAATGTCGTGTATTAGTGTCCTATAATGACAGCGTAATTTGAAACACAGACTATAGTTGTACCATCAGCTAAGCTTAATGTGGCTTTCACTGCCCACATTTTGAACTTTGACCCTCTCCCACACAGGACAACATCTTTCGACTGGCCTCATATTTTGAGAACGGCCGGGGAAAAAGCCCCTATGACCCTAAAATGCTCTCAGCCTCGCTTCTGATCGGTGAGTTTGATCTCTGTCGTGATTAGTTCCAGGAAGTCCACATTAGCTTCAGAACTGGTCATTAGTTCCTAACTATACTTTTTCTTGCCTGCAGATGGAGAGTTGTACTCCGGCACATCTGCTGATTTCATGGGGAGGGACTTTGCTATTTTCCGTACCCTGGGAGAGCATCATCCAATCAGAACGGAGCAGCATGATTCAAGATGGCTCAATGGTAAAAAAAAAAACAGAAAAAACAACAACAAAAAAGAACCTAAAGTATTCCCCAAGGAATTAATATTCCTGTAAAAAGAATACTTGTTTTGACTCAATTCAAAATTGTAATTTAACATGATAGTGAGTTTTCAAACAGTAATCGGATGCGTTGCCTTTCCTGAGTTTTAAATAGTCCCTTTGTGTTTACAAGGAATACTAATTGCTCAGTATACCAAAAATAACCTAGATAACATACATTTACAAACTTAGCAAACTCCAACTAACCTAACTATTAAAGTAAAAGAGGATGCTTACAGCCTGCACAGACCTCAGCTATTCAGTACCAGCTTATTATTGACCAGTTTTCAACAGACTTTGAACCATTAAATTCCCTCACAAGCCCTAAAGTATCCAATTTTTCTATTCATGCGTTGACATCAGGTATCAATGCTCATTCACAAAGTCACCGAATTTGCCCGTGCTAGTAAGATTAGCTGGGCGGTAAAGGTTATTGACTGTTCGGTCTGTCTGGCTGTCTTTCGGCACCGCAGAGGTCAGTTTTTGAACCTTTCCCTCAAGCTGTGCCATGCCTTTTCTCCCTCTTTCCCACAGATCTAATCCATTCTCAGCTGTTTTCCTGTAGTGGAGTCAAATTCCTCCCAGTTCCTCTAAAACCGTCCCTTGCGCCTCCTGCAGCCCCATCGAAAACCACATACACTATTCACGGCAGTGCTGATTGCTCTGACATATTAATAAAGAGTGATTTAGAAGGCAGAGGTCATTGTTAGCGCCTTAATCCCCATCGATCTTTCACCTTGTTCTAACAAATACGCTCGGGGCAGCCCAGCAAAATCCAGCTCCTCCACCACAAAGGGGGGATTGTAATTGTATGGATTACAGGGATGGGGGGATATTCTATTGAGCCTTTATCAACAAGGTTACATGGTGCTCACATGTAACGAGAGAGAATATTGGGAATGAATCCTTAATAGCAGTTAAGTCTCCAAAGGATTTAGGGTTAAACGGTAGCTTTGGCTTCGCTGGGCTCAATTCACAAAACGTAAATGTACACATTTTCTCATTTTAATGCCCCCACACTCAACATCGAGGCTGAATTAAACTTCTGCTGAATGAAGTTGTGTTTTTTTTTAATTCAAATGGAATGAATCGTATGACGTTATTGTTCGGCGGCAGCAGAAGTTTCTGAAAAAAAGCACATGCGATGTTGAATTTATGAAAGGGAGCATTTAATAGTATATTCACCATAGAGGTATGAAGTGTGTGTGGGGTACACATGATTCATACCAGAGGTCTCACACCCACACAGCACTTATAAATCTGCTTCCCACTTTGGCCACACTTGCCTTTTTCACAGCTACTCTATATCCTAAATGGCCATTGAGGGGTAACATGGCACTGCTTGTTTCCCTCCGGCTAACCCCGGGAGCTTTTAGACGCAGGCTTGCTTTACGCGTGACGACGACTTAATATCTGCGGCCACTTTTCTCGGTCAAGTTGAGAGATATCCTGGCCCTAGGGCCAGCCTCGCCCATTTAACTTTGATTTCCTCTTGCATTTAAAGTGGAGATAAATGTATTCATGTTTTACCCTGGACAATAAGAGCCATGTGTTTGTGAGGATGTGGTCTAGAGACAGGGGTTATGTGGGATTTGGGCTTGGAGTGCTCACTTGGGTTAAAGTCAGATACTGTAACAGAAGGGTGTAAAGTGAATGGCTGTTATTACCGAGCCGTGACTGGAGAATATCATGGGGGATTGGTTTCAGAGGTGTAAAATAGGGGTGAGAGGATTGCCATTGGGGCAGATGTTGGATCATAAAAAATTGGGTTTGTGTAAGGGTGTGTGGTTGGAGTATCGGAGCAAGGATGTGCACAGTGTTGGTTTGTGTCCTTTAAACTTTGTCTTATTTTTCCCCTGCAGACCCCAGGTTTGTAGGTGTACACCTAATTCCAGAGAGTGACAACCCTGAAGACGACAAGATCTTCCTGTTTTTCAAAGAGAACGCCATGGATGGAGAGCATACCGGCAAGGCCACCATTTCCAGGATAGGACAACTGTGTAAGGTAACAACACACACAAACAAAACCCTCATCCTGTTTTCCTCTGAAGATTTCAAGATTTCTCACATGCTTGAATGACCTCTGAGAAAAAGATATCCGCCAGCATTTGCAGAAAATGTGTTGAGTTTTTGTGTGCTGCAATACAGAATGACATGGGAGGACACAGGAGTCTGGTGAACAAGTGGACCACTTTCCTCAAGGCCAGGCTAATGTGTTCGGTTCCTGGGGTCAATGGCATCGACACACACTTCGATGAGCTACGTGAGTGCGTTTTCTTTATTTGTGTGTGATGAAAGATTGACCTCATGTATTCCAACCTTCATCCATTCCTGTTTTGTTTTTGTTTTTTCATTTTGCAGAGGATGTGTTTCTCATGAGCTCCAAGGACCCAAAGAATCCGGTTATCTATGCCGTATTTACCACATCCAGGTTTGTACCGTTCCGGATCTATATGTTGCTCTCCATTGTGTGTGTGTGCAGAGACATAAACATCCCAGACAAGCTACTTTCTCTGTATTTGAAAAAACATATTTCAGATTTCCCTTTCAGAATTCTTTTCTTCCAAGTCTACATTCATTTTATCTGTAATTTTCTAACCACTCTGAATGACGCAGGAGGAATTTGGGCGACTAAATGAGTCCCTGTCAAATTCCCAAACAGCGTCTTCTGTCCCATAATAATCCACTTTCAGGCATCTTACGGTTGCTTTCCCTTGGCATGGTACTCCCCCCACATCTCCAATTGTGGATTGATTTTAGCTGATTGTCCAACTCCCCTCCTACCTGTCCCCCTTTTTTCATTGAAACCTTGGCAGAGGCTTGGAGGGGAAATGAGATTAAGGGGCAGTAGGGAAAGAGAGAAACATGATATTCACTCAGCTGGAACGCATGTCTCTCCCCTGGCCGCCGCCCCAGCCTTGAATGTTTTTTTTTTATTTTTTATTTATAAGCTGGGTGTGGCTCTATTCAAGCATGTGAAGAGGTGAAGGCATGGTGCAAAGGCAGATAAGTGAGTGGAAATGGCACAGATGGTGGCACTTATCGTGATTATGGTGAATTTGCATATGGGGAACGGTGTCCCATCGGTATATCCGACTTGTTCTGAAAGGACAAGAAACACTTCAGTATCAATCACCGCTAATGATGAGACAGGCGTTATAGAATGATGACACAAGCTAACGCTCGGTGACAGGCGGTTTGCATCTCTAAGCCCGAGTGGCTTTTCTCAGCTCACTGGAATGTATTCAAATCAAGAGTTCAATGCACCGTGGTAGGTGTGCACCTATATATATATGCGTGTGTATGTGTGTGTGGATCTACACTCACCCACATGCATGGAAGCTTGAAAATTTAATTATGGGGCATTGAGAAATTAGAGTGGTTTAATTGGTTTTCTAAGTGGCTGGTTTTCAGAGATAAATAGAGCAGAGACTCAGAGGGATCAGCTTTTATTACCTCTGCTTAATGGGGCACGAAGATGCCGCCACCGAAGATCAATGTTTGATCGTCCCCCTGTTTGCGCGCAAGTATGCGTCGTATGTTCAGCCGAATTTGTACGTCCCTCCCTCAAACTGTAAATCTGTGTAAACAAACGGTGGCCTTTCGTCTCTGAGTGAAGATATCGGAGCTCCTTTCCTTGTGCCCCAGGATTTAATAGAATTTTTCCCTAATTAACATTTTCAAATGCTAATCCATTCATCTTCCACACTTTAGTAAGTCCTGTCTGCTGCATGTACGCCAGCCACATCTTTAATTAGTCCGATACACTTCCCACTGCAATCAACAAGACAAAAGACATCCTAAATGTTATTGAAGCATTTGGTTCCTGCAAATGCAAGAGATTTGTTGTCCAAATTCAATTTTGTTACTTGGAAAAATTACACAATCGAAGGCAGAAAACAACTGATGACTGGATCTCAAATTAATAAAATTATAAAATTGCTGAACACATGCCCCCTGTGGTTGGAGGTTAGTAGGTTAGACGGTGGTCATAGATGTGTGACAAGCTCCACGTAAAGATTTTAACAGCTGCTTTTGGAAAATGTATGTCTTCTACTCAGTGAAACTCCCACATTCTCCAGTTCAGTGAGTCACTCTTCAGATTGCTTTTCTTATGCTTAATCTGGAACAGAGAGCATGGATTGAAATAAAATTTCCCCTTTCTTACCATGATTTATCCAACCTTAACTGTTTTGGACTTTGTCCGGCTATTGAGAATAAAACCCCTCACATCTGCATCGAGCAAAAGCTAAAAAAAAAAAAAAAAACATTCTGGAAGGGATTTCAAACATGCTCTGAACCAGGTCTGCTGTTATAGCGGTGATGTGCCCAAATTCCTGTCTGTTCTCGTGAGGCTGGAAGCAGTCGGAGTGAAGCTCCAATCTGTCATTCTTGTACTTAAGTAATGACAACCTTGTTCCCGTCCATCTTTGTGTGATGAAGGGTCATTTTGGTGTCTTTCTTCAGCGTTCTACAAGCTCTTAATCCCTGCCTTGTGGCCAATGTTTTCCGAATCCCTTTCGTTTGTCTCTGTCAACTTTTTTTCGTTTCACCGCCCTCTCACTCCGTGCCTCTTCATCGTTACACCTCTTTTTTTTGGTCCCTCACCCCATTCCTCTCTCTTTTTTCCCATACAGTAACATCTTCAAAGGCTCGGCAGTGTGTATGTACAACATGCCAGACATAAGACGAGTGTTTTTGGGGCCCTACGCCCACAGAGATGGACCCAACTACCAATGGGTTCCTTTCCAAGGGAGGGTGCCCTACCCTCGCCCTGGCACTGTGAGTCTCCAACTAAAAAGTACAGCAAGTTCAAAACTCTAAACCACCCAGAAATCACTCAACACTACTCTTTGTGTTTTGTCTCAGTGTCCCAGTAAGACATTTGGAGGATTTGACTCCACCAAGGACCTCCCTGACGATGTCATCACCTTCGCCAGGGGACATCCAGCCATGTTCAACCCAGTGCATCCCATAGGTGGGCGTCCCATCATGGTGCGGACAGATGTGGACTACCAGTTCTCCCAGTTGGTGGTGGACAGAGTGGAAGCAGAGGATGGACAATATGATGTCATGTTCATAGGGACAGGTATTCAACTTCAACCTTTCCCAAGCCGATACATTGAAAGAATGTATCGGGCATTAGTCACAGTGACACGTTATTTTCGTTTTAATATCAACATTTTTATCTATTTTGATAAATTTTACAAAATATCTTAATCTGCTTTGGTCTTAAAAGTTGTGTCGTTGCGACATGCTAAATTTCAACTGACATTTAGTAAAAACCTGAAGGGAATATCTTTTATTATAAAGGATAACTATATTATAAATGCTTAATGAAATATTTTGTAGTCTGGTGGTAAAACATGCTAATACCAAGAGATAGAAAATATTTCAAACACAACGTTATAGTTGACGTCTTTATTTGAATTTTAACCTGAAGTGGTGCCTGCAGATTTAGACTTCAAACAGTCAGTTGCATTCCTAAAAACAATAGTTACTCATGCAAGCTCAAACTAGACTTTTCTACACATACATTATTTATGTACTGTATATACATTCTTTCAGACATGGGCACAGTGCTGAAGGTGGTGATGATCCCCAGAGAGAGCTGGCATGACCTCGAAGAGGTGGTCCTGGAAGAGATGACTGTCTTTAGGGTATGACATTGACTATTGAGCGTTAACAGCTTAAGTAGCCGCTGCCTATAAAAACACATATGATGTCTACAGATGTGGTGCTAAAGCAGCTGTACTTTATTTATTCTACGCAGGAGCCTACTCCCATTACTGCTATGGAGCTGTCCACCAAGCAGGTACAAACTTGTTTTCACACATAATCCTTTATCCGAAAGTTGTTGACAGGGCTTTAAGTATGAATGTAACAAAAAAGAAAGAGCAATCACAGACATGCCCAAACGCAAAGATAATGTTTCCATCGAGGACCAAACCCATAATGTCTTTTTACGACAACCTTGCGCATTAAAATATAACATTTTTATGTCTTTACTCTTTATTTTGCTCCCACAGCAACAGCTGTACCTTGGCTCAGCCCTGGGTGTATCGCAGATGTCTCTACACCGTTGCGAGGTGTATGGGAAAGCTTGTGCTGAGTGCTGCCTGGCCAGAGACCCTTATTGTGCTTGGGATGGCACTGAGTGCTCCAGATACTTCCCAACTGCCAAGAGGTAGGAACACGCACACACACAAAATAAATCTTTGCCCTTTATTTATCCTCAAAGTGTTTGCTGAGGCTGCATTACTCTTTTTTTTTTTTTTTGGTGCAACATCCCCATGTCATCTGAACGCTCTCACATGGGAGTTAATCTCGCACCGACAGTTTGCTGTTGCAGTTAGCTTTAAATGCTTCGCTCAAGGCCAACCGTGTTTTATCTAAACTCCTCCGGCCTATTAGAGAGTCCAAAAAAACACGAGTCTTACAAGCCAAAACGTGTGAACATGGAAGCAATCTGGAGTTGGACGACCACGCAAGCACAAAGTACAGTCTTTACATCCAGTCATTACGTCTGCATAGACAAAAGCTCAATCCATCCAAGAGGTGCACTCCAGAACCCTGGGTTGTACAGTCTGCCATTAGCAGTTAGTTTGCAGCGACGCCGTCATCCTAAAGCCAGGAAAGAAACACACAGAGCACTATAAGGAGACACTTATGAATGTACATCTACAAAGAGTACACACACCAAATTATAGCCAACAGGAGCCGTCTCACCGCGTCACACCGCAGTCAGGAGGTATGAACATACACACCCTCAAATTACCCTCTACTGTATCCAGTGGGGTTTTACTGACCACTGCAGCCTACACACACACACACACACACGCACGCGCACACACACACACAAACACACACACTAACATCCCTGCATCTCATGCATCCAGAACTTCTCACACCAGCAGAAGTACACCAGTGGGTATTCTCCAGCTCTGGCGGGTTTACAGAAGAGGTGGCACACCCCGCGGTTAGGGCCAGGATTGGCACCTTTGGGCTCTCCTCCACACTGCAAATATTTTCCCTACCGGAATGAGAACCAGACTTCTGGCCCTGCACGTGCTCACATGGCCAACAGAGACAGGAATGCTTAGACCAGGAAACGTGTGAAAGAGCGACATGTGCGTGGAGGAGACGGAAAGATGAGTGACCAAACGCGATGTGCAGGAGTTAAGCAAGGGAGGGATGTCAGCGGCCGCATTGTGCACGCAGAATTCACACGCACATACTGACCGTTTCACTCCATCTGTTTCCTCTTTGCTTTTCACCACTCCGATTTGTCCTCCACCAACTTTATTCTTCTTTCCAACCCTCGCCTCACCTTTGGCTTACCCTACCTCTCTCCCTACTATGATTTTTTTAGTTGTTGTTGCAACACCCATCAGAGACTTTAAATATGACCATGACAGCTCTGAACTGGCGAGAGACATTCAGTCAGTACAGCCAAGCTGAGCACATTAGATGTTCCAGCTTTTACAAATCACTCGGTGCTTCATAGTATTGAGTCATCGGAGGGAAACGAAGCACGCCTTTGCACTGCTTGCCAGGTTTATGTTTCTTTAATTGTTGTGGTTTAGGGAAATTATTTGTTTGTTTATTTTCTTCTCATAGTATATAGCACTGCAATTGAAGGGTTAAATGACAGCACATGCTGTCGTCCTGAAGTGAGTTGTGTAATAATGTTAGTTAACATTGCCCCCTAGTGGCTGAACTTAATTATTACAGAAAATGTGAATGGTCTTTCTTTTTTTTTTTCTCAAAATATTGTCATCAAATTATCTTTGATAATGTCATTACATCCATGTGGTCAATAACGTTCATTGTGGCTTCTTCATAGGCGAACCAGACGCCAGGATATTAGAAACGGAGACCCCCTCTCCCAGTGTTCAGATCTTCAACATCACGGTACATGAACATTACACACAATCACACACCTTTATTCTCTTCCTGGCTCACGTTCCTCATTCAACCCCTTCTGTCTCCTCTTTATACAAGTAGAAGACATGGACGGCTTAGGAGGCAGCGTGGAGGACAGGAACGTCTATGGCGTGGAGAACAGCAGCATGTTCCTGGAGTGCAGCCCCAAGTCTCAGAGGGCGCTCATTTACTGGCAGCTACAGAAGCCTAACGATGATCGGAAGCATGAGGTGTGTATGTTTGTGTATGTAGAAATCCATCACTCAATTTTACTTCTCTCTGCCAAAGGCTGGACATTTCCTTCTCCGCTCGTAATGACATCTGAACCCTTTGACATTTAACCTCAGTGGCTCAAACGGGGAGGTAACTACATGGGTGTGGTGGTATTTTTATAACCAAGCATTCAGGGTGTGTGCTTTTAGGGGCTGGTTGAGATGAAGAAGTACAATACAAAAAGTTCAGGTTGAGTTTTAAGGGTTGAACGTTTTTTATGAGGAAGACTTTTTCTTTTTCCCCACCCTTTGCTTTTACATCATCGCCACATCAAAACTACAGTCTTGTATTCTTCACATCATGCTGTTGTTTCTCTGATCAAGACCTTAGCTTTTAATAAACCTATAGAATAATAGATGTCAACCCTCCACCGTTATGGAGGTAAGCTGGTAACTTAAGTCCCCCTCTTTTTCCCCCCCCCCAGATCAAACTGGATGACAGAATTCTCCGGACAGACCAGGGTCTGCTCATACGGAGTCTAAACCAGTCCGACACAGGCATCTACCACTGCCAGGCTGTTGAACACGGCTTTATTCAGCCTCTGTTGCGCCTCCACCTCCAGGTCATCCCCACCCAGAAACTGGGTGACATCCTGCCGAGCCTTTCCAGTGCCGGAGGCGGGGCAGGTCACTCCGCTAAGCACAGGCTATGGTATCGAGACTTCTTGTCTCTCCTGGACCACCCAGACCTCAACAGCGTGGAGGAGTTTTGCGATCGAGTTTGGAAGAAGGAGCGCAAGCAGAAAAGAGTGAAGACACCTAATGGTAATGGTCAGGGTAAACCTGACAGCGGCTCCAACTCAGCTTTACAGCCCAGAGCTTCCAACACCCAGAAGCAACAAGCCGGTCCACCACAGACCAGGCCGTGGCTCCAAGCTGGAGCCCCGATGGGGGAAGGGCATGCTCGGAACCAGAACGGCCAGAAAGGTCAACAGAATCTGGGGCTGTTTGCCAGTCAGGCACCTAAAAACAACCAGAAGACACAAAACAGCCAGAAAGGGCAGGGCGGCGTGGCCGGAGCTCAGGCTGTCGGGGGTTCTCGGGCGAGCAGCCAGCATGCGGCCAAGTGGCGGCGGATGCAGGAAAATAAGAAGGGACGCAACAGGAGGACCCATGAGCTTCAAAGACCCCCACGTAGCGTTTGAGTGAGGAAATAAAAAGCACAAAGATGCAAACATACAACAAGATCAACGCACACAAGCACAAACCCATGCGTCCACACATTTACATGCACACATATTCTACAGCATCTAATGATTCAGTGACCTCACCACAACCATGGCGGAGATAAAACTCATGAACAGATACTTATAAGTATAAAAAACAGAAATGAGCCGCGACAATAAAGCTCTTGTTTCAGAGACGCATATACAGATGCACAATAACCTGTGAAGAGGACTGTGAAGAGACAAACAAAGGACTGAAAACTGGAATGAATACTGTAAATGTGTGATTATATGGCTCGTTGCCTGGGACACTGGCTGCCAGACACTTCATCCTCCTGTAAATAAGCTACTATAATAAGACTGGGACGGAAATGTTTAGTGAGGTGCTGGTTTGTTAAGCAGATGGACTTCATATGCTGAGAGCAGACATGAATAGATGAAATGACATTAATGGAAGCAGGACTAATGTGTTTGCTGCATCCTGCTGCCCCATTTGACTTTAGCATGTGAACGGCAATGAAATGGATTGAAAAAAATACTCTTATTTTGAAGGAGAAAATAACCTCCCATCTAGACTATTGAGACAGGACAAACAACAGCACCCTTAAAGGAGATAAGGAAGGGCTGCATTCACTTTGAGGTGCTCACAGCTTGAGCCAGTGACCCTCATGTTGTTAGAAACAAAAAAAAAAGAAAAATTACATGCAAAAACCACAAAGTCATGTCGTGGCGGCGCGGACACGCTTCACCACACGTCTATCTGAGGCTGGGAAAGCATCGTGCATGTTGTTGTCGATCAATGTTTTAATAAGCTAGGTATTTCATGGAATTCTAGAGGCTTTTTTTTTTTTTTTTACATCCTACCTAAAAATTGTTAGATTTTTCTTTTTATATTTACTTTCCTTTCCAGACAGAGCTTCTATTTTGGGAGCAAAAAACAAAACAAAACACAGGAAACGCAGCCGTCTCCCTGTGCGTTATTTCTTCTGCTCGCCAGGATTCTATGTAAGTTATTATGTCGTTGCTTTTTTTTTGTTTTTTCCTGGAATTTATTTAGAATCTGGCCACGAATTCTAGTTGTAGGCTAAAAAAACCTAGTCTGAAATAGAATACCAGTTGTTTTGTGTACATATATACAACGATTTTAACTCTCTGTGTATATACAGTACATATACAGTACAGAACACCTGTTGAATATTATTTATTGCTCATTGTTTTGTGAAAGGGTTGCATTTATTTTTGATATTATGGTATTTTTGGCTCATCCATATATTGGAGAAACAATGGCAACAGCGACTAAGAAAACTTTATTGGACCAACTATCCGAAATAGTGTCAAGGAATCCTTTTTGGGGATAAAACGTTTTGACAGGTTTAGGAGCACGAGTACAGGGGTTTGTGTCTTTTAATGAATCCCACTAATAAAAAGCACAATTTTGTCTGTTTTTACTTTAGTTTGTTACTAAATCCATCCCACATGTCTTCATTCATCCATCAGCCATTACGTGTAAGATAATTCCCCAAACAGAAAAAAAAACATTAGCTGTGAATCTCTGTAAGAAATAGTGGAGAAAATTGTTGAATCTAGTCTGAAGGACGAGACACGTTATATTGCATGTGAATGCTACCTACAGTAAGTGCATCTTTTTTATCGTCTCTTTACATGTTTTGTGTGAAAGGTGAAGTTCCCTTAAAGCAAGGTGTGAAATACTTGTGTCCTTTTGCCAAGACGATGATATTAACAACTCTTGAGACTCTGGCCAAAGCTGTGGAAGATCCGAGCTCCTTAATCTTGAATTTTTAACAAAGGTAACCCCTGTCTCCTCTCCTGTCTCCCCCCTCCTGTCTCCCCCTGTCCTCTCAATACATGTGACAAGAGTAATGTGTCAAGGCAATAAACTTAGAGCAGGTCGTGTTCTCTACCAAGACTTCAAAGTTTGTTGTGTCCCTTATTCGGGTAGAACAGTGACAGAGCTGAGAGTTACTGCTGCTGTAACACAGTTCTTTCTGGAATGCATTCGGTTGACTAAATAAACCTCTCCGTTATAAAAAACAAACATTTGGTCTCATATCTGTTAAACTTTTTATGAGAAAACAGAGGATATGTAGAAGTTAACATTAATGAAACACACCCCCACAAATACACATATAAAAATATTTTTTAATCTATCTATCTATCTATCTATCTATCTATCTATCTATCTATCTATCTATCTATCTATCTATCTATCTATCTATCTATCTATCTACCTATGTAATGCTTGCTATATATTAACATAAACTTTACACTGACATTTCACGAGGAATAAAGCACATTTGTTAATTTTGCACGACACAAACAAGTTTACAAATTAGCTTAGTACATTCTCATCTGTAAAGTGTAGTGATACCGAGCCCTTCAGGAAGCTCTTTAAATGAAGTTTAGTCACTGCATTTAAACAGGATCACCATAAATTCCCTTGTATTTTGGAGACAGTCAGTGATATAAAAAAATTTAAAAGTTTAAAAAATCTGTATGGCTGCTTTTCTTGTAATTAAAATCAACCGACCTGTCATTTTGACAAATTGCAACTGCAAACCACCAGTTGCACAAACTGTGGCTTTTCTCTCCTTAAGTGTTCTAGGAAGTAATGAGAGTGAGCCAACACTCAAAAATGACCTTGGCTCTGAGTGAAATAGGATTCAGCGCTACGCCAACATGTTTTCTGTGAAACAGGCCTGTAACCTCCCACTGAAGGGGGAATGAGGCTATGCTGTAGGCAGAAAATGCGGATTGTCATGACGACCACAAGAGGGCGCTGTTGTCCTAAATGCGTTTTGAAGCCTGTTTCACCCAAAAAGCCCATCCAAGTCTTTTTGTGATTGAGGTTATAAAATCAACACACACCTTCTTTTCACAGACACACTTGGCCTTCTTTAGAAAACGCGTGTGTGTGTGTGTGTGTGTGTGTGTTTGCGTGTGTGCATGTGTGTGTGTGCGCGCACATGTCGGCTGAAGTAGTGCAATCATGTTCCTTGTCCTCGAGTTCCCTGCCTGGTTTGAACTCATTGTCCTGTTACCATGGTGACTGTCCTTGAATTTCCTGCGCGTCTGTTTGGGTGACTGTCTGAGTTTTCAAAATAGTAATTTCTTTTAGCTGCGGCAAGAGGTCAATCATTATGTTGGAGTTTTATTACTGTGCGCTTTGCGTTAGGGGAGCTTCTTCTTGTCTCAAATATATTCCTCATCATCTCTGCTCAAATCTGCCCTCACAACAACATTAGGTAATATAATGTACAGTATATCTACATTCAGCATTCTGATGCCATTGTTAATAATAGTAAACTCTACTAAATTAATTATTATAAAACATAAATACATCTACAATACGAAGCATCAGAGAATTTGAACGGCATTCAATACAGTATATGTGGAAAAAAAGGTGTATTCCCAAACTGCAGCAACCAAATGCTCAGAGTATGTTTGTGCTATGTAAAATATAGTAAGCTCTGTTCAGTAGCTCTGACTCATTCCTTCTAGCCCGGGGGCTAGCCCAAGGCGCGGAGCGAGATCAAGTCTGTGGGTAAGGGGAGAAGAGGAGATTTAGGTCGGTAGAGGATAACACACCAACAGGCTGCCCCATTTATTGCCTATGAACTCTCTGTTGGGGTGAGAGATTCCTCCACTGTTTCCTCACTTAGGTTATAGCTGTAGGTATAGTGGATGCAGTGTGATGAAGTGTAATGTGCATTGCACTAATCCTCAACTGATCACATGATGAAAGAGTCATCAGGTGAGTGACAGCCATCTCGGAAACCATGGCAACCAGGGAGAGATGAAACCCGGAGCAGTTCTCCTTGATGATCAATGACATCTTCCATCAAGACTGAACCCTGCTGATCAGCAAATGTTTTCTTCAGCAACAGCTTTCCTTTCTCCTCCTCCTCCTCCTCCTCCTCCTCCTCCCCCTCCTCCTCCTCCTCCTCATTTTTCTTCTTCTTCCAAATGTGAGTTCCTGTTGGCGTGAATCTCTTGGATTTTGTGTCAATGTGACTATCTTGTATTTCGACTTTTGTGAATAAACGTGATTTTAAAAATCTTCTTTGATTGAAATCACTACATTTGGTAGCTTTCACTGTGAGGCTTTTATCACATGTGTTGGAGGAGGCTGTTTAACTGCCCCCATTTGTTTTATCCATCCACAAGGTACCTTGAAAAAAGGTATCTTGTGAATGGATTTTGATTAAATGTTTACTCTCCAGTTTGAGGCAGATCTTAGTATGGATGCAAATTCTGGATCACTGTTTCATTTTCAAAAAAGTTAGATGAAGCCTTTTTTTTTACATTTTCAAATAAAAACAACTACTGGACAACACGTAACTTCTTTTACCACCCTATGGAAATGGATCTGAACCCAGATTATAATGCAGATCAAGGAGATTTGAATGTGTAATTTCTTATATACATTACAGTATTTCAGTGACGCAATTCAGTTAGAAATCTTTATCATCTTCAGGCACGGCCTGTCAACGCCCTCAGGATCTAACTTTGAGTGTTTGATGGGCTTTTTAAAGATCGGTGTGGTCAGTAGCTGTTCCTCTTCTATGGGTTGATGGAGAACATAATTGGCAGATTAGATAGATAGATAGATAGATAGATACTTTATTATTTTACAATGTTGTTTATACTAGTATACCGTATATGATGAAGAAGGTTTTGACAACCCATTTCCAAACACTAGTTATTTTCATAGAGCCTCATGTAAGATAACAGTAACTGAGCTAAAGGTCACAATTACAATCCATTATATTTCAACATATATTTAAAACACAGAACCCTGTTTGATTTTCATTCTCATACAGTTTAGTCTCTACATGTATTCCTTGGGGTCCCTCCATACATATAGTGCCCTCTGGTAATGCCTGTTGTTAAGAAGCCATGATTTATGGCTTTTTCCGCCTCCTCAGCACCAAGTTACAAGGTTTGGAGTCATAACCAGAGACACCTTCCACAGCTGCACAGTCAAGCACAGATAAAAAGTGACTCACCCATTTGACCTCACTCACACTCCATTCTCCAATTGCTTGGGACTGAGCAGGTGATCAATGACCTATTCCTGCCTGTGTATGAAGTAAATGCTGATGCGCTCTAGGATGCAGGGTTACGTTCAAGGACTGCGTAAATCATCAAGGACTGCTAATGCTTTCTCGTCCGTAACCTTACCAATGTTACAAGCCAAGAAAAAAAAAATGTTTTATTAAAGCTGAGGCAGGATTTGGAAGCTTTCCCCCAGGAGATTATTTTATGTAAGCCCTCCTTTTGGCTCCGTAGCGTGGTGTGTTTTTGTATTACGTGCATTCATTAACTTCAGTGTGACTCATCTGTGATTGGTCTTGCTGCACACAAGGGACGCGCCCCCTTGTTGCAGTGTGATGACGTGACCAGCGATGATGCACCACCTTGACAACAGGTGTGTGTTGTTAATGATTCATGAACTGCAGGGGTGTGCATGACTTGATTGGCATTCAAACCTTTGTCGCTTCGACATTATCTTTAACCCTTTCTCTCTTAAATGAAAAGGTCTTCTTTTCCTCCCTGAGAGACTAATCAAAGTCCTCTTCTGCTACGGATGAATCAGCCCATTAGATCCTGGAGCTGCATTAGTTAAGATTTCAACTACTGTCAATTCACGAAGAAAAATACAAGTGGAATGAGTGGGAGAAGAAGACTGGAGGTGATAATACAGATCCATTACACTGCTGAGCAATTCATGGTTTTTTTCTCAAATGCTGCAAAGAAAGTCACATATGAAAAGAATAGAAGGCTAGAGTGACATGAGTGCTCTTCAGAACAGTTGTCGCTCTTCCTTCTTCCTGATTGATCTCCTGGAGCAATCGATTCTTTGCACAAAAGTATTGCTAAGCTGCCGCTCAAGAATGACAAAGAATTTTAGAGGGATCTTGAAACCAAGTATTAGGATAGTGATATTATAAAGAGAAGAAACTCTGTCTGCAATACTTCACCCTCTTCCAATTTAGCATGTGTGTTGCCTGAGGCCTGATTTGGAAACGGTTTGGTTCAAGGACACGCTCAACATGAAATCACAGGTGAGCAGGACTCTGTGCAGCAGTAGGAATCCAGCTTCAGAGCTTTCCTGTTACAGAGCAGTACCACAGGAAGTAGTGGGGGCAGTGTAGCTACAATATCAATAAAATATCTTTTTTGTTGTAATTCTTTTAAATTATTAAGGCTAATAGTACAAAGAAACTTGAAATCCTCTTGAATGTTGAAAGCAACTTTGTTTCCTCCTCTGACCAAAGTCAACCAGAAATCCTCACATTGTATCCACAGGAACTTAGGGTGATTTTCTCTATCAACCCTAGTTTTACTCTGGGTAGGTCTTTATCTTAAACAAAACCCATGCTTGGTATAGTCATAGATTGGAACAAGACATCAGAGATCTGTGATAATATCTGAGTGATGCTGAGAAACAGTCCCTCGCATTAATGTGGCAACGGCATCAGTCAGGGATGTCACACCAGTGACTCGGATACGATTATTTGTTCATCAATAGTTCTTGCTTCCCTCCTCACTATTGCCTCTACATTGGCTAGGAGGTCATGCTGCTGTTACATAAATCAGGCACTGGACTAGTGGCTTTGGAGATTGGCCTCTAGACAGTGACCAGTAAATCATATTAACAGTGTTACCAGATAAATCTCCTTAGGCCTTAACCCCAAAGCACTATAACTATAATGACCTCCCTGAAATACACCTCATCGTCACTAATTTCTGGTCACTGTCCAAAAATGAGAATCTTAACCTGCGATGGATAAACATGCACCTATTTAAACCCATAATAAAGAGATGCAGACGAGTGATGTGTGAAATCTAGTTAAAAGCTCCAGACTGAGGCTCATCATGTATTCATTTTGTTTGGTTGCTTCATTTTAGTTAGAGTTTAGTTTATTTCACCCTCCCATACGGCAGAGTTACAGCATTACTTCATGCAGGAAAACAGCTTAGAGTACAGAGTGGCGTGTGATTGGCCTATCTCTCAAAAGAAAAGAGGATTAGAGCGACCTCTGTGATGTCAGTGCACGAGTGTGTGTGTCAGCGATTGTGTTTGTGTGCTGGCAGCAGGTGCGCACAAGCGCACCTACCCATGTGCCAGTGCGCATGCATGTACCAGATAGTAAGATTGAGTGGGGAAAGGAAGGGATCCTCTGAGACTTTAAAGATATTTTTAGTTCACAATGTTTCGCTGGTCAGGAGAAATTGGCCTTGGGGGTGGAATTAGGCGTATGTCGGATTGCTAATAGGGATGAGAAAGGCTCAGTCCTAATATACTAGAAATGAAACATCACATGCAAGTACACCGTCGCCTGGGAGCTGTCTGACCTCGTCATACTCATCTAACATCAAGGGTAGCACCTGATATACAACTTAACTCCAAAGCCAAGGTATGTAAATGTGTTTCTGCTTGTATTTTGCAGAAGTAACAACTTGTTTCTGGAAGGAAAAATAGGATTACTGTGGTAGGGAAAGCTCTGGTAGCTTGTTCGGACATAGATTCAACTTTAACAAAGGGGCAACCAGCTGGTGGATATATTTCTAAAAAAAAAACAGATTAACAGCAATGTCTTCATTGTATAAACTCGTTGAACTTTGGCAGATATTTGTCTTCTCTATATTTCATTTTGTTTGTCTTCCTCTCAGTTTAGTATTCAAATTTAATGAACACTGTGCAGTGTGTGTTATCTGGTTACAAGCCTCAAGTTACAATACACAGGGTAAAACCTTCACCACAAGATATAAGCATCCAGGAGAGTCAATGAATATGTCAATTCTGGGGTGTAAAGTATTTAAACTTTGGTACTTAATTCTTCCACTATGCCACATTTTAGAGTGAAATGCAGTACTTCTTAATCTACTACATTGATCTGATAGAAGCAGTCACATGTTAAACCTACATGTTAAGAATGAATTACGTTTATACGATTTACTGACCTTTTTGTCTCAAGATCTCTTACAAAAAGTCTAGTTGTGGAATCTTGCACCATTCCAATCATCTAAATATTTGTTCCATCTATCGCACAATGTTTACCCTTTTAAAGTTCTAAAATTTGACATTACTGGAAGTCCTGAGAGATAAAACTTCTCAATATTTTGAACAAAGTGAAAGAAGGGTGGACAAAATGAGAATTTTGTGAGAATTTTATCAACTTTTTCATTTGCCTTGTGACCTGGTTTAACCTGTAGCAGTTCAGGGGTCGACATATAAAAATATGTTTGAGTAGTATCTAACACTTTCACAGTGATTCATTAAGAACAAACCAGATGAAATGAAATTCTAATCATTACATGTTGTTTTTGTTTAAATCTGGCTTTTTAAAAAAAAACTTTTTTGGAAAAGGGGTTGTATTTAAACTTTTGTTCATATTTTGTGATGATTATGTCTGAAACAAACAATTTCTAATCATTTTAAAATTTTAATCATCATCATTTTATCATCAACCACTGTACCTGTGTAGGTGTGTGGGTTTGCACACGCAGCGGACATGGACCCCGTGTTTTGTGTTTACACCAGCGTGTGCTTGTGTGACTGTTTCATTCATCCATTCATCCTTCTGTCTGGGGGAGTGAGTTTGCTTTGCATCACTGGAGGCCTCAGTTGTTGTGTTCATGTGAGAGAGAGACGGAGGAGAGAGGGAGTGAGCACGCGCAAATGAGCTGCTTCCGCCTCACGGCGTGAGGACCATCAGGCCACGCGTCGGCGTGAGAGGAAGAAGAGGCGGGGAGCATCCTTACACTACCATGATTTTTCACTGATCACTCCCCTACTCATGCATGTACACTGTACTGAGGAGGAGGAGGAAGAAGAAGAGGAGGAAACGAAAGAGTGCGATACAAAGACTGAAAAGAAAGCAACTATAAAACTGAACCTACAAGAAAATTAAGGCCATGAAGAAAAAGGAATTGAAAATGTGAAGATGACCAGTATCTGCAGGATGTTCATGAGTAGTAATGTTCCCTCGTCTGCTGTATGAAACCAATATTTCAACAATTGCATGATGACATGTTCAGTGTTGTCTAGATCTAACTGAATGAAGTTCAATGAATCATTTAGCTTAGCTTTGATTGGTAAATTAAATGCATAAACCCGCCCTTTTGTATTTTAGCTTAGCATCAGGGCCCAGGGCAGAAGAAAAGAGCTACATCTAGCTCAAACTTAGGTTTAAGATCAACCTACCAGCACCTCTAAACCTCAGTATTTCAAGTTCAATTTTTTCTTTAAAATTACAGAATGTTGCTTGTCAGTTATGGAGGTGTATACCACAAAAAAGTCTGACATGTCTTTATTTTATCACGGATTGAATCAACAGGATACTTGCTTTACATTTGATGATACTACACCTTTGAACACTTTTTAAAGTTTTCTTAATCTAAAATAACATGATTATATTTACAACAAGCTCCTCTTTGGTAATGCTTTTAATATATGCAGTTAGAAGGAATGATGGCCAAGCATAGATATCTGTACCCAGGTATCGAGGGCTCTGAGCCAGGTGGATAGAGGACCCATCTGCCCCAGAACTCTGGAGACGATGCACAAATGAGAACTTGCTGTCACATCGCAACCCGTCTGCTTGATATACAGCTGAGCCGATGTATTTTAATATCCTACATGCTGGGTCTGAAGACCAGCTGTGTATATTCTGAGTATAGCACAGTTAAATCTGCTCCAGGTTTATTTGATAATCATGTTCAGCATGTGATAATGGAAGACAATTATGTCATTTTGTTTTCATGATCATATATTGGCTCACGTTTCGAATTTAGCATACTGCAGCCTGGGTGTTGTCTTTTCATTAGGGAGCCTTCGTGACATTCAGTTCTTCATACAAGGAGAGGAGGTAAAGAATTCATTCATTCAGTGATCTGTCTTGTTCCAGTCAACCTGATTTCAGTTGCACACCGACACGACTAGAAAAGCACTTATATATAGCAAACCTCTTCCATCGTCAGTGTGAAACCTCAATAGTTGGAAAATATTTTAAAGGCTATGTCAAAACAACTCATAACGATTCCCATGGTGATACATTGTGCGTCATTGTGGAAGAAGGAGATCGTTCATTGTGTCGTTGCAGTGCAAACAGTGTAGGGATGCCACCAGGATGACGTCACTCTGCTCAGATCTGCTTCGTGCCATGTTGAGTAATTTACCTAGAATGATATCTTAAACTTCTTACCTTTGAATCCTGTTGCACAGAGTTGTGGAACATGATGGTAATCCAGGTCTGGGTAGTTGCTGCTGCAATGGAGGCGATGGGAAGATTGATTTTGTGGCAGAATTTTGGAATAGATATAGAGAAAAGAATGATCCTTACTTTTTTCTGGTTATTTTTTCAGTTTCTTTAAGACTGTAAGTATTTTTCAACATTTCCTTCAATTTCACAGGGAGTGATGCACTGGTCTTCATAAAAATAAATTGTCAGGCATAGCTGAGGAGTTGGGATCTAAATGTGTGCATGTTTGAGATTTAAATACTGTACATTTAAATATATGATAGGGGTTAGTTTGTCCTGTAAATTGTGAGCACAAGACTATTGGTTTAATTTTTGGATTGAATTAAGGAGACTGTAGATCTTAATAGAGGTCTGTGCACTCTCTGGTGTTTTTAAAAGATACTAGTCGAACGTTTAAAAAAAAAAACAGTCTTATTTTACAAAGCTTAAGAAAGACAGGACGTGATCCAGAATCTGTAAGCGTATCTTGCTCTGCACACAAGTTACCTCCTCCAGCTCTCCTTGGAGATCAAGAGGGTTTAGATATAGACTGAGATGTTATACAACTGCCAACTGAGTAAAGACTGAGGATATAAGATATTAATCATGTTATGAGTCACCACATTCCATACGTCCTGTGTGTGTGTGCGTGTGAATATGTCTGTGTTTTTCTTTTATATTCTATCTTCTCATGTCCCTTTATATAACATACCTGTGTTGTTTTGGAATACTTTTTGAATGCATTTTTTTTTTCATTATTCTGTGAATGGATGGATAAATACAACTGAACTATCACAAGCCTTTGGAGGGACTCCTAGATACATCATCCACAAAAAAAATTGCGATACACAAATTATGCATATCACAGCAACAACAAGAAACTAGAAGAAAATAATCAATGACGTCACTCGTCCTCTTGCGTTCATCCTCGATTCTGCAATCAAGTCAAATTTCAAAGCCACATTTTGGAGGCTTGGTCCCCTTTAAATGCATGTTTTCCTCCGCTGATGTCTTCTGATCGCCGGTCAGAGGCGGAACATGCGCAGGAGCGCGCAGAGGCTGTTGTGCGTCAATTTCCCCTGGGCTGCGTAGCGAATAACGGAAGTGAAATGATTTTTGTGCCAATATAAACGTCTGAAAATAATAACCGGAGGTTAAAATGAATGAAGGGTGACGAATGTGGAGCAAAAAATGGTGAAAACAGTTTTGGATATATGTCTACAAGTCATATCTTCTGGATATACATGTAGTCTGGGGAACCAAGATTTAATAATAGTATTTAATGTAGTTTCTATATCATATAATACAGGGTTGTTGTTGTTTTTTTTTCTTTGCTTTTTTTTTAAAAAAAGATGAAGTTAATTCAGGATTTTATTTTGCCACATCTACCGGAAGCCCCCTGCTGTGACTGTGAGCTACAGTAAACGGAGACCCCGTCACGGAGAACGGTGGCTACTGGGGTGTACAGCTGCAGAGATGCGCGACACAGAAAAACAAGGAGGGACGAGGAAAATGGACCGACGGGACTGGAAAGAAAAACACTGAACGGACAAATTCTGGGATGCTCCGACACACCGAGGCCCGCCGTCTGCGCTGAACACCGACAGGGCTCGGATCGCGCGTCGATCCGAATACCGGGGAACGGGAGGGGTCGATCATGGGGAACGAAGCGAGCTTGGAAGGGGGCGAAGGGCCGCCGTCTGCGCTACCGGAGGGGCTGGCACCTGACGGAAAGGGCGGCTTTGTCCGGGTCCCCGAAGGGACCCCGGTCAACTTGAGTGAACTCAGCGAGGAGGAGAGGCGGCAGCTCGCCGCGGCGACGTCAAGGGCGCAGGGCAGGCAGCCCGGGGGCGCAGCGGCTGCACGAAGGCAGGGCTTCTGTTTCTTGTTCTCTTTTTTTCTTTTTTTTTAATGCTCTTTAACACTCATTCTAACCTGTCACCGATGCATGAGTAAGGAGCAAGTGGATGTGTTGTGGTTGCGTGTGCACAGCATCTAAGATCACATAAAAAGAGTCCGTTTACGCCCATCCACACAACTGCACCAACAAACGGATTCTTAGAGTAATTGATTATCAATAGCGTCGGAAAATAGGAATTAATAAAAAACAAACACATAAAAATATCTAATATATTTATAGTATTGGCTGTGGATGTTCATATATTAAAGTGGTGTCTCATATATTGTTGATGTACGCGCGCATAAGATTAATACTGTATGTTTTTTTTAATTTATTTTAATTATAATGTGTGTGGTGAATGGCTCGACTCCGCTGTTTGTATTTCTGCGTGAGATCAAGAACGTAAGAGACACACCTCCTGTATTTGTGCGAAATATTCGAAATGCCTGCTGGGTAAAAAAAAAAAAAATCTGTCGTGCCCAATATGTGTGTTTATGTATTTATTTATTTATTTATTCATTTATCTATTTATGTCACGTCAACGACGCTTTGACAATCCGACTAAGCAAAAAATCAACCTTCCGCAGCCGTCAATATTCTCTCTGGTGCCATCAAATAAATCGTTTGCTTCTGTTAAACGGGGTTCCGATCGCTTTATGCGGGAGATGTGCGGTGATGATGATGATGATGATGATGATGATGATGATGTGGAAGAGGAATATGGGGGGGGGGCGGTGGTAGAAACCTGCCAATGAAAACAACACCCTACCACCGCCGTAATACTTATGATTTAAAAATTCTATTCGTATTTGTGTGTGTGTGTGTGTGTGTGTGTGTGTGTGTGTGTGTGTGTGTGTGTTTTCAAAATTCCTCAAGGTGTAATAAAAAAACCAAACCGCGCTCCCTCTAATTGGCTCCAATTGGGAGAGTTTGTTATTAATATCTCAGCTGGGGGTGGAGGAGGGGCGCATCAATATTAATATCCTATAAATAGATCGGCGGCGTTAATGTCATCGCTCCTAGACTTCCCTCCCGCTGCGCTCTGCTTTTTATTTTTTTATTTTTTTCTTTTCTTCCCCTCCTTCTCAAGTGGAAGTCGGGTTTCATCTTCCGGTGTGAACCCGCCTCTCAGAACGAGGCCCTTCGCTCTCCATGGTGCTGAAACACACACCGCACTGGATTGGCCAGCAGCAGCACAACACAAACACAACTACAGCGCTTGTGTTGTGTGCAGCTCTTTCATCCAGTGAAATCAGGCATTCCTCTGCATGCATTGTAAAAATAAAAAAAATAAATAAAAAAAAGAAGTAATCAAATGCTGCATTCATTACCTATTAAACTTTATTGTCTGGGAATCTAATTTCTCTCAGATGAGACTTGAGACATCAAGGACTTGCAGAACAGTCCCTTCATTCAATGGATTTCTCTTAGGATGTAATGTTGACTTTCATGCCTAGCAGTGTGTGTAGGCTGTATGTATTGCTCATCGTGAGCTAATAGAAATGCCCCCCTCCCCCCTCATCTCTCTATCTCAACCATCTACACTCCATGTCATTCAGCAGTATTCACTTTACTGTCAGATTTACCCAAGGGCTGCTAGCTACACAATTTGTGCTCACTGATGTGTTGAAATGGCCGGTGATCACAAAGAGCTGCGCTGCTATAGCGTTAATCTTTATTATTAGCACAGTGAAGCTATATATGTATTTGAAAAACTAACAAAAATATCTCCATATCTTAATTTCTTAATCTTTCAGGCCATCGGAATCGGATGTCCAGGAACATTCCCAGCAGGTAGGGGCCCCCAGGGGCCCTAAAGGTCTCAGTAAGAGCCGCACTGTAGACGCCTTCAACCAGGGTCCGCCAGGGAAGCCCACGCCGGGCCGCAGCCCCTCATCCCTCAGCCTTTTTGAATCCAGATTCCGGCAAGAGCCAAAAGGCCCCGAGACCAAATCATCGGGAATGTTTGGCTCCAGCTTCCTCAGCGGGGCCAACCCGCTCAGTGCCATGTCGTCTATGACCTCCTCAGTCTCCTCCTCCATATCTTCCATGGGGGATTCTGTCAACATTCCCAAGCTTGGACTATTTGGGGATGAGGATGGGGGAGATGCGTCTGCAAAACCTGAATCCAAGCAGGGGGGAAAGCCAACAGCAAAAGGCCCTCAGCAAGGGCCAGCTCCAAAGGGCCCACAGCAGGGAGCACCTCAAAAACAGGGTCAGGGTCCTTCTGAGCAGGGACCAAAGCCAGGACAAGGCCCTCCTGGACAGGGACCCAGGCAAGGTCAGGGACCACCAGGCCAAGGGCCCAAATCAGGTCAGGGTCCCCCTGGCCAGGGCCCCCCTGGGCAAGGACCCAGACAAGGTCCGGGACCATCAGGCCAAGGACCCAAAGCAGGTCAGGGTCCCCCCGGCCAAGGACCCAGACAAAGTCTAGGACAACCAGGTCAACAGGCCTCCAAACCAGGCCAAGGACCACCAGGTCAAGGTGTCAAACAGGGTGGCCCTCCCCAACAAAAAGGTGGGCCCTCTCAACAAGGACCTGGGAAACCTGGCCCTGGGGCTCATCCTGGAGAAGCAGCCAAGAGCGGAGGGCCTCCTGGTCAGCAGGGGGCTGGAAAACCTGGAGGTGGACTCTGTCCACTGTGTAAAACCACCCACCTGAACACTGGATCTAAGGACCCACCGAATTATAACAACTGCACCGAGTGTAAGAACCAGGTCTGCAGCCTCTGTGGGTTCAGCCCCCCAGACTCAGCGGTAAGACAGCCTTTGCATTATTTATTTTGTTTTCATTTTCCTCTCGTCATTGTTGTATAAATGTGAACATTTTTTGTGTGTAGCTATAAGTTTTCCAATGATTAATATTATATTTTCATGCAATAATCCAGTCAGCTGTCGGGTATAATGGCTTTTATCTCATAAAGTAGAAGTTCATGTTATTGATGGCAGTGGGTGGAAAAGGTCATACATTATTAAATTTTGTGTGAAAAATATCAAATTATTCAGTTCCCTCAGTCCACATCACACTATTTCATCTTTAGTGTGTTTGTTTACTTGTATTTTCTCGGCCTAAAGATATAATTTTTCCCAACAAAATGTGAAAAGTAAGACTAAATAATTTAAAGAGGGCAGTTTTACTGCTGTTAAATCAAATGCTAACTTGTTAGTAGCATCCTGTTTCGTGAGCTGAGTGAAGGGAATGTGTCTTTTAATAGTGGTGCACCATTTGAGAAACAGAGGGACCATATGGGTGCAGGGAATGTTGATCAAGGTGACTCATGTCATGTCCACAGGAAGACGCTGTGCCAGCCTGAGAGGAGACTCCATCACACATGGAAATTAAATGCTAGTGGGTCATGACTAAAGCACAACAAAATGACTGGGGCCTCCTGCTTGAGCTGCTTCTTTGGCTTTTTTTATTCTGAAGCTGTTATAGTATTGTTTTGGGTTTTTTTTAATAGATTGATTAAATTTTATTAATGTAATTATTTAATTATTAATTTATCTCATCAAATCACAACATAACTTATATCAAGTGAATTTACAAGAAAAGAAGGTTTTGACCGATTCAACCCAACAATTTCCCATAAGGAAGCATTTGTCAATAATGGGCAGAATCCTCGAGCAGATCCAAGAATCAAGGTTCTCTTGTGAAATTAAATTTTGGTTAGAAATAAAGAGCGAGCAAGAAAACTGAGAGAGGTGGAGAGAGAAAGGGTGTAGGCATGTGCATCCACAATAACAATAAGAGCTATCATAAAAGAAAAGATATATTTTAGCCTTAAGAAGTACTATAGTAACAATAATGCAATGAGATTGACAATGATAAAAGTAGTGATAGTAATAATGTTAATCGGAAAGGCAACAATGATGATGACATCATTCTTAGTCAATCATCATCCCAGAAGCTGATTGGTCAACGGTAACTTGCCAGCTACTTCAGTATGAAGACTGTTCAGAAAATGGATTTTGACCTCCGTCAAGGAGGTGAAGTGATCCGTTTGGATTGTTTGTCTGTCAGGACAACTCAGAAAGTTATTGACAGTGCACGCATGTGCTGTTCTACACACTCAGTTATCAAATTGTCAACACTAGTCCTTTAAAATGCGTTGGTTTGCTTACAGTGGAAACCAAGGACATATTCTGAACGCTAAGCAAAGAAAGCCATAGTGTAATTGGTCTTTTTAGGGAAGCGGGTATTGAAATATACTCTATGTTCAGAACAGATAATGAAACTCTTTATGATGTCCTGACTTACATACACAATACCTGCATGAAATGAGAGAACAAACATTGATACGTGAATGGTATTTGCCCTCCTGCAAACAGTCTGTTCCTCTTGGTTACAGGTTTTTTTAATCGCTGAATGCAAACATCTGCAGGAATAAAAGATTTCTTGATGTTAATTTAATTGGAAAAAAAGCTTTTAATCATAAAATAAAAAACTCCCTGGCAAATGATTATATCGTGTCACCGGGAAAACAGGATTCAACATTATTTTCAACAATAATCTCAATGATTTCAGCCACTTATAGGCTATCCCAGCTGGCTACAGACAAGAAGTGGGGTACACACTGGACAGCTGCTGCCCTCAAAAAGATTTCTGTTAAAAAAAGTATTTTTTTTTTCACTTTTGTTATGCTTGCCTCTGTTTGTTCTGAAATTACTTAACACTTTAATATCTGCTCATAAACTTTTTGTTTTGTTTTTTTGTTTGTTTAGGGAAAGGAATGGCTGTGTCTCAACTGTCAGATGCAGCGAGCGATGGGAGGTATGGACCCCCCAGTTGCGACAAAACCGAAACAGGGCTCAGCACCACCCTCTCCCCAGAAGCAAACACCCGGCAAACCTGGCAAGCTGTTGATAAAGCAGCAGAGCACGACTGACCAAGGTTTAACACCACCAACCACACCCAGGCAGAAATCCCCGGGTGTGAGCTCTCCTGGACCGCTTTCCCCAGGCTCCTCTGCTGCAGGATCGCCCAAAATCGACCCCAAAACGGGACGCCCGATTCAGCCAAAGTCCAGTCCTCAGCAGTCTCCAGCTAAAGCCAAACAGGAGTCCAGTTTCTTCGGTGGCTTTGGAGGTATCAGTCTGGGAGGCATAACAGACGCAGCTAAACCTTCTGCATCTGCCTCAGAGTCTGTCACAGGTAAACTATTCAGTGGATTTGGGGGTTTGATGGATTCGTCGAAGCCTCAAACGCAAGCAGCGCCCAAGCAGGAGGAGTCAGCGGCGGGGAAGTTGTTTGGAGGTTTTGGAGGTTTGACGGAATCAGCAAAATCTCCCGCTGCGGCTTCTCAGGTGTTCAGCTTTGGATCATCTCTCTTGAGTTCTGCCACTAATATCGTGTCTGGAGAGGACAACAAAGCAGCAGATTCTCCTCCAGAGTCACCGCCAGACTCACCCGCTGACTCTGGACCAGGTTCTCCTCCGGATTCTGGCCCCGGCTCTCCGCCTGACTCTCCATTCTCACCTCCGGGGTCTCCTCCTGATTCGGAATCCGCCCCTGACACCCCACCTGCGTGGTCCAGGAAACCCCTCAGAACCACTTCTGTGGAGCGGGAAGAGAAGCCCTCAGCTGCCCCTGCCTCAGCAACCATTGAAAGCTGCCCTCTCTGTAATGTGGAGTTGAATTTTGGATCAGCGGACGCACCCGACTACAGCCTCTGCACCGAATGCAAGAAGAAAGTGTGCAATCAGTGTGGCTTTAATCCCACCCCCCATTCAGGAGAGGTAAGAAAGCTTTTTAGATCCCTGGCTGCTTTAACAGCTGTGTTTGCTTTTAACACACTGCATCCACCCGTAATTTATGCATTCTGTGCTACATAAATAGAACTCAAACATCCTCTAGACGTTTCGTTGAAGTGGGTCACTGTGAAGATATCATCATCATGAGCTGCAGAGTTTTCAGCTCTGCAACTTTCCCCCCATTGGCATCCAGCAAAACACTCTGAAGGGAGCATGGAACCTTTTAATGCATTCTTAGCGCTTTCATTTATCCCAAATAGATGCTATAAAGATGTCTTTGCGCTCCTGACCACTGATTAAATAGATCAGCTCAATTATGCTGCATTTTAAAATTGCAGTTTAATTACTATTTTTTTCTTTGTTGGAGCCGGCAATCGGCAGTGTGAAAATGAATTAGGTTGTTTGAATGGATGTCTCATCACCAAAGAGCACTTCAAGCAATTGACTCTGAAACCAAATACTGTGCATGTGTGTACAGTAATGTATGTGCATTTGTGTGTCTGAATGCATAAATCCCCTCTGGGTAATTCTTGTATTACGATGATATATTATCATACGGATATGATGCTTGTATGTTTTCTTGTGTGAGTGTGCCAGCTTTGTCTAATGATGACTTGGGAACCCGACACCTTCAGCCATCGGCCTGTCCCTTTAATTTTGGGTACGGCCTATTTGGTGTTACTGTGGTGTTTGGTCTCATATGAAAGATCAGATGATGACAAGACTGCGTTGACTTCCATTTAACAGATGGTGCTCTTAATGTGATGGATGAGTATATTATAAGAAAAGAGGCCAAGAAGCGCCCTAGGTCATGTAGTTTCTTGTCAGTCTTCTACTATTGACCAACCTAAAGCCATGGGTCACTGACAGTACGCCGTTCTCTTATATCCATTTGACACGGTCATGTGATTCACAATCACATGTCTGACGACCAGCAGGTCGACTCAGGCCTCACGTGTTAGCCAGTTTCCTAGCTGCTGGTTTAAGTGTGTCTTTGGTAATCTGGTTATTTCTGGCTCTTGGAGGAGACTTTAGTTACAACAACAAGAACCGATCTCCACCTCTCCCTCGATGCAGTGCAAATGCAAATTATTCATGTGGAAATTTTGTGAAAGAAAAGTGTGATTGAAGAGTTTCCAGTATCACTCAAATGTAAAACTTGCTAAATGTAAGAATGAACAGAACATAAGTAGGAAATGCTCTTGTTAGCATTCTGTCAGAGAGTCAGTTGAGATGATGCTACTCCTGTGTGTGTAGGTTAAATACAGTCCTGCACAACCAAAAGCAAGGATGCATTACATATAATTTGGTTGGTTGATATAGAAATGCTGGATATTGACGTAAAGAATTGCAAAGTATTTATTTCTTGCTGTCTAAATGGTGGATCTTTTGGTTTAAGTTTTCAGATGTATGTCTCTTCTGAGCTCCTTATTGCATCGTCTTGCTGGGATAATGAGGAGCTGAACTGTGCAATCGCTTAATTAAGACTCAGTGTAGAGAAAAAATGTAATTATGCCAGAGAGATGGACATGCAAGCTGCTCATGCTCTAATTGTATATAGATTTGCTGTTTGAACACCGTCTTTGACCAACAAGTTTAACGTTGAATCGGTAGAAAAGGCACCGGCGCGCCTCAGCTGCGTCATCGACTCACCACGCTCTGTGTCTCACTTCTGTGTCATCCGCTGTCACAATGTTAGCTGCCGGTGGGAGTTCATTTGCTGACGCATGAGAGTGTGTGTACCTGAGCGTGAGTGTGACTGTGTTTGTGTGTGTGTGTGTGTGTGTGTGGGAAGTGAACAATATGTTATATTTGTAAGACTGTTAATTTCTGCGTAATGCAGACTGGACAGGGTGGTGTGAACTTCCTCAATGTTGTTTGTCGTAGTCAAAATGACAAAGTTAAGAGTGCCTGCATGCTGTCTGTGTTTGTGTGATGTTTGTCTCTGTGTGTGTGTTTCTGTGTGTGTGTGTGGTATGTAAGTGTCAACACGTGACAGTGAGTGTAGGAGTGATCTGTGTTTCCTAAAAGGATTTAAAGGCCACCAGGAAGCTGTGTCGTGTCTGTCAGGGTTTGATCCCTGATTCAGGTGTCTCATGTTTCACCTTTATGGATTTTCACTTCCCTTTTTTTTACTCCATCTTTGTCTTTCATTTTCCTCCGTGAGGCCTTTTTTTTATCACCTTTCCCAGAATCTAATTTCCCTCTGTTTTATGTCTTCCTCCCCCTTATCCTTTAATCTTGTCTTATCCTTATAAGACCGAGTGGAGACTCCCTTTAATGCCAATGATTTCTCGCTGCTCATCCTCCTTTTAAACGCAACGCTTTCCTTTGTGCCATCCCTTTGCGTCCGTCAGCGTTGCTCCTTTTAATGTAGGGGAAGCCTGTAAATGTGTCTGCGTCTAGCGCTCATCAGCGATCTTGCTGCAGCTCAGACTCATCGTCACTATTGGCCTTATCGTAAAGAAAACGCGCTGGCTGGAGACGTAATATGTAAAACGGGATGGGCTCTGAGGAAAAAGATCCAAGCTAGAAGAGGAACTGCATGCAGAACCTACACCAGCAAAAAAAAAACTACATTTAACATTTATTTCCAAACTGTAAAATAAGAGATTTCATTTGGTTTGGTTAATAGTCTGCAGCTTAGGATTTGATCTTGTTTACAAGTGTCTTATCGCAGCTATAAAGCTGACAAGTTATTTTTACTCACCAGGTGATTGTGCTCTAATGCTTTAATATCAAATGGCCTCCTTGGCCTTAATTATTGAACACTGTAAGGATAATGGAGGATCGTAGCAACTACAATACTTCAGTCCAAAACTCTTTTATTCTTTAATGATTTGAAAATCATGACTGTGAAATAAGTGATGTTAAAAACAGAGGGTAAAATTTTTTGGTGATCCTTAATTTGATGCTGCAGTGATAAATAGGTCATCCTTTTCTGCTGTCAAAGAGACATTCTGTTTCCTCTTGAAGATGTTGATTAAAAAAAAAAAAGTTCTGCATTGTGATGATTTCAGTTTATTCCCTTTCTAAAGTTAGTTTAGCTTAGCATTAAAACTGGAAGCAAGAGGAAATAGTTAGCCTGGTTCTGTACCATGACTTCTAATACACTCTTGTCAACATTCATTGATTACTTAATCCATGTGGTGTAAATACAAAAAATATTTTCCAGACAGACACAGCTGCATAGTCAACGGTCATTGTTGTCTCACTTCTTCATGAAAATTGATTTAAACAACATGAAATCTCTGCCCTTCTATTTGTGAAATTGATTTATGCGGCATTGGGGCGATGTGGCATGTAAGACTGTCCCGTTGGGCCTAACCTTTCATGAATGAATCTGTGGTCATGTTTAATGACATTACAGAGGCTAATATTCATGCTGTGTCTACAACTTTTTTTGTTTTATTTTAGACCAAATTTTAGAGCTGTTTTTGGTTCCTCATTTAATAGTTATAGTTCAGGTTGGATGTGTCGTCCATTGACTGAATATGAGACAATACATTAAATGTATTCGTACCTGCTGGTTTCAGTTGCTGGGCCCAGACCCTGCGCATCTTCACCAGACATGTTAACATGAACATGTGTCTTCCTCCCTCATTGTTATTCTGTGGTCGTGGGTGCAGGATAACAACGAAAAAAGGCTCTGAGTCTGCATTGGCAGATAGAGGCCTCCACCACGGATCACGGGTATACAGTAAACACAGAAATGAGATATGAATCTGCTTCTTTACAGTAGTTGATCATGTTAGTGTGTTGGACCCGTACAGTCCAGTTGCCTCACAGCTTTCTCATCTTTTTGCCCAGGAGGCTGAATTGTACAGAAATAGACGCAGCTACAAAAGATCCTCAAAGGGGAGAACAGAAGCTACTGCAGGGCAGCTCTCTCTCTCTCTCTCTCTCTCTCTCTCTCTCTCTCTCTCTCTCTCTCTCTCTCTCTCTCTCTCTCTCTCTCTCTCTCTCTCTCTCTCTCTCTCTCTCTCTCTCTCTCTCTGTTCGAGCTCCTTTGTTTTCCCTCTTTCATATTTTGTCCTTTTCAAAAAGGGGTCTATCAACTACACCAGGAAACCCATATACCCCCCATCCCCCCACAGCCACCTTGGAAGGCCTGAAATGGAAGTTATTTTTATCCATTAAATGAGCGTGTGTGTATGTGTGTGTGTGTGTGTGCGCATGTGTGCATGTTTGTTTGTTAAATTGAAATGTCTTCAAACACTGCAGATTGCCTCTTCTATTCTTTCTTCTGTAAAACGTCTTTCTCCTCCGACGCAGAACGATGTCCCATGATCCTCTTTCTAAGGTGCTGGTGCTCGCATTCTTAGCAAGGGTCGTGTTTTAGCAGCTAAGCCTCGAGTGCTGAAGATTTGGGTAAAAGCCAAGACATCCTGTGTGCCAGTGCTGAGCCCTGATGAGACGGAGAGGCAAGGACAGGCGGACGGAGACGCTCAGATGCTTGAAAACACACCTTCTGGCTTTGGCCTCGTCGAGTTAGCACAGGCTGTTACATCCTGACCGTCGCTGCCCGCGCTCCCTTTAAACACCCAGTTCGTTTCAGCAACAGGAGAGTCTCTGTCCATAAAAACTGATATTCAATAGATGAGCCTGAAGCAGAGAGACGGCTTAGGTTCAGGTTTCACCATGCATTAAAACCCCAAGTGAGAAGTGGGTTAACTTTTTCCACCATTAAAGCAGAAACAGTTCATCCTTATTGGAAAAAGTTTAAACTGGTTAAGGATTGCAGCAAGAAGGATGACGTTAAAATGCCGTGACGATGTGGAGATAAGCATCTGGTCACAGGCTGTACCTGTTCAGTCAATCAGCAAGGGTTAAAATCAGCAAATGCAAACAGCCCGAGCAACAGAATGCGCCGTCTTCTCTGCGACAGAGTACGGAAGAATGAAAAAGTGCTATGAAATATGGAACAGACAGACTGCATGTGAAAGTGAAGCAGCCCAAAACAGTGGAGCAAAGGAGGAGAAAGAATACTGTGATGATCTGACAGGGGAGGAGAGAGGATGGGGGGGATGTCACAAAGGATATGGGTTCCATCCCATGCTGCCCTAAGCAGTTTTGGGCCATGACAACCTGACTACTGCGGTTTGCTTTGGCGCTCATGACTCACGCCTTAGGGGCCGCATTAGCAGCACCTATAGGCCGAATTCACCGTCAGGCCGGAAACATCTGATGAAGCAAATACACTAACAAATGCAATCGTGTGAGAGAATATCAGGACACGTAGACGTATCGTTTGTTCCATGTGTCATGGCCGCGTTACACTCTGTGAATTCTGTCGCTATGATCCGATTCAAATCTGGGTTTGCATTCAGCTGTGCATTTTGGTGGAACAGCATGAGCTGTCGGTGCATGGCTACTTTTGATTTTGATTTTCCTGTAGTTGTTCTTCATGAAAGTGACCAAATGAGCATATCTAGCAGTGTTAAAGAAAAAAAAAGTCTGGAAGTTGTGCCTATAGTCAACTTAAACCTCAATCATTGCTTTCTTGGCCTGTGATCCACCTTTGAAAATGTTTTGAACTGAAATGAAGATATCAGAGCAGCAGTGCTGATTATTAGTGTCGTAACGCAAATGTCAGGTTTCCAAATGTGTTTGTTAAACAAAGCCCTCGGCCAATCAGGCCTCGACTTGACACTGAGTGGACGAGACAGAAGGAATATCTCTCCCCTTTCCATGTCTCATTTCTCTTCTGACACAATTACCCTGTCTGTCTGCGCTAAGTAGCTTCACAGTGAAAATTTCATTGAAAATTTCTTTAAAGACAACCTGTAACAATGATATTAATATTAGCACAATATGATGTTGTCTTAATATTGTACAGGGCACTGATTAATGACTGTAGCTTGGAGCAGATGAGATAAAAGGGATTTGACATTTGATTTCCACTGTTGCAACCCAGACTGAATATGCAAGAAAAAAAAAAATTCCGAGTACATATAAGATGTTCCTCACGTCTATTATTGCATATCAGATTCAGTTATATGCACAGAAACATGTGTTTTCTATCATTCTGGCATTTTTTTCCACTTATTGAAAGGAAACTCATCGAGAGAGAAGAAGTGCGTTCAGGCTCTTCTGTTTTCTGTCAGCTTTCAGTCAGTTTTTCGGAGAGGTATGGAGAATTGGATAATTTGCTTTTGTTCTGTCCTCGTTACCCCTGACAATGGTTACTCACACGGCTTGATTCAGTTTCTTTCAGCACTCTAGTTCACTCATATTCATTTTCCATTTCCATCTGAAATCTGACGAGCACAGCCATTGTCCTGGTTACCAAGCAGCGAAAGCTTTCCATTTCTGCAGCTTCCCAGTTTAGATTGCACGTCTTGTTTTGAGATTGAATATAACCGCGTCTTAGTTTCTCAGTTTGCAAGCCACCTATATCGAGTTCCATGAGTTGAATGAGATTTATACTGATACATCAGCAACGATCATTTGCGAAGCACACATGTAGACCATTAATCCAAAGATTGTAACATTTATAATGGTGGGACATTTATTAGGACAAAGATCTTTTTTGGCTTCCAGAAGCTGAGCCGTGATGTTCTGCTTCCCACGTACTGCATTATAATGAAGTTGAACACTCAGCAATGCTCATCAGTGAGATAAGGGCAGCGACTTCCAGACATTACTTTAGTGATGAAAGGTGACTTAAGCGTGACTGCATGAAGGGCAGTGGTCCTCCAACCATAAATAAGAGCTCTGTCCTATTTTTCTGCACTTGTCTTGTCTGATGAGGAAAAGCATGTTTTAACCACTGATACACATTGGTTCCATAGATTATATCCTTAGATTTTATGTTGTTATAAATACCCAAATTATTATACAGAGAGGATTATAAGAAAAACACCAGAGTCCTGTAGGCCCACATATGAGGATTTAAATATGTTTAGCAAGGGCTGAAATGTTTGCACTCAGTTGCACTTCAGAAATAATTATGATGGATAATTCATGAATTTTCTATTGCATATCTGCATTTTGTTTGCCCCAAAACACATATAATATATCCACACTTTTGCAAGTAACTGAGACTTTGACATTCTTCATATGAACAAACTTTTTTGCCAAAATTATTATTATAAATTATTATGGTCTGAAAAGTTTCAAATTTAACCTACCTAAAAAGAAAAACCCACACGTCAAATTCATTTTTAATCTTTAGTCTAACATTTTAAAGTGATTCTTGGCATTTATCCTCGAACTGCAGCTTCCCCTTCCTTCCCAGCAATTGATTAACAGATTTATGGGGTGATAATGTTAAACCTGTTGGCAGGAGCTGGTGATGAGTCACCTCCAATGTCCGTTAAGCTCCTTCACCCTTTCCCTCGCAACACTATTCTCCTTTTCTAGTTTCATCCTGTTTGACTTAGCTTCTGCTCCAGCGTGACACCATGTCCCTTTCTCCTCACGTGTCATCACATTTTCTCTGCATCTCCATCCTCTCCTCTGTTGTCATCCGATGTCTCATTCTTCTCTCGATCCTCTTGTTCTCCAACTGTAAGTGCCAGGCTCTTTCTGCCTTAAATGGGTAAAACCCAGTTTGCATCTCATCTTCTTCAAAGAGTTGCACAGACTTTTTGCTACAGTCCTAATCCAGGCTGGTAACAATAACTATAGATGCATACTGGCACAGCTCATGCTGTCTCAATATTTGGTTACCGTCTGCCATTTTTAGCCGCCTCCCTGAGCTGCTGTAGAAAACTTGAAGAAGATTTACAGAGAAGGAAAAACTAGCTCTTGATTCATCCTTATTCATCAAAGTGTGAGATGATATTTTTATTTGAGAAAAGTTTTTTCTATGTCGGTCATCAACAACATCCCAAACTTATTTGACTCAAGCTTTCAGGAATCATCTGCGATGCTGTTTACAAAACTCGTCACAGCATCAGACAGGAATGCACACTGTCATGTCAAATTTATCCGAAATCCTGCTGCAGGAAAGATAAAATATAAAGTAAGATAAGATATACAAGATAAAAATATGTCAGTCTTAGTATTAATTACGGGGCTAAAGGCTGCATGTGCTAATCTCTATGGATCCACTCCAAATATGACACCTGTGTCAGGTAGAGTAAGTTTTGGTAAGAATTCTTCTCTGACTGTAAAATGACAAAATAACTTTAAGAAATGTGCTCACTTTTAAGCTGATTGCTATTACGGCCTAATCAGTTAATACATTTTTAGCAGAAAGCCATTATCTATGGCATTGTTAGCAAACTTAGAAAGTTATGGGATGGATCAAAGGGATTTATGCTCATTTTACCTACACATCAATTACATTGTAACACTTATTTTTCTAATTTGGGGGATTTCTAATTTGAGTTATTGTTTGGCATTTCCATGATAGCAGCATATACCTCTTCTTAACCGTGAGGTTATTTTTCAAAGCAGACCGTAGAAACTGTATTTTGATTCTTTGACAATTTTTTCACATATATGAGGAATTAATTAGAAAATATGTAAATCTTAAATACACGTACATGTCTGTAGGACAGGATGTTCCGATGTGCTTTTTACTCTGTAACAGATTTTTGTGACGATAATGCTATATATTGCCATAGCAACCATTTGCTGTCACATATGGATGTCGAATAAACTGAGGTGTACTTTAATTAGAATATTTTTGATTTTTTTGTCTGTGTTTTTTCACACGGCTGTATCAGTGACCATCTCTCTTGCTGCCTGCTCTCTGGTTTAACCGATGGGCCCTTCAAGATGGAGAAACTCCCGTCTTGATTCCTTCCAGCAGGGTCAGCTGAGATGGGTCATATTTGTTGCTCAGCACATGCATTCACATTCAGCTCATAAACAACAGATGGACTTTAAATGAATTACAGTGATATTTTCTTGTTGATTAGACACAGAAAATCAGATTCTTTGTCTCCTGTTGCATCAAACCACAAAGCATTCTTAGCCTGACATGCTTGAATTAATTGCATTACTGGACATGTTGTGTCCTGTGATGTGACTATTGTACATAGCCACATTCTGAAACAGTGCATTGTCTAGCTGTAGTCTGCAGGTTAGTCATTCTTCCTAAAAGCTTCCTTCTGTTACACCATGACCTGATGGCTTGTGTGTGGCTTTTACCTTATTTACTGCGACTATGCTGCTGCGACATCCCCTTCCCTCCTATTCCATCCTCCTGCTGTCTCTATCTTTATTTTTACAGTTCCTGCAGAGACGGGACTTGCCTGCTGTATGACTCAACATGCAGTCAACAGACCTCTTCTCTGAAGCTGGAATTTAGCATAAATCCTGCTGTTAAGCCATGTGAAGGCATTTGCAAGAGTGCTGTCACAGAGAGATGTTTGAGCACTTGGTGCAATGTGCGGTGAAGTATTTACATCAGAGTGGAGGATGGTTGAAAACATGCTGACTGTTACCTCTTATCAGACTTCTGTGTGGATGTGTGGATTGGTGCATGCATGCACTTACACTGTTTATATTGGCAGTTTTATTTCATAAAATCTCAAATAGTCTGTCATCAGTTCGATTTCACTTAAACCAAAGCCAAACTAGATACTAAATACCAATAACGGCGACAACCGATGAATTACAGCCCCTTGTAGGGCCATCAGCTTAGCAAGCCTCTCTGGAGCCCTGTGTTTAAATGATCACCAGGAAATATAACAGTGATAAAATGCTGGAATGGGATGGATTTAGCGCTGTGCTGAGATCACAGATAAGAACAGCCTCACCATAAAAGTGTTGTGGGTAAGTGTAACATTCCAGATGATTTTAAAGTGGACAATGTGTTCGCATTATTGGTCTTTAAGACTAAACAGCATAGGAAATATTATTTTAATTAGGTTTTTAATGGTGGCATCACTGAATCTAAATAAAATGTGCAGGGGCAAACAGTTACAGTTTCCTGACTCACACAATCCTTCAGAACATTCTTGTTCTTAACTCATGAATGATTGTAATCGGTTAAATTAGCGGCTCAGGTTACATGCATTTGACTATCATAATTATCGTGTTCTCTGGGTCAGTCATAAAGAACACTAATATGCATTCAAAGACTGTCTGTTCTATCTACTCAGGTCATCCAAAACTTTCTGACATGCCCCGGAAACCCCTGTTCCATCACCATGCATTATGCATGTGCCTATCTTCTTAAGTCGCATAAATGCGAAAGCTTCCCTTGAAATGGAATAAGCTTGACTGGCATCTTGTCACAGTGACGTTTTGACTGTGTGGAAACATGTTTCACATATCCGTGTCAGAATTAACGGTTTACACTCCACTTGGAATTATTTATGAAGATGTTACAACGATGTTGTCGAATAATTTCAAGGCAGTCAAAACTGTGCCTCACACAACCATGTAACAGTATGCAATTCATCACTAATGGATTTACTTAACTCCAAAAATAAAATGTCTTTTTTACTTTTATCTTACAGAAAGAATGGCTTTGCCTCAGGTGTCAGACCCAAAGAGCCATGTCTGGACAACTCGGAGAGATGCCACCTCCAGCTATGACCTCCCCGAAGAAGCAACCCGCTCCTATACCTGCTCCTTCGTCCACTCCCTCCCCAGCTGCTGTAGACAGTAAACCTGTGTTAGAATCAGCAGACCTTACCCCACCAGCTCCCGAGGCCAAGGTAGTATCCACAGCCATTTCTACACCTCCCTTAACTTCTGATCCCAAAGTCCCTCTTTCTGATAGCACCCATCAGGAGACACCACAGTCAAATGATCAAAAGCAACCAGAACCTGAGCCTGTAACTCATGCTGTACAAGAACCTCCAGTTTCAGATAGTGTACCTGTGAGTGTCCCCGCTCTATCAGTTGAGCGACAGTGGAATAGCTCTGAAAATATCACAGCGGTGCAATCTCACCCTAAAACTGAGTCATCCGATGCTGATCAAAAAATACAAAGTGTGATTGTCAGTGACATCCCAGCAGTTGTGCAACAACAGAGTAGTTCGTTGAAAGAGGCAGAGCACCATATTCATTCTGAGACTGAGCCATCCAGCGTGAAGCAACAAGTGCAGAGCGTACCTGTCAGTGAAATCCCAGCCGTTGAGCAGCAGCAGAGTGGTTCTAAGAATACGACAGAGGGCCTTTTTCTCTCTGTTCAAAGTAAGACACCAAATCTATACAGTGATGCAGGTTCAAATGAGACAGCAGCGCCTGTTGAGGCAGGAATGCATCCAAATGACAAGTATATTCAGAATGCCGTCGCACCGCCCCTGACTGACATAGACAAAGACGAAGAAGTAGTCTCACAGGAGTTTGATCCACAGCCAGATATCCCAGCTACAATTGAAAAAGAGCAGAAAATAACAGCAGTAGAATTTGATAAGACATGCGCGCATCCTCAGATAGGTAATACTGCAGCAGGTCAAACTATATTAGATACAGAAAACACAGTTTTTAATAGCAAGCACGTCACAAAAAATCTGGAGAGCGACAGCGTTGCACCTGATGTGAACTTAGAAATTACTTCTGAGAAGGGAGGTGTTTCTCCTTGTCCAGTTGAGGTTCTAGAAAGAGCTCCTGTTGGCAATATCAATGTCCACGAACATTATGTCTCAGCTTCACAGGAGGAAAGTCTCACTAATAAGGTTGAAAACAAATCCACAGAGCAACATGCTCCACATCATTCAGTAAGTACTTCACTTCCTATTACTTTAGTTCAAGAAGAAACCAAAGCTCCAGAGAGAGCTGAAGAGGAGAAAAAGTTTGGTAGTAAAGTTTTTGAAAAAGCTGATATTGACGGGGACATTGCTGAACAGGAAATATCTGGAAAGATTCATGTGGAAGCATTGGCTGAGACAAAAGTGATGAAAGACAATGCTGATGTAAAAAATGTTGGTGAGGAACCCACCAAAATAGAGAAAAATGAGGGCAATATTATTGAGAAAGCAGGAATTGAGAATGAATCCTCTAATAGCAAAGCAGTTGAAGAGGAGGGAATTCAGAATAATCCAGCGGAGAGGGCTAACAAGTTAAAAGCTGATGAAGGGAATGCTGTTGAAGGAAAAGCAACTGAACGGGAAACAATGAAGATGGAAAATAACAAGAAAGCTCAGGAGAATAAGGTTAATAAAGCAGAATCGGCTCCCACTCCCTCCTCTACTGACACAGGGAATGCTTATCCAGTAATAGAGCAGAAAGAACCAGAAAATGCCAAAGAGCTTGACACTGCTGTTTCTAAAGAAACCCCAGTGCATAAAGAGGAGAAGCAAACCCCTCCTGTAACAATATTAAAAGCAGACGATACATTTCAGAGAGCAGTTGTAATGTCTGATGATAAGGGCAGTGTTACAGAGTCAATATCAGCTGTAGAGATCGTGTCAGATTTCACCATGGAGCCACAAATCAGAGTTAAATCCTGTGAGGTTGACACAGAAACTGATTCAAGGAAGGCAAACAGTAGTGCTGAAAATCAACATGAAATAGAGAAAGAGATATTAGTTCTGACTGACAGAGAAGACAAACTGCTGGAGAAAGTCACAGCCCGAAAAATATTAATCAAAGAAAAGGAAGAACAGCAAGACAAAAATGCAGCACAGCTTGTTGTAGGTGATATCCATGATCCTATTTCAGGATCAGAATCAAGCAAATCCTGTGACAAAGACGGCAGAGTGCTGCTAGATGTTGGAAAAAACACAATATCAAAGAAAGCTGAAAAAGCAGAGACAGCGTTTGAAAATGGAGGTGTGTTTGTATCAGTAGTTTCAACCCCAGTAGAACCTGAAATCCCAGTCTCTGTAGTAAGTGAAGACGATAAAACCCCAAAGGAGAAGAATAATACAGAGGAACCACGGACTGCAGCTCAGCTTCTGAGAAAGTCCAATGATGAAGATGCAGTCTTTGAGGTGACAATAGTACTTAGCATATGTGGTGGTAGATTATATACTCTATTATCTTTCAAATTTTATTCCTCCTATATTTGAAAATACTGTATATGTAGGGATATTGATGTTTTTGTAAATGGGAATGTCTGAGGTACTGGAAAAAAAATACACATTTTTAACTAATGGGTTTCAGTCAAAATATTTGTCTCTTAGATTCTCACTTGTTAGTCCTCAAAATGCGACATATGCACATGTAACAAGCATACTGAAGTTACATTTTTCTTTATTGTGTCGTCTGATAACATTGTCTTCTCTCAAATCAACAGGTCAAATCAATTGAGACCTTGAAAGAGCTAGGAGAAATAGGTGCCAAGGAGGGCAGTCCTACCAGCCCATCAGACCTAGCAAAATTGGAAAGCACTGTCCTTCCTATTCTTGAGGCGCAGGCAACCACGCAACCAAAGGATGAGGAGAAATTAACAGACACCCTGAAGAACAGACGGAAATTAGAGGTGCTTCCTCTCTCGCCTGACTCACCTAGCTCAGAGGATGATAGAGAACTTTCTACCAAAGGTACGACAAAGAAAAAGCTACTAGTGCCCATGGATGTCAGAGCTGATTCCCTTGATGATAGCAGTGAAAGCTTTGGAAAGGAAAGTCCAATGTCAGGTGATGATGAAGAATTCATAAGAAAACAGATAATGGAAATGAGTGAGAACGAGGATGCTTCCCCATCTGATGAGGAAAATTCAATCCACCGCAAGATAAGAGAGGATGAGAAGAAAAAAATGGAACAGAAAAAAATCGAGGCTGGACAGAGGAGCGCATCAGGGAAAGCCAGGCGTCTTACAAAGAAAAGCACTATAAGTCCAGATGATGAAGAAAAGCAAATCGAGGTGTCTGTGGATAAACCCGACAAAGACAAAGAAGAGGAAATAAAAGACCAGGAGTTTCAGACTGGTACTGCAGTTCGCAAATTCCAAACAATGGAGCTCAATACAACCAGCAGCTCTATACATTTACCTATTGATGATGGAGAGCTAGAAATGGAAAGCCTTACTGACTCTCCAGATGATCGTTCTCGAGGTGAGGGGTCTTCGAGTCTACATGCATCCAGTTTCACTCCTGGGACATCTCCAACATCCATCTCATCACTGGATGAAGATAGTGACAGTAGCAGTCCCAGTCATGGTCGTTCTGGTGAAAGCAAACAACACAGGAAAGCCAAACACAGACAAACTGGTCAAATACTACCAACTATTGAAGACTCTTCTGAAGAAGAAGAATTACGGGAAGAAGAGGAGCTCCTTAGGGAGCAAGAAAAACAGAAAGGCTCAGGGAAAAAGTCCAAGAAGGACAAAGAAGAAATTCGAGCACAGAGGAGGCGAGAGCATCCAAAATCAACACCAAGCAACCTGTCCCCCATTGAAGATGCCTCACCAACAGAAGAACTGAGGCAAGAGGCTGAAATGGAGGAGATCAGAAGATCATCCTGCTCTGATTTCTCTCCCAGTATTGATTCAGATCCCGAAGGTTTTGAAATTCATGCTGCAAAGATTGCAGCAGTCCAGAAAACATATAAACTGCCAACATCAGTATCTCTTCACTCCCCAACAGATCAAGAAACTAATAAACCACAGAAGAAAACATTGAAATCTGCTGATGAGGCTTATGAAGAAATCATTTTGAGGGCTACATCTCCAACTGCTGACAAAGCTGAGATTCAACCAGGAAAAGAGTCCCTTTATGGTGGCATGCTCATTGAAGACTACGCCTATTCATCTCTCATAGACAATTCAAACGCTGATTTTGTGGAGCCAGAAAAGATGGTTGTTCCTGCTCAGCCCAAAAAGCTAAGATCTCCAGATGAAGTTTATGAGGACATGATAAAGAAAAGGAAAGAGTTCATGCAGCTGGAGCAGGAATATCAAAAGATGCAGCCCCAAAATGAAAGTACTAACCCAGAAATTATCTTGCATCCTCCTGAGAACATCCTCTCCAAAAGCAGTACAGTCACATCAGGCAAAGATGGAAAACCATTGTTGGATGCTGAAACTGCCTATGAAGAGCTAATGAAAAGAGTGCTGACTCCTGGAACTAGCCCAACTCAACAGGAGCCAGACGTGGAAGCCATTGCTTCTAGAAGGGCACTCCATCCCATCCCAGACTTAAAAGTGACGCAGTGCTCTTCAGGAGAGTTGTCTTCTGATGATGAGAGTATTAGCAAAACAGAAGAGGGGACAACTGCAGTATCAGACACAACATCAGCCATGCAAACGGAGCTTGTGACAAAGGTTTCAGAGCCATCCCTGTCATCTGAATTGGATAATCAAACTCATGCCACATTTCCGGAATCCCAGGCTGACCTTGTGGATTTATCTGGTGCACTCCCAAGAACATCAACGCATGTGATTGCCAGTGTATCACCTTTGCCTACAGTTCCTCAGTACACACCCAGTATTCCCAGCGTAGTGTCAACTGCCCCACCAGTACCCCCTAAGCCTAGCATTCAACTTAAGGCTAATTCTCAGGATAAAGCAGAAGTACCTATTGCACCACCACTGCCTCCTCCCACCCCACCAAAACCTACCGTTTTTCCAAGGAAACCTCCAGTTCCTCTTCCACCTCAGGCTTCAACAATTCCAGTCAGGTCAGAAGAAGAGGCCATTACTACTACGGCCCAAGGACCATCCACAAGACAAGCGGGTATACCAGTGTACAAACCTCATGTTCCCCCTCCTGTTCCCCCAAAGCCAACCATTCCTGTTGGGATTGGGGATAGTAGACCAGGACAATGTGTCAAGCCACCAATTGCCCCAAAGCCTGCCTCACAGCCTTCTTCTCCTGCCCATGCCGCTGCCCTTCCACCGAGACCAACTGTACTTCCTACAGGCCCGACTGAAATAGCCCTCAATCTTAGCCCTTCTTCTGAAAGCAAACCATTTCAACCCTCACCAAAGTCTCCTTCTTCTCCAAGATATGCAAGGAATCTGCGTGACACATATGTGGTCATCACACTGCCATCTCAGCCCAGTTCTCCTGTAGACAGTGTCTCAACCCAAGCTCCCTCCAGCCCTGGCCCAGCATCTCCTTCACGCCAAGATCACCCCCAAAGTTATCACCAACCACTGTCTCAACCTCAGACATATCCACATCAGCATCAACCACCACTTTCTCCTCAAACAACAAGGGTACCTCTGGCATACACTCGTGTCACAGAATCTATTGAAAGTCAAGAGATATGTGGCCCAGAGAAACATGTCTCTAGTTCTTGTCACATCATTGAGGCTATTTCTGCCTCAGCACAGTCACCTGTGGTTACGCCTAATTTGATCAGTCAGGTGGTCACCACAGAAGTGCAAAGGACCCTAGTCTCTGTTGTACATGAAAGAACAGCACCACCAGTACCAGCTCCAAGAGCAAATGGTATCCCAATGACAATAGAGAAATCTAAGCCCCAACTGGCAACTCAGAATGGACAGGCAATTCAACCCTCTGAAGTGGTCGATCTCAGGACTATGAAGGGGGACCCTGAGTCAGATATGAATGGTGTTGATCTGTCTGCTGGTACAGAGGCAAGACATCAGTTTTTTTCAAATGACGCTAACCGTCAGAACAGTGCAGTGCAATCACCAGTGGTCAACCTAAGTACTGAATCATCTACTGTATCTATAATGACCGATAGCATCACCATTGTAACCTGTGCTGCCACAATCCAGCAATCTAATAATGTAGCCATTCCTCAAGTATCTTCATTGCCCCTTCAGCTAACAAAAAACAAAACATTTGAACCTGTTTCTCAAATTATATACAGACCAATTGATTCTCAGCCCCCTTATCAAGTTGGTACAGAGATCCCTATTAACCTCTCGGTTGGATCAAGCACAGGTGGAGGGACTTTCCAGACCAACCCTGTCACTATTAACCCGACTTCTATTGCAAGCGTTGCCAATGGGTTAAGTACAAGTACGTCCACAGTGGCAGGAGCTGTTGACCTTAGCACAGCAAAATCATTCAACACTATAGTATCAATGGATGCTGCTTCTGCAGAAGTGGCCACAGCTGTCATCACAGACAATGATGGCATACCAGTGGATCTCACGGCAGGAAAGCGAACTGTATGCTGTGATGTTGTGTACAAGCTCCCATTTGCCGGAAGTTGCACTTCTCAACAACCTGCCACACCATTGCCTGAGGACCGTTTTGGATATCGTGATGACCATTACCAGTATGACAGATCACCTTATGGCATGAGAGGATTCGGTGGGATTAAACCATCAATGTCAGACACTAACCTTGCAGAAGCTGGCTTGTTCTTTTATAAGAGCAAGAATAGCTATAATTTCACAACAGAGGGTGCAGTAGATCTTACCTCTGCAAAGATTTCTGATACAGGTCAGTGGAGTGACATTGCAGACCTGTCACTTAAATGTCATTTTGAGCTGCCTCTGCTCATTCATGGATAACGTGACTTTTTTTTTTTTGGTTTGTTTTTAATTTCTATTTTTCTTTGGCATGGACAGTTAATTTTTTGTTCAATCTTCACACTATTTTTGCATGCGTCTGCATCTTGTATGTTATATTGTTGTTGCATTCTCGACATTGGAGTTATTTTTTCTTTTCCTCCTTTTTTGTAAGTTGAATACGTCATGGCTTGCTTCCATCTTGACAAAGTCTACATTATTTGGACTTAACTGATATTTTTGACTTTTGACAGGTGAAGCTGTTGACTACTCCAAGAAAGGGACTTACACTGGAATGACAAGTCCACCTTATTCCCAATCCAGAGTCACAAGTGCTGTGGGTACACTCTTTGGTACAAACAGTGTTTTGAGGTCATCAAATGGGGTGGTGTATTCCTCTGTTGCAGCACCAATACCATCTACATATGCCATTACGACACAACCTGGGTCAATCTTTAGTACAACATACAACACCCTGTCAGGTATGCATACGAGTGACACCATGCCCTCTTTGTCCGATCTCCAAAATGTTCCACTAACACGGTCCCACAGCTTCCTATCCACCATCTCCACTGCTGCAGTAGACGAACAAGACAGTGCTCCCCTCAATCTAGAGCTCTCTAGGGGCGGCACTACTTCTGCCTTTGCTGTCAGCACAGCAACAACCTCTTTATCGCTTGACAGCTATACTGATGCATCCTTGGAAGCCATAGCTGCTTCACTTGAGGCTTTATCTTCACCAATGGTTCCTGGGGATGACCAGTATCAGGCAGAACGTGAGAGGCTAGAGATGGAGAAACTCAAGCAGCAGCGTTTGGCTGAGGAATTAGAATGGGAGCGCCAGGAAATTCAGAGGTTTCGAGAGCAAGAACAGATCATGGTACAGAAGGAATTGGAGGAACTTCAAGCCATGAAGCAACAAATCCTGACCCAACAAGAAGAGGAAAGACAGGCTCACCTTATGATGCAGAAAGAAACCTATGCTCAGCAACAGCAGCAGCTTGAGCAGATACAGAGACTCCAAGAACAACTGCGCCAACAATTGGAAGAGCAAAAGTTTCGACAGATGTACCCAGGTGGGGACATAACAGGACATGGATTGCAGGAGGCCATTGTCTTAGGACCTGATGGCACAGTGCTGGCCCGAAAGATCACGGACAGTGGCTGCCAGACAGATGAAGAAGATGAAACAGTCAGTAACGCTTATGCAGCAGGAAGAAAAAAGAGAAGTGCAAAAAAGAGTGTTGACAGTTGTGTGCAGACTGATGATGAGGACCAAGATGAATGGGAAGCTCAGAACAGAAGCAGACAAAGTCGTCCACGTACTGCCAGAGGGGATAGAGCTGGACACTCAGAGATGTCTCTACAAGCCCACACTGAAATTTCTATCCAAACAGATGCAGACGGGAGCATTAGAATGGACAGTAGATTGGAGCTATCGGACACTGAAAGGACCTCACCAAAGAAAAGACCTACCCCTTTAGAAATAGATCATCCTCCTAACCTGAAAGTTGATTCCTCTACACTTCGAGCTCCTCCTAAATCTCCCAAAGTGCTCTATTCCCCCGTTTCGCCCTGTATATCACCTAGTAAATCCCTCGAGTTTGTGTCTTATGAGAAGTCACTGGGTGACACAAGCCCACAAAAGCTAAAAGGAAGTGATGATCCATCAAAAGTTTCCCCAGGAAGTCCAAGGGGACCAAAATCCATGCAGAGATCCATGTCTGACCCTAAGCCCATGAGTCCAACTGGAGAAGAGAGGGTAACATCTGGCACTCAGTACAGTGATAACTATACTGTGAGTACTACAAATATAACTTTCATTTATACAAATATAAAAGAACATCAGTGATAAAATACTATGGCAAAGATTTTTCAGGTACATTATTCTAAATATGTCGATGTAGATAACAAATTTGATCTTATTCACACCAGGAAATATCTGTCCTGTATAGACACCAAAAAATCTACTTTCTTTGACTAAATTGATCTGATGTTCATTCTTCCTTTTAATTTCCAGCCCTAAAGAAACAGTTTACATTTTCTCTTTTTGTTTTCATGAGTAAGCCTGTACACCATATTGCTTGGCATTCATGTTACTTTGCAGATACCAGGATTGCTGTGATTTTAAACTGCTTAATGTGCCCTTTTTTGTTATAGAAGACAGTTTTCTGCTAGGGCAATTCTCAAACATACCCAACATGATGGAAAATAAGCTGAGTTTGCATTAAAATATTGAGCTGTCAAAGATCTATAGACCACAGAAGTACATTGCTTCCAAAAGTAATTATTCTAAAACTCCAATTGTAGTGTAGAATTATTATATTTTATGGGAAAAGACTAAACATTATTTTCTAATAAACTTTCATACACTCAATATACGTATACTGCAATGATAGATAATCTGGAATGAGTCTTCTTTTCCCTTCCCGGTTTTACAGTATTATGAAATCCTAGATTATTTAGCCATCATGCTGAATTTTATTTTTTTGTCTTTTTCTCAACAATATGTTAACAAAGAAAACCCTAACCACCTCAATTAATTTTGGAGATTGAGAGAAGTGTTTGAATTACAACAGTTCTGATGAATTTTATTTTTCATACAGGGGAAGGGGTCAGGTGGAACACCGACAGGTACTCAAAAGAAAGTGAAGCGGACTCTTCCTAATCCACCATCAGAGGATGAATCAACAACTGCTGGCCAGACAGCATACAACACTGGCTCTGCTCGCCGAAGAATGTGCCGCAATTCCAACATGGCACGTGCCAAAATTCTTCAAGACATTGATCGTGAGCTAGATCTGGTGGAGCGTGAATCCTCTAAGCTCCGCAAGAGACAAGCAGAATTGGATGAGGAGGAGAAAGAGATTGATGCCAAGCTTAGGTACTTGGAGATGGGTATCAATCGTAGAAAAGACGTGCTACTGAAAGAAAGAGAGAAGAGGGAAAGGGCCTATTTGCAGAGTGTTGCTGATGACAGAGACTACATGTCAGACAGTGAGGTTAGTAACATCAGAGAAACTAGAGGTGGGCGAAGTGGTGCAGAAGATGAAGAGATTGAGGATCATGGTATTGAGCGCCCCAGGACAGCTCCACAATCAGAATTGGATGAATTTGTCCCACCTCAGACCAAGCATGAGTATGGAAAATACTCCCAGTACCAATACCCTCAAAGCCAATACCAGCAGTCTCTCTACCAGACTCCCCAGTCATACCAGTCTCACTCAATCTACTCCTCGGTCCCCTCACTGACTAGCTCTCAGCAGCAGAGTTATCACCAGATGCTCTTGTTGCAAGAGAAAGCTGCTAGACAAGCAGCCCTCCTTTCCGAGCTGGATGCTACTAAATATGAAGTTATTAGCCGCCAGCCTGATCCTACATCTTCAGCGTACCTGGGAGTCAAGTATGACAAGTATGGCAACCACCTTGACCTCAGGGCCTTGGACGTGGGGAGTTTAACACGTACCCCCATGTCAGCTGTCTCTGATTCCTATTACACAGATGTGGATCACCATACACCTCGAAGTTACATGTTGTTAGAAGATGCTGCCGAACTCGCCAAGGGCTCCACGGGGTTGTCTTCATCCTATAGTTTAGCTGAAAGGGAGCTGGCTAAGGCAGAGAAGCTGCTGCGCAGAAGCGCTGCCGATCTTGGGTCTACTGACTATCTGGGATCTACTTCCAGACTTCATACATTTGGAAAGACCCCTGATGAAGAGGATACAATGGAGGAACCCTATGAACTTAAACTCCTGAAGCAACAGCTTAAGCAAGAGTTTAGAAGAAGTACTGGAACAGACAACTTAGAGCAATTAACTGGTCTCTCCCAGCATTATTATGCCCCAAGTTCAAGCATTTCTGGTTACTCCCAAAGACACTATCCAAAGTCAGATAAGTACAGCATCAGTCGTCTTACTCTTGAGAAGCAGGCAGCTAAACAACTTCCAGCATCCATGTTGTACCAAAAACATAAAACTCCACTGTTAGATCCTAAAATCTCCACCAAGTATTCCTCTATTACAGACAACAGAGGCTTAGAAACAGACTATACCAGCTATCTTGGGTCTACCAGTGTAGCTACAAGATCTAGCAGGCTTTCGCAGGATGAAATTACCTTTGGCCTCCGTAAGAATATAGCAGACCAGCAAAAATACCTTGGATCTACATTGGGTGCCAACTTGGCTGGGTCATTAAACTTGGGTCAGAGCTTAGGTTTGGACTCTGCTTATCCTAGTGGTAGTCGCTCAAGACCATCATCCAGGCCCACATCTTGCTATGGCCTGGATTTGTCTATAAAAAGAGACCCTTCCAGCTCTTCACTGAGACTTAAAGGAGATGGTGAAGCATCAGGAGATGGACTTAGCTTTCAAACCCCTTCTGGTCGCACAAAACCCACCAGCCTCCCCATTGTCCAAAGCGGGCGTGGCCGCATTCCCATAGTGGCACAAAACTCTGAGGAGGAGAGTCCGTTGAGCCCTGTCGGGCAGCCTATGGGCATGGCACGTGCATCAGCGGGACCTCTGCCTCCCATTTCAGCTGATTCCAGGGACCAGTTTGGTTCCTGTCTCTCCTTGCAGGACTCTCAACAGCAGCAACATATCAGGGAAGAACCAACCAGGGGTAGGGGTTATGTGCTATTGGATGACCTGCAGGGCACCATGTCAGATAGTGAAGGTAAAGGACAGACTTGTCACATTGACACTCTTTTCCTTCTAAATGTTTCATCCTTGAGTGTCTGGTTATTGTTTCCTTGTTTCCATTTGATATTATGTACAATCTTTAGCTTTTGTGTAGTTGTTAAAACTCTGCATGTGTCTGTTTTTGTATTTAACCCTAACTTTGGTGAATGAATCTTCTGATTTCTGGTGACAGTACTTTGGTCAATCAGTTGATACCTGCTATGCATGCGTGTCTGTGTAAAATTTTTTCAATATCCCATATGTGCTTAATGTATTTTGATGCATGCACCGTTCTGACTGCATTCCAGATGCTGTGTACCATTTACCCAAAGTTGTTCACTGCATGATACCACATAGTCTAATTTTCTGTTACAGCTACATTTTGTAGGATGTTTCCAACATCAAATAGCAATATCTATTTTTCTGGCAATATGTTTTTGTTTTTTTTTATTTTAATTTGTAGCTGTTTCCACTTTAGAAAGATCTGTTCATTCTTTCAAATCATGTCTGTTAATCATACATGGCCTCAATAGCAGAAAAGTTAAAATTTAGGTTAGATTTCTAAAAATTTTCTTGAAAATAAGACTATGAACAGTGCCTCCCCACTAACAAAATTTACATAATTGGTACAAAATACCGTAAGCCGACCCAGTTATTTAGTAATTACTCAAATTTTGTAACCATTCATACATGGATTATATTTTTGGACTATAAAGTTGAACTATACTGTTTATATTAGTTAATAATTGTGTATTTTGTCAAATCTAAGTGTTTAAATATTTTTAAGGGTAAATTTAAAATGTAAAACCAGACGCAAGATGAAAAAGTTACCAAATTTGAACAATAGTAGAAATAATAATGTAAGATAATATTTTCACGGTAGCTGGACCTTGAATGTACTTTTCTCATCAGTTGCAACCCTTAAATGTGCACAATAAATATAACCATTTAACATGCATGTCTTGTCTTGCATACTTGTCATATGTATTGTGATACATCAGTAACTTTATGTTGCATGGAATATATCTGACCTTTCTATAACCTTTATTTATAACGCATTTCCGGCCACACCAGTGAAAATAACATCATTATGGCTCATTATTTTCTGTATTTTTTATTATAAAATGAATAATAATCAACAACAACAACAAAAAAGAAAACAAGAACAGTACAGTTCTGGTTCTTTTAATCAACTCCTGAGCATATGTCAACTAATTTGTTTCACTTTTGATTGATAGATGGATATTTTATTCTAAGCCATCATCACTTAGAGCAGTGTGAAGTTACAGTAAATCAACAATGACATGGTTAGTTTCCATCCTGAAGACGATGTTTTCCTGAAAATTGATGTCATGGTCTTAACAATTTCAAATTCTAGTGGATGTGTCATTGTTTATCTTTGTGAATCATATATTTCATACATTGTAATTGTCTAAATAGAAGAAATAACTGTGTGAATAAATTCATATGAATCCCATTATTTTGCAATGTAAACCCATTTGCCTTGATTCCAGCTTTAAGTGAATCCCTGATGGCTTTGAACAGAGACGATGCAACCAATGGTAGAGTATTAGTTCAGTTCTCCAGGCATCCATAAGCTAATGTACTGTATTAACCTGCACCACAACTCAAATGCATGTTTCACAATTACTTGAAAATGAAATGTTTGGGAGATTTTGGATACATATTAAAACACATTGAAATTATTTTCTATACATCCTGAAATAAATACATACTTATTGTTTTGGAAGAAGCATCCCTTTCTAAAAAAAATGGGATGAAGAATAAAGTCGATAATTTGCATACCCAACATTTACATTCATAAAAGATTTAACACACTATAGGTTATTATTCCACTATGCATATGTACTGATAATGAGTTTATTCACTCTCAAGATTCATTTTAAAAGATTACTTTTAATACTAATGAAAAACACTTTCTCCAACCCTTTTTCCCTCAATTTTTTTAATCTAAATCATTGATGTTTCATGATTTCAATTCTCATACTGGCATGTGACTCCCCTTATATGAAGAAACATATCCTACCTAGTAGGAGGAAAATAGTCCAGGGACTCATGCTGGTTCTTAAGTATGACTTGTTTTTGTCCTTGAAGCCTACCACCTTCGGCGGGAAGAAACAGACTGGTTTGACAAACCTAGAGATGGACGACCAGAGAACGGACAAGAGAAAAGACAGGTGGGAAATACTCCAGTGAAATCAAACCAGAAATGAAATGCATGAAACCACATTCTAATGTGCTGCACATAAATGTCCGTGATGTTAATAATTAATAAGTAATGATTTTTCAATGTCTTACCCTGTACATACATAACATCTCACCCATCGTGTGTGGGCCACAGGGAAAAGGCCCATATTACCCCTTCCCTCACCTCAGGGTTAAACTGCAGAGGGATCTCAAAGACCGCAGTGTCTCAGGTGAGGTACCATCATTTATTACATTGCACTCCACAACAGCAGCCTGCTAACAAGGGAGATGATGTGCATTCAAATAGGCTTGTGTTACAAACTAATGTGTTATTGACTGTGATGCATGCATCAAATTTAATTGACCCCATTGCTTACTGATGGCATCAAATATGCACTGCTCGCTTTCATATCATTGTCATTTTATCGAATGTGACCGATCATGTAATAGATTCAAAATTATTTTGAATGACAATAAAATGTATGGCTGTATTTGAATTATAACATCACACTAGAGCATGTCAACCACGCTTCATGCATCAAGCGTTTTATTTACTTGATGTTCATGCCAGATCTCAGGAAACTGGCAAGTCACTTCCCCTGCCGTCGCATTCCATCACGCCATTCCTCCAGGCCCAAAGCAGGCAGACATTTCATTTCCTGGCTTCCCCTTTTGATTTGGCACTTCTCCACGCTCATCAGTCATTGCCATGCTCAAAATGGCGTATCCCCCATGCTGGATTATATTATGCAATTAACAAACAAACCACAAAGGAAGGATTTTGTTTGTGAGGACCCTTTGCTGAACAGAATCATTTTCCCTGAGTCATCTTATTCATGTTTCCATAGCTATGCTAATGAGTTTATACTGTAAAGGGCAGTTATTTCTCTATGTAAGTAAAGGCCTTTTATTTTGTGACCTGTTAAAGAGAGACAATTGATCAATCTAAATCTTAACTCTAATCTGAAATTGAATAATCATAATTATATAATCTGTTTAACACTGCATTGACCGTGCTGCTACGCTGCTAAACTAATCACATTTAGCAGGGGATTTAGTGAGTTCCTTCCTTCATCTATGGATTTATTCTCCCTAAAATTATGGCTCATATTAAATAAAAATACTGAGATGTTATTTAATTAGAGTTCATTGTTTTTAAATACAGGTTACTCGGAATTATCACAGTCATAAAAGAATATGTATTTGTGGTTCAAGGTGAGCTTTTAGCTACAAGGTAATATAATATAATTTTCAAATGGTAACATTATCAAATATCAAAAGTGAAATCCTGACTTAACAAATTTTTCAGCTATATTATATTCAATACGATACTAAAGAGACCAGTAACTATTTGGTGATGCTGAAGGTGTTTTTCTTTTTTCTTTATTTATTTTTGGTTTTAAACAGGGAATGGTCTGGGGATCCGCGTTGTTGGAGGCAAAGAGGTCCCGGGCTGTAATGGAGACATTGGAGCTTATGTTGCCAAAGTCCTTCCCGGTGGAGCTGCAGAACAAACAGGAAAGATTCTTGAAGGTAACACATAATATTAAATTGTTCCCTTCTTGCAAAAATATTGAAACCAATTTTATTTGTAGTAACAGTAGACTTCCTTTCAGCTTGTCCTCTGCTGTATGTGTTTATTTCATACCTTGTTGTGCATGAGTCTTTTTACTAAAATTACATGTATGTCTTTGATGGTCTTTTTAGTTTATGTTCACTGATAGCATCAGTAAAATGTTATATGACTAGGGGATCAGGAGCGAATCACCAACATTAGAATCACGACACTTTAAGATTCGCACAAGAGTCACATATAAAATACAACCATGGTCGAGTGTAATATTAGATGTGCAGATCTCTCATAAGAAGCTGGTTGAAACTTTAACTCCTTACTGTTTCACCATTGTGCACGAACCCACAGATATACGACCTGTGATTTCACCCTCACACGCCTCTCACTGCCACCACCTCAGGATAAATTGCTGTGTGGTATATTAACAGGAACATGTTTCATGAGGTGTTATTGATTTGGCATTGGGGAAGGGGGAGGGGGGAGTCTGGGAATAGTTAACCCTCTCACCCTCCGAGTCCATTTATCTCCTCCTAGTCGCCTTTAATCTTTCTGTCGAGCCACGTTGAAGGCGTCTTACTACTGTTAAATCTGCAGCCAAAGCCTTTTTGAAGCTTCCTGCTGATCTATGACTATGAATGGTGTGACAGGGAGAGAAAAATGTAGCCTGGTTTGGATCTGTGTAGTGTGTTGTCCATCTGTCTGCTCTCTGGATGTGTGTGTGTGTGTGTGTGTTTGTGTATGTGTGTGTCAGCAGTTGTGTGGGCAATTCATTTCATACTGTCCTGTTCTTGCAATTTTCTTTTTTAAACTCAAATGCGTCGTTTTTTTGCTGTTTTTTTTTTTTTAATTCTCCACTTTTTTTGACAGTCAAAGAGGAGAAATCTTAATATATAAAATTCAAACAAAAGAAATACACCAGGAACAATAGTGGGAAAACTGATTTTATTTACAAAACAGCAGTGTAACTGGGATATTTTCCCAGTTACAGGTCAAAACCCAAGTCTACATCCATTTATGCAAAGTCGAACAACAGTGATTTGAGCCAAATGCTCAGATCATCCAGCTAAAATTGCTCATAATGACATGTAAACAATTCGCAGCTGTCATTTTCAGCATTTTACCACCTTAGTTAACATGTTGGTATACAAACATACAAGTATGTAAATGTGATTTATCTGGGAAATTTTTAAATAAGAAAAATGCATGCCGTTTTCAGCTAGTAGAAAATGAATCATGATAACACCCATAACACTGGAACCAATGAGAAGCACAATGCCTGCAAAATACTTTGGTTCTGCCTGTGGGAATGTGGCATCTCACTTTCTGTGCTCTGAATTTTCAACAGACGCAGGAACTAAGCATCGCGGGGGGGGTGGGGCGGGGGAATCAAAGTGTATCAACACATGTTTGTTTGTCTGATCATACAAATTTTGAAGTGCCAACACATACACAGGCTACAGAGTGTGAATAATTTGATGAATGATGTCATGTGAAAACTTCCCTGTCGTGCACGCACGCAGCCCGAGAGTGTCGTCGCAAACCGAGGACCCTTCTGAGGAGCTGTTTTAATCTGTGTGAGTCCTGCTGCTGAGGCGGGGATGTGTTTTGGAGGATGCAGTGTGTTTGCTGTGTGGGCTTGAGCCTTCGCTGTTGCATTAAATAAAAGCACAGCGGCCTATGTAATCTTTGAGACATTTGTCATTGCTAGATTGGATTTTGCATTCTACCCAGGACTTTAATAATGCATCATCTTTGACATGTTTTCCTGTGAATTCTGCTTTTATAACCAGAATAACATGAGGTCATTTCCCTTTTCTTTTTAACCCAGTTCTGTGGCTGAGCTCTCTACAAGCAGCTTTAACACACAGCTGCTGTTCTGGCTGTCAGCACCATTTATCCCTCCAATTCTGTCTTACAGTGTGATGTTGTTTGAGCTCAAGAATCAAAAGCTTGTTTTTTTGTTTTTTCAAACGATAACTCCGACTGAATTTAATAAAAGGACAGCTTTTAAACCCTAAAGAGTTTCCTTGTTCCCGTTAATATGAATTTACTTCTGGCATGAACTGATCAGATTTCAGTTTGCTTTTAGATTTGTGGTGAAAAAATCTTTTGCAAAAAAGTATTTTGGGTTGTTGATTGTCTTCTTGCGTGCTTTTTTGTTTGCATCCGTGAATAGGAATGCAAGTCTTGGAGTGGAATGGTGTTCTTCTGACAGGGAAAACTTATGAAGAGGTGCAGGCGCTCGTTGGACAGCCATGTAATGAAGCAGACGTGTGTGTCAGACTGTGAGTATAGTCCTGTATTCTTTATTATCTGTGTCATTACCCTGTAATTACTGCTCTCAAATTCCATTTTTGGCTGTTTTATCTTTTTTTTTTTTAACATTTCCTGCCCCTTCATCTCCCAAATGTTCACCTTTACTATTCTTTTCCATCATTCTTAGGACTTCAAATAGCTCAATGTCCCACCCTTTAACTGCACATTATATTCTAAATATTCTTCCTTAAAATAGAGCCCCATTTCTTTCTTCAGTAAATTAAAAGTAATGATGCGCAGACATTTAAAACTGCCAGCTTTGATAGTAATCAGTCCTATTTTCTATATGTGTTCCATCTGCTTGAGTTTTCATTATTACAATTTTATGATGCATTCTTTTTCTGTCTATCGCACAGTGATCTGAACATGCTGGCTGAGTCTGAAGGGCCAGACCGGCTGGATTTCCCAGAGCACAGCAAAGGTGAGTTACAATATTTCTCCTACACTGCCTTTATTCTCTCCCTCCTCATCCTTGTCTTCTCAGTTTTTCCAAAGGGGTTTGTTTCTCCTGCGATTTTTCAACTCTTCAACTCGGCGCCATCTGCAATTATCTCAGCTTCAGCAATGCATTGCTCTTTCTGCATCACTGAGAGCATCAAATTGAGAGCAATGGCATCGTTAAACTCGCTGATAACACATTGATATCCAGCCTCTCTTTTATGAAGGGGGCCTTAAAAGTAAAAGAAACAGACTGTTGACTAGAGGGTGCTTGGTTTAAATCCTTGGTCTGTGTTAGCACATGTTGTTAGACTGAAACACCCTCTTTGTCCATGTTGTATCTTGACACTTGTGTGTGTCTGGATCCCTTTTAGGTGACAGACCTCCCCGGTCTCCAGGCGTTGACCCCAAACAGCTGGCAGCCGAGCTGCAAAAGGTCTCCCAACAGCAGGCTCCCACCTCCACCTCTTCTCCCTGCCTACCAGCCACCACATCAGCGACCTCCAGCCCCGGTCAGCCAGGATCCCCCTCCGTCAGCAAGAAACGCCACCACAGCAAGGCGAGTCCAGAAGGGGTGGTTTGTAATATTCATATTAGAATTGGATTTATCTTATCAGGAATCACAAATGTTCTTGTTTTTATCCTAGTTTGAACGTAGAATACATAAAACGCTCAATACTCATGGATTTTAAGATGAACATTTACAGCATCAGTCACATTTTTGAGAGGATAAACTGTCAGTGAGTGCAGTCAGTACATACCGAACAGCATGACCACCCACTACTAAATACTCTGGGTCCACCTCCACGTTTTTGGCAGCACTGTCTGAGGATGTTGAATTCATTTTTTCTTGTAGACTGCAGAGGGAATGAAGATCCAGTCACACCCCGTCTCTGGTGAAATACAGGTCTGGGAAATAAAAGCATCTGCTTTGCTTAAAGGATGATGTTTTAAATATAAGAGTGTGTGCGAATGTAGCATTTGAATTTAAAAGTGAATGTATAAATGATCGCTTCCTTATTTCTTAGCCGCCTTGGGAGCATTTGAATGCATTGTAATTCAATCTGCTTCTTTTCTCAGCTTCAAATCCACTATGATAAGCAGCTTGGCAACTTGATCGTCCACGTCCTGCAGGCCAGAAACCTCTCCCCCCGGGACAACAATGGCTACTCTGATCCGTTTGTTAAAGTTTATCTCCTGCCAGGGAGAGGGTGAGTTTGGAGTGTGGAAACTACAAACGAACCTCAGATAGTCCAGAACAGGAAACTCGCTGTAGGCTGAATGATAGAAAATATGAAAACTGTGCTCATTTCATAGCTCTCTATCTTTTTAATCCACTTTTGCATGAGGAATCTGACTGTGGAGATATTCCTACACTAGAAAGGCAGCTCCTTTATCAAACCTAATTTCCATTCATTTTAAAAATCGACTTATGATTGATTTTGGCTTACCATGACATCTTTCAATGTGCAAACACATGAGCTTCTTTTGTATCAATTCCATAGCACCTACAGGCTGCACATCAGGTCCGTTGGATGTATAAATTATGTTGCTCCTGTCAGTTTAACGGTACTTATAAGCCCCACATTACTTCCGAATTACATAATCTGTATGTAAATGATGTGAAGCTGCTGTTATTCCTGCTGTTGCTCCCTCAATCGAAGGGGATCCTACTGTAGGTGTGAGTGCAGTCAAAATCAATAGCGCTCATATTTACGTGCAATATGATCTACACTCACTCGCACGTCCAGGGCTCTCTTCCTGACTTTGATTGTGCTGTAATGTAATTGACTCCTCCATTGACTCTTTCTCTGCTGTACTAGATCCCCCCCCCCAAGAGAGAGTGTGTGTTTTTTTCCTCAGATAAAAGCAATAACATATGACTACGGGCTTTGCGGCTGACACTCTAGTGGGTTTTTCAGTTTAACACATGCAGGTGCAATCACCACTCTGTTGGTTACGGAAACAATCACGCTCAAGCAAATGTGTGTCAATAATCGTGCATGTGCTACATGTGTGTGTATTCAATCTATGGGATTATCAGATGCTCACTCACATCACAGATGTCCTGGCAGCAGGTGCTTAAATCTAAATAATAGATTTATATGAAGAAAAAAAAAAACATCTGTAAGTCTCAGAGAATACTTCACATGCTATTCGTGATACATTTACACACAGTTTCAATCCACCGCTGCTGCAGCACAGCCCGGGTCCCTCGCTTTTACCCCTCTCCTAAATGCACACCTGATAAAATCCCACACTGAACCTAAACGCAGCAATCTCCCCTTCCCACATACACATTCACAGTCCAGAGACTCTCTCTTTGACCCCCACCCTCCCTCTGACTATTGTTTCTGTATGTTGTTCTTTATATTTAATGCATGCTGGACCCCCTCAGTCAGGTCATGGTTGTCCAGAATGCCAGGTATGTGACTTGCCCACTTTGGTACTTTGGTTCTCTTTTGGTTGAAATTTGGTCTTCAGTTTGGTGACAGTAACAAGAAGTCCACGTGTTTTCGAACCAATCGATGGCTTGATATACTTATATTCATACCCAAGTTCTACTAACCCCCTTAGAATATACATTTCCCCCACTCCTCCTTTTCTCATGATGTTCCACTCACCTTTTTAATCCCTTTGTGTTTGACTTTATCGGAGTTGAATCCCAAAATATTAACATCTTCCCATCTCTAATATATCACATATAAACCTGTAGTCCCCTGTGTTTACAAGTGCTGTTTCCTCCAGCTAACCCTTGGTAGATGGTCTGTTTTTGTTCATAAACATTGATCAGTTTGTCCCTGTTTCGTGATTAAAATCCTGCAGTAATGTCCTGACATCTAACTGTTCCCTGACGTCCTGCCACATTCAGCACACACTCCCATTGTTTTGCACTGCAGTCCTAGCTGATTCCATTATTCTATTTATTATTTTAGCCTTTGTCCTGACCACACTAAGTCTTACATACTTTAAACCTAGATTTAACTCCTCTGCAAAAAACATCCATCATCAAAAACTCATTCTCTATGAGTCTGCTGTGATGTAGAATATTTTCTTTGCAAAACAAGTGCATTTTTTCAGCTAAGTTGGATTTTGACTGTTTATTTTATTCAATTAAATAATTAGCAGACATATTTAGAAATCATTTTAAGTTTTTCTTCTTTTGCAAACATTTTCACTTTTTTAAGGACGTCAAATTGTCCGGAGACTAAATGACTTGATGGACATCAAAATGGACTTTTTTGCAGCTCCCTCTTACATCATACCCTCCTTCATAGGACCAATCACTGTGCATCACAGTCATTCCCTCCTTTCTAGTGTCACACTCTTCCCTTATCCATCCTCTATATACCCATTCATTGTGCTGTTCCTCTAATCTGTCAAACTTCCACAGATTGATGACAGGTTTTATCTCCCTGTGATCTGTTTCCTCAGTGCTGAGAACAAGAGGAGGTCCAAACATGCTGGCAGGAGCCTCAACCCTGAGTGGAATCAGACTGTCATCTATAAGAACATCCTCCTGGAGCAAGTATGTTGTCAAACACACTTGTCTCATGGGAATAATGGCACAAATTCAATGTCACACACCTGAATGTCTATGTGTGTGTGTGTGTGTGTGTGTGTGTGTGTGTGTGTGTGTGTGTGTGTGTGTGCATCAGTTGAGGAAGAAGACCCTGGAAGTGAGCGTTTGGGACTATGACAAGGGCTCCTCAAATGACTTCCTAGGAGAGGTAAGCGTCTTTGAGAACAGCAGTTTTCCTTACTAGCAATACTTTTGAAAGAAGATGTTCATTAATAAAACTTCTCTGTTTGCCCCCCCCCCAGGTCCTGATTGACCTTTCCAACACAGCCCAGCTGGACAATGTTCCACAATGGCTCCCCCTAAAGGAGCAGAGCGAAGGGGACCACCACCGGCGCTCCCACTCAGGCCAGGGCCGACACGGCTCCTCTAAGCCTTCCTCGCAGCACTCCTCCCCTAAAACCACCGGCTCGTCGCACGACAATCAGGATTCCCCCAAATCATCTGTCATCAAGAGCCGAAGTCATGGAATCTTTCCAGATCCGGCCAAGGGTAGGAGCCAGTGAAATCCCTCCGCCTGCATGACTTCATCACCATCATCCACCGACAAGCTTCTGTACCGCTGCCTCTACTTTTTCCCTCTTCTGTATTCTTTTTCCCACCTCTCTTGCCTCCCTATCTCCGATTCTCTCATCTTTTTCTTCCTGCTATCTTCTTGTCTACTTCTGTTTCCCCATTTCTCCCTCTCTCTCTAGCTGTTTTTTTTTTATTTATACCAGCACCTTTCTATTCTCCCACTTTTTTTGCACACCAATCACAGCAGTAGCTTCATGCTATTTGCTTCCTCGTAGTCTATTCCCTTGGTTGCCATGATGTCACCTGGCACCTAGGCTTAGCTTCCCCCTATCTTCTAACACATAGGCCAGCATGGCCGCGGAAGGCTTTGAAAATATCGGTCAAATTTAGCAATGCTTTAAGATTGTGTAGTTAGCTTGTTGGCTGAATGGGCCAGTTGCTCCTTTACCACAAGTGGTACAAAAAAGGTAGCAAACACAAAGTTCTCCAAATAAAAAGACGCTGTTTCAGTAATTTGGTGAATCTGGTTGTTTTAGACACGCAGGTGCCCACTATCGAGAAATCTCACAGTAGTCCTGGCACATCGAAGCCTTCCCCGTCCGGGTGCCAGAGCCAAAGCCACAGCCACGGACACGGCCATTCTCGCTCGCACGGCACTTCACGCTCCAGCAAAAGCGCTGCACGGCAACGCCATCAAGACGGCGGCGCAGGAAGCGGCAGAGGCGCTGCTATAGCAACAGGCGATGCCCCGCAGCAGTCGCAGCAACCCCTCCAGCCAAGTAAACCAAGTCGCAAATAAAGCCTACGCAGCATGGCCTCCTCGCACTCATCTGTTCCACCTTCTGTTGAATACCCCCCACCCCCCGTTGCTTTACTTTCCTTTTCTATTCTTGGTTTCCCTCTCCCTTTGCGCCCTCAGGCCCTCTCCTCCGTTATATTCACAGTGTGTGAAGCCTCTCACCGCTTTTCTTCTGTGTGTACTCACCCGTACTGTAGCACACTGTATTTGACTTCCCTATGTTGGACCCTTTTTTCAATTAAGAAGCGGCTCTTTTTTAAGCAAAATGAAATTATATAAAAATGTATTAAAAAACATAATTGCTATTTTTTAGTATTAGATAATATGAAAGAGAAATTATAACTAGGTTGAGGTTAGGTTTTTCTGTTTGATAAGTTATTTAAATAAATACATTACATTTTCTTTAGATGAGTGTGATGGAATAGAAATAAAGTAAAATCAGCACAGAGCACAACAACGTCTTCAAATCTCACAAAGACCAGACGAGTGAATTATTTTTTTCATTATTTTATTTTCCCAGAGAGGAGTCTCCTGCTAATCAGCAGTTAAATATTTTGGATTGATTGATCCAAGCAGTAAAAAAGATGAAAGATGCAACCCTAACCCCTCCCTAAAATATAATTTGTTTGTTTATTTGTTTGTTTTGTTAAAAAAAAAAAACGCTCTACCTCCGAGATGGCTGTGCATGCAGTCCTCCACTAACCCCCATGTTTTGTTTGGTCGACTACCGGACCCACAATGCACCTCAGTCGAAGCCACACACCCCGCCTGTCACTGACATGCGGAAGGGGGAGACTGTGCGCTGCACACTGTGGCTGCATGGTGATTGACAGTCAAGCTGTTTTCCATGGTGAAGATAAACCACTCTGAATCTTCATGTTGCTCCCCCCTCCTTATATCCGAAAATGCGACCCGCCCTCCCCCCTCATGCCCTGTGTTTCCTGGCATTGACCTCCTTGACATCCGACCTGCGCCTGCGAAATTAAACATATCCAGGCCAAAGAGGCCGCCTCTCACTGAGGCACCACAGACACAGCGTGGTGGGTGTGCTCACCATTCAGAGGGCCCAGTCTGATTGGCTGCCTGCCCTGCCATCGATCGTGGCGGCCAAAGGGAGCAAAGCAGACAGCAGACACCTGACCCTCAGGAAAGCCATGTCAGAAGAGAGGCCGCAGAGCATCGGAGGTGAGAGTTCGCCCAAGAGTCTCCTCTCTGTCACGTGACTGAAGCACAGATGGAGCGAGGAGAGAAAGAAAGAGTGAGAGAAAGAGAAGTGAGGATGCCATGCTACTAACGCACACCTGCAGAAAGAGGGAGGGCAGTAAGGAAAGACAGAGAGGAAGTTCAACTAAGTTTCTACATCACCAGAGATTCATGCAGCGAGGCACACTTTCTTAAGGGCCACCAACATGGTTCGCTAATACCCCACACACGCACACACACCTTTACTTCTTTGAACTGGTATTAGTGAATTTCTGCAGCACGTTGAGTGGTCTGAAAGAAAAACTGTGTCGACATGGATCCTGTTCTGCACCAACATCCACACATCTCATCACGCTGCCTCATCAGCTGTTTGTAAATGTAAGACATCCGGAAATGTATTTATTGCAGCGATAAATAGAGAGTAATAAATAATTATGGTGCTTATAAAACATTTATGAAATAAAACCCACTTGTAAACATCCGTTAAAGTGTAAAATAGACTCACATCACGTCATCATTATTACCTTAGGTAATGCTGAGATTGAGATATTAGTTATAAACTTTAGTCCATATAGATGACTAACAACGTCTGTAGGGTTTATGTGCCTTGTGTCTATTTTTGCATTAACATATATATGTCATATTTGTCTGGATTTAAGTGTTGGTTTAATTTTGAAGCTTTACATGTGACTTATCATTGTCCTGTCTGTCTGAGAGAAAGACTCTATGTTGGAATGCAAATCCTCGGTGTTTGTGTGCTATTCATCACAACCCAGCCTAATGTGATCTGAATATACTCCTCTTTTGACTGTGACATTAATAATAGTAATTGCAAAGTTGATGAAGATGGACTTGAGCTGGTGCCTAACACTTCTTGGCTGCAGCTTTTCATCCTTGGAGGGTTGCAGAGGTGCAACGTTTCTTCCTGTCTCTCTGTCGTGATGGGTGTCGTTGTATCTCTGCGCAGCTCGATCGAGCTACAGATCTGGCGACGCTCCCGTCACGGCGGCCTCGTTGGACAGCGGCCTGAGCGGCAGCGCCTACAGCCTGTTGGACGAAGAGGGAGAGACAAACGAGGTGGATAGCGCCATCTTCCAGGTGCCACGATTGTAAGTGGATTTGTTTCTGGACTGGCGTTTTGAACTTTTGAAACTAAATTAGGACTTTACGCTTGTGTCTTTTCAGAGTAGAAAGATGCATTGGATTTGTTTTTCTGATTCAATTTTCATTTTCTTTAGTGGAAAGATCCCCAACGGCACAGATGTGATGAAATCATCAATGGGACATGGTGACACTGAAGGTCAGACACAGAGTGATCACACGAGTGTTAACATTACAGCATTGTCATGACAATATTCACACCGCTAGGATTCCAAACACATCATGTTCCAACTTTTCTTTGACTGATACATATTGAAAAGTCTGATTTTCACTTTCCCTGATGTGTTAGCGGTCGGTAGATTGTGGTGTCAAGGAATTCAATGTGTGTCTTTGTGTATTCAGGTAAGTCCCAGGTAATGGGGGAGATAAAGATCGCTCTGAAGAAGGAAGTTAAGACAGAGGGTGACCACCTGGTCCTTGAGATTCTTCAATGCCGTAACATCACCTACAAATTCAAGAGTCCGGATCACCTGCCTGGTAATGAAAAATGAAATGCACATGTGGCGACAACAGAGGCATTTTTGAATTTATGATAACAGAACTAAATCATGGAATGATTGAAAATGGGTGTCAGAGCCTGCTTAGTTGCTGACAGCCCACATACACACCTGTTTTATGAAATGCTACCATCTGACATTACACGTTATTCAGTGCCAACTTTTCTACCACGCAAAGACCACAGGTGTTGTGTTTGTAATTTCCAGCCAACATCCACTTGGTCATGAAACCGCCCGGATTGATTGACACTTAGTGTGTGTGTGTGTGTGTGTGTGTGTGTGTGTCTACAGATCTCTACGTGAAACTCTACGTTGTGAACATCGCAACCCAGAAAAGAATCATCAAGAAGAAGACCAGAGTTTGTCGTCATGACCGAGAGCCATCTTTTAACGAAACCTTCCGCTTCTGTATGAACCCCGCAGGGCATTCCCTACAGGTATTTCCTCCATTCGCTAAAGCTAACACAAACACAGGGTCATGGGTCTTTTTTTTTTTTTACCAAGAGTTTTATGTGAAGATGAAATCTACTTGTATTTAACAAGAGGATTAAACAAGGAGATGGTTAGCTGAGCACATGTGTTTCTTTTCATACCAGCTGTTCTTGGTGTCCAATGGGGGGAAATTCATGAAGAAGACCCTGATTGGGGAGGCTTACGTGTGGCTGGACAAAGTCGACCTACGGAAGCGAGTGGTGAGCTGGCACAAACTGCTCGCTAGCACCGCCCAGATACATTCCTAGGAGGCGACTCGGTTGGACAACTACAGCTGAGGGGGCACAGAAAGACGGCTTTTGGGACGCTTATGTTCCACATCTGTAACGCTCATCCACTCTGGATGGGTGGAGGTACCCGAAAGGGAATATGTCTCCTGTTTTAATTTTCCAGGGCGTGGGTAGCTGAAGTTTTGGAAGATGTTTCCATTCATAAGGGCAGTTCTGATGCTGATTTCTGTCACACGGAAAGTTTGCAGGACGTAATTATGTGTTTACATGACATAAACACAAGTTTACAGGAAGTACAGTGTGCAGTGCTGAAGCCGGGGCTGAGGAGGTCAAGCGCAAAATCAACCAGGTATTACATACATTTATTCACACTTACAAACACACACATGCACACAATCATTTAAAAACTTGATTCTACAGGGACTGGACACACTATAGATGTTTAATTCATGTCAGATTTTCCTCATAATGTTATTGGAACTGCTTGATGTAAATGATTTGCAAATCATTTTGAAAAGAAATACTGAAGAATCCACAACAGTGACCTTGTTTTTCTTTTTTATTTATTTTTGTATTGTGATATTTGCATAGAATTCTATTGTTTGTCTTAAAGGACTTTGCTACATAAGAGTCTATCCTGAGAAGGATTTATAGTCTATTTTATAACACACAACCTAACACTCCAGCTCAAGAACAACATGTCAGCAAACATGACTCTATTCACTTTAGAGCCCATCTTTTATGTCCACAATTATTAATGAGTGTTTAATGTTCGATAAAGGATCTAAATTACTATATATAAAAAATTGGACAGTATATATATATATATATATGAAAAAATATAATGCGCATGAGTCTATTTGGTATGCAGTGCCACATGTCCTGCACAGAAAAATCACCTCTAATGTTGTCTTTGTACATAGCGAAGTGTTATAGCTGGAAATTAATTCTAACATATGAATAGATATATAGATATCTTTATCACAGACAATCGAGTCTTGAGGATTGTGACATAGAGTTTTTATTTACCCACGGTGCCCCTTAGATTGTGACACAGTTATCATAAGAGATTTGAGTGTTTTATTTTTCCCTGTGTGATCGGAGCACATTACGAGTCTTTTGCCAGTCCTGCTTTCGTTCGTGGGAGTGGTGACGTTCAAGTGGTTTTTTTGCACTTTTTCATGCTTAGAATGTAAAAACCTGCTGAAAATGAGATGGCCAGAGATTTATTTTTTACAAAGGGAGGAGTTAGGGTGGTAGAGCAAAGACTGTGTCAGGAGATATTGTCATGACTGGAAGATAAATTCACTGGGAAGTTTAAAAATCACCATTAATGTCACAACTGTTCATGTTGCTTTTGTCTTTGTCATACCTGGGTTGTCTTAATATTCTCACTTTTTGAGTCTGCACATTACGTCTGGAGGAAAGTCAACCTGTGATTTTGTGCGACGGTCAAGAGGCAGTGAAATTGCTGCACACTGAATCTGTGAGGGATTTCTATGCAACATCTTCTCTAAAAAGGTTGTAGCTGAATCTTAACTTTCCAGAAACGTGACACTTTGTTGGAAGCGGAAGCATTGGCGTCCATTTATTTTAGTGCTGCTCTGTTTTTTTGTCCTTTGTGAAATGGTTACTGCTTTAATGTTTTTGTTTTTATTTTATATTGCTAAATGAATCTTTATTTAATGCCTGTAGAGACTGTTTCATATGTTGTATTATATTTGTTTCAAGTACATATCAGTTGTACATAAAAAATACTTTGTTTTTATACACAATGTAGTGCTTGTTTACAAGGCCTGAAACTCAGAGAACCAACTTTTTCGACCCTGTGCACGAACACACTCACATGCGGAAATTTACACGCACAGATCCCAAATTTCACGTGTTTTTAACTCCAGATATCAAAAAATAACCACCCATTAAAATTACACATATTTTTATGCACTTCCTGTGTTTTTTTTCCAGTATGTGTACGATAAATGACCAAAAAAAACATTGCAACCAATGGATGTTATATCTAAAATTATGAATTTAAGAATATTGTGTTTTTGTGTGTGTGTTTTTTTATTTTTTATTTTAGTTGCCTTATCTTTACACCCATGTGCTTGTGTGTGTAGCATCTCCATACAGAGTCCACGCATGTCATTGGCTGTAACACCGATATCTTCTTTTAAGTGTTGTTTGTCTAAAAATATCAACTTTAAAATTTCAACATACACAAATAAAGAATCGCACATACTTACGCACATACACTCACGGATGTCATCTCTCTATTTCCAACCTTGTAAATACATAGCTTTTTTTATACTGGGGTTTGGGAAGCAATAGGTCTTTTAGCAGACAAAAAAAAATGGTGTGTGGTCATAGAAGTACGAGGAAGTAATTTTACTCTCGATCAATGTACAGTGGATAGACTGAGAAATGACATTACGTCTGTTGATAGGGACCCAGCCCTTTACACCAAACACTCAAGGTTTACCAGAGTCTAACTACACAGAAGTCTATCTTCACAGCTCAAGCAGTTGCAGGACAATTTAAATGTGCTCACACTGGATGTTGCATGTTTTGTTGGTGGTTCATACTATTTTTGTGTCCAGATATTATTAAAGTTGAAACAAAAAAAGATTGTGGTAGAGAAAGAACAAAATGTTATTGGGGAGGGGGGCGAGTATGAAGAAAACCTATTAAGATATCGCTAATGTTTGCTGACTGTACAAAGATTATGCTTGTAAAACCTGTCTGGTTTTTTCACTTGTAAGAAAACAGAAAAAAACTACTGTCATGGTTTTGTGATTGTATACAGGAGATATTGATAAATTATGCAAATTGTGCTGTAAAAAGGGCTGTTGCCCCATGTCTAAATATTAAATATCAGTACAAAATAAGTGTTGTTGTGTTGACTTTTACAAATTCCATAATTATCCTTTATTTTGTATTGGTTTTTCCATTTTTTTTCTTTGCAGGATAACATGAAAACTGCTGGATCCAATAAATATACATGTCAACAGATTTTTTTTGTTTTAATTTAGGCATAAATTGTCTGATATTGAGATTGGTAGAAGCAAGTTGGGCACACAGAAAGAAAGAAGCCATTTTGGATTGCACATGAAGTTTGGCTGAAAACCACTAGGTGGAGCCACAGACTTGGAGGACTTCCCACGCTGGGGGCTGATGAGGTGGTTCACAGACACAGTACTGTAGTTCTCATCGACCAATTTTCAGTGATAAAATGAGTGATATGGGATTTTTACTTGATAAAATTTAACTAATTTTCATATATTTTTGAGATGTTTTCGAATTATTTCTTTTGACCATATCTCATCTCATGGAAGACAGGAATGGACTTAATCCTAGAACAGATATAATATCACCACCATAGCTTTTCTTACTGGGATGTTATGGTCTTTACCCACCTTCTGTGCTCAAGAATCCCTCCATGAATTCCAAGAACCAAGACCCAGATATTCAGATTGTCTGATAGTTTGACGCATTGATAGCAGCCAAATAGTTTTCCTTCACTGACTTTTATGGTTTCGTCTGCTGGCTGCAACATACAGCTGATTATCCACTCCATCACACATTACACACACACACACACCACCTATTTCCCCAGAATGCATTGTGCATGTTTCCACTTTGACCATTCAAAAAGTACTTAAATATAATGGTTTGGATGCAATTCATGGGTGGTCTCTACTCTTCTATGCAATGTTTCTTTCCTTGAGCTATGTTGTTGAAAGGGTTGGGTCATATAGTTTCACTCATGCTGTACAAATAATAGATTTGTTGATCTGGCGAGTCAAAGAAATAATCCACCAGAGGATACATACATCTCCTTTGTGAGTAGGTTTTAAATGCTCTCATAAATCAGCGTTCCACCACTTCAGCAATCTTAACAGCACACTACTGAGTCAACCCTAGTACATGATAAGATCATTTCAGAGACTGGATTGTTAATTACATTTTTTATCATTTGGTTACTGTAATTATAAGTATTTGCATTGATTAAAAGACACATTACATAGAATATTTATAGTTGTATTTTAGTTTGTTTTTTTAAGGCTATGTCCCAGCAGAAATGTTCAGCGTGAGAATGAAACATGTAATATAGATAAATTGATTGGAAAGAATTCTTAGTTATAAGAGAATGGATGGATAAGTATATGCTGAAACAGAAGAAAATCATCTTGAGAAGATACGTAATACGTACAGAGAAGATGCAAGTATTTGCTTGCTGATTCACTCTTCATTCTCACCTAATTTTGAAACTTTAAAAACTGGGAGGAAATAAAGTGGCAGCAATTTCATAATCGTGCGTGCAGGGGGCGTAAGAAACCCATTTTCCAGCCTCACTGAAGCGTCTCCCGTGAAAATGTCTTGGACATCTGACCATTCTTCAGAAACAAAAGGTCCGAGGCCACATGTAAAATACTTGATTACCTTCCATTTGTTGATGCATTTCTATTTCCAGAAACAGACTGTGAGAAAAACTGGATTGATATGCAGAGCTAGGATTGGTCAGATTTTCTAAGCAGCTACTGGATGGAAGCAACAGTTAAGTCAAAGGTTATGGAACCCTGATGCACGACGATACATTTAATTTGAAGAAATTAACTCATATTTACTTTATTTTTTGCATTATAGGCAAAAAAAATCATTGGGTGTTTCGACAATACATTCCCAGTTGATGCAGACCCACCTCAGGCTGATCAGACTTGGATGTGTGTCAAGAGGTTGGTTCCCTCAGTTACCTAGGGGCCCAGACAGAATGTCCCAGAAGAAGCAGCGAATGTCCTCTGGGCTGAGTCACTCACTGTCTGGGTTGGTGGCTGAACAGGAAGGTGTCGTCTGGCTCAGGGTGGAGGAGGAGATGGAGGAGCCAATAGTCTGTCAGTGTTTCAGCCACTTGACTTCATGCTGTATTTGAAAGTCGTTTCTTTTTTAATTAATTTGCTTTTATGAGGAAATAACAGTAAAAAGACTGTATAGTCAATAGTTTAGGAAATGAATTATTAATAATTAATTTGCTTGCCTGCTTGATTTGAAAATGTCAAAGAATAAGCAGGCAACAAAACATTCCAATAAGGATACACAAATTTGAATTCAAAGCACAGCATTCAGTCTCAATCTACTAGAGTTCTCAGAACTTGGTTGGACTGCATGAGGCTCGACGATGTTGGGACTCTTCATCATAGCTGTTGACTTGGCGTAATTAAAGTCTCTGCATGAACACCTGTTGCAGACGCTATAAACAGCCACCATAGCTGTACAGGGCTCGGCGAGCAGCAGTCAGTCTCAACTGTACTTTTAAATAGATAAAAAGCTTCAGATATGGAGGAGCAGCGAGGCCCTGTCACGGAAAAATTTTGATATCTCGTCTACTTTAATTTAGATCTTCGTGGAATCACATGGAATCAAATCTTCTAATAAACCCCGGCTTGCTCGGAGAAGAGAATAGCACCAGTTAGATAGCATGAAGATTGAAAACTAAAGGAAATTAGCTTTTTTTTAGATGTATATATATAACATTTTACCGATAAGAGATGTACAGTATAAAATAGACATCAATAAAAACAACAACAACAACAAGTGATTTGTGCTATAGGCTACGGGGAGAAGCAGTTGCATGTTTCAGCATCTGCCCAACCTTTAACTATTGTTTTAAAAGCATTCAAAGGGATGAGCTCCAGCTGGGATAGGCTCCAGCTCCCTGTGACACACTGCAGCTGATAAAGCAGTGATTAGAAGATGGATGGATGATACAAGGCAGGTGTGCAACAGATGAGGAGGTTGGATGAACTGGAGGAGGGGCCAGTAAGCCCCGACTTAGAGAAGCAAACACACATACATTCATTCATCTTCTTATCTGCTTCTTCAGCTTCTGCGGGTCACGGGGGTCGCTGGAGCCTCTCCCGGAAGACTTATGGGCAAGAGACGGAGGGAAACTCTGGGGAGGAGACGAATGCACCGCAAAGCCACATGGAAAGACAAACAACCCACACCTGAAAGTGCAGTGGAGGTGGAGGGAAGCCAGAGAACCCAGACAGAACCCATGTAGACACATGGAGAAGATACAAACTCTCCACAGATACCACTCTAAACCAGGAACCTTCTAACCTGTAAGTTATTTTTATCAAATGGTTTCCAGAAAATAAAATTCAGACATTATAATGAGATTTTTTTTTTTTTTTTTCAAAAAATTGATGGACTTTGCACGTCCTGTCCTGTCATGTGCATCATACCCATCCTGTCCAATCTTATTTTATACTGGTCGTCTTCAGCGTTCACCAACTCCACCCATTCCTCTCCCTGTTTCACCCCCCCTCTCTCCCTGATGGGTCCTTGTGAGCCCTCACTTCCAAAGATGTTTATTTCCCTCTTTCACCTTCAGAGATGCATGCTGAGTCAGGCGGGGTCATGGACATGCCCTGGATCTGTGATTCACTGAACATTGAGGCTGATCAAGACGACAGACATTTGGTGAGGCCACATCAGGCAATGTCACTGGATGCATGAGCTCATTCTAAGTCTGACAGGGTTCACACGCCCCTCATACATGTTTGCAATTCTACAGAGGGGTTATCAAGATTCACATTATAAATTATTTGGGAATGTTTTTGTGTTTGATTAAGAAAAAGTCCTAATTTTTATTGTATTTTATTTTTTGCTGCTTAAAACACTGGTTTCTTCTCAGTTAAATGTGGTGTAGATGTCCTTGGTTTGAAAAGACCAAAGAAGGAGAAGCTTTGTAGATTTAATGAAAGATATTAACTATACTGCAAGTGTTTTTGCAAACATTTGGATGCATTATTTGTTCTTGGATCGGGTTAGACTCTACCAAAGTTGTCCTTTTGTCCAGTCTTGCTTGAGGGAAGGGATTTTTTAGTTGCATCCAAGGAGCATGGCTGTTCAGAAATGCATGTCTGCTTTTTTTTTTTTTTGACCTATGCAAGTAAGTCAGGGTAAAATTTTGAATTCAAGGGTGTCGAGGGATGTTGCGGTCTCTGACTGCATTGGTTCTTGTTTGTTTGTTTTTTGCAGATGATGTGGTTTTGTTTATGTCATCTTCAGCAAGCAGTAGAATGGTTTGCATATGAATGGTCTGCATAGTGGCTGGCTTGAGAATAACAGTCCATAGCTCTTTACCAGAAATAAGTAGAATACTTCTTTTTCTGGGTTGGGGGTAAGTTGATTCTTCAACCCAAGGAGGTTTAACGCAACCCAGTCCCTACATAACTGATATAAAACAAATGCTTTTGTCTCTGCTCATGGCAGCTGTGAACCCATACACTAGAGATTTTTTTATGACTGTGTTTATGTGAAACATTCTTTGCAACTGGGCACCTCACAAATAGAAAAATGATATATAGATATAACGGAAACTATTTTGCCTAAACACATTTCTGCAGAAGTAATAATGGCACTGCTGACTTACAGCTGGTCAGGGTTTGCCAGAAGAGACCTCAGGTGATTTGGTTTATACAGGATACTAATCTTTTGTAATTATCTTTTGCCACAGGGTTAAGCTGGATGCACCAAACCATTTTACTCCCTAATACAATTACAGCGCAACAACAAGAGAGGATAGAAACCATCCAGATAATGATTTAATGAACAGAGCTTCTTTTTTTTTTTTCTGTTCAACTAAATTTGTTCTCCTTCCCAACAAGGGACATTTGGAAAAACCTCAGGGTCTAGAAATACAATTTTGTATTACTTGTGCAACAAATATTACAATATAAAGGTATAGATGATTATATTTTTGCAAAGTACATATATTTGGGGCAGAAAATACATTTGTTGACATTCTGAAGCAAAGACTTTGCCTCCGTTTAATGCACTGTGACATAGCCCATCTATACAATGACCACACATATGTAGAGGAGATATAACTTCATTCAGGAGAAGAGAAGTGAGATTTTAGAAGTAAAGAATGGATTGAACCAGGCAGCCAAGACAGTTCATGTCCAATCACCTCGAATTCCCCCCAGAGCCTCCTTCCTGTCACTGGATTCCTTTTTCACCCAAAGGCCCTCCTTTGCCGGTCCATAACTTTTCCTCCTGACAGAATAGCTTTCACTAATATTAATGTGATCAGTCAGTGCACAGAGAGGACTGAGGCTGCCCGTGTCCTGAATCAGACATCATATCAAACACAGTCGCTATCACTGACTCAACAAGGCACACAAAGGAGGATACTGTGGTGCTAGACTTTTTTTATGATTGCCTACATCAGCGTCCAAGTCCTTGCATAAAAGATTTTACTGCATAATTTCGAGACAAAAAAGTATCTTATAGGGGTGGTGGTTTAAATGTCTCCACAATCTTTACTTTCACAACATTTGACAATATTACTACTCTTTCCATCGCATTCTTTATGCTAAGCTAAGGTAAATTGCTGCTGAGAGTAGCTTCGTAAAGATTTGACACTGTGAATTTCATTATTCAATTCTTGACAAGAAAATGATTAATTTCCAAAATGATGTGACTGTTTTTATAAATGACCTTTATATAAATCTTTTTTTAATAATGTTTTTCAGTTCTTCCACAATAAACCATATTTGCTAACAACAGCTGGATTAGATAATGAACAATGTATTGGTGTCAGCTTGTGCAGACATAAAACATACGCGCCATCGTCTTTGCCAAGAAGGCGTTCCGTGAAGGGAGATGCGATTAAACTTTAAACTTGGAGATAATTTGTTGCCAGGGTAACATACTTCGCCCCCTGCAGAATTTAATAAATGAATTACATTTGGCAGCCTGTCGGGGGATGGGGTTGCTGGATAATGTCAGTATTTTGCACAAGTGCAGTTTCTTGATTTTGCCTGTTTGTGAATGCTCAGCAGTATGTACACAAATTGTTTTGCAAGATGCTGAAAAATGAGAGGACGTAACAACGACATTTCAGCTTCTCAGACTGGAGTGGGATTTGACAGACGCTTCATCTGCATTCAGAAAAGCAAACATTTAACCAGAAAAAATGTAGATTTGGCAGAAACAATGGTACTTTTTGCCTTCTTTGCTCGACTTTTAAATATAATTTGATGTGAAAATGACCACGGGTGCATTTCATATTAGAATAAAATATAAAAGCCTTTGCCCTCCAAATGTGTTTTAATGAGCTGCTGCCTTTTTGAAAAATTAATTCTTTTTATTAAGCAATTTTCCTCTTCTCTGCTTTCATATTAGGAATAAGTTTGGGAGATTGTTAACATTTAAAAAGGGGAATGTTCACCTTAAAAACAATTTTTAGATTTAAAGACTCATGTTTACTTCCTTGGCAGATTTGTGAATAAATGGTTTGCACTCTTGCCTTCTGAGTGGACACGTGCAACACATTCGTTTAGTGTTCGGGGGAAAAAACAACAGCCCTGTGACTTGGTTGTGAGGAATTGGCAAATGGGTTGCTAGGCGACAGCAGCCATGCAATTCCCTGGACAGGTGGGTGGGGTGGTAGGCTGTTGATAGAGGCCACACCTGCACACACATACAAATACACTCATGCATACACAGACTCACAAACATTGCCCTTACAAGAAACTCCTGTCATTCTCTGCTGCACAAAACCTTGCCCTCTTGATTTCACCTATTTTTCTGCTCTTTTCCAGAAAAATGACCTGAGGGCAAAATGTTCTTCAGTGGTCAACAGACATATAAAACAGAGCTGAACCACACAAGAACAAAACTGTCTCTGCAAGCTGCATTCAACAACACAAACAAAAACTTTTCATGATTTTCCCCCAGTTTTTAACTAGTGTTGTTACTCATTTTCAGGCTTGCAAGTATCTAGACAATCATAAACATTACCTGTTCGCATTATACAACTTTATAAACAGGATAAAGAAAATAAATTCCTCCTTGTTAGCAAACTGTTTAACTGACCTTTTTCATAGCTGACATTTTAGCATGGCACACTTCACATGAAATCATAATAAACTACTGTATCAGAATCAGAATCAGAATCAGCTTTATTGGCCATCGTTTGTAAAAAGCAGACGAGGAATTTGTTTCCGGCAGGTGGTGTCTCAAACTGTTCATTCATAACTTAACTATTCTAAATACTTAAATATTATAAATAACTATACTAAATACAAAATGTAGGATGCAAAATGCAGTAGGTGGGGGGGGGACACGATATACAGGTGCTGAGTGCATGTTGCAGGGATTTGGAGACAAATAGTTAACATTTATTGTTGAAGTATTGAAGTATTTGAAGTATTGAAGTATTCTACTGTATTCCAGCTATATAAGCCAATCCGGCATATACAGTATAGTGGCTAAAGGGTCAGCTGTGTTCACTGGCTGTTTGGTAATTTTGTATGGTTACTGTTTGGTGGTTTTTAGGTTACTCAGAGTATCTTTACTGATGAGACTCAAAACATCAAAGTTGCAGACTACAAATCAAAATATGCTAAAAGCAACTAAATGCTGTGTAGAGCTCAGGAGAACCACAGAGCTCAGGGACATATCACAGTTTAAAACCAGCCAAACAAACAAATTTCCTGTGTGAATCTTATATAATCTTTGCATTGCCCCCCTTTTTGAAAACAGAATCAATATTAGGGATTGTAAATACTTCCATGTATGACAACTAATGGCCAGATACCAGTGTTTCTTTTTTTTAAAAAACAAAAAACTCCAAAAAAAACTATTGCTATATAACATTAATTATATTTTTATCATAAGCGGCTTGAGGCATTTTGTTGTTTTTAAAACAATAGCTTTCATTTCACTGTCATAGCCACAGCGAAAAAGGAGCAGACGGGAAATGTGCGGCTATTTGCACAATAAATCTATTTGTTTGATTCATATACTCGCATGAGGACACTTGGTTCATCCCTTAATGTAAAGTCATTACACACATCTACATCTACCCTTTAACACAAACAGAATTTCACTCAAGAATAACTTTGGGGTTTTATATCAACAGCAGAGCTCGGAGGAAATTAGTCAGAGATTAATTTTGTATCAGACAATAGGCATTGCAGAGAAAACTCATTACAAAATACTGTATCTAGCCTTCTGGTATTTAGCTTGCTGATAGTCCCACCAAAGAGAAATGTCATTTCATATTAATTTTGCCAAAGCCCTTAGCAAGTGGAATTATCAAATTTCTGCATAAGTGTATGTGCTGCAGTCCTGAAAATTAAATGCATCCTAATAATGATATACATAATAAAATTGTGAACCTTTATTAGATTAGTGTAGTTCTTTTTGTGATTTTTTGGCTTAATCTGACGTGAACTGTAGACCTGATGAGGGTCTGGAAGTGCTTTCAGCACCACTTTGCTTGGTATCATCGTCCTCAAGGATGTAGGCGGAAGGAGCGCTCTTTATTCTTTGGGAAATCGTGCACAAATTGGGTTATAAAACTACGCTACAAGATTATTAATACTTTTAACTAGTTATTACACTTTAATTATGGCTTTAATCAAAAATGCATTTATAATGGTTGATTTTTTCCCCAGCATGATAATCAGTTTGAGGTCATTTAAGGTTGATCGAGGGTGGCAGTCAAATGAAAAGAGCAGACGGACGCGTGTTTTTTGTTATGGGATGTGAGGGCGCCCTATATCCCATTAGCCTGTCAGGAGCCTAAAGACTAAAGATATTTTTATGAGTTATCCGCACTTCACAATTGCCCTTTACGTTGTCGTGTCATTTGTGTCGGGCGTAAATCTCAAGTTTTATTTCCCTACTTTTGTCAAGATTCTCAGATCTACAGAGCGGAACAGAAACACGTTCGGAAAACATTCAATTTCAATAAAAAAATCATCTAAACGCTCCCACTTTTAAACCCAGGTTCATGCATTCAACAGTGCAAAACTCACTAAATGACGTTCAATATGTTGTTGTTGTGCGGACTGGCACCGCTCTGCCGGCCGGGCTGGAGATCTCCGTGCGCCCTCCCCTTTTCTCCTTTTATTTTTTGACACACGCCGTAGATCTGCTCTAATATCCTATCACAGTTTGAGACACTGCACGCTCACTCACACACTCACACACATACACACACACACACACACACATACACAACCAAAAAAAGCACACTCCCCAACTACACTGGTGGGGGGGATACAGATACCAGACGAGATTTGTTTCCAAACGCGCACCGATGGCGGTGTGAGGCGTTTTGCCTGAGAAGTACGCACAGCACTGTGGATTTGTGAACCCCTCTTTGTTTTTGTTTTTTTGGGGTTTTTTTTTTTTGTGTGCATCTTCTTCCTGCTTGGATCCCGGTTTGAGGAGAAATGAACAAAGCTATGGATTACCCAGTCTGCTTACTTTTACTCCTGTCAACCATTTCGACTGTGTCGGCAGAACAATTTCCAACAGCGCAGATGTGAGTACAGCTCCAGAACAGCCTGTTGGCTTCAGAAAGTCGAGGATGATGTGCTGTGGAGCAGGGATGACAGCCTAGATTTCTCAGTTAAAATGTGCAATTAAAGATAAATAAATGCGGTATTTTCTTTCTTTTAAGAAAGACATTTTTAAATTATTTTTAGACTGGTTTATTCGCAGTTGGTGGAACATTATCCTAGAAGTCCCAGCATAAGCAGAAAGCGCCTCCTTCTAGCCGGCTGATGATGATGGCACATTACTTGGGATATAACTTTACCTCGTGAAACATGATCTCTAAAGCTGCTTTCCATTGGTTCCCAGCTTGCAGCCCAGTGACAGGATGGGGGAATGAATCATAGTGTGAACTGGCCTGAATGTCATGTAGCCAAAACTTTTTTTTCTGAAGCACCCCCCCACACACAGACAGCAAAAACACGTTTAATGCTGCAGAAGATTATTGAGGGTAAACTTGATTTAGTCTTACATGACAGTCGATGCTGGGGCAGAGCACTCCATAGAGCAGATGCACTTGTTGTCTGGATGGCGTCATAAAAATGAAATAGATTAAATCAGTTTAATGGGGGTGTGTGTAATCTTTCAAGTACAAATGGAGAAAATAATAGGAATATATGGTAATGTTTAAACTGATTCAGACAACAACAAAAAAACTACACATAAAGGTCACAACCTTCTCTGGAAACAAATCAGTTTATCAGCTGGAAATGATTGGAAAGGTTAAATATATATATATATATATATATATATATATATATATATATATATATATATATATATATATATATGGTTGGCACAATATTTACATTTGCATGCTACACTGACAAATTTAGCAGATATTTTTAAACACAGAGGAATATCGTTCCCAATTTAAACCAACACGTAGGTGGGCGATCCTGCTCCTCACACTCTAATCAACAGGTTTACGATATTCCAAATGGTTCTAACGGAGGTAGGGCAGAACAATTCTGAATGCTACCCAAGTTTGGGCCTGGTGAGCGATGATGAGCCACGATGGCACTCAGCCTAATGGCTGAGTACAATGATGTCAGACTAGCAGAGTGACCTGCCCACTCCCAATATTTCATGGGCACTAAGTGGATTGATCTGCGGGTTGTGTACATGATGTTCACACAGGCTTGGCAATCTGCAGACCCACTTCCACTGGCATGGTTGAGTTTCTGAGTAGATCTGACATGTGAGCAGGGCAGACAATAATGACATCTGCAGATTGGGCAGAAAATGTTAGAATTTTGTTGAAAGGACAATTTAAAAAAACAAAACAAAGAAACTAATAGTCTTTGTTTTCACGTGCATGTCATATCCATTACTGATGATGACAAATCCCCTCTCCTGAGGACAAAACCAAACAACAAATCCTCCCATCCTCACTAAGCCCCTGTGTTTAAACCCGGATGATCTTACGCTCAGTGAACCCTTGGTGGTGATGATGATCTTGAGTGACAAGTTTCAAGTTGACTCCTGAAGGTGAAAGTCACAGAGCAAAACAGGGATACTAGAAGGGCTGGGAATGCAGAGACTGACCAGTCTGTTCTGCTCCAGGAAACCCAGGAACACCAAAGGTCTTCAGTAGATCAGTGTTTTGTGACTAAAAACAGACCGTGTACGCCTCGTTCTTTCAAACTGTCCTCCCCACCTCCCTGTCTCATGGCTTCATGTGTGACTGTATCTGTGGGCTCCATCTCTAACCTCGCATGCCAGCATCTGTCTGCTTCAGATCTTCATGTCCCCTATCTCCGGCCCTCCCTCCATCCTTCCATCCCTTCTCACTCTCTTCCTCATCACATTCCCTTTTAGTCATGTTCATTCTCCGTCCGTCTCCCTTTCTATCCGGCTCCCTATGTATCTCTTTATCTCTCCCTCTTTTTTTTTTTTTTTGTTGCCTGGGGGCAGATGATTAACATCATTGAATCTGAAATGCAAAGTCTGATGTCATAAACTGCGCCCCAGAGATCTTGGCGCCAGCTAGCACACTGGGAGATCCGAGGCGACGGATGGAAAAGATGGAGATGGAGAGACATAAAGAAAATCCAGACTTCTTGGCCTTCACCATAATATTTGCCGAGAGACGTTTTTGCCACATGAAATCCACATGCATGCTTGTCTGCATTTTCACCCTCACACTCAAAAACAAAAGAAATCGTTGTCAGTGTGTGGAATTCATCCATTCAGCCCAAGACACGACCATATGCCTCTTTCTTGGCTTTGGCCTTAGCCACCAAAAAGACATATTTTATCTTCATCCTCCCATTTCCACATTTCCTGTCACCCTCTGCTCCACTTCTCCTAAACTCGCTGGCTTTTTTTTAGGCTAACTAGATTTCATGCTCAACCAGCTAAAGAGCTGCACTTCTTGCGTTTGCGGCCTCGTCTCTGGCGATCAGAGGGTATAATACGACGAGGCACTTCATCCGACCGAAACCAACATGGGTTTGTAAGCAGGGATAGTGTAAAAATATCTAAGCTGTGAGTTCTAAACAAACAGGTTACAGTCTTGGAGGGAAGACAAGGCATTACAGATTTGCATGAACTTTTGAAATAATGTGAGCATTTCTTGATATTCTATTGGTTGTCTCGCAATTTCATGGTGAAGATATGCAGAATCAGTTTTTGAATCTAATCCAAGTGTAAGAAATGAGTGCATTAGCCGAATTTATTCAACAGCTAAGATCCTCCTGCCTTCAGAGCCACATTTATAGAATAAATATGCGAGTAGTATTGATCCAGTTAGCATGTTGCTTTAGGTATTTAATAGGTTTCGTCCTTTTTTTAAGGCATTGAGAAAATCTTCGAATAACATTATGATATTATTTATTATCATAACTTTCTTTGATAATTTCATGAATTCAGTGTCATTTCCATTGTGGCAGTGGAGTTTTTAGACTCAAGTTTCGCTTGATGTCTTTGTTACTGTCTTGACTATTTTTCAATTCCCAATCAGTTAAAAGTTGTCTTCCACGATTGAATTTTTTTGCTTTTGCATGAATTTATGCCACAATCGCAATTTCCAATTTCCTGGTCTTTTATTGTGTGTCTGCATTTCCTTTCTTTTAAACAAATGAAGTTGTATTCATATTATGTAAGGAAAAAGCTGAAGGCATTATTGTGTCTCGACTGAATTGCGGGGCATTGCTGACATTTCTTGCTTTAGGAGAGCTGCACAGATTCAAAAAGTCGCATCATATATTTTCGAGGAATGAAAGAAAAAAAGGAAAGTGGAGTTAATAATTTCTATTTTGCTTGTAATTCACTGACAGATCTAACTTGGATCATGACCCTGATCATACCAGGAGGTTTGAAGATGATACATCTAACAGATGGAAATGACTCCTTTGAGATTCCCACATATTGGCATAAAGGAGTTGCTAGCAGGTGTACAATCACACTTTTCCAGATAAACCTATCCTTGTCTCCGCCTTTTTCTCCCACTTACTCTCCGTTGCTCTCGTCTCAACAGTGGTTATATTTAGGCATGTCTCTGTCTTTGGAGACAGAACTTCAACTCAGACAGGTTGAGATGCAGGACAGGGGGTGTAATACGACCCCTTGCTTATGTGTGGCCTCTGCATGTTGGTTTAGTTTCTGGTTTAAGTTTTCTCCTCTGTAGTTCCTCGGTAAAAAAAAAAAAAAAAAAAAAAAAAAGCCCTCGTCCCTCTGTGAAAATAAAATTTGGGAGTAACGACGTAACTCCGGTGCTGTATTACTTCCCCACAGTTCTTTGGAACATGGAATAACCCAAGAATTTTCCATTGCAGAGTTTCCCAGGCAATCTTGGGAATAGTTAACAGCTGTTCAGTTGGGAGGCCTGTCCAATACAGGAAGTACAGTACATCTGCACACTGTAACATAAAGCACAGGCTGTGCTGTAAATCAGGCATGCGTTACTCCTTCCATATTTTAATTTTTACCCTTTATAAGCGTTTTTTTACAATCTTGAATGGCATTGAGAGATTGCAGAAATAATCAAACATAAAGTACAATTAAATAATGGGAAATACATAGAGGCAAAACTGAGTCAACTATACAGAGGAGAAAGAATTAGAGAGATTGGAAGAATGAATGTTTAAAATCAACCTCACATGTTATGGGAAGTCCTTCTATGTGTTAATTCATGTCTTTAATTTTCATTAATAAGTTTGTGTAGGTTGAGAAAATACAACAGTTAGATTCTGAGGAAAACTTCTTTTTATAACTTGTTGATTGAACCAGAAGTATCCTGTTCAGTTTCATACAAGACATAAGAATATGACCGTTTGATTAATCGACAGAACTTTGATTCAAGATAGAGGACGTTTTCATGTCTCCAAACATACATCCAATCATTTGCAGTCTTATTAGTGCTAGAAAGTGATGCATCTTCTGAAAAATAAATGTGAAAATAGATCGAATGAATAAAAGGATGAACAAATCAATAAAGAGAAAAATAGAAATACATAAATAAATATAGACAGAAGAAATTTGATTTAATATAATTTGATGATCTAAGTTAATTTCTTTTTCAAAAATACCTTTTCTATGTTGTTTTTCTCTCTACTGTATATTCCTTGGGGGTGAGGGGACATATTTGGTAAAATATTCCAAATCCATGTTTTTAAATCTTTATTTTGTAATACCGATTGAAACCGCTTAACTTGGAGAGTAATGCTCAAATGTCCATCTAATCTAAACCACACTTTGTAGTGAAGCTGGAAGTGTTTAAAGTATCTCCAATGAGACGTCACAAGTCCATTTGAGGGGTAATATTTTGAAAGAGAGAGAAGTGTGGTGTCACGGTGACCTACAGTGACCTCTCTGGAGCTCCTTAATGGAGCTGTGCAGGAGCAGAACGCCAGACTTCACTGGGCTATACCTGCTGGGTGCTGTGTGTAGGAGGATCTATGCTCTGTACAGCACTACAGTAGTAGTAGCTTCTGCAGGCTTCTGAGTTCATATTAATTGGATGTTTTGGCCACGGGGGCTCTCCAATTTCCCTATCTATATTCATGGTCTCAGTGCTTTTTGTGACATAAGCATGGAGAGCAAGAGTGTCCAAAAAGTGTGAAGGTGGCATGGGTTAGGAAGATCTAGTCATTTGGGCGGTGTTGAAAATGACGTTTAGCAGAGGGACAGGCAGCTGGAGGGATGAAGGTGGAGGAAAATAGTCCAATTTCCTTTTGTGCCTCTTCATCGCAGGTCTGTCTTTGGGGATAACCCCACAGATTTTGACCCAAATTCACCATAATAGACAAAATTGCACTGCCAAATTGCATGTACGGAATATTAATTTACTTTCTAAGTCTGCCCTTGTGCTGGAATCTCCCCCTGCAGATATGATCGCTCCGAAGTGAGTGCGAACACTTGCAAGTGTCACAACAATTCTGTTTCCTCTGGTATAATATGTCGAGACACCTGCTGGGCGAGGTGATACAATGGGAGCTGTTACTTCTGTCAGGACATATATGCTGCTTTGCCGTGGAGAGTGTGTGTGTGAGGGAGACGGGTGAGGCAAGTCAGTCCCAACAAGCAAGGGGAGGATGTGGAGTCCAGGGGTGTGAGGTCAATCATGGGGGCAAAGGTAGGAAGGGAATGCGACACGCTGTTCACCGGTGGGGGCTCCTGTTTGCCGGTTGGACAGGTTGAGCGTGGATCTGAGACAACCGGATGGCCTGGCTTGACTTCTGTGAAACTGTGAAAATGCATTCCCTGAAACAGAAGATATTCAGTTATTTATTTTGTGAAGGGATGAACAAAGTCATCCATTTCTTCAAGACAGTGCATTCCTATAAGATCTCAAGATGCATCAAATAAAGCGTATGATATAATATGCTGAGCATGTCTTACATTTAATATATACCTGGATCTTTTTTCAGAGTTGCAGTGATGGAAAAGAAAGTTAAATCTCAAGGACATATTGTATTCTTTCCTTAATGCATCAGTTTATCACCTTCTTTATTGAATACACGAACGATGACCTGATTGGTCTGGTTAAACGTTTCTTCAATAATTTTTTTTTTCCCTAATAACATTATAACTGAGTCTATAAACGTTGAAGCCAAACCGCTGTTGTGTTTTACCAACAGTGAAATCAAGTACTCTATATTCAAATGACATTGACACTAAGCCAGCCAATTCTTGGCTCTTAGAAACTTTTTTTTTTTTTAAATTTCCTCTCGATAAATAACATGAACAAACATTTTTCAAAATGTGCTGCAATTCTAAGACATATCTAGACATAATACTGCTCTCAGACTAAAAATTCTAAATAACTGTATAGATATAGTGACAGATTGAATAGAATTCCTGAGTCATAACAAGACTTATTTCTGCTTTTCACCCCTTGTAAACATACCTATGGTATTTATGATATTTAGCTGAGGTAGAAATACTTTCACTTGTTGTATTTTCTAGAATAGATTCTCACAACAAACAGTCAATATAAAGTGGTTTGTTAGCTTTTTTTTTCTCTCAATAATTGACTACCGTAGTTAAATCAGCCTCATTTGAATCAGCTTCCTGTAATGCACACCTGCTCTATCGGTGCGTGACTCCCCATCAGTGCTACCCCATCATTCGGTAATGATCTCACACAATGTTTTGTCGGCTCTTCCCCAGCTGTAACACAACCTAACATAAGTGCTTGATGGAGTGTATAAAACACTGTTGACAAGACTTTACTTAAACACAGCTCTTGTAAAATGCAGAGAGGAAAACGGGTAGAAGGAATCATCACCAATCTTTTTTGCAGAGGAGGATAATGAGTCAATTACGGCGTTATTGACCTGAATATTGGAGAAGATATCATCACTCGTCTCCTTTTGTGAGCGGAGAGGAGGAGGGGTGATTTTTGAATTAACGTTGACAGAAAATATCATTGTATTAGGAGTGAAGTCATTAAATGTGTGGACTATGCTCTATGTAAATGAATTGAGGAGACGGAGTGTATATTTACCTTTCTTTAATAGATTGTTGGGTAAGAGCAGAAAAACTAGGAAGAGAATGGAAGGTCATAAAGGAGAAGATGAAAACTGTTGTCTTCCACAAAGCACATTTATTAGCTGTCCTCCAGTGGCTCTGTTGCATCCATTGTATCGTCCCTGTGTGTGTGTGTGTCTGTGTTTGTCTGCGTGTGTGTGCCCTCTCTGCATTCTGTACTGATGTCTGCCTTTTCTCTTCCTAAAAACAGATTAGAAACCCAAATCACTGCTATCAGATGAGGATTAAATGCTGGCAGCTGTGACTGCACAACAAGTAGACATAGGGAGGAAAATAAGAAAGAAAAGAGTAGTGTTTGTTGTTGGATCATGGTTTTGAGGGCATTAAGAGATGAAATGTGGATCTGCAGATTTGGTTCCAAGTGTACAAATATGCGTGTGTTTACAAGATGAGAGGGCACCGGAGTGGGAATACTGAGATTGGATGTTGAGCCCTGGATTCTCACAGGCACATGGGACGGACTTTTCTGGGATTTAAACTGGAATGATGTGGCTCCCTGCATTGCTGGATCAATTTTTGAAACTTTCACCCAATTGCTGGTGTTCATATGGTACCAGGAAGATATTCACAGAAGTTATGCAGCTATAAAAATGACAGGGGAACACATTTGAACCTCCACTGTTGAATGAAAATGCAAGGCCGAGGCTAATGTGCTCCTTGGATACATTTATTTCTCTTCTTTTGTTGATTAAAGTTGTGGCTGCATAAAATCTAAGTTTCCGTTTGGATGAGATTACTTGAAACAACTGCTGTCTGCTAACCAGAGAGACTTGGAAAAGTGTGTCATGACAAACCGTTATACTTTGACAGCTACAGGGTATTTACTTGAAGTTCCCTCTCTGCTTACTCTCCAGAAACAAAATGGAAATAGGCTTGGTATGAAAGTATAGACAGAAAAAGCTTTAAGGTAAAACTGTCTCTGCGTGAACTCCGTCTGGGTAACCATCTTTTAAAGATGGATTACGAACTTCTGTAAACCCCATGTGACAGCCCAACTGCAAGATTTTTATCTAAAATCTGAAAGGAGGGAAAAGTGGAAGCAAAGTATTCGTCAAGGACAGTTTGAGGCCAGATATAAAATAAAAAACTACAAAGTTTAAAGGGTCTTTTTCTCACATTCATTGTTGATTTCATTTCAATTCAAGGGAGCACAGCACGTATTTGGCTAAAAATGTATCATTGTACTGGAAATGTTCAAGATGTTAATTGCAGACCCTTTTCATTAATCCACAAACTTAATACCATGGAGTCGTATGTTTAAACACACTTTTTGGGGGGGTTTAAGAACTTTTCCATTCATCCAAAAAAATCTAAAAGTCAAATGTTTAATATAATCATATATTTTGCCATTTGCTTTTGCTTTAAAAGTAATTATTTGATCTTTCATCTTGTTGAAAGATAAAATCTGATTATGATGATGGAACAGGAAAGTAAAGACCATTTTAATGCATTATAACACCTCAATCTAAATGAGAGTTAAAATAGCCAGCCTTGTAATGAACTTGATTTATCCTTCAGTGTTAACGGTTTCTTAATTAATGGAACCCGAGGGATTTTAAGACGTATCATTTCTTGAGCAAGATGCTGCAGAATTGAAATGCTAAAACGGAGAACAAAGAGACACACGCAAACAGTGACACACAGCGTGGGTGAAGTGGTTAACGTGGTGAGAAGTAAAACAGCATTGTTCTCGTACTTAGTGACATCTCCACTCTGGGACTGCAGCCTCTTCTCCACTAGGATTTGACGGTCTGCTACACGTTGGCATAGCGAGGCTATTTGTTTTTCTACTAACGGACTTCAAGTCCTGTTTTTCTCTTTTCCAATTCTCTAACGTGTGGAAACAGTTATGTATGAGTCTCATGCATGTTATGCTGTCTGCCCAGAGGGCTAATTACATCCCGCTTCAAAGCAGGGATGTATTTTAATTGTCAGTGTTCGTCCGTTCGTCTGTCCGTTAGTCAGTCCACCAAATATCTTCGCAACCGTTGCAGATAGGACAATGAAACAAAAAGCACATTACCCAGGTGGCAAAGGGGATGAAAATGAGATGATGACCTACTGTAGGTCAAGGTCAAATTTCAACTTTTGTACACTCAGGAATCAGATAAGATAGAAAGATGAGGGAGAAGGCCAGTGTTAGTAAGGCCGTCGATCAAAGCACTGGCTTTGATCAATGAAAGTAGGTCAGACCATTACCTTTGAACTTTGACCTATGCAAGTCGGCCAGGGTGAAATTTTGAATTCAGGGGTGTTGTGGCATGTTTCAGTCTGTGTCTACCTTGGTTCGAGTTAGCTTTGTCTTTGTAACGAACCTGAAATGATTCCAAGCAGTAACTTATTCGTGCCAGTATTGTTATAACCTAGTGCTGCTCCTCATACTAATGTCATCATCTTTATTGCTCTCAATTTACAGCTCATGATCATTGTTATCTTGCAAAAAGTACAGCATGCAGACATTAGATCATTAGATATTTCTCAATATGAATGATACTAAGTTATATCAAGATGCACTACTCTTTATGATATACTCTCGTCATGTGATGAGTGTATTTATTTATTTTTTTCTTTAGGAAATTGTTGTTTCCCAGGCTGCTTTCCCTGTTAGCTGAATTCTGACCTCAGTTTATTGCTCTTTGGTGAACTTTCATTGCTGGAAACAGTTGACCTTTGCCTCTGGAAATGAAATTAATTTCATCTGTATTTCACTGGACCATAACAGTAAAGTCTTGGGCCATGAAGCTAAAACAAAGAGCCGTAAGTTGGTAAAAAAAAATACATGCTTGTTTGGGAAACAACAACAGTATCTTCTTAAATTTGTGTAAGGTGTATATTTTCTCATTATAGTAACAGAAAATATAACTGATCAGTAATACTTTTCCCTAAATAATTTTTCTGTTGGAAATTAGTTCAATGCAATTCCCTCAAATTAATGCAAATACTGTGTATATTAGATTTGTTAGGTTTACATTTACAGTAGGTGACAGGGTACTGTGCACTTTACTGGATGCCCCTCTTTTACCTTCTGAAAAACCCACCACTCTGGTTACAGACACTGAAATGCACCCCCCCCCCACACACACACACATTAGGCGTTCTTATCTGCTTTCTGACGTACATGTTGTATTTTCTCGTTAGTGATTTTTTTAAAGTGGTCTTTAGAGATATGTTGCTGTGCTCTCTATGGTAATATTGATACCGTTCTCCAGCACCTCATTTAATTTCACACCATTTGACTCACTGGCACATTTGTGCTGGTGACAAGGAAACAATGTGATTACATTTTAATGTCATCTTTTCAGCACAGGGCCATTATATCAGATGATCTGTTTGTGTAAACTCCAACCGAGTGTGTCTCCAACTCTTAAGGCAGTGACTCAGTGATGATCTGTGCAGCATGCGGCCTGAGTCACATTTCACTTTTGCAAACATGTTTAGATAGAGAGGTGTCATCAGAGCAGTCAAAGCCACTTTATGTTCTTGATGGCTTTATACGTACCTGAAGGCCTTTTTGCCGTAGCAAGTGGTCAAATGCAAGCCTCTCTGCTACTTCTGCAATATAGAGTGATATGGAGTGATCCTCAGATATAAAGTTTTAACGGTCAATTGTACCACTCTGAGGACTAAGAGACGGGATTATCTGATCTTATTGAGGTAATAACAACAGTGACGTTCACAACTTCCTGTTTAATCCATACAATGAACAATGGAGTGGGAGAGTGAAAGCCATCCAGTCCCAAAGGATTTCCTAATCATGTTGAATTTTGTGCCGGCACAGTTCCGGTGTACTAAATGCTGGTGAACTGAGTGAACTGGTTTTCTGTTTCCAGTCCCAAAAAGTACGTATTTCTACCATTTTCAATGGCTGAATAGTTCCTGAATGGTTGGAATAACAGATTTTTTAAAATATAGTCAATTAAAAAAGGAACTTTAGTGAGAAAAATATTTAGTGAGATGAAATATCAATGTATGGGAGCGCAAGTAATGCCATTTTAATACAGGGGAAAATAATTCAGCAGTACAGAATAGCTTCATGCAAAAATGTAAACAAAAAAAACACACAGATCATCTGTGTGAGACGTATGCCTAACATGAGGCTGATTTTCATGCCTTTAAAATTAATTTTTAAGTTACAAACTACTCCCAAATGTTGGAGGACAGATTTTCTGTCAGTAGATAGCACACTGTAAGTAAATGATATTAATGATTCAATGGGACAAGTGTGAGAGGAAAGAGGCTTGTAATGCCAGCAGGTCTCTCACTTGACTGAGCTTCACATGGCTCCTCTCATTTCCAGCCCTGCAGTCTAATTGCTGTATCCAAGTGGCTCTGCATGGCTCACCAGCCATTTTGGAGGCTTCCTTCCTTTCTACACCCCCCCCCCTCCCCTTCCAATTTCCCCAAGGAAGGGGGAGAGTAGGGGTGTGTGTGTGTGATGGAGTGACGGAATAAGAACTGAGCATGCGAGGCAATAATGATGCTAAGTTTTTTTTAAGTTTCATCGGACGTTTCCGGTCTTTCCATTAAAGAATAATTTCCGTATTTTTCATCCATCTAGAAACAAAAAGTAAACTCTCTCATCAGTTATGAGTAAGCCACACATCCTAATGTTTTGCAGGGAATGTATACTCCTAACAGATAAGAGCGAGGTGGTTATAAGTGAAAATGGCTGATCAGAACACTTTGTTGCCTTTCAGGTTGTACCCAAGAGATTTTATGAAATATAGATAGAGATTTTAGAGCTCCAGCTTTGAAGTAGGAACCATTTTGTTATAGTAAAATCTGACCTCCTGCACAATATGTTCTGCAGAAAAGTGTAGGAAAGAATCACTTTGAACCACAACTAGCAGGTTTAATATACAGTAAGGCATTGCAGAAATATATAAGGACTTGGTGAACCCGTGTGAAGGCAGGGGACAGCTAATGAACCTCAGCTCTTCTTTTATAGAACATGAACATCCACCCACATATGACACCTGTTGTGATGACTCACTCTTCATGCTTAAGGTCAGCTGGGTTTGTTTGAATAGGTCAGGTGCATAAAACTCCCAATATGCACCTGCTGGCTATGCTTGGTGGACCTTATCTTGTTCATAAGATGAAGTCATGCTGTAAGAGATTAATACGTCTACAACCTGATTAGAAAAAGCTCTGCTATACTCATCCTAAATTTCCTCTCAGCTGTCCCTGACAAGGCTATATATACCATGTGGCTGCTATGCTACCAATTTCCAGCATGAGCTCACCGTGCTCATGTTACACTGTATTTTTAAAAAAATAAGATAACATAGACCGGCTTCATATGTCAGTGGCCCCTCAGCTGCATGGAGGGTGAAGAGGTCAGTTCACACCATGGGGGAGAAAGGGTAATTTTCTTTATGGATTATGTCATGTATTTTTTATTGGTTGTTGTAAAGGAGCTGGGGCGTTGCAGGTTTACTTACAGTGAATTGTTTCCAGAGGTTCAGAACAGGGCCTGTGTAACAGAGTAAGGTGATGTTTTAGCATGTTATTTTTTTGTGTTAAACCAAATAGGAAGTTATTCATAAACTTAAAACTTTGCATCTAGGGTCTAGCTAAGCTGCTGACTGTGCTTTGTATTTGATGTACTGTATGTATTATATTAACAGAATAATACATGAAGAGAAAATTGACACTACGGTTGTGTAAAACAAGTTAATTACAACTGGGTAAAAAATAGCTGTGCAGTGCATGTGAGGTGTTCTACCCGGGTTGGGTTGCACCTGCTGCGTAAAGAGATTCATTGGTGTTTTTACAGTGAGGGGCTTCAACGGATATAGTTTCACACTCACCTCATGCAAACTTGTGCACATGCACATATAACCTGAAATTAACTAAAAGCAAAAGATTCCGTTGAAGTTGTGACTCCAGTGTTAATTTATTGCAGTTTAGACAGTAGTCACTGATCAAGAGCATAGGAGGTCAAATAGGTAGAACAAGCTACTGCTGTTAGCAGTAATGGCGAACTTTATGAAATGCAACAATCAAGGTTTTTTTTTTCCAAAGTAAATAAATTGCAAATGTGCTATGAGCCCAATAAGGTACTATAAAAATAAATTACAGCAAAACATTCACATGGCTAAACACAAGGCTTTCTATCCCTGGAATTATGCAGCTCATATTTTTGTGTATCGTGTAATTTGTCGTAGGTTATGTTATAATTTTGGCTGCATTCAAACTGAAAAAGATTAGAGAAGCTTAAGAAATATGATTAGACTACTTTTCATTAGCCTGAGAGGATCATTTAGCTAATTATTAATTTTTTTTTGTGTCCTCAGAATAAAGGAATGGGTGGACCAGATGCAAAATGAGTTGATCTCATTAACAGACACAGCCAGTGGAATGCAGAACCTAGTACAGGTAAGCATGACTGTCATACACAAACACACTCTGATTGAAGCTGATATTTTATTGTGTAACTAACATTTGAATTATCACATTTTGCTCAAGTTTATATAAGAGTAATAGTACATTATACATTGGAGTTTTTTTTCCCCCACAAAGAATAAGGTGTACGCATATAGCGTTAGCTTTCTTTGTTGTTAATTGACTTGAGGTTAAAGCTGATGACAACTCAGAGTAATGAGGAAAATAAGGAAACAAAGAGTCGCAGGAGTGTTCCGAAAAAGACAGATGGGATAATGATTCATCTTAAGCTGGTTAATTTGCTGTCGTACCTTGAAGTAATACCACTATAGCCCCCAAAACAAGTCAGTGAGAAGACATTGGAGGGAGTTGCCGGCTAAAACAGTTTCTCTTGTTAAGCAAAAAAAACAAAACACTGTGGATGTAGTCACTGGTTTCATAACCAGAAGAGTTTTTTTTTTTAACTTCAGTATGAATTTGAATAAAACCGATTCCACAAATTCACCATCGCAAGACGTTTCTCGTATGATGAACTCAGCAGCCACAATCTATCACCAGTCTATATATAGTATCTTCTCATTAGACTTAACACTGCATCATTTCATTCCACCAGACCAATATACTCCCTCAGATAAGATCAGTGTCACAACTATCTTTATGTGGTACTTTAATGCATACACATTCATGTATGTAACACTGCATCTGATAAAGTACGAAATGTGACAGTGTCTCAGGCACGTTATCCCTTCTCCCATCCGGACAAATCAACCACAGAAATCCTTATAAACCACATTTATTGTTTTATTTATTGATATTTTCATTTTTAAAGCATGAAAACAAATACATATCTGCAACTCAGTTTGAGGGTTTGAATGTTGGACAATAAATTTCCTCCAGGCAGGAAAGTGATCGGCTTCATTTGTGTTTTTTTTATTTTCTATAACACAAAACGTTCATGTTACATAACCTGAGATTGCAATTTAATCAGTTTCCTTTTTTTTTTCAATCATTATACCACTGATGTCCTTATTGACACTTAACTTTATGCCACATTTTTATTTTCTGAAGGTTATGTTCAAATATTATGCAAAATAATATTGTCTTAACATCGATGTTGTGCGATTATTGCATATCTTACCACACAACTTTAAATAGTCTAAATACTTTGCTGTTAATTTAAACTTTAAATTTTCACTTAAGTTTCTGATGACCTCTGACCCCTGCTGTTTATTCGTCCCAGATATATAACAAACACAGCCCTCACTTCACAGTCGAGACCAACAATGCACAGGAACTGGTGGCAACGGCTGCTGGGAATATAGAAAGATTACTGGCTAACCGCTCTGAAGCTCTTAAGGTGAGTGTGTCCTTACACAAGATTATCTCACTGCTAAGAAGATTGGTTATTGCTTCTTCTTTGTTATCGATATGATCCTTCAAATTGTGATTGTACTTGTTGGAGAAAATAACATAAAGAAATCAAATCCTGGTCTGTTTGTGAGATCAGGTTTATTACCTCTCTGAGCACAGAGCCAGAGGATATGCACTGAAACAGTCTGCTTCTCCTCATTTCATGTCAGAACAAACAGAGGAACACAACCACCGCTTCAGGCTGATGCGAGGCACTGATATAATATAAGCCTCCAGTGAGCTGATTTCATTCACTGTTACCACTCTGGGTAACTGCATGCAAACAAAATGATTAACAAAATTATTTTTGATGTATCATCTTTCTATTTGAAAACTGTATTTTTTCTTTAAAATGATGTTACATTCAACTCTTAGCAATCCTTTGTCATTCATCTGAATCATGATGACTGAATGCTCTTTTTTCGTAGCAGTCAGTTTTGTGGTGCAGCTCACGTGCTTTTTATTTACAAATTAATAAATAATTTTAGGTGACTCATAAAATATCTCATGCTATTTGCTCTACTGACATTATTGCACATATGGTAATAAGCTAATCGTATCAGAGCTGGTATAAACACATTATGGGGCTAATGTTCCCTTGAATTGGAAGGACAAATGCTTGGCCATTGATTTTAAACCATATATTTGTGGTCGGTTGAATGGCATTATCGCTTTCTGCTGCCTCAAAGTTAGCATTGCGTTATCAATACATCTGACCGCACAACATTTTAGGACCGGCACACCTGTTGGGAAATACAACTACTCACTGGTCATGAGGATGAAGGCATGCACCTCATCGTGGTTTGAACAGAAAAGCACCTGACCAACTGAATTAGGATCTCTGGGTGTTTCCAACCTCAATCAATCTGCCTCAGCGAGCCAGAAACATCCTATTAAAGCCAGACAGCCTGTTGCCATGGTTACATTCTCATTGATTACCCCATCAATCCAACTGAGCGTTTTGTTTTGCTCTCATTGCAATAATTGCCAGGGGATTAGGAACAATTAGCTTTTGTGTCGAGATCGCTCAGTGAATTGAGAATAGAGACACTAAACTGCACTTTAAACTCAATTTACTTTCTTTTACCTTCAGTATCTGTGGCGTGACTCATCTGCTTGTTAACAACAGTTGAGTCTGTTGATTTCTTGAAAGTATGAAACACGCAAAGGATGCAGTCAGACGTCATTTTGAAACTGAATGCCACACGACGATACTTTGTTCCTGTCTAAGAGTTTGCTTTTAGAAAGGCAACTGGTGTTCTGCATAATGACGTGGAGCTGAGCCAGCTTTATGGCGATCAATTGAAATAAGGGATCATAAATAGCTACTGCCTCCACTTAGCCGAATCACAAATTGAAATAGCGGTCGGGAAAGAACGGCTGCAGCATGTCTAATGTTCTTGACCTGACTTACGTAAATCTCATATTTCTCCAGTCTAGTTTCCTTCGATGCATAAAGCAACTTTCCAGCATCACCATCACCCTTGATCTTTTATTTCCCATCCTCATCTTTCTTCCCTTTCTTTCATCCCGGCCTCGTTTTCTCTGTCTGTGCCTCATTCCATTTGGACGACCTGATTACGCACAGCATGAACTGATCATGTAAGTGAGCCATTGTGTAAGAAGTTATAGCTTTCTCTCTTAGAGAAGAGGAGACACTGAATGGCCTGGTGTGTGTGAGGGAGAAATGATGATGAGTAGAGGGAGAGTGGTAAGAAGTCCATCAGTGCACTACACCACACTTCCCTCGAGGCAGCGCACAAAAGACTAGAAGCCCATTACAGATATCCTATCCATTATGATCTTCACCTCTTAGTAGTACAAATATCAACAGGCTGCACTCTCTTGTTTTTCATGCAGTTGCTGTTATGTGCTGTGGTACATATAAACAGGCTACACTTCCAGATGCATCACACTAAATTCTAGTTACTTTGTGATTAGAAACTGCTAATAGTATTTTTGTGAAGTCATTTTAGTATCTACTTATTGTATTACGCTGGCATTTTGTCATGAAACCCTGCTGAACCTCCGGCCATTATCTATAAACGCTTATCTTTTGAGATCCTGGGAACTGCAGCCTATCCTGGTTAACACTCACAGGGTACTTCATCACAGGCCAAACACCGTTCACGGTTGCATTCACACGACTGTTAATAAGTATAGCAAGTGGTGATGAGAAGGTAAATGCACCAACACGTATTCGGGTTTGATAGTGATAAAGCTGAAAGCATGATTTGTCTGCAAAGTCATGTTGAGAAGTTATTTTACTTTGAGTCGTTATTTTCTAAAAATATTGGGAAACATTTGACTGGACCCTAGCTACCACTGCTACTATGGTAAATCCAAATAAAAAAAAACTTTTGCTGGCTTCATATTGACTTTCTGGGGCATTATGCTTTCCCAGTAGTTTTTTTTTTACTAATAATACTGAACAAATGAAACCAAGTTGAAAAAGAGTCAAAACCAATTTTTATGGCATTGAGTACCACCCATCCATTCATCCATTTTTTTGTAATGGCTTATCCTGTGCAGTGTTTCAGATGAGCTGAGTTGTCCCTGAAATGAGCCAAATGGACACTGCCTCGCTGGCTGGTGGCCTCTCGCTATACACTAGAAAGACTACTCCCCACTGGCCACTTTTTTGCATGTGTTTATTTGTTTGTGTGTCTGTGTGTGTTTGCCAGCAACTGTCTAGAAATACAGTCCCATCAGAATAATGGCTGCTGTCATTAACTTAATCAGAGGCTGGTTCTGATTCGCTGTCTCTCAATCTGACATCTGCCTATCCTTGTCATCTCAATTCAATCGTTGCGTTTAGCGGCAGCGCTCCCTTGACATTCAATCTGTTAAATGCTGGCAGCTGCGGCTACTTAGATTTTTCATTTTCATTTATTTGTATACTCACAGGACATCTTAATCCATCCTGGGTTGTGTACAAGACATGTAGAAGTCTTAGAATTACAAATAAATGTACTTCTATGGCACTGAAATTCAGATTAAAGACATAAAAAAAAAGTTGTAACAGCAGGGATAAACGTTTATGTACATGTTACTGTACATTGTGTGGTACAATGGTAATGGTACTCTGGTTACTGATGTAGCCTCACTGCAAGACGTTTCAGAGTTCGAATCCTGACCTGTGTTCTTATTGAGAGGAGTTCCGGTCGCAGATTTTTTTGTCCAATTGCATGTTTCACGCCAAACTGTATGAGTTATGGGAAAGAAAATTGATTCGTACAGCTGTTGATCAATGACCTATGGATAACAACCTGACACTATGTGTTCCATTGTCTCTAATTTTCTGGCCAGTTGTCAGAATCTGCTGCAATTTATGTGGCAGATGTGTAACAAGAGACATACATGTTAATTTAGAAAACTCAATAGTTCTGCTGTCGATTCTGTTTCCAATCTATCACAGATGTCCTACAGGGGCAGAGATTTGTGTCAGCCATGTTTATGTGCTGTTGTTTAAATCTGCACTGGTAGTCTATTTAAGATAGATGGATAGTTTCTATAAGACACGCTTGTTTACTTCCTTTTCTCATTTTTCATGAAGCAGAATTAAATGCTCAGCGTATGTCTCCGGTATTCTTTTACTGCTTTCCCATCTGTCTCAGTCATTTTTAGTTAATGTTTCAAAGTGCTGGTGTTCCGACTGGGGAAATAACTGTTTCTAAAAACCTTGTGGGTGATTCAACTTACCTCTTACCTCAGGATGAGCCATGGTGCTCTGCATTCTGCACCCATTGTCGCTACAATGATTAGACAGGAATTCTTCTTGTACTTCAGATGAATCCTTTGAATGTCCCGTTGTCATACAGTAACTAATTATTTTAGTGTTTCAAAGGGGAGCTGAGACATATCTCCCAGATATCTGAGATACATCAGGAGATGAGCCAGATTCTTCAGGCTTCCACTGTCGTTGCTTAGTTTCAGGGCTCGCATGACTCTGATGGACAGGCAACGCAAACCAGGGATGTATCCTCTCACCTTTTAACATCCCTGAAATCCCTCTCCCTACCCCAGTTCTTTAGAAAGTCACATGTAGTTTGTCTGTTTTGTCTGTTTTCAATGTTTTCTTACATTCCATTTTTATTTTTTTTAGTCCCTTTCAACATTTCATTTTTCCAAATATCTCTTTTTCATTATTGAATAGAAAGAAATATCACCCATTAAAATGTAATGGTCTATCTGTCTCGCTTGTTATCTTTACTTTATATCTGTAATATCATGCTTTTAAATACATCTTACCATTTAAATTATTGCATGAATGCAAATACACTCCTGTAAGAACGCTAACAAAACACAGTAGAAGTCTCTGTCGGTAACTTTGTGTCTAATTGCTGTGAATTCATTATCCTCTCTGGTAATTTCCTGTCCGTATGCATGGTCAGGAAACTTGGCGTCTCCTGAAACACAAATTAAATTTAAAAAGGGATATTGTTTGCTGCTCTGTTTGAAAAGCAGTTTTCTCTGTGGAAAGCGGGAACATCTGCTTTTACGTTTCATTATAAGGAATTCTCTGTGTGCGTGTGTGTGTGTGTGTGTGTGTGTGTGTGTGTGTGTGTGTGTGTGTGTGTGTGTGTGATGCTTCAACGCTGCATCTGATCTTCTTCATCCACAATAGCGACAGATTTTCTCCTCAGAAAAGACTCCCAAGCCACCCGGATTCTTATTTTGCATACCAAACACCCACCGATCGTCTATCCGTCTGATTTCAGTCTGTTTTCCAGGATTGCATTCTCACCTCCTGGTCATCTAAGTATTAAATGGCATTAAAGGAGTAAATAATGGGTGATGATGCAGGTGGATTAGCGCCATGGGAGTTAGTTACTGTAAAATGAAAACACTGTTTCACTCTGAACTATCCAAGTCGTAATTATGTTTATTCAAGTTTTTTTTCCTTAATCCCTGTCACTGAACCTTAAAATCCCTGAAAACACAAAACTGTTAGATATGCAACCGTGCAAAAATGAAAAGACGTTGAGTTGTGTTGCGCATTACCAATTGTTTTACGTTTTTGTTTTTATTTCCCGATTTTTCTCCAAAACTGACAGATGAAAGATGCGCCTCCTCACCACACAGCTGCCTTGGTCTGTTTATCTGCTTTTACTCAGCTCCATCTGTTTGTGTGGTCATGACTCAGAACCTCTTTCCCTATGCTGCACTTTACTTGTTTCCATCATCCTCTCTGAGCTCACAGGCAGTGCGTCTCGCTGTAGAACTGAAGTTCCAGTACACATGTAGGTTAGGAATACACACGCGCACACACACACATACACGCATGCACACACATAGAAAGAGAAAGAGCATGCATAATATTGTTCATGATATTGATAATACCTGTCTTGACATCTCTTACCCACACTGCACTGAAAATGTTTTTAATTTCTTTTTTTTTAATTAAAATTTAAAAAAAAATTACCAGTTATATAAACTAACTCTTGTGTCATGTCAAGATTTTTAAAAAAAACAAAATATCCACAATTATTTCAAGCAATGTTTTTTCTTCTGTCTTGAATCACTTACGAATTTATGCAAAATTTGAGTCATTAACTATAATTACATGCAGCTTAAAGAGCTTGTTGACATTCATACTGAAGTTTTTAGACGTTTCTTTGTAATTCAATTTTATGTATGTCACAGTAAGAGGATCTTGCTGGATGGGGTCTGGGATTGAAGCCACATTCTGGTCTAGGTAGACAGGAAGTAGTAGAGAATGACATTGATAACCCAGGACCAGGACATACGCTTCACTATTGACAAACATGTCCTGTAAAATGACCGCCATTCATACTTTTGACTTTGAAAAACAGATTACATTATCTTGTGCCTGTTATCAAGATGTCCTTACGATGGCGATGACTTGCGACTGGGGAAGGTGACTCTGCGTGCCTTCAGCGAACTCCCTCGTTGCCTTGTTTCCGTCTTGAGGGATGCTTGTTGACTAAAGCACCTTGAAGAGACGTGGCTGCCGGCCAGGACCTCTCCCAGTCCTGCAGAGAGAACGTTGTGGTTAAAGCGATTAAGAGACGAAAAAAATGGGATAAAATTTTATTCCTCCAACATTTTTCTTGAGCCTTGATAAATATAGCGACTGCCCAAGTGAGACACTGAGAGCAGAAGACGGCAAGATGATGCATAACGACAGATCAGACAGCTGAGGACTGTGCTATTTCAATACAGATTAGTGAGGGTTATCTCAGGCCTGAGATCACATTAGGGCCTTGGCAGCGGATTCAAAGATACTTTGGCTGCCCACCATCCTCTGAGCCACAGTTGGCTGCCATTTTGAAAACACAAACACAAGTTCTTTTCCAACCTTTGGTCCTTGTGTTGGTTTTAAATTGAAAAGCAGATATTCCTAATTATGAGTTTGACGTCGACTTTGACGTCCTAAAGAGGCCGGTTTGAATTGCCAAGATGACCTCTGCTACGATGACAAGATAATGAACAACAACGTTTCATGTACCTTCTGTTACAATCGCCTCTTAGTCTTCCCTCCTTTGTGCGTGAAACGTAGATGCGACAGGTTTCCATGACACCCCGGTCGCTAAGCAACTTAAACATCATAAACAGGTTCTTGGGTTCCAAAAATGAATCACTAGTCTTCCTGTATAATAGGACACATCCATTCAAGCCCCTTCACCCCACCACAATCAACCAAATGACATATATGAAACACAAAATCGCCTCTCTGGCTGCGTTTGCATTCATTGAAACCCCTAAAAACGATGAGGGCAGGAGTGTAAGCTCTTGAATATAGCCCTGTTAAACACTGTGTTCTGTAGTGATGCGTAATTACAGAGAAGTCACTGATCTGCAGTGTCTGGAAGTGCATTATTAAACCAATACTGGATGACATACTGTGAGTCATTAGACAGTGATGTTAAAGCCCTAATCACAGTGTAGGCTCAGACTCACACCCTCATACACTCATTAGGCTCACTTCTCAAACCTTATTTTATTGATTTGTACAAAAAAGTGCAAACATTTTCCACTGTACAATATCACATGAAGGCATATCTCCTTATATTTAAATAATGTACATTATTTCAATTTTAGTCTATTTTTAACAAAGCCCGAAAGTGAGGCCATTATGACATCTGTCACTTTGCAAGAATAATGCCTTTTCCAAGCATGTTTCATATGGGGACATGCAAATTTATTATCTTAAATTTGCTGAGTAAACAACATCCATTTCCCACTGAGCAGTTATTATTGCCAGGTAATTTATGATCCCGGCGTCTCAGGCTGCAGCAGAACCCTGTGAGAGGCTAACTTTTTACAGAGTGATGTAATTCCCTTCAGCAGTATTGAGACACTGAAATATTACCCACTTCAGTCACAGTCAAATTGGAGAGTGCTTTTAAGATTGAAAGGCACTACAGTTGTTACTTTTGGAGCTCATTATTAATTATGTATAAAATGGAATTGGGACGTATTTATGGAACACACAGACTGCAAAAAAGTTTTTCTTCAGCTACATGGGGACGATCACCACAGCTATACATTTTATATGCATTTAAATGTTTTGTAAGTCTGCTTAGTTGTTCAATACATGTCCTGTGGTATCAATGCTTTTCTATTTTGCATTTATTTATCCTTTTTTATTTGCATTTATATCTGCTGTGCTGTCTTGTGGAATACATCTGTCTGCCTGCCTGTATGTCTGTCCGTCCGTCCAACCATCTATCCATCTATCTACCTATCTTACCTCACATTTGATTTCTTGATGATATATTAACACTATCTTTGTTGTCATTGAGTCATATTGGCTACGGAAGGAACTTCTAACTATTTGGGGGCTAAAGGGCTCTGTTGGAAAAGTTTTCAAAAGCAGAAGTTCGTACTGGCAGCTTACAAAACTTATCTGTCCACTAAATATCCACATTTTACTCAGTCAAAGTAGCAGTAGTATTGTAAAAATGAAAATCTGTCTCTGTCCCCAAAAGCTATTAATATCTCAAAGCTATAATGTTAAAGAAAATGTTGACTGTGTCTGATTTTGGCCACTTGTGACTCATTATTCACCACTTCCTGGTACGCGTCTATGTGTGTGTGTGTGTTTGTGTGTGTGCGTGTGTACTGAGTGTCATGCTGCTTTTGTCAGCCCAGCTGTCGAGCTCTCCATGTGTCTCCTCGGCTCCAGCTCTGTGTTTGTCTTCCCTGTTTTCCTACATGTAACTTATCAGATGTACAGCAAATGCATACAGAGCTGGCGTGTGTGCTTGTGTTCCTCTCTGCCACACGCCGGTGTAAACATCAGCAGGAGTGTTACAGGGTACATGGGTTGCGTGATGCATGAAATTGATCATTTTATGACATTGCTGACTGTTCTGTATCTCTAGAATGAATTGTTTGTCATTTTTCTCCTGACACATCCGCGTGATGAGTGCTGAAACAAACAACTTGGAGTGTCGAATGATCCCAGAAAATAAATCCATGGAATGCATTGTTGCCAAACATCGGAGCTTAAGGAGGGTGCACTGTGACAATTTGTCTTCTGATTATTAAAGAATGGTATAAAAGCCAAGGTAACAAAAATTGTGGTATCATAGCACTGGCATGTTGACATTGCAGCTGGCTGCAGCTGGGATTGGGAGTTGAGGGTAGGGACCTCGCTCATCTGGAAGAGTTTTGCTGCTGCACAGCTAAACCAGCGTGCAGCCAGACTCTAACAAGACACTTCCTGTAAAGTTGTTGTGCTGTTGGGTGGTCACTTCCTGCCCAAAAGACCACCGCCGGGTAAATTTGGGCTAGTTGCATGCACTCTCTGCATTGTTGTTTGCTGCTTTGAGTCTCTCTCTCTCCCCCTCCTCTCACACCCTCTCCCTCTCTCTCTCTCACACTCTCTTTCCACCATCTTTTTTTTTTCACCACTCTCCTCCTGGCTCCCTACAGACTGAGCAGGATAGATCTGACTAAAGTGCTGCCAGTCACAACAGCAGATGCTCATGTTTCCTCTGCTCTCCTGTGCCTCCCTACACATCAGTGAGATTGCAGGTGTGTGTGTGTGCGTGCGTGTGTGTGTGTGTAGTATGTCCTGGCAGGATTAGATGCTCTAATCAGTCTGCCAGGAATGAGTGAGTGTCAGGAAAGCAAACCACACAGAGTACATTTCATAGTGTGTGTTTTAGTGTTTTAAATCAATTATCTATTGTTCTTATATGGGAAGAGATAAACAGTGTTTGTAGACACCTGAGGGAGAGTTGTCAATCGCTCTTATTTCTTCTAGCTTCCACCTTCTTACTGAAACTAGCCTTCCCTAGAACCAGAGGTAGTGAAAATGAAATAGCGAGGAGTCTGACTTCATAAATAAAAAAATAAATGAAAGTGCATGCATACCATGGATTTATGAGGCATGTGCTTTAAGACGTCACGTTTGGCATTATTTCATTTCTTCCCAGTTGCAGTACAACCTAATTGTCAGGTTTTGTTAATATCTGCATCTTTTTGTGACATCATCATATTCATTTTTCCCCGCAGTGGCTGCACATGTTAAGTGCATGAGCTAAAAACGCTGGCCGATTCTTCATTCTCATCTTCATTATGCCTTCTATAACACGGCAAAATGCTTTCATTAGTCGTTCCATAACAGCATCTCATTAGCAAGTTAATATATTTGTCATGCCTGTTTATTCTAATTACATGCGCTTTCTAGGTTGTTCTTTTTTCTGAGCTCGGAATCCATGACAACTTTGTGAATTTGTAATGCTTGGCAGTTTCTCTTGTCTTCACTTGACGGCTCTAAGAGCAGAGGATGAGGAAAAATCGTGCCGCGAGATTGAAAAGAGCACATACCTGAAAGACAGCAACAGCTACTGACCTCTGACTGTTTGGCCTTTCAAACTGTTGACCTCGAGAATCAAATAGAATAGACTCAATAGATTCCGAGTTGAGAAGGATAGAAGTGAAATGTCAAGGCAACATTTTCATGTGATGAATATCCCAGGTAGGAAAATTAACCTTGCTGTCAAATCTTGAGGTGTCTCCATCAGTAACAAAAAGCATTTATTGCAAAATTCAGGTGCAACTAACAGGTCAGTATGAACGCCAATACAGTGCATCCTCGCTACTCGCGGTTAATGTGTTCCAGGAACTACATGCGAATAACAAATGCTGCGATATAGCGACAAACTATTTATCTTATTATTTACAGTAATTTAAACATTTATAAACCCTCCCCATACTGATATTAAACATCCTTCCATCTCTATTACCTTTTCCAACACTCTTATTGACTGTTTAAAGCACTTTTGTGTCTCACGGAAGTCCGAGACTCACAGAACTGAGCACGCTGTAGTAATTTCTATGAAATGTGTTCTATTGGGGTTTTAAAAAAATCCTCAAAACCATCCTCTTATCACGCTTTCATTCCTTTAATGATGCTGTGGGCTCAAATAGTCGAGCTTTCAGACTAAATAAGCATTGATGGCTTTTTGCGACCACAGCATCAGATAAGCAGTTTATTAGATTGGTTGAAACACACACCCCAATCTATCTTTGCACAGTTAATGACCTGACTGGAAACCGACAGCAAAGTCCCATCATTTAGCTGTGGAACTGTCAGCCAAGCAAAAATATTCCTTTCATGCAAACACACGAAGTTGCGGTGAAGCCTACCTCCATACTTTAGCCATAAAGACACACACACACACACACACACACACACACACACACACACACACACACACACACACAGTGCTCCATTTCACCTTTGCTCTTACACTATAAAGTGTGACGTCTCCGACAGCTGCTGTTCCCTCTCTAATGAGACACAGTAGAGAGGCTGACAAGGTAACCATGTTTCAGAACACAAGAGCCCCCAGCATCCATCGGTATCACAGTGCCGCGTTCAGGCACAACCAATCATTTAATGCTGGCTCAGTGGGAGGGGCTTCTTGTTATCAAATTGTTGCCTCAGTGCCAGTTGATTATGTAGAGATGGGACGTTTGTGAGGGCTTGTTGCTGTGTTATATAGATTACTAGATATAATAGTAACCCATTTGGTTATTGATTACATATTATCTTTAAAGTGAAGCTATGCCTGATTTATATAATTTTTTAAAAATCGTTTCGTTTCCAAAATTCTAGAGAAATGACAAAACATTTGTGTCACCCCAGCTCATCAGCTCATGTTTTGCCTAACTCGTCATCACCATCTTGTTTCATTTCACAGCAGAATTAATTCAATTATTCATTGTTTGAGCCTCCTCCTCCTCCTCCTCCTCTTGTTTCATATATTAATTTACTGCTCTGTCGCCATCAAGTTTCTACTCGTTCTCTTTGACTTGAAACCCCAGAGTAAGCGGGAAGAACCGGATTTGATATATCCCAGGGGAAATTAATACTACATCGCATTCCAGGACCAGGTTGAGATTAAAAGATGAGCCTTATTATAAACCCATTAACCTAGTCATTAGGACCAGATCTGGGAAGAGTTGGAAGTGGATGATGTCTAATTTTAGTGCTTCACTGCGTCTGTTGTAATTTGCACCTGAAGGCCTTTAGCTGCCATAGTTTTTTTTTTTTAAGATGCCATAATCTATGATATTATTCTTATTTTCTCCTGCATCCAGATAAATGGATATAGAGATTTCTCCAGCGGCTTTTACTCGTGGTTTTAATTATTTCAAGTCATCTTGGGCCAAACGGAGAGTCGAGGTCAAAGTTATTATTGTGATGTTAACATTAATGAGGCCTCAGAGGACTAAATCTTGTTTTAAATTTTGACGACAATATTAACACTGGTCTAACATACTGTATTCCTCTTTCCTCATCCCTCTCTCTTCTGTCAGAGGTTGGCAGCGGAAGCAGAGAAGTTTCAAATGGAACACTCGTGGATGGATGACAGTGAGGTGAGCAAGCCCATCCCATATGTTCATTAACACTGGCCATGTCACATAAATGTAGGTTTCTCTGTCTGTTGAAATGTCTGCTGATGTGATTAAGTTCTAAACAAATAAAAGTTGATTGATTGATTGATTAGTTGTAGTAGTGGTCTGACCTCGGAAAGAGGAACCAGGGTGAGGGGCAAGTTATTCATGATCCAATATGATTGTGATGATTTTAATAACTGGATGGCAAATATTACATGACAGAAGTTAATTTACACAAACCTGGAGCACAACTGAAACTTTGTTGTTTTACAGCTAAGACGACATATATTTATGATTAGCACACACACACACACACACACACACACACACACACACACACACACACACACACACACACACACACACACACACACACACACACACACAGAGAGAGAGAGAGCACGTGCTCAGAATTAATAATAATATAAGAAAGGAATGGAGAGCAAATAATAGAACTATACATTGTTATAATGCTGTGCCACTCTCTGAGAATAACAATGCTTTTGTTTCATAATTAAATCAGTTTACAAATGTCCTTTTCCAATGAGAAAAGCCTCACAGTCTTGGCAGCCATTTAACTTTAAAATGGCAAATGACATTGTGTTTGTGTACCGTTGTTAGCCTTTTAACATCAGTACTGTTTGCCAAATCATAATAATTCTTTTCCATTAAAGGGTCACAATCATTCAACTTTTTACATGCTGTCGGGGAAGGAAAAATCCTTTTTGCTGATTAATTCATCCACCGTGATTTTCAATGAATTTCATATCCCTTTGGCTCAACATTCCCAATTAAGGATTTGGTTAACCTTATGGAGTTTCCTGCAAAGCCTGACTTTAATTAAATTAGAATTTTCATTTCATTGAGAATAAGGCTTGCAAACCTTAAAACCAATTACATGTACCTTCTCTGACATGATAAGAATTTGTACGATTACCATATGAGTTTTTGAGATACAATTTGTATTTCTGAATTCTGGATATATTTATTTTTAAATGCTAATAATAATAGTTAATAAACTGCATGTTTTTTAAAATTTAATATTTCAATGGGTTTCGAGAGGTTGAACTCTAAAAAGTAAACCAAAAAAATTCAAATGCATTGACAAACCAGATTGCGTATCTGCTGTGAAAGTTCTGGACTAGCTCTTTAACAGGTGGGAATGTATGATTTTCTAGTTCCTATTGAGTGGATGAGCATATTGAATGAGTCAGGTCTGTGTTTTTACAAACATAGACCTGTGGTTTCACCTGCCTTGGATCGTATGGCAGCATTTTCACAAGCATTTTCTCACCCTTTCTGATTTGACAGTACAGAAATCACACCCACCTAAACATGCCACAGTCCCATGCGATAGCTCTTCATCTCCTTACCTACATGTCTTCCTTAGTGTCTCACACATGTGCTCATGCACTACACGTCAATAGGGTGCGATAGTGCGACTATATGGAATATTGTATCAGTTTGCAGTAACTGGAAAATGACATAAAACATCAAGGTTCCAACATCTTCTCTGCTACTCGTGTTTCTTAGTGCATATCCGTACATCTGTAATAAAGCTACTCTGTTCCACGTTTATTTAGATTCTAACGTCTCTTTGTGCACTAGAATGCTGCAGATTGAAACAGTTTGCACCTACTAATCTGTAATATGTGCTAATTGTAACACTGACATAATATTGTGTCAGAAGAAGTCCCAGCTCTGTTTCAGTTCGTCATCCAGTTAGCATGCAGCTCCGGAAGTGGGAGGCAGGTGGTGGGAGTCAGAGAACCATCTCCGTGACTCCAGGGCATAGCAGCCAGGCTGGCTTGTTAGCACCATGCTAGTCCGCGTACTGACAGGAAGCCTAGCTGTGAGAGAGCAAACCAACATCACTTCCTTCAATGATCCTCAGTGTCAAACTCAGACCAACATCCTGCAAAGAATTATAGAAGGATTCAGGTTATATCTACGGCTGCAGAAGTAAATTAAAAATCAATTTTAATATGATACTCAGACAGATTTCCAACTGGTTATGCATGGAATTATAATAGTTTTATGAGTTTTGTGACATTTCTGGAGCATATTCACACTTTGTTAAGCTAAAACTTTTTGTATTCCACACTCGTACGCCTACACCACCTATCAAAATGTCAACTTTGCACCTGTGGCATATTGAAATTCAGTTAGCTGAGTGTTTTCCTCCTGAACCAACTAAAAAAATGATTTTGATGGGATTTTGAAGGGCATCCATCTCTAGAACAAACTTCACATTTTAGCCTTTCAGCTTTGATATTGAACGTAAAGTGGCTTCATTCTCTATTTGTTATATTATTAAGTAAGATGCAAAATAGTGGAATTTTAATCTCCATCACGGTGGACATTTTGGATGCTCATTTTAACAATTATTCACTGAGTAGAGGATTTTAACTAACTGGAATTCTGACAGTTTCTTACCTCTTATACTTTTTGGGTAAATGGCCAACGAAACATTTCAAGGTACTTTTCAAAGATGTCACTTCTACTACTTGGTCATTGGTGTCTCATCTTTCGCCTTTTCTCCTCCATTCTCTTTGCAGGCTGACAAAATTGCTTACTACAATGCCAAAGAGGATGTAAGTACAGTTTAATCCTGTTATTCTGAGAAGCTCATGAGTGAAATGTTGCATGCAAAGCAACACAAATTCAGCCATGCCTACCAGTGGGAGAATATCTTAATTTTATTGATTATAGGAATTTGTGCAAATAATCAATTGCATAGCTATGCCCGTGCAATTAAATTTTTAATTTGAAAAGGTATCCAAATGTGTGTGTGTGCTCCCCTCCATGCATTAAACTCCTTTCCAGGCCTCATCTGTCTGCTCTTATAAACAGGGATCCACATCTAACTCCTCTCCACTGTCCAAGTGGGAGATAACCACACACCCACTGCACACTCATGTCACTCCGCATTTGACTGACAGCCCTTCAGCTCCCTCCTTCTCATCTCTCTTGATGCCTTGGTTTGTGTGTCACTGCCTGAATTTCAGTTTCTCAGTCATTAACCATTAGGAGTGGCATTTTCATCAAACACTTAACATTGACACCCCGTCATGTGCAGACCTCACATGTGATGTGTTTACGAAAACGAAGGTGTGCAAACATTTATGCTCCCGTATTTGTCAAAAAATTTTCTTTCATGGATGTTTGATGAATTGTTTTCTCTCCATTTGTACAGCTTAATCAGACCGAGGAAGCAAAGAGGAACAAAAACCGATACGTTCCGGATGATTTTGAGATCGACTCGGACTTCAAACGGCTCGTCTCGTACAACACCACTGCCGTCCACATCCCGACAGACATATATGAGGGCTGTAAGTTGAATCACACAACAACAAACTCAAGTGTTTGAAAGAAACTGTACATCATCCACATATTCCTATATTTTGAAAAGTAATACATTGCAATCATCACTTCCACGCTGCCCCCCCCCCTTATCCTTGTCACCACTGTACTTGTCCAGTATCTAAAGTACTTTCACGTGATGTGAAGCTCAGCCTCCCAGCGCTGTCTCATTCCAGTTTATTTATAGCTCAGATGCCAGCAACCCAATGGTCAGCACACTGTTTGCCCCCTTGTTGGCCTGTTCACCAGCTGCTCCTTTCCCTCCTGTTCGCTGCTAACTCCTCTGACCTCTAGGGACAGATACGCTAAATGTCATGGTTTTTTTGGAAGGGGTTTCTTTTGAGTAGCATTAGAGGCTTGAACACTGTTACATTGTTTCATATTTACTGCACCTTTCATGAAGCGTAATCTGTCATTGTTTTCACCATGTAAACATAGCATTTAAAAACATGTCAGCAAGGGATGGCGACTGGATGGATGGATTCCAATCAAAAACAGACATTCATGGTGCGCCAAAGATGAATCCTGGCAGAAATTCATTTATTTGATGAACAGAAAATATTTCAATGGAGGTTTTTTTGTGGACCACCTCTTTATATATAGCCTGAAGTAGCAGGTGTAAAGGAATTGCTGTAGCTTCCTTCCTTTCTCATTAAACGTTGTCTCGAGTATTTATGTTTTATTCTACTTTATATTTCTACTGTTTTTTTGTAGATAATGTTGCCCTATACACTCAGATACATACATCTTAGAGGGTCTTATTTCTTATTACGTCATTAATTAACACAAAATGTAAATCAACTCATAAATTATTGAGAGTTAATATGGATCGTGCAACCTGGCAGCATATGAAGTAGTTTAAATTAGCCCCATGGTTGCCAGCTGCAACATCAATTATAATCCAGTTATATAAATGAATTGAATATGAAATGGGCTGTTCTGATTTATGTATACTTTTGGTACATGAATTTGGATCTGAAATACTGTAATTCTACTTAAGCGAGACTTAATGACTTTTTTTAAAAATGTTTTTAAGTTTTTTTTTAAAGTTTAGTTTTATGTAATTTACTTTTGTGCAAGATCTGAATATTTTAGTGTAGTTCTTCCACAACTTCACATGATGTATTACTCAATTGCTAAAGGGTACTTTCTCACTACTTATAAAGGGAGCTCATACTTTCTTAATTTTATCATAAAATTTAGTGTTTCTCTTGTTTTGCGATGTCAGACCCCTTCCTGTCTATCTCACTGCCAGCATCGCCCCCACACATCATACTGTATATGAAGATAATTCTACAGGGTTATAATTTAGTACCATCCTTTTGGATTATCAACATGCATTCACTGGAAATAAAGCAGGAAACTGTGATCTACAGGTTCAACTGGATTTGGCATCCACTATCAGTATGGTAGTGAAATGTGGTGTGATAAAGAATGCTTTTTCCATTATGTGTCCAGCATGGACTACTTTAGACAATTATCAGAGCTACACACTTTAAGTTTTATTCATTATGACCCCATAGTATCAAATTCAGTACAGACAATCCACATCTTGGATAAGTGCTGTTAGAAGAAAGTGCTTTTGCATTATTGTTTTGACTGGAATTAAAATTTTAAAAAAATGTTTAAATAGCACAAGCTACTTGAAAAAGGATGCATGGGCCAAATAATGTACGGATGGACGACTGTACACACAAACTGGAGCAGAATATACTTGCCCACACACACACATATATACTATGCACACACATAAGCATATCCCTTGGGTTATTTGCCTCATATTCTAGGACACAAGAATGCAAGAGCAGAGTCTCACACTCTCAAATGTGGATGGATAGAAATAAGGATGCAGGCGTGTCTTGATATGCACAACTGCACCGCAACATAAAGCTAACATAAAACTCCATGTCCTTCCTTATTGACATTGTTGCATGCTCACACTTCGTATGGGGGACAGGGAAGAGATGGCGCAAATTGATGAGATTATCCCCAGTTCAGAGAAATGTAACATCTCCATAATCTTGAAGGACACCTACTTAACGTACTTATTGAGATATAATGTCACACGCTGCACACTATGTTTAACATATAAATGTAGAAGGAGTCATAACACTTGAACAATTTTCTTATAAATAGGCAGAAGCTAATAGCCTCCCTGATATTGATAGAGCATTCAGTATCAATTTCCGTAATTATCATCACCCTGACTTTTCTAAAAGCAGCGAGCTCGTCACATGACATTAATACCCTTATAGAGCAAGTGGCTGCTCATAATTTGGACTATAAATGTGCAGAGTGGCAAGCCTCTGGGGCTTCTGACTGTGCAGACGTTTTTGTCATTGCCAAATGGCCAAATGCACTTAGCTATTTTTACAGGCAACAGTTATAATGATGAAAAGAGCAGGGGCGGGGCGGAGCATTGGTGGAGAGGGCTATTTTTGTGTGACTCATCCGTCCGTCTTTTCTCTCTCTTTCCTCACCTAAAGTACATTCTTTTTTAAAAAATTTTTATCTCATCTTGTTTCTCTGCGCTGTGGGTGTCCTTTGCTTCAGGTACTTCTTATTAGAATTTTATGACACTTTGTTTTGCAGGATTTCGTGTGCAGAGTCTCAGTGGGATCTTTCAAAATTTACAAAATTTAGTCTTTATGTGGTATCAAAACCTCCATTCAGAGGATTTACTTCAGTAAACCAGGTGTGCAGTGGTGCACTGGATAAAATTAGCTCCATATTCCCTTATAGCCTTATATAGAGACCATTATTAAGCTGACTAAATAGCCATAAATTAGTCTACCTGGGATGATCTATCAGCACCTAAAATTACTGCACAAATTCCAGTTTTATTTTCATATAATTTGTTGTTTTTTTAGACACTCAGGTTATTTCAGGCTGCTATCAACCCTTAAGTCTTTTTTTCTGATTATGCCATAATGGGTAAATACAGTGAATAAAATAGTGAATGAAATTCAGCACACCAAAAATTAAAAATCCAGTGATGGTCCTTTGGGGATCTGGTCCAGTTTTGGTAAGAAAGATTATTCCTAGTAAAACCTCACTGTCTGATTTTTACAATTTTGAATACAGTGCAGATTAAACGATAACATTAAAAGATAGAATATGCTAGCAACATGATTTTAGTGGTGGTTACCATGTGTGTGAACTTTTGTAGAGAACCAATTCTGATGTTTGAAATCTCAACATCTCAACATGTCAGGCATCTCAAAACCCCACTAGTTTACTTTATCTGTCATCTACTGACATTTTATGGGATGTTTGACCTCCTCCAAGAAAGCAGTGAAGCTATCCTTTTGTTCGCAAGTCTTCCTTCCCGTTCTCCGTCTCTCTATTTCAAAGGATGGCCTGCCACATTGATGCTGCTCTGGCTAGACAGTGTTGCCATGGCAAAGTGTATCTGACTGGGCGTGTGTGTGAGTAAGGAGACACAAATGCATGGACACACCCTGGTCCTTTATCTTGTTGCGTGGGGAAAGGACAGGTAACTCGATTAGAAGACAATGCTGGTGTCCTCCTGCCTTCTGCGGATGCTGAAGGTCAGACTGAAGTGCCGTCCATCTCGCTCCTCTCTTCTTTGATTGCCTAAGACTTTCTCCACATCTCCTTTTCATTCTTACATTTTTATTTCTCCTTGGCTGTTTTATCTCCAGACATTAAAAAAAAAAAATCTCTATAGGCAGACACTCCATAGCATCTATCTATCTGACCGTCCGTGTGATGACTCCACCATTTTCTACACTTCATCCTCTTTCCTCTATTTTCATTGGCCCTCATCGTCTTGCTCACTCCACCCCTTCCTTCTTGACATCCACCGCGCTATCCCTTCCCTTCGCCCACCCCTCATTCCTCACGCCACTTTATTAGGCATATTAATAGCAGGGAGTGTGGAGACAAATGTGCTACTGTCTTTCTCCACCACATTAGTCTCTCTGATTGGAATTTATTCCCCCCTGCTGATCCGGTGTAGGTGGTCAGACTGGGATTCATCAACATGTGCATATGAACACACAAAGAGAGATGAATGGTGTATGTGTGTTACAAAGAGAGAGGAAGAAACGTCTGGGTTGTGTGAGCTGTCTTGTGTGTGTGTGTGTGTGTGTGTGTGTTGCATCGCATGCACCTACTGTACTCTGCATGGATCTCACGCTTCCGTATCCGTGTCTTCTCGCTCATTAGGCAGATCGGCGTGGACGCAGTGAGAGGAGATGAGAAGAGAGTGTTGTGGCCTTGACTGAGGATTTCGTGCTCGTCTGACGCTCGTTTGCATCAACGCTGTGTGGCACCTGTCAGGCCGAGACTCGTAAACGCTGAGACTCGCTGAGAAGCCTTGACACGGTGTATGCGAGCATGTTTGTGTCGGAGTCTCGGCCCCTGTGGCAAAGCTCACAGCGTATAAATCGTTTTTTTGTTTTTTTTTGCACACTTGCCACTTGATACTCATATTTCTTTTTTGGAGCTGGCTGCAAAACTCTTTGTGTCTTCATTTCCATTCCTCTCCTTACCCGTCTTTATTTTCCTCTCACTCTCTTGATGTCTGCAATGTCTGCGTCCTTTCAACAAGTTGGATGCCCTTCCGTTGTGCTCTAATAAGATGATTGGGATTTGCATTTGGATTCCCCTCCATGCCAGAAGGTTTTTTTAGGAGACAATATTTTACCTCTCCATAAAACATCCAAGGGTACTTCTGTCACACTTTTGAATTAATTTCCTATAATTGTAGCCAAGACAATGATAAATGGAAATCTAGCATCTTTGTGATCCAAACTGGAGTGTGAAAAGGTTCAACTGTCACAGAAGAAGAGTCCAAAGTGTGTGTGTGTGTGTTTGTGTGTGTGTGTGTCTGTGTGCGCGCGTGCGTTATGTGAAGAATCAGTCATGATTTCAAGGCAGTGGAGATTACCAAAAGGTTTTTCTTACCATCATGACCTCAGGTGTAGTTTATGTGCTGGTACCCACAGGTTTTGTCCCTCCACCCACTGCTGAAGATAGTTACGTTCTAAGCACCATAGCCCAGTTGGAAATCTGGCTAAAATACCAGAATGAGAGGAATGAGAGGAATCAATTTCATGACGTTCTGCAACTTGTTGGCAGTTTTGTACTCTTTTTGTCCACTTTCTCCTTTTAAAAAACTCATCAGAATTTGTTTTAAGCGCAAAATGTAGTGTAAATTATCGTTTGTGCCCAGGAGGGCTTTCAAGGTCACATCAAACGCAGTGTCTACAGTGTTATCCAGTCGTTTAACACGGACTTCTTTCTGACTGCTAACCCATGAACAAAAACATGTGTATCTTTGTGGGATCTTGAGGTATGTATGCAGCTAATGTTTGGGGGCATGCATAGCAATTGGACTCAAATCAGCAGTGAGTGACTGAGTATCATCAAGTTTAAGGGCCCTTCTGATACAATGATTACCGGTTCTCAGCACTTCAGCCCTCGCCATGTAATAACTTTCAAATGCACAGGCTCATTCAGCCACCAGCTAGCTGATGACAGGAAACACCGCAGAGCATCGCTTGGCACAGCACCGTGCGTCTTTCCCTCCTCTCCCCCGGCGTCGTCGCCATCATCAGTCACTGCCAGAATCCGTCTGATTTGTTTGTGAAAGCTTCTGCATGCCTCACAGGGAATATTAAGTACCCCCCCCCCCCATCCTTGTTCTGTTCTCTTGTCTTCTTGCCCCATGAATCATTCTTTTTTTTTTTTTTTTCTCACTTGTCTCCACTTAAACAATGTAATATCTCTGACACGGCCATCATGTTCATGGAATGTATTGTTCTAAATTAAATTGTGTTTCAGACCACACACCCCAAAAAAACATCTCAAAACTGACCCCATCCCATTAACTTTAATTCATGTCACATTTAAAAAAATAAAAACAGCTCAAAATCCAGAGAGAGGGGACTGTAGTGACATGGTTTAGTCACAAGTTAAAAAAAAAACCTGAGCCAATTAAAAATATTTAAACCGCCTGAATTGTTTACTAAATGTCTCCGGACCATTGAAGCCAATCTTAGCTGCCCTACAGTTCTGACCTTTGATGGAACGAAGCACTAGAGAACCTTAAATGAGGTTGCTTTCACCCATCACCCTTATCTATTTACATCTTTAAATGGAAGCCATCTGCAGAAAATAGATTAAAAAATGTTTGATTTGACTGTGATGTGATGTTACAAATGCTTTAAAACAACTTGTAATAATTTGCTGTCCCACAACAGCAAATAACCCAAATAGCTTTAACCGCCACGTCTATACATTTTTATTGTTGCTGTTGCAGTAATTGCAGTGATTTTTTATGTAGTCATGTCCTTGTTTATTTTTCTATTTCTTTATTTTGTTTATTTTTTGTCATATTTTTTAACAGATTAAAATAATAAATGCGTGAAATATAATATATTTGCAAATCATATTATGTTCAATCGCTTGATTGAAAACAACAGATTTAAAAGAAAGGCATGGAGACTAGGCAATGTGATTTTGTTCCTGTTTTGTTAGTCTCATCTCTTATTCCAAAAAGATACACATTGGAAATTTACCCATAGATCATAGCGTAGCGTAATATGTAAATGTATATACTGTACCTGTTGCATGTGGGTTCTGCATGCGTTGAAGGCATAATGTCCTTTCCAATCATTTACTGACAGCTAAATAAAAGTGCCCGATCAAAAACACACAAAAGAAATTACTTCTCCCCTTCCTTTCATCTCCTTGTTTCTGTCTGTTCATCTATTATGCTGAATCATTTCTGGATTGTCATTAGAAGGACATCCAGATCTGACTTCACAAAATTAAATTGAGGAACATTCAAAAATTAATGTACAGTGTTTTATAATTCATAATTTTCCGACTCCTGAATAAAAACACTTCTACAGAGACCAAGACTTTTTTTGGCAGCAATAAAAATATCGCTGGTTGTTGCTCAAGTAACTCCTGCACCCGCCACCCAAAAGATCCCATGGTTTTCTGCATAGATCTTACGGGTAAGCGGTTGGGGTGTTTGATGATGAGTTGATGGACAAGTGAAATCCTCAATGTAGTCTTTCCGTGTTAGTTCACAGTTCAGAGAAAACCACATGGGAGAAAATACCAAGACTTCCTGTATACAGACTTTCTGTAACTGATTTCACAGAAACCAGCAAGACTAATCCATTAAGGGCCATCCTCTGAGAGCAGAGAGATCAGGTCTGAACAAATTGCCACCACTTATCATTGGGACACGCTTTCCCTTACAATACCACTGGGACCCATTTAATGCCAGGTCTAAACTCTGTCTCTATCCTAAAAAGAAAAGAGGGGGGGGTGAGTGAAGAGGAGAGGGAGCGTGAGAGCAGTCAGTACAGAAAATGAGGATGAAGTGGGAGGATGAGTGTTTTTTTAGTTGTGTGACCGAACACTGCTTATTTACTCTGTTAAAGAGGTACTTTGAGTTTTTCTTGGTGGCACTTCTACCCAAACAGCTTGTTTAAATTTATTATAATTTAGAATTTAAGTTCTCATCAAAATTTACTATTCATTAGTCATTTTTAGTAATTATATTGTAGCATGGCTTCAGGGACAACAACAACATCTTATGGTGGGTTGGTCATACTGTCCTAAATACAGTCCATTAGTTGACCTAAAGTACATGAAATAAGCACTTGATTTGGAAAGAAATGACTTCATGAAAAAGTATTTTTGTTTATGCAAAAACACTTGTCAGCAATTCTTAAAAGTTGGTCCTACTGTAGAAATGTATACACTAATACGAAGAAAAAAAAAGTTTTATAAGTTCTGCCTGCAGGTGATTCATACTTTATCATTTTTGCATCAGCACATATCTGGACCTCCTGACTCATCTCTGTTGTTTCTTTAGTCCAGTTACTCTTAATAAGGTGCACACACAAACCGATTGCAGACACACATAGACACACACACAAGTATACTGTATAAGTATGAGTCATTGCTTTGACATGCAGTCCATTCTCGGCTTTTTTTTCCCCCATTAAACTAGATAGTTGAAGCATTAAGCTGGTAGGAGACAAACAGGTAAACAAAACATTTACTGTACGTCTGTCTCCCGACTCCCCCTTAAAACCATCTTGTTTTTTTCTTTTCCAGAATTATCCATTTTAGTAATTGTCATTCCTCTGAATGAAATTTTTCAGTATCCAGGAGGAGGCTTCTGTCGATATCAATGACTTATACGTTCAAATGTGCTTGAATGAGTGTCAAACATGGTTTCTCCTTTCTCAGAGAGGCATTTTTGTAGGAAAAAAATGTTGTCGAAAATCTTGACATTTTGTGCCTGTGTGATTTTTGTGATTTTGTGTGTGTTACAGCCACCATCATTCTGAATGAGCTAAATTGGACAGAGGCCTTGGAGGAAGTCTTCCGGAAAAACAAGGAGCAAGATCCATCACTTCTCTGGCAGGTGTTCGGTTCTGCCACCGGATTGGCTCGGTATTACCCAGGTGAGCAAACCGCTGACCCTGTTGTGGTCAATTATAGGGTAAAAAATTGCCACAAGTGGACATCTAATCCAGTTTTCAGTCAAATGCATTGTCACACAAATCAGTTAATTTTCTGTCAGGCTAGTTTTTTCACCTTGTTTCCACGTAGTGCTAAACTGTCATAATTGAGCCGCATTAACACGTAAAAATCGGAGTGGTCTCATCATTCCAAACTTGAAGTTCAACTTGAATCTTTTAAGACATACGAATGAAATTAAAAGGAGATAGAAGAGGATTTGACCACCATAGCGCATCTCCCCAAGCTTAAAGTGCAGTAAATATATTTCGCCTCTTTTGTTTCTCCCAAATCCCAGCATCCCCTTGGATGAACACGAGCAATTCCGCCAACAAGCTCGACCTGTACGACGTGCGCAGGCGACCGTGGTGAGTGTAGCCACTCGTGAGGGAATGCTTGCTTTGATTTCACGTCTCTGATGATCTCTCTGTCCGTAATTTCTCTAGGGCCGACGCTCATTCAGTCTAACTGTGTAGTCATATTATTATTTCCAGGGCTTTCATTTCCATGTTGCATGAACATGATTACACATAACACCATGTGTATGCAGACAGAGTTTAAAACATTTGGCATCTATGATGAGATGGGAACATTGTCATGATTAAACCACCACAAAGAAAAGTGTTCCAAGCAAAAGCTTCATTAGTCTCCTAAAAGTGATTAAATCTGGCTGGAAGCCATCAATATTCTTTTAACTTTCTTATTAAATTTCATTAGTCTCAGCTACTGAGCGCTCACATTCTGAATAAACTGTTTATTAAAGAAACAAAATGAAGAGAGATGTTAAAAGAATAAGAGTAGTCTCACTCCAAATGGGAAAGATAGATTAAGTAGTTGCTTGATTACACAATGAGAGATAGGATTAATAATTGTTGTTAAATGCGTGTTGAAGTTATGAATGATTAGATTTAAAAAGTCTTTCTTACTTTACAGTAAATGCACTTTATGTGCACGATATTCACATCTTTTTCCTGTGTCGGTTATTTTTCTCACCAGGTACATTCAGGGGGCAGCGTCACCCAAGGACATGCTGATCCTGGTGGATGCGTGAGTGATGGCCTTATTATTCATCTGTTACAGTCAGATTGTATTTTCTTTCAAGCACCAAAAAGTCCTGACGCCAGCTCAAAGACGCGCCGTCAACCAGCCAAGAGTTGCTTTGCTGCGCTCACGGCCACCTTAGTCCAGTTTAGGAATATTTAATTCCATTTTATATATTTTCATATTTTCATATTGCATTTGTAAACAGGTTTCCTTTAATGTCTTTTCTAACTTTATTTCTTACCCACTATAGTTCAACAAATATTTCCTGTGCAGGAACATGACATTGTGTATGTGCGTTATTGCCAGCATGACGTGATCCGTCTGGATTTTATCCACTTAAGTGGCGTTTTATTCGAAATGACACTCTTGGCACAGAAACGATGCCAACTGATGATGCGCTGTGATGAATGAAAAACCAAATCTGTCCACTCAGAACAGTAACAAAGTAGGAAACTGTAAAAAGAGAGCAGTTGTGATCGCGCCAGGCACCCCTGCTATAATACACAGTTTGCCTCCAGGTCAGGTTTATTTATCCATTTATAGATCCTCTTATTTGGCTGTTGTGACAACTGAAAACAGTATAACAGAGATTTTCAGAAAATTAAATGAATTACTCAAGATCTCTTCATATTAAAAAAAAAAAAGAAGAAGATGCAATTTGAGGGTTGCATTATCGTTCCTTGGTGAGGAAATAAACAGAATCTTTCTTCCCAATCCGCAGGAGCGGAAGCGTCTCAGGTTACACCCTCAAACTCATCCGCACATCCGTCAGCAAAATGCTGGAGACCCTTTCTGACGACGACTACGTGAACGTGGTCTATGTGAGTATCCCTACCTGATTTTTTCAGCAGTCAGAAGTAAAATCAATCAAATCTTTCATCGCAGGCTGAAAACTGAAAAAAATACTTCCCAAGATGTTTATATCGTAAAGGTTATGTATTTCATTTGAAAGTGTATGGATTTCTGAATGTTAATGTGATGTATTTGTGGCTTGACTGTTAATCCTGCAGCGTGAGTCACCGGTTTAAACATGGTAGTGACCTTTTAGTCACTTAATGTCATGCACATGAATGAATCTTTATTGTCACTGCATATGTGCATGGATGCATGCATACTTATTTTTTCATTTGTTTGAGTCAAAAGTATCTTCATATATACAGTATACAATATGTTTGTGTCTATCTAGGGGAACATTAATGTGTGTCTGCCTAATAGAGCGAACGGATGACACAGCTTGAGCAAACCCTGAAATGCCACAGGATAAGTTTGACAGATGAACAGGGGCTTATTTCTGACCCACGCTTTGAATCAGCTTCACATGATGTAAAAAAAAAACCCCGTGTTAGACCGATTGAAATGCTGTAAAAATCTGAGGTATAGTGCCATTCACCAACATGGGGATGGAGGAAATATTCATCCGTCATCATCCAAAGCTCCTTTGTGCTTCCTGGCAACATCATTTGGGGAGGGGGAAGGGGAACAATCACAAAGCTCCAAGAGGTTATTTCCCTCCATTGGACACATTTGTGAGTCCTTAAGGAGAAATATTGCAGGCACTGACAGTGGAGATGATTTGCAGGACAGATTTGCAGGATATGTGAAGTTGCTGTTGCTAGACTACCGATGGAGGCGTGGCTATTGAATGAGGCAGTCTGGGTTATGGAGGATATCCTCCTCGTCATCATCATCATCTTTCTTGTCCTGCCTTGCCCGTCAACACTGGCCGACGGAGTTTGAAAAGTAGTGACTGCAGTAAAAATCGCAGGTGGAAGCAGTGGTAGCAAAAAAAAGTAGTAAATAACAAACCAGAATCCGAAAATTTTACTTATTGATTTTTGTCAAGCAGACCGGTGAATCTTTAGTACTTTGAGAACACAATGGGTTGGGCTGTACCTTCCTTTTTATCGCACAAACAAGAGAAGCATTCCAGCAAATAAACATATTTCACTAAATGTCATCTGATGTTCTCAGCCTCTTCTTGTTTATCCCTTCTTATAATGGATCCCACGTGGATCCTTTCCTTTTACATCCATATTCAGTTGTGCCTGAAATCCCCCTCTTAATCTTTATTTGTCTGGTCTTTGTCTCTCTCACTAAATGGAGGATACATAAATTATTCTTCAGTTTCATTTTCAAATGAACCAGTAATTACATTTTCTTTCACTCTACTTATTAAAGCATTGGTTTATGTTTTTGTCTGGCACTTTTCAAATTAGCTCAGTGATCAGGTTTTAGAAGTTAATGAAATCAGGCAGCAGTGTAATAAGTATATTGATTTCATCCAACTCGGTCCAAAAGCATTTTTTTTAAATTATTTTTTAAGGTACAGTGTGCCTTCAGCCTTTCATGAGAAAATTGTCTACTTCAGTGGCTGAGCCTGCTCCGTGTGTGAATACATATGGAACTGGGAGGCACAAGGGTGATGTCACAGCCTTTGGAACAGCAGTTTGGCGGATTAATACCTGGGTCAGTTCAACTGATGTGAGAAAGGAAGGACTCTGACATGAAATGAAAAATAACACAACAGGTCCATCATAGAGAAGTCATGGGTAAATAAACCCTGGAAAAATGTTGTTGCCATCAAAGTATAAGTGAGATTGAAAATAAAACAAGACACAAAACTACACTTTAGAGGCTCTGCAAAAAGTATATATGGATTAAGATGTGTAAAGATGTGCAGCCACCTCTCCCTGCATGGTTGGCATCAAGCTGGACACATAAAGTCGGAGATTCCAGCACGTAGTAGCAGGACGTTCGATGCAAGCTGGGACAGCATATCCTGAGATGCAAGTAATTGGCAGAGATTTCCTGTGGGCAAGATCCTAACCACAGGAAGTTCTATCTAGAACGTTTATCAATGAGACAAAAACATAGATTGCCTCTTTTTTAACTTTTGTCCTCAAAGGGATTTCGAACAGGCACAGTACGGCCAACTCATGAGAGCCACTCACATCCTTATGGGTCCTTCTCCTTCTAGGCTGCCACAAAGTTATGCTATCAAAAACAAGAATAGATAATAGTAAAGCCAAGTTTTCTGAGATGACTTGAAAGAAAAGTATAAATTCTCCCTGCAACAAGCAACTGAAGGATCAGAAAGAAAAGGTTTTCACTGTTTTTTAAAAAGATGAGAGGATGGATGGATGCATACTAAAACTAACAATCAGTTGTGAAGATCAAAACACGTTATTTTATTAAGTTATTAAAATAGTCTCACATCAAATGTCAAACATGCAGGTGTTGTACACTTTTGTGTTGCAGGATGCTTTGATTAGACACTTTAAAGGTGATATTTGTGCTCCTCTTGTGTGTTTGCACATGCTTGAGACTGTGTGTGTCTTAATCAGCATCATGTTTGCAGTCAAGGCCAAAACAGATGTTTGGTATTAATGAGCCATGTCCCACCGCTGCATAGTTTGTGTGCGTGTGTGCGTGTGTGTGTGTGTGTGTGTGTGTGTGTGTGTGTGTGTGCGCGCGTGAGCGTGCACGCGCATGCGTGTATGGGTTTATGTGTGTGTTATACATGAATTGATTGGTTCCATCTGTTTCTCTACATTAACTATTCACTATTATTAAGCTTTCTTACTCTGTAAATGTAATTTAACCAGTTACAGGGTTGTAGGTCACTATGGTATAACCCTTTCATAACCAAATTCTTTGTTCTTTTTTTTTACCTTCTTATGCCCGTTTTCACTTCCCCACCTACTCTCCTGCCAATCCTTCCTTCTGCTCCTATAGCTCCCTTCGGTCTGTGCAGATTTGATTAAGTCTGGTTTCATTTCACACATGGCAGATCTTGATCACAACATAGCCAAAATGTTAACTTGTTACTGAAGTCGATTGATTTGTTTTTTCGTAATTTTTAAAGTCACTGCATGAACTTGTATCAAAGGGAAACTGGGCCACATATTTGAAAGAAAATATGTGCAAGTGCCTTCCCTTCCTTTCCCATCAATCCACCCCTTCCCTCTTCCATCCAGTTCAACGACAAGGCCAAGTATGCGTCGTGCTTCCAGAACCTGGTGCAAGCCAATGTCCGCAACAAGAGGATGTTGAAAGAGGCTGTGAGGAACATCACCGCCAAGGGTACCACCAACTACATAGGTGGCTTGGAGCTGGCTTTTGAGCAGCTGGCACAGGTACAACATAACAGCACACTAACTACTCGTATCCTTTCTTTTGAAAAATCAGTGTATGGCGCCCTCTTTTGGTCGGCATTTCACCTTACAGATTTCTTGTTTCTTTTACCATCTGTCACTGCACCCGTCATCCAGCAACTGTATCATTAAGACTGTATTTTCATTCTGCTACCCTTTCTTGTATTTTTTAAACACCAATATTTCACTGTGGTGTAGATGAATGTGTCGAGGGCCAACTGCAACAAGATCATAATGCTCTTCACTGACGGTGGGGAAGAAAAAGCGGAGGAGATTTTTAAAAGATACAACCCAAATCAAGCGGTGGGACTGCAAACGCAACACGTTTAGAGTGAAATTATTTTGTTGCTTTCACCATTTATCTGTTTCTTACCTTCTCCCTTTACCTCTCAGGTACGCATCTTTACATTCTCAGTAGGTCAACACAACTATGATAAAGGCCCCATTCAATGGATGGCCTGCACTAATAAAGGTACAGGAGTTTGTCACCTGAACATATTAGACGGCTGTTGTTTCAGCACTGCGTTTCACTTTGTAAATAAAATGCACTCGTTGAAGCTCTGGTCAAGGGTTGACCTATTTTCAGGTTTTTCTGGTAGAATAAACTTCCATCTTTCTCTCAGGGTACTACTATGAGATCCCCTCCAAAGGTGCCATCAGGATCAACACTCAGGTAGTCCATGAATTTCTCTTCTGGCATGCCAAAATGGTTGTGTATTCTGCCCTCTAGTGGACAGTTACCTGACACACAGCAAAATCAATCATCCCTTCTCTTTCTGTTTTTTGTTTTTTTTTTTGTTTTTTTTGTTTTTTTAGGAATACCTGGATGTTTTGGGAAGACCAATGGTTAAGGATAGCAGAAAGGCCAAACAGGTTCAGTGGACCAATGTCTACCTGGATGCGCTGGTACGTTATTTATAATACACACATTGCAGAAGATGGCGTAAAGACAGAAGATGGTATGAGACAAGAGGGGGAATAAATAAACTCATGTTGGAGCGCCACAAAGGAGAGAAGAAATCTGTTTTTTGTCAGATTAAGATTTTCCGATAACTTTTATTAAATTATGCGAAGCCTTTGCTGTTTGTCATCCGGTAAACTCAACTTCAACTCTGCTCCAGCAGTTTGTGAAATGAAATTTTTTAGTTTTTTGGTGACGCTCATGATTCTGTCAAATGTAACTGTTCGGTGGCAGTGTAGATAAGAGGAGCAGCCTGGAGAGCTGCGCCAAATGGTTTGGATATTGTCATAGTTTACTGATAAGATGCTGTGGACTTCCGTGACTGTTTCGACCTCAGAAATATCTTCGTTTTGTTCCTGGAAGTGTCTTCTTTTGGATTTGTAGCTTCCTGTCTCCCAACGACCCATTGATACCATGTTTTTATTAACTAATGCGATGATTCACATTATTGTATTGATGTATTCTATTGATTTATTTATTTGTCATGCCTGTATGCCTCATGTGTCTGTAATGTTTTTGATCTTCCAGGAGCTTGGCTTGGTCATCACTGGAACTCTGCCTGTCTTCAACAAGACAAATATGGGAACAAAGGTAGTGACAATCTGTATTTTTAATGCAATTTTCTAATATATGGACACAGCACACCTACGCTTTTTTTTGATGTACAAGCAAAATCTGAGATACAAGCCATGCTTCAGGACACCACCGCTAGTTGGCGGATGGATACAACATCAGCTGAGAACACATCTCAATCTTTCCCACCTGTTGGAGGATGGACACGACATCCATTGAGGCTGGAACTCCTTCTTGTGACTCTTGTGTTTTCTTTTTTTCACACTTTGTCATTGTTTACATGACTTCTATAGAATTAATTCTGCACAGGCAAAGTATGCATGTCTGTTGGTTTATCAAAAATGTTTTTTCATAGTTTAGAGGGTTTGGAGGCTTTCCTTACAATGCTGGAACGTATTAAAATGATTTTAGTTGTTTTAAATGGGAAAATGCTGTTAGACTAATGACTTACTCACTCGTTCGTAAACTTCTACCTCGAGGTACTACTGTTCATGTGTGTGTGTGTGTGTGTGTGTGTGTGTGTGTGTGTGTGTACTGTATATATACATATTATTATACTTGTACATGTGTCTCAAATCACTCACTTGTCATCTTTCAAATCCATCGTCTCAGAAATTGTCTGATTATGGACATATACCATCTCTGTGAAAGTCTGACCACATGAGACAATTCTGCAAGTTCGTGACGCACTATAATGTTTACCAGACGAAAAACACGCAAAAGAAATGCCCCCAATTACCTTCTCATCCCTAACTTTTATCCTGGTCTTTCTTGTGGCCCTTCCTCATATCCTTTGTTGATGCTGAGGTCCCTCAAAGCTCTCCCACGTGCCTCTGCAGGAAGAGAATCTGGCATGTCATAAAGTAAATGTCAGAAAGGGATCAAACCTACAGAGAGACAAATAATCCAGTAGCTTAAGTGCTTCAAGATGAGTTTACATGTCTTCATGGAAGGACTCGGGGTTACCTCCACCATAGACGAAAACGAGGGCTTGGAAATGCCTTGTCTGTGACTCACAGCAGCGTATAAAAGCCTTCTAGGAGACTGTCCAGATTTCTATTTCACTCCTATTTCTTCACAATTGTTCAGAATGCTCAGGGGGAAAAATAACTAGACTCATGAGTGGCTGTTTTGGTTTTCTGTCAGAAATCTCCAAAAATTCAGAACCAGCTCATCCTGGGGGTTATGGGTATTGACGTTTCCCTGGAAGACATCAAGAGATTGACGCCCCGGTTCACTGTAAGAACACACACTACATGAATATACACCCTCAGGACCCACCCTATTGATGTGTTAAATGTTGCACTTCGTACCTGACTCATTTTTCACTCTTTCATTCACATGCATCTCTCTGGCTTTTTCTTTTTTTGTGTTTTTTTTTTTTCTACTGCAGTTTGGTCCAAATGGCTACTACTTTGCCATTGATCCCAATGGATATGTGCTGCTCCACCCCAATCTCCAGCCACTGGTAGGCAAAATCAGTTGTGTTTCAGAACACCCTTTTTGTCGGGGGTAACAGCTTAAGTTTTTTTACTAATTTTGTTAATGTCAGGTTGGTCCAAAAAACATGAAACATTTGAGAGTCGAGGCTTTGCAATCTGAGCTGCATGATAGAATTTCAGCAACCCGGTCTTATGCATTGCAGAATAAATCTTTGCAGAAACATTCATCTCTGTCACCTTGCAAATATTATGTTACTGTGCAACTGACATTGCACAGCAAATCCTGAATCACCTCTCTGGCTTTGATTGTATGATTTGGCTGACGTTTTTGTTTTATATCCTGATTATATAGGTCCAGAATTACATTTGTTGAAACTCGATGACCTTTCAAATATAAGCCTTTCCTTTAAGCTACACATGGACGGACAAATTACATGCAATAATAGTCTGTGTTCACAGTTGTATTTGTTCACAATTAGCTCCCTTTTCAAACATAAATATAAAAATATAATTTAAAAAACAGATACTCTGTAAATTATTTCTGCATTTTTCACCTAAATTCTACAGATTAATTGTTTGCATTTCCATGCAGACCGCCAAATTTCACGAACCGGTGACACTGGACTTCCTGGATGCAGAGCTGGAGAATGACCTCAAAGTAGAGGTTTGGAAAATAGATTACTCCACTTCTCTTGATTCATGAGCTCGTATCAGAACATGGGCCATTTTCCTTTCAGGATGCAGCATGTTTTCTATTCTAATGAACTTATTTTTGATCAACAGTTAAGGCGAAAAATGATCGATGCGGAAACAGGGAATTATACCATGATTACGTTGGTCAAATCCCAAGATGAGGTAATTAAATATTAAAGGACATTTGAGTGTGTTAATGCTAGAAACATATTTGTTTGAAAATGTAAAGCACTGACCGAACTGTTTCCCTCAAAGCGCTACATTGACGTAGGTCAGAGAACTTACAATTTTGCACCGGTGAAGGGGACTGATTACAGGTAAATATCACATGAAGAGTGTGTCTGATGTTCTGATTAATCTGTTGTGTGTATAAAGTACTTTTTTCCATACACTAGTCCAGAAATGGAGGAACTCCAGATGCTTTGTACTGACAGAGGCTCATCTTAACGTCTAACAAATGCTTTGTTCTCACTGGGACTGGGACTGGGTGGTGGTGTTAAGGTCCAGAAAAAGTCCAGACACAAAGCTTGAGTTGATGTCATGAGGGCCCGAATATTTATCTTCTATCTGGAAAAAAGCTCGCAAAGATGTTCTGCCAGGATAATTTTCATGCCACAATGATTTTACTCGAAAGAAATACAGAAACGTTCACAATGTGCATTTATGTATTGAGTCAACAGTTGATCAAGATTGTATGCATAACGTTAAAGCACTGAAACAAAATATTGATGTGTAAATATTTTTCCAATTTTCGTTGATATGCATGCAATTATTGTGTGTCCTCTCTCAGCCTGGCCCTCGTCCTTCCTGAGTACAGTCTGCACTACATCCAAGCTAAAATCGGCGACACAATCACCCAGGCAAAATGTAAGTGCTATCTAAATCAGTTTAGGATCATGTGTTATTCTTAGTCTTTCCACTCAGTAACATTTTCCTTGCATTTACACGGGCAGCAGACAAATGTTGTCAGTTGGAAAACAACCACTAATGTTCTCCAGAATCATTATTACTCTCCTTGTAAGGCTGATAAACACTTGTGCCTCAGCTTATACTTCCCATCCATCACATGCTCATGTACACACAGATGTACACACACACACACACACACACTCTCAGAATTAATCGACACAGATGCCAGTGACCCGCCCCCTGTTTGCTAACAAACTGAAAACCCTCTTCTTTTTTTTTTTTGGTGCTGATCAAAGTTGTCATCACCAGACCAGCAGGACGAGTGGCTCCGTGTCCATTTTAACACGTATCGTCCTCAAAAAGTCATTTTCAGCCAAGCGCCTCAATGTGTGTATATTTATGTCCATCCTAAAGCATATTGGATGTGATACAGCGGATCAGAGGTTCCATATGTGCGTCTCACGTCTCTATTGGCCCTGTCTGTTTCCACTAGTAAAATATGTCATTGGCTCATCGTGTTACTCAAAGGAACACTTTATTGGCTGTGTGTGTGTGTGTGTGTGTGTGTGTGTGTGTGTGTGTGTGTTTGCACTACAGGAAAGGTGGAGCCATCTAATTTTATGTTGCCCTAGTAGCTGAAAAATCAAGCTTTAAAGAACATATTGGTGCTGCACAAAGTGCAACTAATGGTGCAACTGCTAGTGCTTTTAGGATTCAAGTGGTGGGAAAAAAATAAATGAAAGCAATACAGTGTGTCGTGTAATAGTTGTAATGTTAAAACATTAAAACTTTTTTTTCTGAAGGCTTTCTCACAGTGTAAGGCTCAGCTTTTCATCAAATAAGCACACGTCATGCTCTGTTTATGTGATGAAAACTGAGTCTGCAATCACAGAACTGTACTGTACGTTCTGAGGACATTGTATTGACTTGCGTTCAACACCCAGAGGTTAACTTTAAGCCGTTGCTGTCACAGCTAAAAATGTCAATCTTCAACTCTAAACCTGCAACTTTAAAGAATCAGGTCACATAAAAGTTTTACTCATCCACATTACAACTGGAAATCAAGGGAAACTTTTCCATGTAAGAATAAATACAGAAAAAAGAACTTGTGGAATCTCACAGAAAAGTAAGATTGAAACATTGCCCCCCAAGTACCTGGGGACTTTCTTGAAATTTAAAAGAAAACCAAGTAAACAAGAAAAATAACATTCAGCTTGCATGGCACCCCAAGATCCCAAATGGATTTAAAAATATGTTGTTTTCACCCTTTTGAAGCTAAAATCCCTGGAGCCTTTAAGCTAAAGGCATTCTCATGCTACTCATCTCATGAACAAACATGTTTTCCGTTGTTTGGGTGAATCCTGCAGGACTGTGTTGTCATGAAATGTTTTAGTGGAGTAAGAACCTTAACTTAACTTTCCATCTGCATGGGACTTAATAGATGACCATAGATAATAACTCATCCATGAATTCTTCTTGTCACCAAAACACCTAGTAGAATTGAACATAATTGATCTGAGGGTACAGAAATCACTACTAATAAGACTCCAGGACTAATTATTACACAAACCACACATATATTCATTTTCATGTGCAGTAATTAACCCTATGTGAGGTTAAAAATCCCATTTTCTTTCATTTTAATTTCCTTAAACTCTGAATGTGTTGTAGTGTTATTAACAATATTCTTATTCAAGGCATATTTGAATAAAATATTGTAACCGTATTGGCTTCTTTGTCCTTCGCTGCTCCTCTTTCCCATTCATTCTCCTCCCTCCTCCTCTGACCTACTCTACTCCTGACTATTCCTGGTGTGTTGGACCTAACCCCCCCCTCCTACAGCATTTTTGGGCAAGTATTCTCCTCCTGTGCTTTAGCTCATCACCCCTGCTGTCAAACTCTGGATGCAACTTCCCATCAACTCATTTCGACTAACTCATTTATGGTGTCACAGATTCACAAGCACAGAAGCATTTTCCTCATGATCTGTTTACCTTCATTTACAAGCTTGTGCTTAAAGTTGCTCATTACTCTCCACTGAATTAAGCCGGCAGCTGCTCTCAGACACAACGCTTCGCATGCAACTCGCATCCACTCAATGTGTGCATGTGTGTATTTAACCCCCCACCTGTGCCAATGGCCTTCAGATGTGGTTTTTGCATTAACTCATAGCAGGAAGAACAGGATGTTAGAATTATAACTTTATGCCTTCATCTTTAAATAAGTCTGTGCCCAAACAAGAGCTGGTGCTTGACTTTTTGAGTAGCCCTCCCTCCCTCTGCTTGTCTTTTTGTTTGCTTTGCCATTAGTTCTATCTGCTTTGTGCTCATTGAATTAAAACTGTTTGAAATCTCTGATTTTTTTTTGTTTGTTTTTGACTTTTTCAGATGTGACTATAACTGTCCGTGTGTATAAATGTTTAAAACACCAAGCGAACCTGTCACTTTGTTTTCCCAGTGGCCACATTTGTAACACGTTTGTTAAGACCCGTTCTCGCTTTACACATTTCCTTGAGTGACGTTGATTTGTGCTGAAATACGTTCACATTTTGGAAGGATTGTTGCTACATGTCTCAGATATTTTACCAATACAGTTCTTGGGAGGCATGTCATCATTAGCTTAAAGAGGCGTGTGAAAGTGCAGAAAATATAAGCAGTCGTCACTCCCCAAACCTCCCTGCTATCCATCATTACTGGATACTTTGTTGAATTAGTAAGCGGTGACTGAATATCAAAGAAAAAGCACATGGGTGTAATTATTTCCCAATCATAAGCACCAAAGAGGACAGAGAGTAGCCAATGTCGTCATGAGAAATTTTTCTGCACAGTATAATCGACTGTCAACGCGACATACTTTGGAGAATGTCAAAGGAACGTTAAGTTTATGAGCTGTGCTTAATATTGTGCCTATGTGTGGTATTGTAAAAGAAATACAACACTGAAGCATAGATTTAGTACGTCACCAAAAGAATGTTAGTACGGATGCTAAAAATTCATCTTCACTTTATTAAGTCCTGAACACCTCTCCTCGTGTTCTCCATCATGCACTGTCTCCATTTACATCCAAACCCATAAAACCTTTTTTGCTTGTAATCCCAATATTTCTATTCAGGACAAGCTCTGTGAATAAAATATTGTGTCACCTTTGATCCTTGTGGTTTTACCCTGCCTTCTCTTCCCTCTCTTTTCCCTCTTGTCTTTTCCTTCCCCTGCGGATGACTATCTCGTTCGCTCACTTTCTCTCTGCTGGGATTTTTTTCCACTCCAGGGAAAAATGGCAAGTATTTTATCCTTTTACTTTCATCTCACAGCTCCTGGTTTCGAGCCTTGTTCGTCATTTATCCGGCATGACTAAGTCTGTAACTGATGTTCTGCTGTCTGCGTGCAGTTTTTGAGAATTATGTGATATAACTATTTGTTTTAACGTACCAACCGTGACTTTCCATGGCTTCCTTGCTGTTTAGCTTGATATTTTAAGTGTAGAATCATAGCGATATGAAGGATGGATGCTGCGTTATTGATTGTCTCTAGCTGTGGAGTTAAATGTGTTTCATATTTGAGCTGTATTCAACAGGTGTTACATTCTGTCCAGTGGAGCTTCATCTCACCTGCTAACATTTATTATTTCATTTTGTTTGTAACCTCTTTAAAATTGAACCTGCATCATAGGAGAATTCATAACAGTTTATTCCTTTTGCCAGTTTCTGAAAGCCTGCTGGCTGATAAGTTTGACGAATACGGCTACACGCTTATTGCACCGAGGTAAGATGACTCGTGTGTGTATGTCAGAGCAATATGAATAAAACAACGGTATCCACTTATATTAGTTCATTATACATCTCATTTTGTACAGGATGTACTGCAAGGACTTAAAGCCACCTGACAAGAACAAGAACAACACAGAGTTCCTCATGGAATTCAATGATTACATTGACACAAAAACTCCAAACCACCCCATGTGTGAGTATTGAAAAAAAAAAAAATCCAATCATTTGCATCACAAAGAGCTGCATTATTTGCTTTATTGTGCGTGTACATGCAGATGGATGTCAGCCATATGGCTCGGTGTCAAGATGTGCATTGAAAATTTTAATAGACGAGCGTCAGGCGAAACCTATTCCCACAGGTCTCTCTTATTGCAGTGAAATAGTGGTCTGGCTGTGTGGTGTGCATGACCAGGCAAAGCTCTGTGATGTGGAACCCCAATGTTCGTGTTACCCATTTGATGCTAACTATGAAAGTCTGACCATCACACGCCTGAGTGCACATGTGTGAGGCACGTCGGCTGGGATGTGACACACACATTCTCGCACACGCACAAATGTTCACCAGTAGTATGCCTTCCACACCACGCCCATAGCCACCCGGCCTCATCCAATTACTGTGTGTTTGTGAGAAAGAACAGGACACGTCAAGCCAGGAGTGCAAGAGCAGCAATTAAACACAAATCAGAGGGCAGCGACCTTCTCCAGAACATCTGACTGATGCATTAGCATCCAGCCATTTCTTAAAAAAAGAAGAAAAAAAAACCCCCATTGATACAATCATTCATAATGTTCCCTGGTATTTGTAAGAGATCTATAAAAGTTTGACAATTCAAGTTCGGGAACAGCATCAATCCAATAAAAGTTTTCAGCCCATTGAAATATTGCTCTCCCCATTATTAGCTGCTAGTTTAATGGAGTCCACGGGGAGTTCAGAGAGGCAGAGAAAGAGAGGAGTGCAGCCCATGTGGACTATTGGCGGCTTGAGTATCGTTACACGCTTTGCTTGGTTAAGCCACTGCAGTGGCGAAAAAGTTGAAGTACATTAGAAATTCCTTGGCTGTCTTCAATAAAAGACCCCTAATGAAAACCACTGCACCAGGAGGGAAGGTGGACTGGGGAGGGGAATAAAGTGTTGCGCCAGCTGTTTTCTCTGATGTGTGTGGTGTGTCATAAAGATTGGTTGAGGTGGTGGGGGTAAATCGACTAGCCTCCATGTTAATGGACTGAAGCGGGTTGTCAGGGGCTTCAAAGTGGCCGGTACAGCCCCCAAAATCCTGTTAGGTTTGTCATGTGGTCCTACACCTTTACCAACCCACCATCCACACCTTGTCAGCATCAGGCACATGCATCAATATTGTTTTTGTGAATTTAAATACAGCTTTTATTGCTTTATTTTGTTGTTGTAAATTTAGGTCTTTAGGTAGTGCATTTGGTTCTTTTTGCATGCTCAAATTCATCAAATTAGGACAATCAGAGATTAGTTGTACATCCGCTGAAGCTTATTTTCAGTCTATTTTAATTTAATTGTGAATGTGAACTTTTCTGCCTGCTGATGCTCCTTAGGCCTTTACACAGATTCCAGTCATGCAGACCACACAGGCTGGAGAAAACAACAAACATCAGCTCATAAGGATGTGAAGCTTTAAATCTGATCAAAGACTGGAGAGTTAAACATTTACACATTTGATATTGAAGAAGACTGTTGCTCAAGTTGCATTTTTGCTGTTTAGGCAATCAGGACCTTGTGAACCGATTGCTCCTTGATGCTGGTATCACCGCGGAGCTAATCAAGACCTGGAAAAAAAATGAGTTTCTGTAAGTTGAGTGCCTTTTTTTTTTTTTTTTAACCACCCATGTTTTTGTCACTCGTTTATACTTAAATGTAGCACCTTTTTTTATGAACTTATTCACTGAAAGCAGCAGCTACAAAGTACCTGGTATTTGGTTTTAGTCCAAATGGAAGAATTGAATACAGACCGTACAAATATTTCAGCATCACCTGCAAATGTCATGCAGACGTAAAGCACATTCTGGGTTTTTGTAACTGGATGTTTTATGGCTTTATCTTCTCTGCTTGTCAGGCATGGTGTTGTGGCCAGATTTGTTGCCACTGATGGAGGAATTACACGGGTCTATCCCAAAAGGTACATGTCAAGCTAATGCAGGATGTGGTTGATTTATGCACACGGGGAAGGAGGTTATAATATGTTTCGGATTATCCAATGGAAGATGATAGTCTGCTCAGAAAGCTGTAGATAACCAATACAGTGTTTAAATTCCATAAATAATATTTGGAAGAGTGGCTCAGTGGTGGAGCGGGCGGTAGAGCGGGTCGTCCAATGTTCCTAGAACAGTGGTTCGATTCCCGTTCCCACCCAAAAATCACCTGGAGTGTTAGCTGATTGGTGTCAGTTCACTTCCGGTGCACTGCCGAGGCGCCCTTGAGCAAGGCGCTGTCCCCCTTACAAGTTGCTCATTTGGGCGCACCACAAAGGGGCTGCCCGTCACTCTACCTCCTCTGCATGCGTACAGGCCCCCTCTGTGTGAAAATGTCTGTTAACACGTTCAACTAATTATAATGTGCCACTAATTTCCCTTCGGGGATTAAAATCAGTATATATACTGTATATTAAAATACAGTAAAATATACTGTTGTAGGGCGACACAGTCACGGCAAAGCCAACCATAGCTCCTTATCTCAATACACTCAAAAGTTACTCACCTGAAATCTTGTAGTTGAGGTTGGAGTGTGGACTGAATGAGAAACTGAATATAGCTGTTCTTGGATACTCGATGACCCTCCGGACAATGGCTGGTTGAGCTGTAGACATCACAATCCTACCAGAAAGGATATTTCAGAATTAAAAAAGAATTATAGCAATACAGCACTTCAAAAGTCTGTTATGTGTTGCTTAAAAAATGTGTTTGACAGTGCTGGGCTGTCCTGGGAGGAAGAGGCAGAAACGTACGAATCAAGTTTCTACAAACGGAGTTTAGACAATGACCTGTACATCTTCACTCCATCCCCCTACTCGAAAGAGAACGGTGAGTTAAAAACCAGTATATACGGGTGTGTTTTCCCGTCTCTGTGTGTACAGACACACACACCCACACACATCTGTGCATTGCTTTTATTTTTATTTATTTTTTACAGCAAGCGATGAGTCGGTTCTGGTGAGCAGAGCGGTAAATATCGTTGTGAATGACATCACACTCCAACCAGCTGGTGAGGATACACACACACACTCTCCCATGAAGACAAATAGAGCTTTATATTTACACGCTTATGCCTCTCAATTCTCAAGCTGTCTCCCTCACTCGCTGGCTGCTACTTCAAAACTCACTTACACTCACAACTACAGTACATGTCTCATTTACACACCTACAGTTTGAACCTTATAGACTCAACCCTTTTCATGCTTTTACGTATTCGGGCACACACACATACTGAGGTTCTCATTTACACACCGCTACTTCTCATTTGTCTATTTCTCCCTCTCACTCTGACATGTACACACAAACGCACACTCAAGCCACACATCAAGTTGTCTCAGTTTTCTTGTGATCTTTGGCCAAGTTTGCATTTTCTAAGTTCAGAGAGTAAAGTTGACACGGAGGTCCAACATGATCTAGGATGTCTGGCTTTTGTGTTTGATCCCAGTGGTCGGAGTGAAGTTGGACATCAGTGCCTGGATGGAGAGCTTCATCAACGCCACGCAGAGAAAGAATGTGCGTAGATTGTATCGGCATGATGCATACACACAAGGACACACACGCACTCGATCCAGACTATGACTCATTGTTCCGTCTGCTCTACTGTATTTCTAGTGCAACGATGAGATCTGTGGCTGTCAGCGAAACCACCCGGTGAGAGGATGAAGAGCATATGTAGAATTTTCTGCTGTTAAGGTTGTAAATGAGTATAATGAGCATGTTGGGTTGATTTCATCTCTCTTTGAATCTAGTATGTAGACTGTGTCCTTTTGGATGACGGGGGCTTCCTGGTAATGTCTAATAAAGATGAGGATATTGATCAGGTGAGCCACTGAATTTCACATTCACTGTAGAACACAGCCAGTCAGATCCTCTGTTTTCAGACAAAGTTATGAAATATCTGTGTGTATTTGCGTCATTTAATGGAGCAAATGGAGTTTGCTCAGCTTTAATCTCTCCCCAGACTGGAAATAATGTGACATTCTACGTGAACAAAAAGCCAGACAATGCAATTGAAAGTTTTGCTAATTAAATTTTCAACCAACCAACAGAGATGGAATGATTAATGAACAATTCACAAATGATCTGACATTTAAAATGTTCCACTAATTTAATCTTGATTATGTCAATTATATCCATTCATCCTTTCTTCAATGCGACAGATACGTTCGGTCATGTGCCTTTTATACAGAACAATTTGAACAAAGATAGAATGTAGTGTTCTTTGACTGGTCACATTTTGGCTTCATTTAAGATGACGCCAAATGAAATAAATATTTTCTTACTTGAATAGCTTTATTTGAAGTCCAGACGTCAGAAATCCTTGCAAACGCAGTTAAAAAAAAGAAAAAAAAAATCAAATGAACATTTAGATTTTGCTATGGCAATTTGTAACATATTTACCAAAATGTTTCACCATACGTAATTAATAAGAATAAATAATTTATAAGTCAATCATTAAAGCTCGGTATGGGAATGGTGATACTAGAAGAAGAAGAAGTACATTTAATTGATCCCCGTAGGGAAATAATTATGTTTTCACTCATGGTTAGTAATCATGCATATATGTTATTCTTGTACAGGCCCCTGAAATGACCAATCACACACAAGGGGCCTGTAGGCATGCAGTAAATACAGGAAGGCTGAGTGACGGGCAGCCCCATCTTTGGAGTGCCCCAAATGAGCAGCTTGTGGAGGGGATGATACATTGCTCAAGGGCACCTTGGAAGTGCTCAAGAGGTGAGCTGGCACCTCCCACTACCAGCTCACACTCCAAGAGTGAATGGTCTGGAGCGGGAATCGAACCGCCGATCTTGGATCATTGGACCAGCCACTCCACCGACTGAGCTACTACCACCCCTGAAATTACCAAGACATCCTACCATGAGCTGCAGAATGTCTCCTTCAGAGAACCTGCTAATAATAAATCTATGAAGACTGTTTTAATTTATCAACTGTGACAAGATGTCATCCATGCATTGGACTTTTCTTTCGAATTTTTACACATTTTTTCTTTATTTAATCCAATCTACAAACGCAATTTCCTCATGCTGTGTCTACTTTTAGTTAAGTCCCAGACAATGGTCATTTTTGCCATTTCATACTTAAATTCATTTTTATTGTGAAGTTCTGATTGCTCTGCACAGGTTTCTTCAATCCATTGAAATCCTCTATAAACTCTTCTTGTTTGTACAAGACTCGGCTTGTCTTCAAGCGCTCAGGGTACTTGTGATCAGCTGAACCTGGTGGGAATTGTTCGTCAGCCTCAATTTGCCCTTAATAACCCAAATAAAAAAATAATTAAAACATAATTTGACCCGTCTTCACATATTATTAACAGATAGTGGCGAGCGCATACAGTAAGTGCACACATTGTTTCCATTGCCCTATGCTAAATGCTAAGTGTGGGCCCCTGCTGTCATCTGAGTAAATGTTTTTTCATGCAGCCTTGGCTCCTTCCTAATCAGGCCTGGGTGTGCGCTGGATAAATCAGTCGCCCTCTGAAGTTTGGCAGCAGCACTAAAACCCAAGGGCCCGAGGCCTTGTTTGGAAAAGGCTGCTCGCCCTCAATCATATTTCCTACAGGAGCGAACTTTCTTTCTCTCTGTAAGCTTCTCTTTCTCTCGTGATCTTGTTCATTTTCTTTCTCCAAACCCTTACCCCACCACCATCACCCCCCACCCCTACCACCCCCGGGGAGTCTGCAGCCAACAGGCCTGTGACTGTTAATTCATTATTCCTGTTATTGCACAGTGAAAGGAGAGAAGGCTCCCTTTACATTATAGTGGGGAAGATTTATATGTCCTGTGGTGGTTGGAGTAAAGAGGAATGGATATGTGGAGGAAGGCTTGTTAACGGTGACCTTACAAAGTGGAAGGAAAGAGATAGCTTACACTTCCACACATGCACATCTTTCAACGCACATAGATGGATACTATTAACTGTACTCACACCCTCCCAGATACATGCGTGCTAAAAGACTGCTGTGCAAAGAGTCGGCACAAATACTTCCTCTTTATAATTTATGACTGCTGCTTGACTGTGTTAATCAGATTATACTGAAGTCCATCATCCCAGTTTGGGTGTCATTTACTCAAACCGTGTGTGTGTGTGTGTGTGCGTGTTTGTGTGTGCGTGAAACTGGTTACACATTCTTCCGTTTTTGCTCATGTGGTTTACATGAAGTTAACAATCGTGAGTCGACTTTATAAAAGCGTTTAAGTGCTCTGTAAATTCTAGTCAGTAACATCTAATTTGTGAATTTTAAAGGTTGGTTTTTTTTTTAAATCTTTCCGCCAGACATTTCTCAGCGGAAACCATTTCATTAACAAGGGTCTATCAGTCGTATAACTGGTAAACAGATTTCCAAAAACATCCAAACACCCACACGTACATGTTCTGTTACACCAAGTTTCCATTGTACATACGGTTGGATTGAACCCATTTTTGTGATGATTTCATTGGAATATGGCTGGTAAATATGTCCTGTCATTACTTAATTCTAAATTAAATCTTCACTAATTATAATCTAATTCCAAGACCTTTATTTTCCCTCAAGTGGGGATGTACCTGTTTGCCTTCAGATGTTTAATCTTCAGTATATAATTTCTGGAGCCTGAACTAAAAAACAATAATACTTTTTCTCATGACACATTCAGTTATCTACACTATTTTCAAACTCCATATTTTATTCCCTTCCACTTACACACAGATTGGGCGTTTCTTTGGCGCTGTCGACCCAATCCTCATGAGAAATCTCGTCAACTCGTCCCTTTTCACCTTTAAGAAGACCTTCGACTACCAGTCGCTTTGTGACCCCAAGAAAGAGAGCAAGGCGGCTGCAGGCGTGCGATCTGTCTATGTGGTGAGTTACATAAGCCAGACACACAAACACACACAGAGCCACCCACATGTGCACACCCACACTTACATGTTCACACATATCGATATCCATGTAAGCACTCGTATATTACTCATTTCCCTACATGCACACGCAAGGACAGATGCGAGTACACTTGTGGCTTTTGGTAACCGTTCCTGCTTGTTCACACACTTGTGAATGGTCACACTTGTGTGCACACATACACAAACGTTCTCTCATTGGGGAGCCATAAATCTGGACAGAGCAGATGAGAAGGGAAGGAGAGTGTATGGTGAAAGCGTTAGAGTGGGAGTCGGCAGCAACAGGATTAGGTGGTCTAGCGTGCTTGGCTAACACACCAAGCGATGGAGTAAGAGGCAACTGTTTTTCATCACTTCTAAAGGGAACAACAGCAGAAGTTTAGCCGCTGCTGATGAGTTTCCCTCAAAATGCTGAATGGTCCTCAAAGGCAGTGGTGGATGGTCGCAGTAACACCCTGTTACTTATGAGATTTGATTATCCAGGTGGTGTTAGATAAAAAAAATTTTTAAAAACTCCCTCATTTGTGAACAACTTCAATCATGTAATTTACCATAAATTACATAATTGAAAAGTAGTATGTTTGCAGTGAGGTGAAAGGTAGAGACGTCTTAATTTCAAGATGTTGCTGATTGCTGGTGGTGCCTCTACTCCAATACGTTAAGACTCCCTGTTGACTCAGCAGCCTATCAAATGAAGCGGTCTTGTTCTTTGGTGAATCACCACTGATTCACCAAAAAACAATACCATCGCATGCTAGTCATAATCAAAGCAACGTGGTCTTTGATTGAAACCATGCGCTGCTTTTGTTTTCTCACTGGTACCTTGTTTACATATTTATTCCATCTGTTGAGGAGGGGTTTTGTTTGTGAGTTGATGTTTTGTCATTTTTTGATATTATATCTCATTTTCTGTTCCCCCCTGCAGCCTACAATTGCAGATATTTTGAATTTAGGGTGGTGGGCAACAGCAGCAGCCTGGTGAGTCCCATTATTCTGACATTCATCATGTTCTGTTTGACATCACTTTTTTAAAATAATAACAAATATTTGAAACAGAAGTCCTTTCATCCTTAGGTTTTTTTGGGGGGTGTTTTGCTCTTAGGTCCATACTGCAGCAGTTGCTGGTCAGCATCACATTCCCCAAGTTCATGGATGCAGGTAAGTTCCCATAAATTTCAGTCATGGAAGAGAAAAGTGCTTTGTATTTTTTAAGTTTTATTTTGTTTTTCAAAGCTTTCACTATCTTGGAATTCTGGTGCAATATTCACCACATGGCTGGAGTACCCAGTTAGCCATAATCTCGGAGCAGTTCATGAATAATTGTATTTAAGATGTCGCACACTTGGCCCAGCCCATGCAGATGTGGATGCTTGTCTGTGTGTCCGGCTCCCCGTGGTTCAAAATTTAAGGTTATTTTGTCTTTGAAAATCCAAATTACCAACAGGTCCCAAACAAATTATAGGTTTCTGCTTGTGATTAAGATGATTCTCATCAAAGGATTGGGTCAACAAGTCTTCTGACCTCTTACTACTGATACAAAGCTTAGTGCCTTAAAGCAAGCCTTTCATTTTCCCTGTTTCGACACATGTGTTATGTCTTCAGCAATCATAGGAATTCTTTTTTTCTATGATTGTGTGGAGATTGATTTAAAGCATAAATCAACCTCCACTAAATGCTGTTTGTGGTGTATAATATGGAATAAGTCATGGCAGCCAACGTCAAATCGCTCTGCAACACATTCAAGGTTTTTCCTCGAATGGCAACCAAACACTAAAGTCCTGTCACTGATTTAGTACTGAACCTGAATAGATAATAGATTCAGATGCGACAGGACAAACCTGAAAATGACCATGCTTTTTTTTTTTTTTTGCATTTACTAAAGGAATTCATATGATTTTTCAGTTTGGTCATGTGCATCTGACTGTACATTAGGTGTGAGACAGCCCAATCCAGCTCAGGATATTCTACATTTAAAATTACAATTGAACAGCACAAGGTTTGTTGATGCATGATTCCCTTTTGCTCTATGTGGCGGAACATTGACAGGAAACAGCTTTTGGAACCGTTTTGTGACCTCCTACAAGTATTATTCTACAATATTACCTTTTAGATTAATGCTTGAGTGTGAAATACCTGTTTATATTTTAAATGTGTGTGCGTACTAACACACTTGAATGTTCTTATGTGTTCTTCTGCAGCCGAGATAGAGGATGAAGTATCAGACGCCATGCTCAAAGAGAGCTGCATCACGGAGCAAACTCAGTATTACTTTGAGAATAACCAGCTGTCTTTCAGAGGCAGTATCGACTGTGAAAACTGCACCAGGTAAAAAAATGAATAAATAAGGTAACCTGCAAGCCAGTTCAATAGTATATATGCACAAACTGACAGAAGACAGTTATTGTTCAAACACTCTGACCTTCAGTAATTTGTTTGCATCTACAAACGTCCCCAGAGGTGGCGCTGAGAGAGGACCAATAAAAATTCACATGCCACAAAGGTGAAGTCAAGTCACTAGCAAAGACCACCGTCTTGGCATATTCGTATGTGTGACTGCGCAGGTGTGTGTTGTGTGTGTGTGTGTGTGTGTGTGTGTGTGTGTGTGTGTGTGTGTGTGTGTGTGTGTGTGTGTGTACGTGTGTGTACACCATTTTAAGGCCCCCTCGTGCCGGCTAATGGAGTGCCTGCCTGCATGCCGCGCAGCGTTCCTGCACATTAGCTGCACACACGTTTCTTTTTAATGACAGCCATAAAAAAGCAGAGAAAATCAATTGTGCAACAGCGACATGTGGGATTCAGGAAAGGTCTTGGAGGTTGGGGTGGCACCGCAGGTTTGTGTCCCCCAAGGAAAACAGTCAGGTGGTTTGATTGAGCGATCCATTTTCATTGTGTTAAAATAACTTGGTCATATATGAGGAATAATTCAAAATCAGTGTTTTCCTTTCTCCTTTTCTGGTTAAATGTTCAGCAACTTCCTACATCTCTTTCAAACATGCCTTTGGTGAAATTGTATCTCCATCTTTCCTGGATTTGAGCCCATGTGTCAACAACTTCTCTGTTGTCTCTTGTGTGTCTTCTTGCAGGATGTACCACGCCGAAAAGCTGTTGAAGACAAACTTGGTCTTTATCATTGCTGATGCAAAACTCACCTGCTTATCCTGTGACACCAAGCCATTAATACAGGATGAACAGCAGTGTATCTTTTCACCAAACATAGCTATCATCTGGCACGGAGCAAAGACATTTGATTCAAAAACCAGATGTTTCAAAATGACTCCTTTTTTGACAAGATAACAGTGAATAAATGCTGATTGTAGTCATGTGTACGTCTATAAGTAGATGGGTACGTCTATTGAAATCCAAAACTTCATTAAGGTTTGAATAGACCCTCCACAATTTAATTTGATCTGGTTTATTTGGACATTATGATAATTTATCATGGTTATTTCCCAGACCAGATATTCAAAATGTCATAATTAAAAATTTGTATTCAGGAAGATTTTGATTGTCCCTTTGATGAAAGTTAATTTGTTTTTGCTTTTACCGAGTCTGAGCCACACAGACACTGTCTCATGTCCTTGACTTGAGTCATTCAGCTGATGGTCCAGATCCCTGTGAACTGGCTAAAAATCCTCGGTACAGGAAAGGACCGGCTGTCTGTTTTGATAACACTGACAACGTAAGTTCTTTTCATCAGCTCCTGATTGAGAATGCTACCTTGCAGCATTTAATTGCTGCTCTGTGTAGGGTTTCATTGTTACTTTATTGTACCCGTTTTTAGAAAGCATAAAAAGCAGGCCAAAATCAAATTAAAGCACTGAAATCAGGATTGACGGGAGCATTTATAAAGAGAATAAAATGGTGAAGCAGCAGGTGGTGAAACAAAAACAATAAGATCAAAGTTGATTTTTAAAAAACTGGAATTATCTGTTGATTCATTTGTATTCATTTGAGTTATTTTAACCGGAACCTGAACCTCATTATTGATAAGACAAATACAGTCACCAAAGTAAACATGACAATTAATTTTAATATGCTTGTTGATTTTTATCCAATCCTATCCCCAAGGCCTTTTATTGGCAGAATTATTCTAACACATTTTATTTGAGATTATTTTGATCTCCTCCAAATCTGTGCTCCAGATGAATCATTTGATCTGTTTCAACATTTCCACAGGAAAATAAGGGGTAGCAACAGCAACATAGTAGAGACCAATAAAGAACTTAAAATGGGATTTAAAAACAATAAGTTAAGGATCTATCCTTGCTGGCATGAGTCCAACATCCTCCCTCCTTACATGAAAACAATATATCAGTGAAAAATTCTACCCATGGCACCATTCCACCCTTAATATCTTCACGTTTCATGTTGTTGTTGTTGTTTTTTTTTAGTCCTTTCAAAGCCGTGTTAGTGTAGATTTCTTTAACCAATCAATTTAATTAGAAGCACATTTGTTTTTATGCTTTTTCCGGTGTCGGTTTCCTCAGCCTAACAAATTAACCTTTGCATAGGATCTTTCTTACTTACTCCCTCGTGCTCTTGTTTGAACACATCTGTCTCATTCGACCACTGTGAAAACTAATTGTCTTGCCTTTCCTGCTCATATTTGCTTCCTAAAGTCTTGCTAACTATGTAGGTATTTCGCTGCATGATGCTGTTTTTTTCTGTTCTCTCTCTTTCCCGCTCTTTGATTGGTTGCTTGATGGTTAGGATGAGGCCATATGCCGCAGGAGCGCAGGCTCCCCATTGGCTTCCTCTCTGCTCATGTTACTGCTGCCGCTGTTCATGTGCTGTCTCGGGTCAGTTCCATAAAGCTAGATCCTTCTCTTTCAATCATATCACGATCTTGTAAACATTGCATCATTATATCATTTTCTTCTCAATCATGATTCTTGGTCGCTTATCTTTTATTTCTGTGGTTCTGATTTGTTCCTTCATCTGTTTTTCCTTTACCTATCTTCCTCACCTGCAAGTCTTTTCTGTTCCACCACCGTCCATCTTCACCTCCCTCACCTCACATCCCAGTCTGCTTTTGCCCCCCCCCCCCTAAATGCTGTACTTCCAGCCATGCTCTTTGTATCTCCTCCGTCTATCACAATTTATCTTGTCCAGTGGATTCCATTGTCTGATGTTTAGATGTAGCCAGACGCTAGCAGGAATGGGAAACCAACTTCCAAAGTATCAGATCAGCGCTGGTCACACAAACAGTCTTTAAGTTCTACAGTGAATTGTAAAGGATGAGTTGAAGCTTAGCTGATCTGATGCTATCCTGTGTATGGATGACCATTCACAAAACCCATCCTTTCCTCAGCTAGTGATGTGAACTTGCCACAATTGTCAAGCTCTCCATTGTTCCATATGTAGTTTGTTTTGATTAAACTGGAAGATTTCTCATTTAACCGTGAAATATTGACTTCTCAATTCTGGATGCCATAGTTGACGAACAAAAAATAACTCATGCAGGCATATTTTAATGGTTACAGAATGTCATCTTCTGGAATTGTTAAAAACCAATCTGGCTTTAAACAATGAGAACTCTGTTTTTGTAGATAGCCCAAGAAATGTTTAAAGCATTTGATCAGATGTCACATATGCAGGTAGCTATATTTGCTTAGTTTACATACAAACACAGTTCCAAAAGATCTGGGAAAATGTGTGGATAATAAATATATTGGATTTTGATCATTTTTTGTCACATATATACAAGATTGTATAAAGTATGTTCCTACATTGGCCCAGGAAGAAGCCACTGTGTGAGTAGATTTGATTCAAAGTGGTTGCTTTGCTTTCTATTTTTAATTTACATTTACAGAGGCTGAATGAGCTTAAACTCAGGTTTAGCTCCCACACTGGGAAGGTGCTAATCCTGAACAGTGCTTCATTCACCCTAGGTGTTAATGTTTCTAGTTAGCTGTGTATGCTAATGATCACCACCACACATAGTCACTATCTTACATGCATCAATGCATGTATAAAAATCTGCTGCTTTCTAGGTTTGCAGCTGACTAACATTGTTTGGAGGTGTTTGAAGAAGATTCTATTAAGAAAAGTGTTATGGAGTAAATACATAAACACTGACTTTTTCTTTTACTTTCAACACCAGGAGGACGACCACGACTGTGGCGGGGCATCCGGACTGAGCCCCTCACTTTCGGTAATGTTGGCCCTTCAGCTGGCACTCCTCTGGGTTTTGACTGACTCCAGACAACATGTTATCTCATCATGACCACCGGACTGTCCTGTTCACGCCCTTTCTTACCCCCTCCGTTATGTCCAAAATGGCAACCAGCACACACTGCTGCCACTGAAACGAAATGAGCGTCAATGAGAAGTACTCGAACAAAACAAAGAAAAAAAAAAACTGGGAGGAAAAGAAATGACCACTTTCTTCTTTTGATACCTTAATTTTTCAGGGGATTCTCTGAGATTTCATCTGATGCAAGGGTACAAATGGCAAAAGAAATATATGTTGGAAGAAATCAGTGTGAAGGATGAGAAAGAACTGAACGTGCTGTTACCGTTCATCTCATCAACAGTTCCCGCTGGCTGAGCTTAGAGGAATCTGGATATTTATTTTGATTGGCGACCACTGAACTTTCTGTTGATTGATGTCATAAATAAAAGATAGGACTGCCTTATGTTATCAGAAGGATTCAAATCAAAAAAGAGGGACTTGGTGCTTATTGACAATGCCGAGTAATTTTATTCACCACTTCCAAAAAATGCGCTGCCCCATTGTGAGCGTGCTTTAATAATAAAATGATTTGAAGTGGCTAGTTGTTAGGTATTTGTTGTTTTACGGTTGGGAAGTCAGCTATGATTGAAGTATCACTTGTCAAATTGCTGGGGCGCTGATAATGACACTGTCCAAGTTGACGATTTCACAGTATCTCATATGATGTGTCGACGTTGCTGTTCTTTCATGTAGATGCTGTATTTGCAGTGTGAGAAACATGCTGGTGTTTGTTCACAGGAGCAAACCCTTCTACTGCCGCAGGCCGCCTGCTTCTCCAGAGTCAGGATTTTAACTTTGTAGCTGATCATCTGACCTGATCAAGTGTGGTGAAGTATCTGGATTTCCCACTTTGATGTCAGATTGCTCCAATGAAAACTGTTGCCGCAGTGTGAATTAACCAATCGGGATTAGATGAGCCCGGCTGGTGTCCTATGCATGCTCATTGGACAAAATCTATAGTGCCATGTTGACCGTGTGACTCAGATGAACCCTTTAGCTTTTTAGACTGTGTTGATACAACTGTTTGTTTTATTGCTGCCACCGAATGATGGGGTATTAGATTTTGTATTTGACATTTTGGACAACAAAACAGGAAAACAGTACATTTTATTCACTGCTATCACTTTGTAAATTGTACTTCTGTGCTGAAAATCAAATCAGTTGTCTTTACAGTTTGATCTCTTGACTGAAAGCTATCCATATTTTGGCGTGGTATGACATCACCTAGCGTAAGTGACTGCAATCAGTTCACATAAATGATCCTCTACTGCTGTATTTTTAGGCCATCTTGTCTCAGTTTGTGTGCCTTCTTTTCCATCAGTTACAAAATCAATGTAACTTTATTGCAGAGGATTTTCTGTTGATGGCTTTTTCCAAATAGTGCCATCTAACAGATCCATCAAATAGTCCGTAATGCACTAATCAGCTCAGCTACTGCTGCACAGGGAAAGAAATCCACCATAATTATCAGGGATATGTAATTTCCCCGGATCAAATCTTATTGGGGCACTGATTTCATCGGCAAGATTCAAGTACATTACTTAATTATTTCCAGTACAAACACATATATCTGTTCTGAAGACACACCACGTTGAACAGGATATGCTTTACACAATATTGATGACCAGAAGACATAAATTTGTTAGAATGTAATTCGTCAGACAGAAAACTTGTGATCATTAGTAAAAGAACCAACTCCAAATATCCATTGTGAAAATACCATTTTTCATTTTAATGAGCTGCACATGGCAGTTTCACTGACATCGCTGTCACTGAGTAATCCCCACAAGCTGGTGGATATTTATTGGTTTGTTCCAGACAGAAATTGAAAATCACAAGTTAAAATGGTTAAAATATGTAATTCTCGTGCAGTGTATAACCAGTTTATTGACCAACCAGACTGGTGACCTTTGTGTCACAAAGGATGTACTTTGTGGTTTCACTGCATCTTTACTACCCCAAATCACCCACTTTGCCTTCAACCTCACTGTGAATTTTTTTTCAATTTCAGCCATTTCATTTTATGACGTCAGCAAAGGAAGTAATTTGAGTATTTGGCAGATGTAGTAAAAACAGCTTGAACAAAACCAGGGAATGCATCTTCTTATTTGAGTTCCATTTATAAACAACGATGCATATTGGGAGGAAACTCCTAAACACCTGCATCTCAGATATCTACATCAATCGTCTCTCGCCCTTACTGCTGACCTCACAGTGAACAATTTCAGTTTCAAACGTAGACGCATTCCTTCACGTCAGACGAGGAAGTGCCCGTTTGTTTTTGTGGTCAAGCTCCACCATGTGCACCATCCAGCGTAACATCTGAGGTGCACTTCTCACTCTCAGTGCACTTCTCACTCTCAGTGTTGTACTGTATCTCAATATAATCTTCCAACAGAAATGATGTGGTGAAACTAACAGTGGTATTTATGCTCCTCTTTTACTAATGCTCAAGAATATAAAGTGCCATATAGGACTCTCATTCTGTTGTGGAGACACCTGTTATTGTAATACAACATTTATGCAATTTATCAAGGCACGACATGAGTTGTGAAATTGTTTCCCCTGTGCTGCATGGTAGTGGCTGACAATTTGAAGAATAAAACATATCCGTTGTGCTCCAGCTTTAGCGCATAATGTTGGGAAGCATGTTGGATACCAGGCACTTGTTCGTCAATAGATAAGGTTCGATCAACTATTACTGCCTTTTTTCCTGGGGGGACAGCATTTGATTCCACACAGGTCTGAAACAGTCAAAGGAACCTGACTGGTTGGCGTTGATGTTTGAACGAGCTCCTAAATCTGTCTGATTGGTTCAAGCCATGAATGATTATTTCACAACCAAAATAGCAATTTAGTAAAATGGAAAGCAATTACTGCAAATCATGGACACTTAGCATTGCTGCTGATTATATTGCAAGCTATTTTGTTCTAGATTTTATCTAGGAATGGTGTTGTGGTAATATTTATGATTCCCAGATGATGGAATATGATAACACCGCTCCCTTTTTTTTTTTTTTTTTTTTTTTACTTCAGTGCCACCATGAGGTTTAAATTTGCAGCTTTGAGGGGAAATATCTCAGCTATCATAAAATTGTATCAATTGCAATTGCATTTATGGTCCCTGGACTGTAAACTATCAATTCAAAATGTCAACATGTCCAACACATGAAATCCTAATCACATACCCTGCAGGCTTAGTTGTGTGTAGTGTTTAGTGGTGAAAAAATGGGGGAAGGAAATGTTTGCTGTCACTGTATCTAAGAGTGAGAGTATGACAAACAGTATCTGCTTAACATCAGAATGCTAACATTACCTCACACAGCTGCCAATGTGCCTCCAAGCTCGGGTTTTCTTTTTGCGCTTTTCCTCATGGCAACCATTGTTTTTCTGCATTAATTTTCATGCAGTTTGAAAATCAAATTTAATGATGCTAGTCATTGATTTTTAAGCTGTGCAGAAATCCATAGGAAGCAAAAGTGAGAAGAACCTCTTTAATATTTGTGAAAAAAGTTAGCAGTTAATAGGCTAAAAATGTAGCTATAAAACTACGGCCATGTAGTCATTTTGAGTCTATGTGTATTTTGCACAGGCATGGACTGAGCTAAAATTCATGCCACCACCAGAAAAGAAACAAACATGAGCTCTGTATCCGTCCAGATTTTCTACTCTTAAGTGCTAAAATCAGATGCTGTCACCTCAGGACTAATATTCTCTCCATGTGATATGAAGTGGTTTTGATTCTGATGATGCTCTTTGTATGGGTCATGTGGGTTGTCATTTTTATTTCTGGAATCTTGATGATTGCTTAATGTGTGTTTTTAGTGTCTGTTACCTTACTGCCACTCTTTGGCAGACAACTTGTGGGCCTTTCAGCCAATCTCTCTCTGCCGTTGGTTTTAAGGCAGACTCGAAAATGGAAGCGTCCAGCAAGTTGCCTTGCCCAGCCACGCTTTGGGAAGGTCTTGGTGGACCTCTGTCAGTCTCCCTTGATTGTGCTTTAATATGTTTGGTGAACACTGATTCTCAAGAATCAGTCATGTCAAAAAAAAAAGTTGTACAAAACTTATTATTCTCAACAAAAAGAAAAAAAGCACAATGTTTATAATCCTGATGAGGAAAAGTATGTTCATTCATGTGCAAATAAGGTATATTCAGAATAAAAGTTTATGATTACTATACTTCGCATTACTTTTAGATTTCTGGCAGAAGTCATATTCTTGCAAAACCCACAGCGGATCAGATTTCTGTTACAAACTTCTGTCACAATGCCAGCACACATTTCCCATCCAAATGTGTGTGAGAATGAGAAGGAAGCACCCTGAGTCTGCTCTCCCAGTGTCTAGCCAACATCAGAAACTGACATCCAGCCAAAGTCAACACTATCCTGGAACAGAAATGGCCGAGGCATCGGTCCAGCCACATCTCTCTTCAACATTGAATTTGGCTCAAGGACACGTCCATTAACAATGACCCGTAATGTTCTCTGGTCATAAATTTATAGTAATTCCTGCTTTCCCTATTGCAAGTTGATCAAATAGTAAGTGACTTTCTCGTTAGCGGAGTCTGCTTTACACTTGAAGCTGAAACCAGCTGTGCTCAAGCCCAGATTCTCAGAGCCGCTACTCACTCACTACCCCCTAAAGACAAACTACAGGCTCATTTTACTTTATTTTTGATGTTAATAGTTTACCCTAGTTTTTTATGATACAGTGAGCGCAACAGGGAGAAGAAAATATAACAATTTACGTGATTGGTGAAGTTTTCACTGAGACCATCTAGACTGTGTTTCATATTTACGTTTAATAAGAATTGTATTTATCATTAATTTATATGTTCTATAAAATAATCTAATTGCCAGACAAAAGTCAAGTAGTGGTAGCAGTAGTGGTAGCAGTAGTAGTAGTAGTAGTAGTAATATTAATAGCACACTTTAGCACAAATTATATCAGAAGGATTTGGGGGAGTCAACTAATTATTTTAAAGATGAAAACATGAAGATTTAATGTGTACAGTGTTTAAGTGATGGAAATTTTAGAACATTGGAATCAACAAACATCCACATAAAACACTTGAAATTCTTAATATTTAATTATTAAATGACATTATAAATTCGTCCAACTGGATATGAAAACTTGAAGAATTTCACAAATTGATCTTTATTTAGATGCTCATTGATTCCAGGTGGGGGTGGCGAGTGGTGAGTTTGTATGTTCTCCGTGTGTCTGCATGGGTTCTCTACCGGTTCTCCAGCTCCTACCACCTCCAAATACATGCAACTTAGGTGAATTAGTCACAATAAATTGTCCATAGGTGTGAGTTTGAGCATGATTGGTTGTTTGTTTTACATGTGGCCCCGCGATGAGCGTAGTCAGAGTGTATCCCACCTGTCAAAGTAGACTCCCGCACACCAGTGACCCACAAAGCAGGTAAGCAGCCGTTGACGTGACGATTCCAGTCCTCTCATCTTCAACAACATTGATGAATAAAAAGTTCCAGGTAGTAACTGACAAACACAGATTGACATATCACTGAAACATTTCATGTGAGAGAAATTGATAGTAAATAGTAATGAACACCCCTCCAGTGAATTTTACCGATGCTGCAGGCATGTAGCTCAATAGAAGAGCGCATGTATGCTGGCATCTTCAGCCCTATGGGGGTGCAAGCCAGTGTGAACTGTAAGCTAGTCCCAAGCTCAGTTAAATGTGGATGGATTCAGCTTTTACAACATATACTTTCTGCTCCTTCCCTTTGCAAAATGAACTCATTGTAGATTTCTTTTATTTTGCATTATTGTGTTCTTTCCTGATGTCAATGCTTCAACCAAAATGGACAAGAACATGCAAAAGATTACCCTACCGGGAAATATAAGCCACAGCAAACAAAACAAGATGACGGCTGTTAAACGATAAAAAAGAAACAAATTCAAGAAACTCGGCAAGGAAAAACGGGCATTAGTCATTACCTTTTGTTCTTTGCTTGTCTCTACTTGTGTTCTACATAATGGTCATCCACAATGAGTACATGCTCTGTGTGTGATTGTAGGTTGCAAATTCCTTTTGCATACCTTTTGCTTACAAATTGTTAGCAAAATTGTCCTCCAAAGGACTACTTATTGCCTTTTATAAGTAAGAGTGTATTTTGGGGTCTGTATTTTAAGTATATTTTTTTAACTGAGCTAAATGTGCTCCCACTTGAGTAAAGAATGTGTGTTCTTTTACCATAGCTAGTGTAATCTGTGTTTTTCATGCATTGTCTTTATTTGAGTGAATATTCTTTTGACAGATTTATCATCATGCTGAAAAACGCATTTTCCCGCGACGACACCCTGTCCTTCTTGGACTTTTCCTTTTTTTTTCCCCCTACTTCCTTTCCAAGGGTGTTATTCCTTTTCTGTCATGGATGAGTTGTGATGTCAACAGCACACAGTGAATTTCCTGCCAAGGGCTCTGGATTTTGCGTCTGGCAACAAGATGACTGAGTCGGTTTACGCTGAGAGGTCACTCCTGTTATGTTTTTCATTGTTATCCTAAATCTTTGGCCTTACGTTCGTCTGCCACTGATTGATATCAGGCCTGATGTCCTGCAAGTAAACAGCCTCTGGTGTAACTATGAAAAGTTTACTGTACAAGCCACAAAATTTGTAGGTCATAATGTTTCATTACTAATTTGATTTTCCAAAATTGACTACGTCAAACTGTGTGAAAGTTTAAATTAACTCCTTTACTCCTTTATGCTAAACTAGGAATGGTCGCTGAAGCTCCACACTTTATTTCCCAAACACTGTGTCTCTCCCTTATCTCAGCTAATGGTTGCTCTTGCATTCTTTAGTGTGCAAGATGTGGCAGATATAGTTTCTCCACTCTCCGTTCCTATTCTGCAGAAGCATTCCGACAGTGTGACCACTTTAGCATTACTTGTGAAACCACTGCCTCCCTTAGATAAACCTGTTTAGTACCTGCAGGCTTTAAGACCACAAAGACAGGCCTGATTTCGCATGCCCATGAAAGGCTGTAATCGGTGCCTGTGAATTGGAAAAAAGCAGCGAAGTTTAGGATTGTGGTCAGAGACATCAAATAACAAATAGCAAAGACCACTATGACACTGTTGAGGTTTTTGTTTTGTCTCCACATGCCCTCTCAGCTAGCTCTCGTGTGTAATTTTAAGGGTCTTTACTTTGACACCATGCTTTGGCTGTGTGTAATTGCTCACATCCCAAATGTCCGTCCCCTACCCTTTCATTTGAAATTCAAACACCTCATAAAGGCATTTGTTTGGCTCGGGCTCAAAACCCAATCACAACCGATGTAATGGATGTCTTGTGATACTTACAAGGCACGAGGGGGATCTCATTTCAGGGAAAGTGAGATTGACATGTTTTTCATAGCTTCCCCACTGAATTTAATTCTTCTTTGTGCCTCACTGGCGTAGTGTTGTGGTTAGAATTGTGGCCTGTGGGTTTGAACCTGCTAACTCGTTCTTCTCGGTGAGGAGTTTGCATGTTTTCTCTGTGCCAGCAGGTTGTTTTTCTCTGGTTTGATTGACTGCTGACCTGTCCAGAGTGTAACTCGCCTCTCTTTCAGGTTCAGTCCAGATTGGTTCCAGCCCCCCCTGACCTTCGGAATGATAAGCGAAGCATCAGAGGATGAAAGATATATAAATGGTCTTTCTTGTTCAGACAGTCTGTGCCCTGAGGCTCAGCAGTCAATTGCGTGCAACTCCTTACACACTCTGTTCTTGTAGCTATTAGATTACGATGTAGGAGATTACAGTAAAAGTAAGTAATTCTTTCATCATGCATTTGGACAGTGAGCAGCTTCAGGTAGTCTGTTCATTCCTGAAAACTAAAATACCTTTGATTACAGTGAAGTTAATGGAAAACACTGACATAACATCTATGAATGTTTATCAGTTTAGCTTTAATCATGGCAATGACAGTCACATGGAACTGTATGATGAATTCCTGATAATTGTTTAACTCACCAGATGTAAGGTTTTAAAGGCTTCAGTATGCAAGAAAGTACAAAGGCCGATCTTAAAGGCAATGTGGATTGTACTTGTTCCAAATGGTAACTCTTTCTCAGGGTTTCCTCAGATTGCCACCTTGAACAGAGCATCAGTTCGGTCTTTGTTGTCTTTGCACAATAAAAAGGCTTTACAAACGTCTTTCTCACATCATCGGACTTGTTTAAAAAGTGACTGAAATAGCAGTGATGATTGAAAAAAGAAAAACAAGTTTGGGGAATTATTTTAAACCCTGCCTACTCTCACACCTCAACACACCTGGCCCAATAGCTGCATTAACTTATTGTTTAATAAGGTGTCAAAAATTCTCCTGGCATATTTTGACATGAGAAAGGTGTAAAGGAAAAGACATTCATACTCTGTTACAATATCTACCAAGCACTTTGTTTGAAGCTTGGTCCATAATGACATTCTTGATGAGTGAAACCTTCAAAACTCTCCAAATTTGGTACATTTTGTACAATGGGATGGCTGTTTTTGGAATCCAGCTGCAACCCAACAGTGTGACTGCCTGGAGACCACACATGCTCGTTCTGAAGTTTAGGTAACGTCATTGAATGAATGGGTCACATTAAATTAGAACTTGCATCATGACCAAAGGATTGCAGCAGCTAGGACATAGCAGGTCTTCTCCTGAGGTTGAAAGTCTTGTGAAAATTTGGAGTAAATAAAATATTGAATCATAAACAGTGAAAGTAACAGAAATAAAGAGATAGGGTGTTGTTTGATTTCCAGACAAACAAAAGCAGCCAACATAATGATAGTGCCATTTGTTTGAATTGTTTTTATTGAAGTTCAGGATAATTATTGCATACAAACAGCCTGCCGATGATGCGTTTCCACTGAAAATATGCAATTTGAACCACATGAAAGCTTGGAGAAAGAAACAGGAAGTTTATGCAGTTTGTTTGGCAAAGCCAAAGTCTTTGCATCATATTCCCAAAACAGCTTGAACACCAGACTTCCCTCACCTGACTCTAATGTCTGAGCTGAATAAGTTTGTGATGCATCTGCTGGTCATTTATTCATTCTTTTTGTTCTAACTGCTGCAATCTGGTAGCAACAGCTCCTCCTTTTCCCTGTGTGTTTTCTTGGCCACAGAGAAACTAAAGCCAGGTTTTAAACGTATCAGGAAAAACAGAAAAATACCTGAGACAGACATGGGACATCCTCCCTCTCTGGGCCATGTAGTGACCAATACACGGAGGTTTGATGTGGTTTTTGAATCATCAGAATCACCCACGGTTTTGTATCAGCTGTTCTTCACTGGAAATATGAGTGGTCCTTATCTCCAGGGAGAGGAGAAGGAAAAACAGAAGAGCACTTAGAGAGATTTGCAGATCGGCCTGAGGTGAAAAAGAAACAAGCTGTCAAAACTTTGTCTTTAAATGATGGCGCCCAAACAGGAAAGAGAAAATAGGGTCAGGAATTCTTGAAAACTGATGAAGATTAAGCGAGAGAACTTTTATTCGTTCAATGTGGAACTCACTATTCATATGACTTTAAAGGAGTAGCACATACAAGTAGGGCAGATTGGCCTAAACCTTAGATACTGAAAAGATGTCAAAGCATAGCTACTGTTTCTTTATGTTGAAAGGAGCCAGGTGAGTTGACTCCAAAGCCTCCTCCAAGGAGCCTACTCCTCCAAAGTCTACTCTTGGAGATATTCCTAGAGTTGCTAGAAACTGTTACACTGAGAGGAATTGCTTTCATACTTTGTTTTGCCTTTTGACCAGTTGCCTGACTGGCTAGTTGCCTGGCTGGCAGGGTGGATGGTAGTTTTTTGTGTCCTTTTGCGTGAGAAGCTGGAACTAGAAAAATGTTTGACATTTTCCCTGAAATAATAAATGATATTACTTATTTTGATCAACTCATCTTTGGTACTTTCCATCGAAATATAAAAATACAGCCAGATAAAAGCTTTAAAGTTAAACAGTACCAAGCTTTGTAATTATTAGGATTATTGAAGTACATTGGCATGTTCTCATGGGTCTATTTTAAGGCCAGTATGCAATGCAACAAAGACATACAAATTTCTAATTGATTTAAGATTTTTACAAACAGAAAACATTTTTGAGTATGAAGAAAGAAATCTTTTGAATACATAGAACAAAAAAACCATCAAATGATTAAATGTGTTGGCTAAAAATAGAAATTAAGGTCATTTGGTTCAGAGGAAATGATAATTTCATGCATTGATACAGTCTTTGTATTGTGTTTTTGTTTCTTCTTCTTTTCTTTTTTTGGGGGGGGGTTTAATCAGAATTTTTTTAACTGCCTAACCAAACAACTAGAGTAACGTTTGGACTCACACACTGCTGACTAACAAAGCCAGACAAACAGCTATGAGTCCCACTGAGTCTTACATAAACATATCAAATGAGATACAAGAAAATTACTAACCACAGATGTGCAGTCGGTAGATGTCTTTTGTTCTGGTAGAGTCTGAGTTATTTCCTCTGCTGCAAGCCCCAGGTGAGCAGGACGGCGAGTCAGCGTTTCATCCATGTGTAACAATCTGTGTGATTAAGCGCCACGGCTCGCCAAAAACAGAAACTCGACCCTGTTAAAGACTCTCTTACACACTAAGCCCAATTTACTGTGGCTGAATTAGCTTATGTAGTACCTGGGTTTTACTAATCTTACAAGCACCACCCACCCCCCTCCACACATACACACACGCACACACGCGCACACACACACATATGCCCTTGTGTGGCGCAAGGGTAATTAAATTTTGAGTAAGTGCAAATGTGTGTAAATGCATAATTAGTGTGGCGGGACTGGAGAAAGAGAGTGAGATTTGATTTGCTTTATAAAAGCACATTTATTCATGAAGTCTATATTACAAGATGGTAACGTTAACAACCTCCAAGAGAAATTCACGCAAACAGGAACTCATATTTAAAAAAATATATCATATAAAATGTGGGCAAAATATACTTGAATTAAACCAAACACTGACTGAACATAAGTTCCTCACTTAACACGGAACAAGAAGAAATTTAGAGAGCAAGAGAGACAGAGAGAGAGTTGAAGGAACAACTCAAAATTTTTCCTTCTCCTGCCTTCAGACAGGTTACAAAAGAAATGAATCTCAATCCCACAGTCAGAGGATAACCTGTCAAATGATTTGGTCGACATGGGCCTTGAACCAGCCACTCTCCGGTCCCCAGAACCCAGTGGACTGAGCTGCTGCCGCCCCATTTCCAACAAGAACAGACATTTCATCTTGAAAGCCAAGTTAAAGTAATAACAACAGAACAGAGAACAGGCTGAAAAGGTGTCTGGTATGTTCCCGTAACGTATTAACAGTTATACAGGTAGACTTTAGACTATAGCCTAAACAACATGACATTACAAGTTTACCAACTCCTCAATCTCACTCCAAACATCTAAATCCATTGAATTCTTTATCCTCAGTTCCACTTTTGAGCAACTCCGCTAACTCCGGAGGTAGACAGGGTGACACTTCCTCCTCTGCATGGTTGTTGTTAGACTCAGCTTCGGTTCCAGTTTGAATTATTCCAGCCTTTCTGATTCCCGACAAGATGGTTTTTGTTGTCGCTGAAGTCCGTGCTCTGTCGATCAATCCAGTGAGTTCCTGGGAAGATGCATGGCACTTCCTCCCAGTTGCTTTAAAGCTGTGTTCTCCATTCATCAGGCGACGTAAGACTGCCTTACATCTCCAGTTCAACGACATGTCAAGTGGCTGGAGTACTTTGTTAAACCTCCAGGGACAATGGCAGGGGTGAAATTGAAAACCTTTGATTTATGTATGAGCTGTGGCAGGATGTGCACAACATGCTTTCCATCACAAGCAGGATTTGCATGTTCTTAAGAAACCATTCAGATGCTTAGTGTGACACTTTTTAAGACAAAAATTCACAGTTTCTTGAGCCATCAACCCTTTCTCATTTACAGCCACAATAACTGAGGGGGAATGGATTTTTGGCATGACTGTCCATTTAAAAATGGACAGTTACTATTGGTGGTAACGTTGATCCATCTCCACAACATGCCAGCACTACTGTAAAGTGTAATTTCTCATAACCAGCTGTCACTATATTCACACACTGCCCTTTCTCTGTGACACTTTGTTCCATGGGAATGTAAATGTGAGGGGGATTTTGTCCGTGTTAATAACATCATCCGGTGTCACGTTGTGCTCAATTATTTGCTTTTCAGGAAATTTGCGGAAAATGTCGACCTTGGCTTAGAAGTCTGCTCCAGTTTTTGGGAAATCATTGTTCGTGTTCTGATAGGGTGTCAGTTGCATTGCATGAAGAAGTAACACCAAGAAAGTCCCCCCACAAATAATTATCACCTTGGTTACTACATGTGCGTGGAGACGTAACTGCACTGCACAGCTATTTTTCTTTTCTTCATCACAGTTAGAATATCCTCCGCTTTTTGCCAGTGCAAAGTTTCCAAACTTTTTTTTATCGTTTACCATTACTGCTTTTGGCTGCATAGTTCAGTACTTGCAGCTTGTAATCTGCAGGACATAATTTTCTTTCTGGGGACATTTTGTTCAGTCTTTCTCAGTTGTCTTTCTAACTTGATGTTAAAATTTAAAATCTTTAGCGGTACAGGAGTAAGAGGTGTAGCAGATAATGGCACACAAGCATAGAGTACCCTCTTGCAACGATTATTGTGAGAATAACGAATGTGAATTATAATTATTATATTATTTTTATTACGAGAGAGAGTAGAGTAGGACTTTATTGATCCCTTTAGGATGTTCTGTCAGGGAAATAAATTAAAATGATATATTTTGAATAGAAGACACACACTCAAAGATATAAGACACACACACACACACACACACACACACACACACACACATGATCCATCACAGATTTGGTTTTATTCAGTGAAGTTACACAAATCTGGCAACCTTGATACTGATGTCAAGACTTTGGGATGCTGCACTGAGTCAACACAGCCAGCTGTTTGAAGAATTTGCACAAGAATTGAGCCTCCTCTTAAACTACATTAATTTAAAGAAAATGATATAAAGTTGTTTTGTATTTTTGAACTTTGAGCACAGCCTCCTGCTTCAAGTCTAAGTGATTCCAGCTCCAGATATTGACATCAAACCTCACATCTAAATGTATGAACAAAAGCAAATAAGTGTATTTCAGAAGAGTTTATTCACCTCATGAAAGAGAACATTCACGAATATAAGCGTTTGTATAGATATTTCACTACTGGGGGAATGACACGGGGGTGCAATTGTTGGTGTGTGCTCAGGTCAGTACCAGTTGCTAACTGTGTGCCACAGGCGTGTGTCTGGGGTGTGTGTTGAAGGGAGGTCAATCCTCGGTCCGGGTAATTTGCCACAGTTGAAACCCGACTCCACTCCAGGAGACCAGTGCAAGCAAACGTTTCAAAGCTGCAGGAAATCTATTAGCACCTGGGACCCCCCCCCCCCCCCACTCCCCATATACCAATTCTGTCCTCTCTCCCCCTTCTTGCATCCCTTGCTCTACCATCTCACCTCTCCCTGCCCCACACCAGTTAATAAAGCCACAAAAGACCACCACACTCCAGCTGTGCCACTAAAGCCAGAGAATTAGTTAGTGTGTGTAGGTGTCTGTCTGTGGCATGTGGTGAGGTGTGTATTTACGCCCGTATGTGTATATCAGAGTGCATGTAATGTACTTGGACCTGTCTATTTACACACACGTGGAGCCAGTTAGCACTACATGAGGTGCCAGACAAGTGTGCGGTGGCTGTCACACTAGGAACAATGGCTCATGACGTAGACACAGTAGGCTGCAGGCAGTAGTGATTTGACTCCATGTCAGATTGTATGTAATGTTTTAATTGATGATGATGATGATGATGATATTAGCTTCAGGTCACATGAACTATGGGTAAATTGCCATTAAAAAACAGTTATCGCACCTAGTCAAGCTGAGGCGTGGGCTAATAGATCAACTCACTTTTATGATGTGGATTCCACCATATTTGTACAAAAAAATTGATTTCACATAAAGCCTCATGAGGTGAATGTAAACTGCATGATTTATAACATGCGATGTTAGCCAAACTTGCCCTGCCAAACAGAACATATGTTTTAAATTCCAGGGTTTTGAATCAAACGCTATCCTGCTGTCTTGTATCTTTTGGTGGACCACAGAGATGATAAGATAAGGACTCCCAAATCTTGCAAATAAACCATTATATTTGACGTACAAAAAGAGTACATGAGTACAAAATAAAGATATGTCTTCAGATTCTGTTCTGGAAAGTATTAATCAATATGCAAACACTCCTGCTCTTTTATTACCATGTCTTCTGTTATAGTAGGGTAATCATTGTCATTGAGAAACCATTATTCACATATCACAATTATTAATATATTATTCATTCATCAGTCTTTTTCCTGTGAAAAAATAAATAAAAGAAATGTATTTCCGTAACCTTAAATATACTGGTAGTCCTCAACCTACCAACACAATTGGTTTTGAGTGGGTTGTTCATCAGCTAAATTGCTCGTAAGTTGTAATTTATTAAATTTCAATTTATAATTGCCATTTGAGGTAATTTAACTTCCATTATTACTCTACATACAAAAGTACTATGCTTTAAGACTTACCATAAACAAGTACATGTCATATGAACAACTCATAATGAAATAAAATACATTGCGCCCTTGTTACCCCGGGTAACGCGATATAGCGCCAAACTATCTTATTATTTATGGTAATTTAAATGTTAATTAAATATCCTCCCCACACTGATATTAAACCCCCTTCTATCTGTATTACCTTTTCCCACACTCTTATCGACTGTTTGAAGCACTTTTTTGTCTCACGGTGTGCTGCGTTCCAAGACTCATGGAACATAACGCCCTTGTGAATGCAGTCAGCCAATAGAATGCGCTTACGGTATCATGTGACTACCTACTAAAAATCTGCGATAAGGTGAAGTCAGGCGTGCTGATGCGCCAATGCGTGAGGGATTACTGTACAGGTCATTTCGAGTCAAGTCTCTCTCAATTACTTCATTCCCCAGCTAAAAAAATACAAGGAAAAATAGAATTCAAGTTCACATTACTTCACCCGACTTTACATCTGTCCGCCACAAATTTGGACTCGTAAAATCATTAGAAAGCAAGCACATAATTTTGTAATACCCTGGGAAGCAACTATAACTCCAGTCGAGATGGAACTCGCAGACACAGGCTTTATCGGGCTTTAATCATCTCTTTACATAAGAATTCCCAACAGAGACACAACTCTTGCTCATAACTAACTCATTAACTGTCGTTCCCTTTTCCCAAGTCTTACAAACTTCCCCCAGGCCAATGCATGTGCAGCCTACAGCTCAGGTCAACCTCACAAAAATACAATCATCTCCACATCGAGAAGATGATTGAACAGAATTCCCTTTTTCTACCTGAGTTTGAAAACGAAAAACAAATGAAAGTTGTTTGAAACTTCTAATTTTTAAAATTATCCGTGATTGTAAATACACATTCAAAGATTCACTTTAGTTGCTAAGCTGACAGACTTTTATCAGACTGTCATACGCTGCAATAATGTAGATTAACTGTTTTTAAATTTAAATATGGGGGGGTATGTATGTATGTGTAATATATATATATATATATATATATATATATATATATATATATATATGTTGGCACAGTTGTCAAAAATGCACCCAGTTTTTGTGTACTTGACTATATATCAAATAGCAAACAAGGGACAAATACATGAATGTGACTGGATGTTGGACATATACTGTACTTTCCTCCTCTGTGTAACATGGCCTCTTTGTGGCCCCTAAGCGGGACAACTTTTTGATCCACCCCTGCCCATATTTGCACAATGAGTGGATTTTATATGAAGCATCCTGAGGTTACTGTAAACTAAGTGATTTATCATCAATGTTGGCCAAGCCCGTCAACCTAACAGACCTTAATTCCGGGATTTGAATCAAAAGCTGTCATGCTGTCCTGGATCAAAGCTTTGATGAATAAGTCTGTGGAAAAGATAAGAAAAAATCTTTCACATTTGAAGCCCAAAGCCTGCACAAAAAAAAAAAAAAAAGTTAAATTGACAGACAACAAAAAGTAGATTTGTTTCAGATTCTATCCTGGACAACATTCACAGAGAGATGATTTAGCCTGACATATGGATACCAGATGCAATTCACTGATTGAAATTACTTTCCTAGTAAACTTTCAAAGTTTATTGTTTGTAAATAAAATGTGAATTTGCAGTTGGTCTGATTTACTCCTCTTATGTTTTATTTACAATATAGGGATGATGTTACATGTAAAGGGAATCGGATGTTTCTAGAACAGCAGCCATGTTTTCACGTGTTTAAAAACATGATGTTTACTGTAAACTGAAACAGTGAAAGTGTAATCCTCTAACAACCGTTACCAAGCCCAGAAGGCCTGCTGGGTTCGGTATGTCTTCTTAAATTGATGAGGTATAAATGGATCCCTCATACAAACAGTGCTCAACCTTGTACAGTTTTGATTTGTGATATTGTACAAAGTAATAATCAAAGTATAAATGTTACAATGGTGTTGCTCATTGAAAGCAACTTTTTTTTAGGGAAAAAACAAACAAAACTACGTTACGTTAATGTGTCTAGCACAGTTTTTGTAGTGTACTATTATAATGTGATTACCCCATTGAATATTGTCCTCTATAACAACTCCAGCCTAGAATACAGACATTGATTTTTATGTTTTCAGTCGACACATGTAGGGAAATTGACTTCTGGCCTTTAAGCTGATCAGAACACAATTGAGTTAAAATGGATCAAACTTTATTAATTTTTTTCAGTTTGCCGTTCTTGGTGCCATTTGGTCCATGTTTGACGATCTACACAATGTTCAAGCCACTTTAAACTTTCATTTCAGTTAGCCCCTTTATATATTTGAAATGAAAAAATCTGAACAATATTTCTATAAATTATAAATATTAGGCAAAAATAGAATACCATTTTTCTTGAGTTGTTTTTTTGTTTAAATAGTTATTATTTTAAATAATGTAGTTTAACTGCAGCAACCGCGATTGAGGGAGGGGAGAGAATATAGTGTAGTGTCATGCTGATGGCTTATCTGACATTTTTCCTCTCCCGTGCAAACAACTTTGCCGTGCTTTCAAAGCTGCAATGAATAAAGCAAAATCTGTGAACCACATCCAGCCCTTTCACCGACGACACACAAGTCAAACTTTTTACGTGATATCATTAATGTGTTGAATGACAAATAACCTTACCCCACCCTATAAAATTAAAGGCAGTTTGGAACTGTAGATTCAAACCACAGGTCATCTGCGCAACACTTGGTTCTCCAAACATCATTTAGTATCAGGGAACAAATAAAAATATTGGGTGGATGACGGGTTTAGTGGACAACTACCACCAAAGCTTGGCTGCACCAAGGTAAGTCAGATTGGCACAGAGTTCGTGAATGTTTACTTCACGTGTAATATTTAATCCAAGAGTGGGTGATCAAGGGAGTGTTGATCATCCTGTTAAACTTTGGCCTGATTTTTAATCCTAGGTTCCAATTCTGCTTCAAGATAAGTCTGTGAGATCTCTTCATGTATCTTTACTGTGTGGAACTGCTTTTCTCAGACCACCTGTGAAAAGAAAACCCTGCCAGAAAACATTCAGTTGTCAAATCTGATCAGCCGCCACAGCATCAAAACCAGACAAACCCAAACAGCTAAAATCCTCACTTAGAACATTGGTTGACTTAAGCTTAGAATGTCCTCAACCATTACTAAAGCTACATCTTCTTCTACCTGCTGTGAGAAATCTGATTATTTAAGTCAACTGTGTCTGTGACGCGTTTGTGCGGTCCTAGGTGCGCTCGCCCGCTAACTGGCTAGCTCGTGTGCAGGATTCAACCTAATTGGATTTATGTGCGGGAATGTTTTCTAAAGCCACACTTGTGAAATATCTCCACATCTGCTGGCCATTAGTAGTGGACATAACACACAACAGAGAGAGGAAAGCCCCCAATGCCTTGATTCATTGGACTGCAGCTCTGTTTTTACTGCAGCGGAGTAAAAGGTTTGCCGCGGTGTTTCAGCACAGCAAGCGCCACCTTATCATTCTCTGCCTTTATCCTCCCGTTCTGTTTCCTATTCTTTTTTACATTTTTTCACGATTTTCAAAGTCGACGCAACAATCATCCTCACTTTTTAGTCATTTTTCCCATTTCAACCTCAACGTTCAACATTTTCTTGAGCATCTTTTCTCCTTGAGTCCATCCACCAGGTTTGATATTCTATCTGCTTCCTTTCAAACTTCCCCGCTCTTTGTACTTCCACTCCCAGCCCTTGACAGTTATTCCTCCACGTCAATGCAACAGCCATCTCTCAACCCTTTCGTTGTCACTTCCCATATCGAGGATGTCGTTCCGTTTCATCCTGCGGTGGGCACAAGGAGAAACTACCAAGGGGGTCTGGCAACCCCCTGACCCCTCATCTGTCATCTGTAAGGGGAAAAGCACCCTCCTAATTAGGGGGGAAAGCATCAAGGCATTGGGGGGCAGGCAGTGAAGTTGTTATTCTAGTGTCGGTGGGGTTAGAGGTGAAAAGGGGGAGATCACACTGGTGATTAGCCTCCTTCATGTGCAGGAATGGAGGAAAGAGGGGACAGGAGGAGTGTTTTGGGAGGCAGCTGTGGTGTAAAGTAATTTCAGGGAAAAGGTTAGAATCCTGAATGGTCAGTGTTGTTAATGACAATGTCTCAGGTCAAGGCATGGACACCTGGGTCCTCATGAGGTGAGTATGGGTTAAAGCCTCAGAAAGCCATGGAGGTATAAGCACTGCAGGGAAGAACAGAACAGAAAAGAATGTGAACTCCATTCTGCCAAATACACTTGATAACTGGAATCAAATAAACCAGTTCAAAAATTTGATAAACAAGGCTGCATTTAAGTGTTGACAGGTTGTGGCCTTGGGAGCTGGCTTTGTCATAAAGTTCCCAGCTTTGGTGGATGCTACCTATCTCTCTGGATCACCTCAATGTCAAAACGTCCTTACAGTGCTCATCCATCCAAGAGAAATGGTGTGTTTGCCATGGGGAGAACACCGAGAAAAGGTAGGGTGAGAAAAGACTTTAAGGCACTGTAAACACATTATTTGTAAAGGTTTCTAGGGGCTCCTGAATAAGTTATTGTTCTGAATGTTTTTTAGTCTTTGCAGACAGTTTATGTCAACCCATATTTCATTTCAATGAGAATTCATGTGCTGGTGCAGGGCAACTCCAACAAACTGCAAATGATGCCAAGTCGGAAACAAGCCAAAGAATACCAGCAGTCAAATTATGATTTGTGTCGTTTATGTTATTACAACACAACTTATATTTTTTATAATAGTAATGGTGCTATGGGCCCAGATTGCCCCTAAAGACCAGAGCAGGGGGGTTCATCAAGAATAGTTAAAGTTATTTTTAGACTTTGTAAGGGTGATCATAAATTCTGGTAGATGGTCTGAGAATTACTTTTCCTGTCTGATGAGAATACTTCACTTTCCTTGTACTTTACCCCATTGTTACTGGCAGTTTTGTTCGTTATTGTAAGATTGCGTGGATATTCCGTTGCTTGCCAGTCTTGCACATAACAGAACTACCAAACTTCCCATGGTCAAGTTACCAGTGCAGTGGAATGACTGACGTTTTGGACTCCTCAGCGATAGGCTCTGAGTTTTCCAATGAAAAAATAAATCATCGAATGAATACTCCCTTTACTTTAGTCTGTTATGAAAGTGCACTCATGAGTCCAACATCATCTCCCTGGATGTATAATCAAATCCGGCATAGTTACCTGAGGCTTGTAAAAGACATGGGACAGGGCTAGTCGTAGTTCACAAGATACCAAAATGCAAGGACTTTCTTCGAGACATAGTTTCTTAGCGTCTGGATTTCTTCTTTACACTGACACTGATTGACATTGTGGGTGTGACAAGTGTGTGGTGCACTGTGCACCACCGTGCCTGCTGCCTAGTCCAAGAACCGCGGCTTTCAGGCCCCTGAGCATTCACACACACACATGAATACACGCACACACATACACACACACACACCTCTACACCTGCTGGTACTTTCCTGCGCACAAGCACAAGAAGACCAAAGGGAGGAAAAGGGGGCCAAAGAAAAATTAAATGACCTGCACGCGTCTTAATGAGGGAGGGCCAGGCGTCTGGCATTTACCTCAAACCATTTCTTCCCCCTGCTGCTCTCTCTAGAGGGCTTTAAGTCCGCCGAGCGTTAACGGCTAAAGTGTGGATTTCCTGTCAAATACGGGTTAGAGCCCAACAAAAGTCCTCTACGCTGGTACCTAAATAGGATCATTTCCAGCTGCCCCACTGAAAGGCACGTACACACACACACACTTGCATGCATTTCTTATAACCTCCCTATAGGGGATTTATAGTGTGTCTGTGGTGCTCTGTGTTGTCTTTATAGTGACCTTATTGCACCTTTATGGTACTTTTTACTCCAGTGATCAATGCAATATTCCTATAATAAAGATGTAGGTTATTATATAGTTGCATGCTGCAGTGTGCTCTATCCATTAGTATCCTTATATAATCTAAACATTATAATTCTTTACGGGGGCAGAAAGGGTCACCCTCTAATGTGCCATTAGAGTAAGCCATGAATAGACTCTTGGCACTGTATTCCCACCCATACCTCTTTCTCTCAAAGGGATTTTCTGAACAGCAGGACAAAATATTCCCTCAGTCCCTAATACTTTTTTTTCATTATTGCTGTGATGTGACTTTCAGTAGAGCAGCTGTGCATTATTAAATACAGTTCTTGCAGTTCAGTTGAGGATGCGACAACATCTCTGCACGCTCTTTGGCATCCCATCTGAAGAATGTGTTTAGCCAAATGGGAGGTGAGTGAGCAGAGACAAAAAAGATATGTTGTGTCAAAAAGACCCTGTTTGATGACCTGTTTGAGTATCTGTCGGTCTGTGGGGGGAGAGAGGGGTGTCTCCTGATATGTAGGAGGAGTGCACATTAATTAAAGAGCAATAAAAGTTAATATATGTAAACATCAGCCAAACATTTTCCAAAACCTGGCAACCTATAATATTGTCTTGGTAATAGATTCAAAATGTTCTATAAATGACATGATGACCATTAATGAAGCATTAGACAAACCTTTGAAATGGTCCCTTAATTTGAAAGTCTTGCCATGTGCGCTTGTAAATACAACGTAGTGAAGTTAAAATACCCCAAACATTACAAATACACTATATTTGTACAGTCACAAAGTACCATAAAATACCATCCAAACCAAAGGAGTGACTCACAATGACAAATGGTGATTTTAAAATAAAAGCAACTCACTAAAGTAACACAAATGAAGTGGTGAACAGAACAAGTAAACCTTTATTCTATTACGGTTGGCTTATTCTGGCTGGCTTGCTTGACGAATGGAATCTTATTGCTTAAGCCTGCATGCTTATACAACTATGCTAAAAATTCTTTTGATGGTTGAGAGAATTTGTAAGCAAAAAAAAAACCCGTATGTGTTTTCATTTACCCCAGATCAGCTCAAGGCACCCTTTGAAAAATGCGAGTACTGACATGGAGGCTAGATCTTTAAACATCAGTCAGATGTAGATAAATAAAGTTCATTCATGTCAATTAAATTAATTAACTGAGATTGCTGGCCACAATTTTCAAACGTGCTTATTAACACACAACTGAAAATAAGAAGTGGATTGCATTATTTCAACCCATTAATCTACGTACTTCAATAGTATTTGACTCACGCAGACATAATCTACATTATACTTTGGTTTAACTAATTGAATCTTTTTGTAATGGATTAACAGAATTTGATATTTAAACCAATAAAACCTCCAAAGTCCATTTCTACCCACTCACACTAATCACCAATATTTTTGCTTCATTTGTGACTCACAATTTATTTGGATGACCATAATCTTCAACTGTACTCCTATAAATAGATAGATACTGTAGATAAATACTTAATTAATCCCGGAGGACGTATCAATTACTCTCAAACTCGACCCAACACAAAAAAAATAAAAAAATCTGTCAAGGCAATATTAGTAATTTTATTAGTATCAACAGTGGCATCACAAGATTTTGAGACATAAAAATAAAAATTAAGACGCTCATGAGTCACATCCGCTTTTATTTTGGAAAATATAAAACCGGAAGTGGATGCATTTACTGTACAGAACTTGACTTTGATGAGGAGAGACGCTGACAGAGAGGAGACCAAACTCAAGTGAGGAGGGTTGAACCGAGGACGTGCGGCTTCTTGGAAAAGTGGCATCCGTGTGAGGAGGTCTTGCGCTGGCATCAGCCGCTCCGGACATCCAGACTGTCTCCAGTTCCGTTTAATCCGGATCCGAACCTGTTTTCACACTTCTTAACCATGAGGACAAACGTATGGATTTACCAAGCTTTGGTGTGCGTTGCAGTCACTATAATGGATACAGGTAAGATGTGAAGAGCTTTCTAAGGGGTGTTGAAAAATCTGGATGAGAAATGTATGCTGACCTCAAATTTAGACTCATAATAAAAAGCTTTCAATTCGTCTTTTGCTCATTTTATACAATAAAATGTAATCTGAGAAATATGCACAAGAGAAAATAAAAGAAAAACACAGAAAATTAAACAAAAATACCAGAAAAGTAGCCTCGGTTTTCGAAATTGATTTTTTTCATTCTTTATAAAGACTAATTAATCTATTTCTAGTTAAATGCTATTTCACTGAATGGTACTGATCTTGATTAAAGTCTCCTCTCAGACTGATTGCTTGTATTTCACTATCAGGGAGAGTCTCATTTCAAACGTTGATTCTGTCCTATAATAAAACTTTGAATTAAATCATTGCAGCCCAAACCAGCATCGACCCCCCCCCCTTTTTTTTTTTAAATTTTTTTTTTTTATTAGGGGCCGTTTGAAGGTCCCGTTATTTTGGTTTACCGGTGGCTCCAATTGCTAGGAAACCAAACAAATCAACAACCCGGCCTTCTGTTGCATTTAAAGTGTCTTGTGCACCAATTTCTGTCCGAAAAGTTTCTTCGTGCAGTGCAGCCCCAGCAGGATGGAAAGGCAGAAACTTCATCCAAAGCGCGCAATTTGCAGATCTGTAATACTTTATCATTGCACTTTCGAATTTCCCCCCTCCTGCATCAATAGGACGATGCGGCGCACCGTCGTGCCTTTGCAGACAGCGCACCCCACGGCGCTCGCACGACCGCCAGTCATTTAAACCTCATCCACACAACCCCCCCGTGCCTCTTATTTTATGATGCGCGCATTACCGTGTGGTTAAAGAGAGAGCCGCCCCCCCACCCCCACCCCCCTCCCAGCTGACACGCCAAAGCACTGAATTCACAGTTACCACCTCCAGGGGTACCGACCCTGACCTCTGACCGCCCTGCAGTTAGGGAAAGTAAAATGCCTTGTTGTCTCCCGGTGGGGAGATAGAAAAGATGTGTGCGTGCGTAAGAGGGAGGGGGGGGGGTGATTTGGGGTGGGGGAGCAACATCTGGCTGCTTAGCCCAGCTCCAAAGTTTGCGCTCATTGATGCAGATGTAATGTCTGCTAAATTCCTAGACCTGTGGCGCATCTTTAAGCTGCTACTTTTAAAAAAAAAATTATATAGCAAGGTTGTTTTTAAAAAAATGTTTAAATGATGTGCAAAATAACACATCTGACGATTTATTATGAAGAAAGGCTGGACCGATATTTTCTATCAACTTATTTGCAGCACTTAAGTGGAAGTTTCTGAGGAAGTGTCAGTCACTGGCCTTTCCTCACTACATTTTTCAACCAGACCCAAAATCTGAAAGCCGCTTCTGCTCATTGGATCTCGTCATGTCTCACTCTCAGCCACTGAGCACATTTTGTCATAATCTGGGTAAATGTTGGGATCTGGAGATAGCAGAGGTCTGACTGCAAGGAGAGGAAGAGACTAAGTGAAATCTAATTGAGCGGCCTGGCCAGACATCAGGGCTGGAACAACACATGTGATGAGTGCCAGATGTGGTCCAGTGGTCAAGCCCAAACATTAATAACGCGCTCTCCCCAAAAACCATTTTCGACCACGAGGAGCCTCTAAACGGCCCACAGTTTACAATATCCTAAGTACACACACAACGACCTGTGTCCGATCTTGGCGCTGGAGCGTGTAGCTGTAACTCAGTAGCATGAGGTTTTCCTGTGCAATTTATGTCACGCCACCCCTTAATTATAAGCTGAAAACTATTATAACCAAACATGTCATACTTCTAAAGATGCTGCTACAACAATCGGTATTTACAGCGGAGCTCCGTTCTGCTGAAGAATGGTCTCTTAACTTTTTCCACAAGGTTAAAAAAAATGAATGATTTTCACAGAGGATTGAACTTAAAATATGGGTTTGTCCTGCTTTTGAACCCACTTGGATCTCATATACATTATGCTGTGTCTTTGCAATGATGGAGTTCTCTTTTGATGTGCCTCTTGTGCAGAAGTTGACGCAATGGCTGAAAAGCAATTAATAAAATTTACACATAAAGCTTTTTTTATGAGTTTTAAAAATTAAAAGCCGTCCTCAGGAAATTGTGTATTCATTGCTCAAAATGTGTTAGTTTCAATAAGATTTTGTGACAGTCAATCATGAAAATCTGTTTAGTGAATATGCAATAATCTAACTGTTGCATAATGAAGAAAGTTGTTGTAATTGAATAAAGCTGGGGGGTATTTTGGTTTCCTCAAAGCAATAAAATGTGAGATATAATTTCATGAGCATTAAATCTCCAACCAAGATGCTGGAGTACATCAGCCTGCTGGATGGACATCATTCGCTTCTCTTGGCTTTATTTGCAGTTTAGCACCCACTGTGGTTTTAAGCTGAAGTACTGGGGTGGGTGATGGTGGGGGGTTGGGGGGTTGCAGTGCTGGATGTGGTGGGGGGCGTTCAAAGCGAGGCTTTGATCCTGGATTCACTTCAGATGCCTAAACTTGTCTGCTACCTCACGTTTCACCGGCGCAGCTGAAGCACAGACGGGAGAAATACAACAAGAACTACAGGACAGCAGAACTCTGAGGGGTTCGGGGCTTGAAATATGACATGTGATTCCACAGCAAGGATGCTAATGTGTCAATAAGCACGGGGCTTGAATCAAACTGTTTTAGGATGCTGCAGTTGACAGCTGGCTATCCACTTATGACAGCGGAATAATTTCGTCTCTGCTCCACTTCCTATAAGAACTTTTGGCCCTGGGGTTCTTGTTTCCTAAATTTCTGCAGGAGATAACTCAAGGATTTATCTTCATCCTTTTTTACAAGTTCCTTTTCAACCCCAGCACCTGGGCAACCGCAGAAAAGAGTCTGGCTACATCTCTGAGTATTTGAGTAGTCATTGTTTTTTCCCGCTTTTATTCACTATTTGACAGAGTAACTGACATGAAACAAGAGAAGAGTAAGATGTATGGGCATAGCACGCAACAACGGCTGGAGCACTTACTGTATTATAGCTATGTCTTTGGGTTTTATTATGTGTTTCCATGATATTGAGTCTATTTGTTGTTTGTTATTTGAAAAAAAAATTCAATTATTAGCTTTTTAAAGCTGATATTAAAGCCTTGCGGAGGAAAATGATGTCAAGTTAAAACCTTAATAGGTAAGTAATTAAGAATTCCTGCTTAGAATATGTAGCAAATAAAAAGCACAAGACAGGCAAAAATAGAAGACAAAATTGTTCCGGGTGGAGGGAAAAGTCGAACGTCACCTTCACTGTCAATCAAGCTGACAAATGGCTAACTTCATGTAGCAGCACTCATGTAACTTAAACACCATATGGGACAGATGGTAAAGATGAGGGAAAGACCAATGCTTAAGACTTTGGGCAGTGGTGTGGTTTAAAAGTTCGTCATGAAGAGAGTCACTGAAAACACATCCCCATTTCAATAAAGCTCAGATTGTCCTGTTGTATTTTTATAGTGGTTTGCATGAACGGTCTTTACAAGTCAGAATGATTCCCATATGAGATGCGTGTGGACAATATGGCAGGATATTATGGGGTGTTTTTTTGATAACAGTATAAATGATATGACAAAATACTACAAATTATTTTACACAATTGTCCCACCATAGAACATGTAATACCTAGAAAGATTGAAGCAGATCTCTCACAACAAGTTTGAGAAAGTTTATTTCTCTCCAAATAGAAATATTCAGGTCATTCGATGACAATTCCTGGATTTTGAGAGACTGTAGAAAAGACTGCAGAAAAGGACAATATCACAATTTTAGTCTTGTACAACATCATGAAGCCTTTTTTAATGATTTCCATGATATCTCCTCAAAGGATTTTTGACTCAAAGATGTAGTTGCTGTTGGTAGTCATTTTGCAGTCGCTAAAAACATTACTTTCACTTTCAGCTATGCTTGTTCTTAAATTTCAATGCTGCAACATGCATGATTGATTATGCTATCAAATGCACCAATGGAAGAACACAATATGTTACAACTAATGCTATGATATACACTTAACAAGATCAGGGTTGTCTTTTCCAAAACAAAAACCCTAAAACGTGCATTTAGTTGTTCTCATTTATTCCCAATTCTTTCCTTGCAGGTTTTAGTAGAAAGACTCACCAGTCTTTACAGAAGTATGAGAAGACTGAGAACTACATGATGGTTTGCACAGACTGCCCTCAGCCCGCTTTAGTGCGTAACAGCCGATCGCAGGAACACTGCGCCCGCAAGTGCAAGAAGGTCAAGAAACACTTCAGCTGCAGGTGAGTAACCTCTCCTCTCAGAGTTTCCCTGAAATCCAACTAATGAATTCATGTGGCGGTGTTCCCCTCACTCCTCCGCGCCGTCTGTGTAGACAGAGTATTTACATATTTTTGCTGTTTATCATTTGTTCATCTCTCGACTACTTCCTGTGTGTTTCCACAGGGCTTTCAACTTTCAACGACACAACAGGAAATGCCACTTGCTTCCCTTTGACCGCCTCACTCACGGCGTGCAGAGGCAGGCCAACGTCAACTTTACTTTGTATGAAAAAAAAGGTAAAAGTCACAATTTCGGTCTTTTTTCAAAGTTGATTTTGAGCAGTCTGGTGTTTTTCATTTAAGGGAGGGATTTACACGGGCGAATTATCTGTTCACAATTGCAGGTTAAGTTTCTCGTGACTGCTCCCTACCGTTTAAGGTCATTGGTGTCTCTCTTGACAATAAAAGTTAACCAAAGCCTTCACCCCCTGCTGTTAAATTACTTCAGTGAGAAGAGATGCATGCACAAACATGTGGCAGACCTAAGTGGAGTGTAAACAAAAAAATATATTGTTTATAACCCGGACGCAAAGGCTTTCCTGAACTGCAGGCTGTGTAATCTACCACTTAGGGATTTACTGCTCAATTTATGGAAACTTCCCCAAGTGACATTCAATGAACTTCTGGGAGTTGTCTGCTTTGAGAATAACACACAAACTGGGACACTGAATCGTTTGCCATAAAAATGTCTTATTGACCATAAATGGGCAATTATATTCCAGGTGGTCAAGGCAGTAGACGCAAATCAGCTTTTCATTGACCTGACACTGTATACATTTGCTCACAAAGAGTACACAGGGACAGCTTCTTCTAAAGTGAGAACATTAATGGATGTTTTGAAATTCTTTTTATACCTCTGCTCTCACTTAGAATATATAAGGGAGTGTATGATCGACACCAAGGACAACTACAGAGGGAGAAGGTCTTGGACGAAGTCAAACATCACTTGCCAAGCGTGGGCAGATAATAACATCAACGAACACACGTATGTTTTTCTATTTTTTTAAGGAAGAAAGTCAACCAAAAGTACCTTTTGTGGCACCGTGAGGGTGCAGCGTCTTGTTTCCTTTGCACTTCACAGGAAGTGGAAGGCGTTAATCATTTGCTTCTCCTCACCATGCTCCTGTAGATTTGAACCAGCAGTCTTCAAAGCCTGCTTGTCTAATCTCAAGGCTTCCACCATTTTCCTGGATGTTCCCACTGAGTCTTGGTGTGTGATATTGAACAGGCCTGAACAGCTGATTTATTGATGCTCACATCATCCCTTGCACCTCAGGGGTTAAGGAAAGGTGGAGGCTGAGAGCCGGGTGAACATTTGTTGTCCACTGAGGTTGTTTCCCATGTGTAACCCAAAGATGTTGTGTCTTGGTGGCAAGAAAGGCAAAGATCAGTGAATTTGGGATGATGGTTGTGTTACAGCCTCTCATTAGAAGGACTTGTTAGTTACAAAATACTTTAACTAGACAGAGTAACAAAACTTTGAAGGAGTGCAGAGTGAAACTAGTATGCAAAAGGGAGGTAGAGTACATTGAAAGAAAAGCCAAAAATTTATCGCTGTTTATCGATGTTTAGTCTGTTATTCAACTGAGGTTTCAAAGCTACAGGGATCCCCAACAAATAAAACACAAAGCAATGTTGTTCCCCTTTCTGTTCTTTCCTTCTCCTTTCTTTTCCCATAAGCAGCTTTTCATGTTAGGAATACTTTGTCATTGTTTATTTGACACATGGTTCCAGTCCTCGTCCCAGATGGCAAATGTAATGTCCAGCAACATCGCCCTGGCTTGTCAGCAACTTTTAACGTTCAAAGGGTTAAAGGGGGCTTTGCTTAAGGGAGATTTAGTGCCACTGTGGGGTTACCTAACATGGGACTGTCCCGCTGTGTAAGAATTACCGCCGTAATGAACCACACACCATTTGAGTTTCAGGTAACTATTATTTTCATGCTTGATTGATCACTGTGGGCCAGGGGTGATTTCTCTGGAGGTTTCCCTCCAGGAATGGGACTTCCACCTGTTGTCTATATTTAGTTTTGGGACCAACACTTTGAAAGAACTGTGTATTGATGCTCAGGCAAGCATGAAGAATGAAATGGAATGGAAAATTTCTGTTCATATGAATGATGATAGATACCATTATTCTCTCTCTTTTTTTTTTTTCCCGCTCCCACCCCCCAAAAAAATACCCGGAGGTGAGCTGACAGTGGGAGGTGTCAGCTCACTTCCAGAGCCCTGCCGAGGCACCCTTGAGCAAGGTGCCGTCCCCTTTACAAATTGCTCATTTGAGGCACACCAAGAAGGAGCTGCCTGCCACTCTACCTCCCCTGCATGTCTACAGGCCCCCTTGTGTGTGTGTGTGTGTGTGTGTGTGATACAGGGGCCTGTACTCACAAATATATATGTATGCATGCGTTTGAATCAGTAGCTATAGTGTGCGTTCTTGATTTCCCTTCGGGGATCAAACCAGTATATAAAATTAAAATTAAAATTAAAATTAAAAATTAAAATTAAATTTGTGCATTTCCACTAGATGGTCATGACCTTGTGTCAGGTAAGAAGCTACCATCCAACAGTATGTTAGCTTAGCTTAGTGGAAAGAGTTGAAATGCCTTGTCAAGTAATAATTTGGGTTTTTGAACTTTAGAGATTCAGGGATGCAGATTTAACAGCCGAAAACATCAGAAAAGTTCTCTTTTCTGGACGCTTTAAGGTCCAACATATGAGCTGCTGCACCTTCCTTCCAAAAATCATTACAAGCATCTTAGGATTCATCAAGCCCCTGTTCTCTCCTTTAATCTCTGAATATTTTATGGCTTTGGATGCTGTAGCAGTGAAGCGTGGCCATTCCTGTTCCATCATCACCAGGTGCATGCTCGCTCGACATTTTGCAGCAGTTACTTCAAGTCTAGATTTCAATCTCCAAAATCTAGCCAATATGTTTAGCTAACCCAAAGAGCCAAGCATGTGTGCATAGTGTCTGCCTGTGGCCCAATGGGAAAAGCCTTTGGAAGGAGATGAATAACTGGCCAACATCTGCTAGCACAACATCATTACGCCGAACTTGCTCCCATTCTTTTTCACGGACTCTCACCAGATGCAACTTTTTTTTTTTTTTTTTGTAAAGTGAGTAACATTGTAATTTCACTTATAAAATAAAGGTATTTTGATAGAATGTATAAATTATTTTAAGTTACACAGCAGATGTGAGATTTGGCACTTGGTAGACTGCTTTATTGAAGGAGAACAAGTGTTTTGTCGTAGTTTCATATATAAATGAAACTTTACTATGTGTCTTAACACTTGTATTTTTATGTAGGTGGGAGTGCAATCTGTAGCTTAGGACGTTTTCCTTCTGTCACTCTTCTCGTGTATGATAGATGGCTAAGATTTATACATGTTCTAGGTTGAATGATGTTATACATTAGTGTAGAAATCTTGTGTAAAGCCCCAGGACAGGAGGACTCCCCCAAGAAAAGAGTCATTGTGTAGTGCAGAGTGTTCAGACAAGCTGCTGAAGATAAAGTGGAATCTGGTTCTTCGTCCTTTCTCTTTTCTTTTCCTGTATAGTACATCATTTCACCTCTTTGCTTCTTCCATCATGATCAGTTTTTATTTTTTGTTTTAAGTCAGTTGCTTTATAATGCCTGTGTTTTTTCCACCAGTGGTGCATGTGCACAACTTAACCTCCCATCTTCCTTGTCTTTCTCCCTGGGTGGGAGGGGAAATGTGGTCAGCATGGATCAGGGGGTGCTGACATACCAGGTTTTCATCATCCTGCCCTGACAGAAGACACATTTTATGCACTGTCCATTTAGTAAGGGGATCCCTCACAGTTCCCCGGTTGTTACATCCCACATGTTTGACCAGCCAGGGTCCTTTCCTTATAGTCTTAACACCACTTGTTAATACTGATGTGTGCAGCCATTGACAAAGAGGGATTAGCTTTAAACATGTTCAAAGGCTGCCATCGAAATACCTGCTTGGGCTGCTCCAAGTGGTTCGCAGCATTGTTCTGTGCTGTTGGGGGTTACTGTAGTGTGACTGAGTCTGGCTGTTTCACACATGAGAGAGCTGGGATACGCAAGGAATAAGTAAGGCAATCATGCAAAAGGTGCAAATCTGCAGTAAAGAAATGGATCTATGACTTGCTTTTTCTGCAATGGGTCTTTCAAGAGATTGAATTTTAACTTGGTCAGGTACTAGAATTTCCCAGGAATAAGATCAAAAATTCATGTAAAGGCCTTGAATTTATTTGGATTGTTACTGAGACCACTAGCAGCCAAGTATGGCACTGTATACGCCACTGGACCAGCCAAGTGTGTAAGCACTCCCAAAACTTTATTTATACAGCTTACAGTATCAGTTAACACTTTCTATAATGTGTGTCTACTCCCCTGTAGGTTTTATCCTGATAGGTACCCAACACAAGACCTGAGGGAGAACTTCTGCCGGAATCCCAACAACGATCCCGGTGGTCCGTGGTGCTACACCACAAACCCCAATGTGCGAGCAGAGGAGTGCGGCATACCACAGTGTTCAGAAGGTAAGATCTTCTAAACATGACCACAGCGAGATTTTAAGCACTCAGATTCGGCTAAAGCTCTGATGTGTCTTTTCTCAGGGGAGATTAAATCAATTTTCTGTATCTTATTTACACTTGAGAGTCATAGGTTGTGTTTGCTTCAATTGCTAGAGAAAAGAAAGTTTCTACAGATGTCACTTTTTTTCTTCATAGAAGTGTGTATGACATGTAACGGAGAAGGTTATCGGGGCAAGATGGACCATACAGAGAGTGGAAAAGAGTGCCAGAGATGGGATTCGTCAAGGCCTCACAAACACCCCTTCCAACCCAAAAAGTAAGCTGCAAAGCGAATAATCACATTTAAACTTTTGTCTTTGATATAGCCATGACAGATGCTTAAAAAACCGACATTCAGGAGAAAACCTAACCCTTTCTTATGACCTATTTCTCTCTCCCACCATTTTCTTTTCCTCATTCATCCTCTTTGTCTCCTCTCTCAGGTATAGGAGCAAAGATTTAAAAGACAACTACTGCCGCAACCCGGATAATCGCCTTCGTCCCTGGTGCTACACCATGGATCGCAAAACTCCGTGGGAGTACTGCAACATTTCTGTGTGTGGTAAGAGCCTGTGTACTTCGGTTTTGTCAACACAGTTTTCTATAAATCAACTCAAGACAAAACTATTAACTCTGATTCATGAGTTGGTTGGTAGTTTTTGTCATTGTCTAGTGCCTTCAGTGCGGTAGGGAGTCTATTTTCAGCTGAAAACATGGACACAGTGCTGTTTATTACACATGTTTTTTACCGGCAGACTTTGGGTAGGTAGCAAGAGTTAGTGGTTTGACGTTAACAAGGGGCTTTGCTAAAAACACAGCTTGTTTGTTTTGTGGTCATTGCTTTGAGCACACACAGAACTTTATCCCCCCGCAGAGTCTCATTAGATTTCTGTTTACCCTGGTAAGACATTTATTCAGTGGTTGGATTGAAATCCTACTACCTCAACAGGGAAAAGTAAATACTGTAGGTTGTGTGTAAAGGACAGCAAGACATTTTTTACTGGGACCATGTTTAAATAATAGGGACCATTGCAATAGACGTAAGAATACTTGGGTGCCTCACATTAGTATTTGATGATGTAATACTTGTTTTAGTAGAATGAAAATCATGATATGTGCAAACAAAAGACAAATCACGAGAAAAAGATTTTTCAATTTTGTCATAAAGGCTCGTTGAAGGCTGATTTAAATTCTTGAAATTAATCTAGTTTCTCAGTGAATTCTTGAAATTAATCTACAGTTTCTCAGTGAAAAGAGTGCCGGTAGTCCTCAACCTACAAACAAAATTGATTCCGATTGGTTATACGTAAATTGAATTCTTCGTAAGTAGTTATTTATTAAATTTTAATCTATAATTGCCGTTTGCGGTCACTTAAATGCCGTTACTACTCTAAATATGAAAGTACAGTACTATGCCCTAAGACTTACCAGAAACAATAACAGGACATAAAAACAACACAATAAAATAACATACAAGTGCAGGTCATTTAGAGTTAAGTGATTTTTCAAAAAAGAAAAATCCATGGGAAAAAAAAAATCAACTTTCCGTCGTTTCACTCGACTTTACATCTGTCCACCACAACTATTGAACTCGTAAAATCATAGAAAACCGTTAAAAGTAAATAATTTTGTAATACCCCAGGTATTAACTATAACTGCGATGGAGATGGAACTCGCAGACACAGGCTTTATCCGGCTTTAATCTTCTCTTTACATAGGAATTCCCAAAAGAGACACAACTCCTGCTCAGAACTAACTCACTAACTCTAATGCCCCTTTCTTAAGTCTTGCGGACTTCAATTCTTTGAGTCTGACTTGTAAAGACCATTCATGCAAATGCAGCGTGTATTTTTTCGTATATCCGAATGTTCGTAAACAGAATGTTTGTACAGTACTCGTACTCTGCAGTTAATGCATTCCAGGAAGCACACACGATTAATGAATTCCGCGATAGAGCAACAAACTATTTATCATATTATTCACAGTAATTTAAATGTTTATGACCTCCCCCATACTGATATTAAACAACCTTCTATGTGTATTACCTTTTCCCACACTCTTATTGACTGTTTAAAGCACTTTTGTGTCTCACGTAAATCAGAGACTGACGGAACATAGCACACTTCCGGATGCCGTCAGCCAATAGAATGTGCGTTTGGTATCACGTGACTGCCTACAAAAAAATCTGTGATAAGGTGAATTTGCAAGCATAGACGCGCGAATGTGTAAGGGCACACTGTATCTTGAGGACAGTACTGTATATGTTGAAATCATATATAAGTGCTGAGGGACATCATATCCATGCTACAACAGTTACAAATGTTACCTAACTTTTTTTATAAAAACACAATTTTAAGCCAAGTTTCAAAGTACTAATGAATTAAGACAAGGTTTCTTTTTGTTTTATAACCTTATAGTTTGAACATCATTGGATCTTAGACTTATAGAACCACCAAAAGGAGTTATGTTGCAATTGTGGACATTTTGTAGCTCAAACAAATACAAATTTTAGTGAATAATGGAAATAATTACTATTTGCAGCTGTAATGGATCTAATATGTTACTATGTGTAAGTATTTTCAACATCAAATGCAAAACCAATATAATCTGAGTTATATGACATCTGACAGACTCCAACAAAGTTGTAGCTGAGATAACTTTTGCCTTCATACACAATATAACGTGATACCAAAGACAAATGAAAAGAAAGGTTAGACTATTGGGGAACTTGTTCATTTTGTCTTCGAAAGCTCAATGAAATATTACCCTCTGTGCATCTTAAAGCATACAGAGCATCTCTCTTTGTCTCTGTCAGACACATGCACACACATAGTCTACAGCACATGCTATGATTTATAGCGAGGGCGTAGAATCTGCATTTGTCCAGATGTGTGCATCCCTCAATGCTTGCCCTCAAAAAGATAAAAACCACTGACCTGTACTACACCGTGCACACAGACACTGGCATGCATTACATCAAGCCAAAGAATCCATCTTTTCCATCCGCCTTCTCATTTATCCTTCAAAACATTCCCTTTCCTCCTCCATCTTCTCCCATCTCATTTGTCAAAGGCTAAAGAAACAGACAGAACTCCAGAGGGGAGAAGTTGCTCCCTGTGTACTGCAATCCCCACACCGCTAAAAAGCAGAATTCCATCTGAAGATGTTTGGAATAGTTTTCTACTGGATAAAGTTGCCCCTTGTCAGATTGGTAGTGATAACTTTGGTTGGGCTACCATACACAAACGAACCAGGTATAGAACTGTAATGTTTCATTTTGAGGCAGAAATGCATCATAAATAAGATCACACTTCAGGTTTTAACAACATTTCTGAGCAAGTTAACCATCTGCTTATTGTTGTTGATGTTCCTACGTGCAAGAATGTGGGGAACTGCTGTTATGAATACACAGAAAGTTCCTATTGCAGTTGAGGGGTGTGGGGGGTGGGTGCTACTGTTTTTGATCATCTGTCTCCAGGTTAAACATGACACATTCTTTCAGGGATTAATATCTCCCTCATCCCCCCCCCCCCCCCTTCTACCTCACTTTCCTCAGCAATGTTCCTTGTGCCTTCTTTCTCATGTCTTTTTTCTTTCTTTGCCAGACTCTGACTCAATCGAGGATGCAAATATCAATGTGACAATATCCTGTGTCCAGGGAAAGGGCACAGATTACCGAGGCACTATGAATGTCACTCCAGAGGGAGTGACATGTCAGCGCTGGGACTCCCAGTTTCCCCACAACCACTCCTTTCTTCCTCGTAACTTCAAGTGCAAGTGAGTGATGTTGCCCTATCTCCTCTCTCTGTTGTGTCAAATACACTAAAAAGTTACAACTTAAAAAAAACAACAACTTGTTATCAGCACCATCATTTAAATGGTAGATTGTGTGTGTTGTAGAGACCTCAGAGAGAACTACTGCCGTAACCCTAACGGGGCACATTACCCATGGTGCTTCACTACAGACCCTAACCAGAGGATCGCCAACTGCACCCACATCCCCAGGTGTGATGCTGAGGCCATGCAAAAATTAGGTAAACTACCGAGCAATTTTTAGTCAAACAAGGCAATCACAGATTACAACATCCCAAGACACCCCTGAATTCAAAATTTTACCCTGAGTTACTTGCATAGGTGAAAGATCAACGCTAGTGCTCTGACCTACTTTCATAGATCAGAGCACTAGCTTTGATCTATGGTCTTACTCACACTGGCCTTCTCCCTCGTTTTTTTATCTTAGCTGGTTCCTGAGTGTACAAAAGTTGAAATTTGATCTTGACCTACTTTTCTCAAGGTCAAGGTCATCATCTCATTTTCATACCCTTTGCTGGTCTATCTGCAACGGTTGCGAAGACATTTGTTGGACAAACGAACGAACGGACAAACGAACAAACACACAAACACTGACAATTGCAATACATCACTGCTTTGAAGCAGGATGTAACCATCACATTTTGAAAAATCAACTATTTAAATGCCAAGGCATATACAGTGTGTTAAATGAAATTAGTCTTGTTACTACGCTAAGCTGAATGGCTGCTTGTTCTCGTTTTATATTCACCATCCTGATTCGAGAGGTTATCTCACTCTCAAGAAACAAGACAGGAAATAAGAGAATTTCCCCAAATGGCAAACTATTCCCCAGTCAAATTTCAAAGGAATGACAAATGTGAAATTTCCATGCTATTTCTTGAATAATGTGATTGAAACATATACCTAGGAATTCTTCAAAGCCCTTGTTTTCCTTACAAAGTGGACTTACATAGACATTTTTACAAGACTCCCATGGGGTTGCGCCACTTGGCAGCATTCTGCCAAAAGAATTCCTTTTCACAGAAGAACAAAAACAGCAGACTTCAGAATAGTGCTTGCTGCCATTTCCCATGTTTCTTTGCTATACATTTACACTGAGGAGACCACACATGTGACACCGCATCTAATCTTTCAGTTATTATTGCCTGTATTTTGATTCTGTTTAAGGACAGATATAGTAAAGCATGGGTTGCACAATGGCATTGGACATTAGAATGATCCCAACCACAAAGGGAAGCAAACATTTTTTTAAATTGATTGTGTTATATTTGCATCAATGAGAAAGACAGCAAGTACCAAATCATGTTTAGAGTCCTTTGAGAATTCCTACACAATGATTGCATTTAGGTGTCTGAGGACTGTCAAACAGATCTTTTTTTTTTTCCTTCTGTAGCTATTTAGTAAGTTGGTCAAGAATAACGTTATCTTGTTCTTCATCAGAGTGTTATGAAAACAGCGGAGACACTTACCGGGGATCTTTATCTATAACTCGATCAAGAATTCCCTGTGCAGAATGGTCGCATCACATAAACAGGTAAATAAGTCATTTGCTCCGTGTATTTATGCTTCTGTGTACTCATAGCCAAGTAATGTAGATGCTTTCTACAGAGAATGATATTTTTTAGCTGTTGATAATTGTTTGCTGACAACAGTCCCCACTGGCTTGAAAAAACTCACTTTTGTATGAATGAAGCTAAGCAGTGAAAACAAACAACAAAAGGAAACCAGGGGTTCCTCAGGGGTCACTACCAGACCCAATTATTATTCATCTAACTGATTAGAGGAAACCCTGAGGTTTCTCACCAAGTGGCCCATCCTAACGGAAAGGTTGTCCACTCGGGGGCTGTTGCTTCATGCTCAAGTCAGGCTGTTGGAATTACTTAATTTACAGGAATTTTAAAAGCCAAAATGGCACAGACAGATGGACATGTTCCAGAGTCGACCCCCGACCCCAGGAAGTGCTTTCTGAGGAAGACAGATCAAAGCCAATCAGCTCCCTCACGTAGAATGTAGCCAGCGAGTCTCCCCTGCTCAAGGTCAAGGTTCACCTCAGGAAGAACTGCAGAGAGCTACAGCTTGTTTAACAGTCTCTTGGGAAGCGGAATTGTCTTGAGCCCTTGACAAATTGTTGCCAATCGTTTGGTATTATTTAAATGTCTGTGTCCAAACTGCTATTAATTTCAGTGATATGTTGGATATACGAGAAGGTTTCATGTAATTCTCTTGGAGCTCGGAAGAGCATTGCAAAAAAGTCACATAAGTAGAAGTGAAATCGTTCCATAGGCTCCTGCTGGTCGAAGCCTTGCTGAATGCTTAGAGTGCATACTTTCATACTCCCATGAGTACTCTTCACGAAACTCTGATTTTCCTTCTACGGGCTCTGTGCTCCGAATGAAGAGGATTCATTGCACTATTGGAAAGCCAGAGTCAGACTTTCCAGGCATGCCACGGTTACTCACTGCGTGTATGTACTGAATGTGCATGAGAGTGTGCATGCAACTCCATGTATGCATGTGTTTGTGTTTTTAAGGCCGGAGAGTGTGTATATATCTTTATTGGATGTATCCCAGTGTTAGCTCTGATGTACTGTGTGCAGATAACAAATGAAACATGAGAATCTGTATTTGTGTGTTTTACAGTGGGGATTCTCACTCTACAGAATCCCATGTAGGGCTGGAGAAGAACTACTGCCGGAATCCAGACCGGGACAAACATGGCCCCTGGTGTTACACCAATCCAAATAACCGTTTGATCTGGGACTACTGCAAACTGAAACGCTGTGAGTGGCTTCAATAATCCTTGTCCCTTCCAAGGCTTTTCTCTATGACAATATACTGTATACATCTGTATTACATCAAACACGCTGCAATGCATTTTAATTGCATCCAAGAATTGGGCCTCCCTTGCCGCCTATTGAAATATTTTCTGAGCTGTATTTTACAGAATCTACGACACGCTGAGCAGATCGATCTGAACAGGAAGTCAATCACATGACCAAAATATATTAAAAGCCTTTAGTAGGATCACAGTTGCGTAACAAAAAATTACAAACCTTTGATAGTATGCAGCCATACTATCTAATGGATGGTGATAGCATAAAAATCAAGGAAAGTGAATTAAAAAAATCAGTTTGAATCAATACAAATTCATAGAAAGTAGAATATTGATATCTCTCTACCCTGTGTTGTGAAAGTGTTCCTCAGGCAAATATTGAAGATTTTGAATTTAGATTTAGAGATGTGAAGCTTCTCTGTCATCTACAGTATGTCTGTTTTTAAAGTCAACTGGACTTGTAGGAAAAGTTCACTATGTTCAATGCAAAGGTCAACTTGAGAGATCATAGCATGGGGAGTTTCATAGAAAGAGTTTGTGGCTGAAGCTTTGTGTTCCCCTGAAATGAGAGTTGTGTCAGCTAACAGCAAATACCAAAAAACTGTCTTTTAAAATTCTCTGCTATTCCTTTAACAGTTTTTCATAGCAATATGCATCTTGCTAGAAGGCCAATAGGTTATGTTTCCTGGGTATTGGGTTACTGATGAGATTGAAGCAAATGTTTGTTGAGACGGGTCACAAATGAGCAGGCTGCAAAAGATCAAATGCTGCTTTTACAATAGTCAATCAGAGATTTTGGTCATTGACGAATATCCACTCAGTTGCTAATGCGTCTTTCAGAATCTCTCCAGTTGAAATTTCTACCTGATAAACTCTTCTCCAGCTGTTTCTCGGGCATCCTCTTCCTTTCTCCCTGGAGGCTCCAGTTAAGGACTTATTGGGTGATATTTGTGGCTTGTTTCCAATCAAACTCCGCTTTCTCTTTCGAAACTGTGAGTCACCCATGCGGGGTTCTGGCTCTTTCCATTCCACAGGCCCACCGTACTCTACCAGATGTTAGGTATTCTCCCAAGACAGGTGTTAATGAATTTTGCAGCCTGTTTATTGCGTGTTTTGTTGTTCTCCATGTCTCTGATCCATACAGTATCACTTGGTGTTACAGCAATGATTGAGATGTGGTTGAAGCATTAAATTTTGCTGTTAAGCACTTCCTTTGCCTTGTGGTCCTGGCTTTTTAAGTTGGCATCTGTCTAGCATTCACATGTCAAGGCGATGTTTTGGACACCACCGGAGGGATGAATACTGACGTATGCATAGTTAAACGGAACAAGAAAATGTTTTCGTGTCAGCCAAGGACAATGTGGTCTTAATCTGTCACCCTTTCATCTGAAATCATTTGGATACTCACAAAGAACAAATGACAATATCTGAACATTGCCTGGCCAAGCTTGAGGAAATACAAAAGAAACCATTATTTCATTAGACTTGTAATCAAATATGTCTGAAAGAGATTTGGCGTAAGGAAGAACAGTGTCAGTGTGACTAAAATGTCACAACTCTTTATTGTAGGGTTCAAATGGTGGCTTATTTATTCTTTTGGCTGTAATTTCTTTTCCAATTGGAAGATGATCTTGAACAACAACCAGATGTTGTCGTTGTTGTTTGAAGAAAGACACACTGAAGAAGCCAGATCCAAAATCTTTCTGGCTAGTTCTAAAGGCAACAAAGAGCCTCTATCGTAGAACTGCAAAACAATGTCCATAATGTAAAACATGTCTTTCGTGAAGGTTTGATGTTTTGAGGAAATTTGTTTCCTGTGGTTGCCGACTGTTGCGATCTCAGAAGTAAGGTGCAATAAGGAAGGATGTCATTTTAAAGGACATTTTTTGTTTTGTGTGTCAATGTATGACCATTGGTTTGATTCCTTTACTGCTATGGGGCCTTTACTTACTAATTTGCTCTTCTTCAATTCTATCAGGTGGCTCAAATTCTTCAGTGACTCCTCAACCAAGTGGTGAGTATCACTTTTGCACATTGAGCCTTTACCAGTCTGATCTTCGTGTCAATAATTTGTACATTTCTGTTTTCACTCTATACATCAAATCCCTCTATTGTTGCATACTTGATGAAACAAATCCATTTTCTAAAATTACTGTTTAAACTTTCTTTTAAGAAGTAAACAATGCATTCATCTAACATACAACATGTGTCCTTGTTTAGCTTCATCCAGACCTAAGATATCATGCTTCGTCCATATAAATACCAGAATTGTTGGAGGACACCAAGTGCGAGGTACAGATGGAAGCTGGGTTGTGAGCATCCAAAGAGAGTACGTTATTTTACAGCTGTGTTATTGTGAAATATGACTTGAGCCTTGTTTGAACCTCAGAGGTGAAAATTGTCATCTTATTTTCTCAGGAAGGTTCATTTGTGTGGGGGCTCATTGATCAGAGAAGATTGGGTTTTGACAGACCAACAATGCTTCTCCTCGTGGTAATACTACCCCTTCCTCATTGTCTGATTCTGTTTAATTGTTTCCTTATTTGTGTCTTCCCTTTACTTTTTCTCTCAGATGTGTTTCTTTTCTTCATCTTGTCCTTTTTTATCATTGTCATTGTGAAGGATGTATCCCATTTAATCCCAGGCACAGACAGTACTGACCTCAGATATGGAACAGAATGGTTTTCCTTGAAGATCTGTTTAACTTCTGCAGTTAGTGTGTTGCACAAATCCATTATATATGTCTATATCTGAAGTAGTAGCTTCTAAAATGTCTCTGTACTTAAAGTGTAATGCTTCATGCATTGCACATGTAGCTTCAAGTTGATAAGACTTTTTTGTTGCTGTTACTCAGAATTTTGAAATGAAGAAGTTGTGACATCCAAAACTGAAACCTAAACATTTGATATTAGAAATATTATAAGTACTGTATTTAGAGAAATTCAGAGAGGGAACTGGGAAAGAAAATCTGGGTCTAAAATGTTTTGCTTTTTAATTATAATTTGGGGAAAAGAGTTGTTGTTTTTTTACCTTGTTGTTATACTTGTTTCAACCACCATAGAATAAGCACTTTACAAATTAATATTAATCCAGACAAATACATATGTTCTTACTGCCCCCTTTCTACAGTCAGTTAATCAATTTCAAATTGATATTAAAAGTATTAGTTAACTATTGGAGCAACAAAGAGAAGTTCACCCTTTTATTCTAGATCCAACTCCAATATTTTGCCCACAATGTAACTAGACAGATTTCTCATTTGATCTCCTCTGTCTACAATGCCGGAGGTTTACAACTTACATCCTGGTTCTTGTGGTCATCAGTGTTCCAGATCTCAAGGAATACAGTGTTCAGGTTGGACTGCATCAACTCAATCAATCGCAAAGCCACCCGAGACTACGCATCTCTCGCCTGATCTGTGGTCCAGAAGGATCCAACCTAGTCATTCTGAAACTTGCAGAGTATGTCCTCAACATTTCATTTCTGTCTATTAAAGAGCTGGAGTTCACTCAGTTGTGTGGATACATTTTTTTGTATTGTGACTGTATTTTCTGACTGTTATCTTGTATGTTCTAGTCCTGCCCCCATGTATGACGGTGCCTCCACGATTCATCTTCCTGTAAAAGAATGTCACATCGCCGAAGGCACCAACTGCACCATGTACGGATGGGGGGAAACCAAAAGTACTGCTTTCTTTCACCCACATGCCACGTCAATTTGCATTCAACCAGTATTCAAACCAGTTATACACATCAAACTTTCAACAACATTCTGCATGTTCTCTCTCCAGACACAGGGTCCGATGAGACGCTGAATGCTGTGACCCTGCCTATGGTCGATAACGACATGTGCTCACAGATCAAAGGAGACGCCGGGGAAAGCAGAATCTGTGCTGGTGGCAACCAAGGAGAAGGTGTATGCGAAGTAAGGATTACAATGAAATGTCTGCACCATGACGTATTAATATCGCATGGTGGCAAATTGAAATTTTTGGCATTATAGGTATTTGTGAATAATCTTTACTACCTGTAATTCACTACTTTCTTGGCATTGGAATGCTAGTCTGCCGTCTTTCTGATTTGTCGTTCTCAACCATATTTCTGCAGAAAGACAACGGAGGTCCTTTGGTTTGCCAGGAACATGAGCGCAAAGTCATCGTCGGCGTGAACATCCAAAGGACAAAATGTGCCTCATCGCAGCCGGCTCTTTTTGTTAACGTTGCTTTTTATTCTGAGTGGATTTACAAAGTGTTCAAACTTTACCCCAATGTGGAAAGGAACTGAGGATGCGGTGTGAAAATCAACTACATACGTGACCACAGCCTTGCAAAGGAAGGGTGTCTTTGGGCCAGCGAATTCCAATACCTCTCCAGAACGGGCCATGGGGAGAAATGAAGAAAATCACCAAATGGAAAGTGGCCATTTTGGAATTTTGCGGCTTAACATGTAATTTTACAGAGAGAATAGCAATAAAGCAAATGGAATCCATTCATTTACTTTCCTAATGAAGACATCCAGGTTGTTAACCTTCATGTCCTTTTACAACCCAAGTATCTGGCAGATGGACAGCATACAAATCCCATTTTTGACATGTTCAGAACTTCTGAACCCACGCAGATGAAAGCAATGAGAGCAACAGTTGTGACTTATTAACTCCTGGAATATACTTGAATATGGACATAATTCGGTTCTTGGTGGTTACTGCAAGTAGTTTTTGTGACTTGGATTTCCTGCTTTTTTTCTTGTTTTTTCACCACAATATATACATTTTTTTTTACCTTCAGCGCAAATGATTTGGAAGAAAAATTATGGAAATTCCTTCGACAAAAGTACTCGTCTAGCAATAAATTTTAGGGTTATGCAAAAATATCAAAGGACAAAATGTCAAATGTTGTTGACTGTTGAATGAAACCAATAGCAAATGGTCTAGGAAGAAAACATGCATGAAAAGGTCATTGTTAAGTCAATGTTATGAATGTTATGGACATGAAAAGATCCAATAGTAAAAGAGAGATTAAATCAAATTTGTAACTCCAACAAAGGCTTCAGATTTTTATCAGTCATTAAGCATATGGAATTACTGCTTCAGATGTTAACGTCAGCGGCTTTGGCAAACCATGCAGTGCTAATTGTGTGCAGTAGCTGGACTACTTTTTTCCCTAGTTAGCTGTAATTGTTAGTTTCCCCGTGAGAGGGTCTAAGTAGGCCTGAGCAAATTGCTCAAAATCTTGTGCTAACACTTGTAGCGTGAGAGAAGAGCCATGCCAAATATAACATGGCTATTTGGTCTCCAGTTTGGTGGAGGGAACTTTAGCCCCTGGTGGGCTGTGTGTGGTCAGTAGGATTTTATATTTTATACTTTTTATGCTTCATGGAAAGTGACTGCTTGTGTACATAACTGCAGATTTATTAAGTGTTTCTGCTGTGTTATAAGATTTTATAGGTCTTATAGATCTGGAGTATTATTGGTTCACTGTGTAATGTCAGATTGATTGTCTTCTTCGCGTCTCTGTTTATATTACGTATTTAAAGAGAGCGGCGGCTTTAAGAAGTAGTTAGGTATATTTATTTTTTTAAATCAGCACATGGCATCATCAAAAGAATTCAGACATTTCGGTATAGTATTTAAAGTTTTGCTTCTTCATTCTTAAGAGTATTTATGACCCTAGAATAACTAAATGTTTGCCTCGTACATAAACATGAAATATGTTTCATGTGGTTTAATGTTGAATTACTTATTGAAGCATGCTTGTTGCAGGATGAAATGGTCATACAGTCTGCCAAGAGTTGTATTTACTGTGCATGTTAGCATACAAGTTTGCATGTACAATGCATTAACTTACAAAACATGGTATACATCTTATCATAACAATATGCATCCATCTTAAAAGCATGAAAAATAAATACCTGAACAAAAACCATTGTTGTTAATATTAACTCAGATATACAAGTGAACTTTATTTACATAAATATATGCAGTATATACAGAAACATCTTTCATGAAGTGCCTTGCAATAAGCATCATCAAAATATAGCAGAACCTTAAGGAGCACACAATTGTTACGTGGCTCACCATATCTGAGCAACTTACAGAAAGGAGATGATTCTCTTGCGACTGTTTTTGATCATTTTTGAATGAGCTGAAGTTTGTAAAATAGTCAGATGATGGTTAAATTGATGACAAATGGGCCTTTTATTAATCGTTGGATGGAATATTACTATTCCATCTCATTTAAAAGGAAAACATTATTACAGAAGAGCAACCAAATGTAATATTTGTGCTTTTAACACAACATATTACTGCTTTCCATCACACATTGCAATTTTGCCTCAAGAGTGTCAAAGACTTATGCAATTTTAAGGCCCAGTATGCAAAAAATGTACAGCCTTGGCTGTAATTTGAGAACAAAAGCAATCCTCTTATAGCTTTATAAAAATTGCAAATAAGGTGAAAGTCTATGAAGTAACGATTTCAATGAAGAAAACTTCATCAGAGTCAGCAATCGACATGTGATTTTCTTTTTCTGTGTTGTAACTGTTATTTAATTGAGCTTTGTGTAAATAACCTTGCGCATTCTGTAAATGACAATCTGTAATTTTTTGTAAATATCATACATAAGTATTTTTACTTCAGGATTCCGTTTCTATGTTTGTATACTGTCAACTTTAAATACAACAGCTGCTATTTTGTGCTAGTGAGTTGTTTTATATCCTTTTCTTAGTTCTGTAGTCTTTCTATTACTCCTGTTTTAATAAACAAACAACTTTATATTTTGCCAGATAATGCGTGTCTTCTTCTTCTTCTTCTTCTTCCCAGTGTATTTTATGTTTGATGAAAGAAGCCAGCAGCACTCACTTAGAATCTGTTTACTTTTGGCAGTTAACTCCCCACGTCACTCTGAGCTACAAATTCTAGTGCGTGATAACTTGCATTAAATGGCTGAAAGAAGCAGGGGTCATCAATAACATTTAGAAAAATGTGGACATGATTAAATGAGATAAACCTGAGCTAGGATAAGCTTCTCAGCAGCTGCGAAATTTTGGGTTGCTCAATACGAGATTAGATGTACTTAGTGCTGCAAATGTGAGATATATATTTTGTGCAGAATGAATATATAGCTGTACAAACTGGTGGGAGACACGGATAAGCAGCGTCAAAACACGCCATTGCAATTAATAAAAAAACTGACAGGCTGTGAGATGATAAAATGGTTTTAGGGAGAAAAAACCAAAACAAAAATCAGTTTTTTGTGATTTGTTATAAAATCTTTCTTTTTTATTTAAGTATTTTTCTTTTTTATTTAAGTATACTTAAATAAATAAATGAATATTCATATTCATAATAAACAAGGTTATCTTTTAGACTCATGCTCTTGCAAAACCATGTGCACTGTAATAAGTCCCAGTTATCTTTTCTGTAAAAGGCTACAAGCTAAAGGATTTGTTTCATTTACTGCAATGTGTTTTATGTCATGTTACAATTTTGTCAAGGAACTTTTCAACCTAAAATCCAAATTGGTAGAACAAATACTAAGTGCTGCTGTCAAATATTGAAGCACAGAATGCTGAATTTGCGTCCATTAAGTATAAAACACCACCCAGCTTCAATTGCACTAAAGGTATCCAGATGATTCAAACTTGAAGAACTCTCCACCATCACATGGAGATGTAATTCATCTCTTTCTGACTCTGAGGCGTTTAATGTTGATATGTCATTTTTCCAGTAAGCTACTTCCTTGTCTCCAGCCAAACTGTTGGCCTTCTGATCCCAATCTTTCCTCCGGTGACCAATTATCAAGGAACTCAGAGCCTTGGTGTCTCTTTGCTGCACTAAAGGGATATAAAGGAACTCGGTGTCTCTACCCTGTTGCAGCCGTAAAAACTGATACCGAGCAGAGCAGATATCGAGTCATGTTTGGGCTTTTTGAAGCTATACTTTTATGGATTTCCTCACAGGCGTCCTGCTAGAGAGAAATCTTGGAAGACCATTTTAACCTCTTGCTGCTCTTAAACAAGTAGAAATCCCAAGAATATAAAGGAAATAATATCCAGGTCATCCATCCATGGATCCTGAAATGATCCATGAAGTTGTGATTTACACTGCTGTATGAATACACAGACATGCTGTAGTCAATCCAGTTAAAGTTACATTTACATATAGTTCTCCCATTGATGTTCTCGATTAGAATTTAATATACACTGTTTCAAGCTGAAATTTTATCGGCTTAGTCACACCTTGGTATGTTATGACTTATTTCCGTGACACTCACACAAATAAAGGTAATCACCATTTTTAAAGAATGTATTCTGCTTTGTCCAGCTTTATTAAACACTCCATGTGTCCTAAATAGGCAATAACTTTCTCTCCTTTACAAGTCAGTTTAGCGGCTTCATTTGGCAGTGTCTGATGTACTGAACACAAGTCATCTTCTAAATTCAAGGGTCTTTGTGTCATTTTTTTAAATTTCAAACTAATACTTCAAATGTTTATTTCTATATTACTCATTATTAATGCTGATTCAGGAGTGTTGGTTAAAGGTGAAGTGATGAGTGAAACTGGGGAGCATTTAAAACAATAAACAAGACAAAACAACATGACTAAAACTCTAGTCATCTGTCGCCCTCTCCTGGTTTGAAAAGCAATTCCATCCTGACGCACAAGATACCAACGTGAGACCAGGAGCCACACATTCACTCCAGGTACTGGTGTGGCTTCACATCACAGGGTTGCTGAGTGAAAAGCTGCCTCTCATCTGTCTGAACCTGGCTCCATGTTAAAGAAACTCCCTGCTGGCTCCAGCACTCAGCTGCAGGACGGCTCGATCTCCCTGCCTCAGCGGTCAGAGGAAGAGGAGTCCTCGTGTCTGTGTGATGATGCACCAGTGGGAAAGTGAATCTATCTCTGTGGAGATCCAGTAGAGTCCTGTCTGCCATGATCTGTGTCACTGTGTCATCATAGGGGTAAAAGAATGAGGGTAGCCATGGAATGGATGTAAGATGGTCAGAGTCTCCCATACCTACGCACAATATTGAAAGTGTCAGATTTACAAATATTACACTTTTAACTTTAATCTAGAAGTGTAGCAGTATATCAGTGTAAAATTACATCACAGATAATATACAAGTACGCACAATTTTCTTCACTGGTTAAATGCCAAACTTCAAACTTCAACATATGTGATGTTTAGACAGTTTGGGATCAATGAAAATGATCTGATATCGGTAGGTTTTTGCAGAAACTTACCTGTTTCTGCTGGGAATGAGTGGCCGCATTGCAACTTACTGGCAATGGTGTTGAATGCAAGGGAGGTCTCTGGGCTTGTCTGGTCAATTCTGGACACTCCTGTTTCCTTCAAATCATCAGAAACAGTCCAAATGTAACTACACAGTGTGTTTCTGACAAACAACAAGCCATTTGAAATTTCACAGTGCTAGAACTCAGGTCCCCTGGGATGGATTTACTTGGTGTTCCCAGAATCAGAACCAAGTAAGCTGAAGAGGCGTGTAGTTTGCTTTGCTCTCTGAACTGGAGAACAATCTGCTGCAGTAACCGATGTCTGTTCAAACTGGCAGAACACTCAAATCAGATAATAAAGAATTATTATCTCCTGAAACTCTCATGATTCCACATTTTGTATTTATCTTTGAATGTAATCTCTGTCATAGAATGTCTTGTTTTGAGCAATCTTTCTTATTTTTAATGTCTAATTTCTTTTTTTTTTTCTATGCCTCCGTAAAGGACTATTTATTGACTCATGTCAGAATGATTACAAAAGTAAATGTGTTTCCTCGCCTTGCCTTATATATTTGTACAAAACATTGCATTCTTGGCAGTGCTCACAGAGAACTTGCCATTTCCCACAAAGTTTAGAACTACAGTACATTGTGAATAAATGTGCATACTGGGGCTGATACTAGAAATCAGCAGTACAGACCTTTTTTTTAATTGTAATGTGTAATATAAATAATGACATATTTTGTATGTGTGTATGTATGACATTAAAGTCGTTCAATGACTGCAACATTAAAGTGAATGTGTAATTTAAAAAAGTAATTCACTGTCATCAATGTTGCCAGTAATAAACTGTAGTTAAATTACTAGATGATAACTCAACTTACAGCCAGCAGAAATAGCACAAAACTGAAACTTTTTTCAAATTTTTCAAATTTTAGACTCTTGTTCGGGGACAGTGTAAGGTTTGTTCCCCGATGTTTATTCCCACACCTGCTGAGACGTGACGCTGTGCGCCGTCCATGAACTCACAGGAACATCGCGTCTCTCCCTTTGATTGTCTGCAGGCGTTATGGGAAAACACAGGAAGAAAAAAAACAACAACAACTATGAGAAGAATTACTGTGAATGAGTGTGATCTGAACAGCTTCCAAAAACCCTCCAATCCAAGTCGGTTCATTCAGTCTCACTCTGCGTGTAGCTCTTGTGTTTGGATTCCCTCCTCCATTTAGCGCGTCTGTTTGAAAACCAGACCTTTAAGAGACAGACAATCATCTCAGGAGCGGACAGATTAAAATGCGTGGTGCAGTGAGAACATCTTGATGATTGAAAGTGATGACTATACCTTGATGGTGTCCTCGGGAAGGTTGATCTTTGCTGACAGTCTCTCTCTCGTGTACATATCTGCATACTGGTTGTGGAAGAATTCTGATTTGGGAGATATAAGCAGTCTAAGCGCATCTCTGAAAGAATAAATACGGTATAGTGTTGATTTTGAGAAATATTGAGGTTTACCTTGCTCTAGTGCTTTGCTTTGTTCCGGGGTGAAGGTCGTGCGGTTCCGGTGCTGGATACCTTTGGATCTCTTGTCGTTGCTGCACACTATCTCAATTATGTCTCTGTCATTCATTTCTTCTTGAAGGACAGACTCAAAATCTGCAGGATGCACATAAACATGACAAAAGCCTGGTGGTGAACCCGTGAACAAGGTTCATCAAATAAAATGACGAGGGAAATCAATCAATCAAATGAATCAATCAATCAATCAATCAATATAGCACAGACAATCAGCTACATTGTCTCAGACCAGTTCCTCCCAAACGTGACTCACCCTCAGTCCTGACGCGCTCGGCGTTCTCCATGAACATTGGTCCATGGTCCACGTAGATTCTTCTTAAAATCCGATTTATAGAAGACACCTTGCAGAGGCAGTGAGTAGAGAAAACGTCACTAAACAAAAAACATTTTTTATGATGCGTGAAAGTAGAATTTCAAATTTCAATTTCAACTTCACTCACGCTGGGAACTTTGGAAGTTTTGCATGTTCGCGCTGCTGCGAGCCGTTTTCGGATTTCCCACGCAAAAATAGTTGGATTGTCCCTTTTGTACTGAATGATTGTGGAGATGACACCGGGAGTGAGAAGCCTGGGTCGGCTTCCTCCGATGGTTTTTGGTTCCACCAGTCCGGTGCGGCGGTAACGACTCAGAATCTTGCTGACGCACCCATTGGACACCTGAAATACGCAGTGGGTTTCCACTTTCACTGTTAATACATCAAATGATCTTCTGTTATTGAGTGCCAGGATGACGCTTTAATCGACTTTTGTGACCAATGAAATGCAGTATTTGCGCTACTCTGCGTTAATATTGTGCGTACCCGAAGGATCCTGGAGATCTGACTCGGACGGACTCCCTCCGAGGCCAGCTCGATCATTTTCCTCCTCTTGGATTCGGGGAGAGGTCTGCCATTGAGAAACATCCCTCCTAGCTGGTTGACACTTCCATCACCTTATCACATCACAATATATAAATCTGTCTTTAAATTCTACTCATTGGTCACACGATTTAATATCTTACAAATGTAACAACAACAGACTTAAAGCACAATAAATGTAAAAATGAACCTTGAGTTGATGGATAAGAGTTTGTTCCACACATCTGTGTTGTTCCCAGGTTAGATGATGGAATAATCCTACAAAACGATACCACGTCACGTGGAGAGAAAATGAACTGTCCTGGTACCGTAACTCCACGTATCACTATTAAATTGAGGCAATGACGCCCTTCAGCAGACATTTATAGGCCCGCAGACCTCCACATGACGTGATGCAGTTACCTCAAATGTCAATATTGCCTGGATGCGAGTGTGAGGAATTATGGACTCAAAATGGGCCACAGTGTGCTTGATCTGTGCAATTTAAATGTCGCATTACATATAAGAATACTGTAGGTTTTTTATTCCGCTTGTATCAGAATTTATTTTAGGAATTATTCAATACAGATATCTAGTTATTAACAATTGTAGAGGGAAAAAAAATGTGTATTTGCATCATTGAAATGTATTATTCAGGAACAAATTTCCTGCAATAAAAATGATTTTACATGGAAAAAGACAATTTTGAGTTCTGTCATTGTGTACGTCGAGTATTTAGAAAAAAAATAGAAGAAATAAAAGAAACGAGGTTCCCATGTAAAGTCAAAACATATGACCAACAAAAACGTAACACATCATTATTGGCTTCTTGGTTTGTTGTCACATTCACCAACTTCAAGCTGTTGCATTGACCTGTAGAGAGAAGTGAGTTTAGGGCACCTTCTGTTTTCATTCCGTGGTTACGCCACATTTCAATCTTGGAGTCTTACAAATTTTGATTTCATTTAAAAAAAAATCATGCACTTTTGTAATGCGTGAATCAACACACTAGTATCCAAATTTTGGAATTCACACTGGTTTATTTTTTGTGCACTGGCCGCCATCAGGCACCGATAGGCAAACCAAAATTTTCAAATCAACACAAAATGAGCCTTTAACTGTTTTGCTTCAGTGAATGTTGTCTTTCAATAATAATAAGTTTTTATAGGAACTACATCATCCCCACCGGATGTCTCCCATCCTTTAGGGACGACCTGTGGTCACGTGACTTAAGCATCCTTACCCACGTTAAGTGGCTCAGATTAAAACGATCTCTGGTCTCTTTTCATAAAACAAACATTTGGCCATATGGTAAAGTGCTTTTGATAAACCATAAATCTACCATCCAGTCTGTCTTTATTACATTTTCTTTGAAAACGTGAACAAATAGACTCACACATGGGCGCAAGGATAGGGCCAATTAGGAGACCTCGTCTGTCCTGAAGAAGGAGGCTAAAATAACCCTCACAGATGTTCCTTGGGCTGCCAGCAGATAAAAATGAGTTGTAAACATGTCGAAGGGAAATATTTGACGAGTAAATATTAGCCCATGTGAAAATCCACACAAGGCTCGTCTTTTGGCCTGTTTAATGACTAATTGAATATCATTAGTTAGGTCCACAAAGATCGAAGTGCCACCGAAATAAAGGCTCAGATTTTAAAATGCCATATGGCCCATATTATACATTAACCACGAGTTCGTGGGCAATAATACTCTCTGTGCGCAATCAGACATGCTAGATAGAGGTCAGCCATTTTTGGACACCATCATCTCCTTGCCAACCGAGATAAAGGACAAATAAGGCAAGCGTTTTTATTTATTACCAGAGAGTTGGTGTGGTCCTTGATTTATAGTCCTATGCAAGTACAGTTTGTGCCAGGCGTGACTGATTTAACTGCTTAGGCTGGGTTGTTTTTACAGTGCCACATATTCCCGGTGCGTAAATTTTAATCTGGTCTTGCCAAATGTGGGAGCGTGAGTTTAAGTGGCTAAATCATGTAAAATAAACAAGCATACATTTTAGTAACACAGTTTTTGTCTTTACATCGCGCATAATACACGTATACCGATGCTTTTCTGCGTCTGTAAACGTTGAGGAATGTGAGTAATTCATCCGCGTAAAAAGGTTGCCGAAACCTCCCCAGTGCGCACAGAAGTGCACTGTGCGCAACGGAGCTTCCTCAGTTTTAGAATTCACCGAGGACATGTCATGCTCATATCCGTGGCCATGTTTCTCTGTATAAACTTTAAGACTACAAAGCAAGGCTTGACTTTGCAACATGCCATTGGTTTTTAACCGAAATTTAAGAGATTTATTTTTGAAAACTAACGGAATGATGTGTTAAGGTTAATTAAAAGCAGTCAACAATGGATATTTGACGTATTGAGGTTAAGGACTGCAGATTGAAGTTCCCGTATTTTCAATATTTAGAAAATAATACCATTAAATCTTTCATCGTCTTTTTAAACTACATTAATCGTTTGAAATTTCGTTTGTTTTTGCTTTTGTTTCAAAATCTTTTTATCCATTACTACCATCTCACAGGTGAAACAGCACACGCACAACGGGGATCACTTTGATTTCCATCCAGAGTTAAACAAGGTTTTGGGAGGGGGGAAAAAGTGCGCTGCCCATTCAGAAAAAGCAGAATACTGTAATAAACACGCTACTGAAATGTAGTAAATGTAGCAGACTAAACTATAAACACATAAACCGGTTAGAAAAGTAGAGCTTTTCTAATATTGTAAGGTTTGTTCATGAAGACTTCATCAAGTCTGACGGAAGTTGTCGATATTGTTATTCTCAGACTGTTAAATTATGCTATAAATACAGTAGTCTAACCATATTCTTATTTGATCTCCAGCTGTGGTCTGACAGTATCCCACTGCTTAACCGAACGCCCTTTTTCTAAACCGGAGGACTGTTGCAGCCAAATGTTGCCAGTCAGCCAAAGAGCGCGTAAAGTTGGCCATGAAAAGATACCAAATTCACTCCGAGGATTTTGTCACAAGTCCATGATCATCTTAAGCACATTGGGTGCCATGTAGCAGAGACAGACGCGTCTACCCAATCGGGAGCACACTGCGCAATCTTCATACAGTGAACCAATTCAGCCGATATTAGCGGGCATGCGTCACGTTGACTATTGTCCTTCATGCAATTTCATATCGTGCGTATGAAAATGTTCCTTGCATTTATATCGTTTGTTTTCAAACCAGTAATACGAATCTGATATCTTTTATTTTTCTAATCATGATATTTACATGTCCCCTAAAACTTCAGAAATAAGTGACTATTTTTTTCAAAAGATAACTGACAATTGCTCAAAAATTGGCCAAAATATTCCATAAAAATTATGGTACACAGCATACCTGGATCGTCCAGGCCCAATGTGGTAAGCAAATCAGTTCAAATAATATCACTGTTCAAACAAAGTCCATCCTGTTAAATTAGGTTTCAGGCTTGAAATGTATGAAATGCCACGCAGACGGCCACGTCTTTACATTTAGATACCAATCACAACTAATTGCATGTTTATATGTGCTAATAAGTCACTGTACATTTTAGGATGCAAGCAGGAAAGAGAGTTTCTTTGTTGCAGTGCAACTAGTATATGAGCCTATAAATAAATACCGACCATTTGTGGAAAAATGACACTGTTAAAAAGAGCTCCTCTTTTCAGGTGAATTTTACATAAATGGTCAATATGAGCCCAGGGCACATTATGCAAATTATTTTTCTGTCATAGCTGTGACATACAAGTTGTAAATTAATGCAATCCAGGGAACAAGGTACGTCTGAATGGTTTGATGATGATGCATCAGTTCTTGTGTTTCATGCATGTGTATGAATAAATCCAACAATCTTTGAAGTCTGCATAAATACATATACAGTGCGTGTTTTTCTCTGCTGATACCTCGCGTTATCTCTGCTTTCTCTGCCTGTCATCTCTTTTCATCACAGTTCATTAGTCTTTGCAAGTTGCTCCTTTTGGGAATTAAAAAATTCTAAAAAAAAAAAAAAATCTATTAAAACATCTCAAGGCAAAATATTTGGTTTCCCCTGAGAGTTTATGTTTTATTTTGTTTGTATAAATCCCATGTTTCCCAATTCACACGGTTAATCAAATACATAAGCTGCCAACTACAACTGAGCAGCAGAACAGACCAAAAGAAGTTTTCATTGGACCTAAAATCTTTCCATTTAACAAAGATATTTATTTCCCATATAAAACATGAGCAGCATGTCAGTTAAAGTTCCACCTCTTTACCTGGATCAAAAAGTTGCGCATTAGTTAAGAGAGTTTTTAAAGTTGCCCACGAAGTACGAAGTGTTACATCTCATTATTCGAATCTTGTGCCATAAATAAATTGAAAGAATTAGAAATACACGATATGTTGGAAAAATGCTTCATTTATTTATTCAGTGCAAAAGAAAAGAACAACTAAGCAATTAAAGTAAAAATAATTTCATTTATATGTTTTTTTTAACGTGATTTGATTTCATATATTTGTTCTCTGATTATACCTAACATTAATTAATGTATTTCTGGTAATCGTTACCATAGTGATACTTGATTGTAGACGTCCGTGTGAGGTCCTAGATCCGAAGGGGAAATTACCGAGGCATTTGAAGGCACCACTCTCTCTGTCAATAGCTTTACATTATGCTGACGTGTCGCAGCTCTTGCTCCGGAAGACTTTCATTCAATTTGTCCGTGCGGTCGAATAGCGGCTCCATTCGCTCCCATTCATTCTACGCATAGACCCGGAAAGATTTCCACGTGTGGCTGCATGGCAAAGTGTGTTTCCGGTATAACGTGTGTGTTGATCGGTGTTCAGCCTTTTTCTCTTGGCTTCCAGTAGAACAGTCTCCCACTTCAGTCCCAGATCCCTCACCTGGTTATCCCTTAACGGTGTTACATCTCAAACTATTGGACATGGCATCTGTTTCGGCACCATCTCAGACAGCCTCTTCTCCGGCTGCTCCTCTTCAAAGAGGAATTGTGAAAATGGTACGATTCCTAATACGAATATGTGCGCTCAGTGCTTGAGTTTAGGGATTCAGCTAGTTAGCTAAGGGCTGACTCTAACGAAAAATAACTTAATCGACGGTTGTCATACAACTTTAAGTTGTTGTTGATACAGAAAAAGATGCTAAAAGCCTGTGTTGTCACCAGCGACTGTCACTAACATTTAGCTCAATTGACCGTAGCAGCATGTCGGCTAACATTAGCAGCTTTGCTACTGAACTTGCTAGCCTGCTAATAAGCTGGGGCCATTTGACGTTAGCACATGTTTGCTGTGGTTCGCATTAGACGTGTGTAACCTAGTGTGTTGACACATACTGGTTTTTTAAAAAGTTCAGTACAATGAGATAAAAAAGTAAGCAGTAATAGTCAAATAGTTAAAAGATTTTTCTTTTATTTTTGGGGTTATTATGATTTGTGATCTCTCCAGCTATCAGCTTGCTAAATGGTAGCAATCACTTTTTTCCTCCAGGAAGTTTAACATGTTGAATATTCACAAGAATCTGTGGTCTGCGTTGCTTCTCTAAATTACAAGATCGTGTTTATGTGTATATATATATACTTTATATGTGATGTGACGAGATCAGTAATAGTAGTCAAAGCTGACACCGAAAAGGGCATCACGATATCATTTAATATTTCTCCCTATCAGCCTTTATTATCTTAAAACTTGACACATTATTCAACAGTCATTGCACCGGATGATGACCTTAAGACTTACACCCTGTGTAACTATTATCCATGCTGGTTAATGAGTTCGAGTCTGTGACAACACTTCAGCCGGAGTGCTATTTGAAACCAACAACGGGAAACTGACACGTAGCTTTCTTGCCCCCACATGCTCCCTCAAGTCCGTGTGGAGTGTTTTCTGTGTCCACACGTCTTTGATTTTACTGAATTCAGATTTCGTCTGGCACTTGGATCGAAAGACACGTTATTCCTTAGCCACCGAAATAATCTCAACATATGTTTTCATTGTATGACAAAAAGTTGTATCAGTGGAATGTCCCAGGTACTGTAGAATCACTGCTGTGTGAATGACATGATAAATATAATGTTGATTTAGACTTGATTTATAATCCTCATTCCTCCGGGATTAATAAAGTATCTATCTATCTATCATGAATATGTAATTATCAAGGAACAACACTTTTATTAATGCATTTGCAGAGGCGGTGTTTTTAGAGCTTCTATTACATACGTGTGAGAAAGTTGCACTCATACAAACATATTGAGAAAACTTTTCTTGCTTTTTGTGAAGGAATAAGCACAGCAATCTCCATTAATACTTTTTCGACTTTCATCAAATCAGATAAGCAATTGTCTTTGATTTGTTTTGCACACCACATGCGTTTTTAATGTGCCCTCACCTAATACCAACAACTTTATGCCTGGCAAAAGGGCATCTCACTCAATTACTGTAATAGCCATGTAGTACATGAAGTCATTTGGACGTGATGTCAACTCGGAAGCGGAAGTGCGTCTTTGCCTCTTCCCTTACATATGTATGAGGATACTGCAGCTTCTTTTCTGTTTAACGTATACAATAGTAGTTCGAAGAAAGACTTTATCTTTCCCACATCTTAGATCAACAGCCCACAGTGATGCACTCCACAGACACCCCGGGGAGTCCGCTGATAAAAAAGTGTTTGCTCAGATTCGTGTAAATGCCTTGGTTGTCAAACCCAGACTAGGTTATCTTTTCTTTCTTTCTTTTTTTTTTATATTTTTCTCTTATCTACGGCCATAACTCTCACCTAGAATTTGAATGAAACTATGCCACCAGGACAACATATAATGTAAAATTGTTTTATTCAGTTGCATGATTTTGCATGTTCACATCTAATGTTATGATATAATAAAAATGTTGCAACAAGTTTGCATCTGCAGAAAATTAAATTATTTGTTTGTTTTTTTGTTTACTGCTCTTGTTTCACCAGAAATAAAAGTAATCCACACTTCCCTGACAGATCTTAACAGACTGTCACATGCTGCAATGCAAATGAAAACACAATAGTTTACTCAACGTGTTTGTGTGCTTTTTGTCTGAGAACTAACCAATGACTTCTTCATTGTCATCATATATTTGTTCTGTGTTTATAAATTGTGAATTACACAACCTTGTGATTAAGAGATTTCTTTATTTTATTTTGCCTTTGGCGAATAAATCAGCTAACAATCTTTATCTTCATCTCCCCAGGTTTTATCCGGCTGTGCCATCATTGTCCGGGGACAGCCTCGAGGCGGCCCGCCCCCCGAGCGTCAGATCAATCTCAGTAATATCCGAGCCGGAGCCATGGCCCGCAGAGCTGCTCAGGGCCAGCCTGATACGAAGGACACCCCCGATGAGGTGAGTGTCTTTGTGTCCGAGTTTGACAAATAGAAATTTCCATTTAGAGCTTTTTTTAAAAAAACATTGTCATCTGGTGTCACCTTCTTCATTTCCATCCATAATGTATGAGATAACAATAAATATGCATTTTATTCACTTAAAGTTATTTATTCTTTGGTTACTCCAAATAAAAATATAACTCATCCAATCATTTGCGACAAGCTTTCGATTTTAAAATGAAGATTAATAACCTGTCTGTCTGTATTGCAGCCATGGGCCTTTCAAGCCAGAGAGTTCCTGCGGAAGAAGCTCATCGGCAAAGAAGTGTGCTTCACCGTGGAAATCAAGACCGCTTTGGGCAGGGAGTACGGCATGGTGTACCTGGGGAAAGGTGAGCCGACCATCTTGACTTCTATGATCATAATCAGCTTAGAACTTTCCCCAAATGTCTTCTATCACACTTTAAGTTTGCTGTTTGTCCTGCAGTGTGGAGGAATGTCCAAGATATGCCTACTGCTAGCTTTTTAGCATTGGAACAAATTTCTTACAATGAGAATATGAGGCGGCAGTGGCTCAGTGGTAGAGCGAATCGTCCAATGTTCCAAGATTGGCGGTTTGATCTGTTACCTGACCGTAACGATGCAGTTACAACTATACTGTCCTCTCATTTTAGACATGAGTGGTGAGAACATTGCTGAGTCCTTGGTGAGCGAGGGCCTTGCCACAGTCCGCAGAGAAGGAGTCAGAGGGAATAAGTAAGTTTTATGCTATTTTTTGTTGCTATTTTTGGTAGAGTCAATCAAAATGTTCTGTTAGATGAAACTGTACAGATATATTTATTCTGAAGCAGTGGCTCATCTTTAGGATTTCTAATTGTTCCATGTCAGATTATGTGCTGCATTTGTTCAGCTATGTTGGCAGGAGACTGATATGATATATGATTTTAATCCAGATTAGTTTCAGTCACTGTGGTTTAAGGAACTTGAGGCGTCAAAGCTGCTTTAGGTTACACTTTGTTTCACAGCATTCGAATGCAATGAAATTTGGCAACGATCTGTAATCTTCTGCTTTTTAGAGCTTATATCAGGTCAGCACTGATGTCTCTGCCGGGGTGATGCAGTATATACTTAAGTCCTCAACTTGTAGACTGTAAAGAATGGAGATAGAGCTGTAGTGTCCCAGATGGTGGCACTATTGCCCCGCTGTTACAATTACATCTCACTGAAACCCTTCTCTGCCACATTGTCCTTGCTCAGTAATCCCCTAAATACACAAGCATACCAAGAGCTATATGACAAAGTAGTGTGTATTCTCCCAATGGCGGTATTTGCACATTACACACATTACAAGCAATTTGACTCATGCTGCTACATTTATATCCTTCAACATGAATAGAGATGATGGGAGTATTTTGCAAGTAATGACTGATTCCAACCAATCTGTGCAATGGCCCAGAACAACCACTAATGTAAATGATGCTTTAAGTGTAGGCGAGCATCGTTTGGCCTAAGGGTGGTGGGGGTGAGGGTGGTGGCAGCCCATTACTCAGTATGTACTTTAGGCCTTTCCCGCAATCCCCCAGCAACCGGTATCATTATGTCCTGTGACTGGACACGCTGATCATAATATTACAGTGATGTGATCATAATTATGGTGATATTGTAACGATGAGAGATTTACACAGGGCAGTTGTGTTCAGAGGCTGATTGTGTCATAAATGTGCGGACTGGAGGTCAGTGCTCAGCAGTGCATCAGAGCAGGCTGGGGGACAGTTGTCTGGGGCTGGTTTCCATTGGTAATTTGAGCAAGATTGAACACAATGTCACACCACATTACAACCATATTACCTCTAGGAATTGGGATTTGCGATTTAATTTCAGCTAAATAATGAAACAAGCATGCATATTTAACATTTTATTGGTGGTATTTGCTCAATATGGAGCAAATTCACCTTGAAGTGTCACCTTCAGATAAAGGCTTGCCTATAAAATAACTATGGGTAGTGTATTTTTTACTACTGTGTCGTTATTGGTTTTTACATCTGTAGCCAGCAGCAAGTGACAGTAGCACAGAAACGGTATTTCTGAACATATTGATGTAGTTGGACCTGCAGACTGTGTATCCAAACATTTCAATATCAGCTATTCTGTATTTCAAAGATTAGGCTACTTGTTTGGCATCTTGATTTATGTAAATGACCCCCCCCCCGATTTCTCTCAAACATTTGTTCTGTGATTTATTTTGTTTTCCTCTAGCATTTTCTGTCATATTGCGGCTGTCAGCCTTGGATCTATATTAAATAAATCACATAGATGAATGTTTTTGGTTCAATGTTGGGGCATTATCATTTGACTGAGTTTCACTTGAAATTGATGAGGCGTAAGAAATGTTGTCCTTGGTGGTGAGTCACACGGTGATTGGTATTGATACATTCATCAATCTCCTCTTATTCAGTCCTTGTATCTTAGTTGCTGTCACTCAGAATGTTTTTTTTTTCTTTTAAAAAAAGCTTGCTCCTTTCACTGAGGTGGTGGACCTTGAAAGTTAGATGACATCATGTTACAATTTACTTAAAAAAAATTAAAACCACAGGCAGGGATTTTGATGAAATACCTATCAGAGCAGAAGATAGTCCCGAATGAGGGTTGTTTGAAGGGTGTAATATCTCAAGAAGTGGAACCCTTCAAGTTAAATGCACTGGGGAACACGACAGCACGGCTTCGTCTTTAAACTGCTACAATGGCTAAGAGCTAACACTCAACATTTTATATCCGTTTAAGTCATTTTTCCATTCACAAGGGCAACTGTATAGTCCTGAAATATGTGGTCAAATAAATCACATTTTGAAAAGTTTGTCTTTGTCTTCTCTGGTAGTTTTGCTCAGCTTTGCACTTCCTCCCCTGTCCGTTTTCTGTTATTTGAAGCTATGTGTCGGTCAGAAGGAGTCGCTGACCTGAAAAGAAAGCAGTCTGTTGGGAGACATGGATAAGTTGACTATCATCTGCCTCCGCACATGAATCCATTTTTCAGTCTTTACAAATCTCCGTCTATTTCTTTGGTCTTGAGATATGTGCCCTTGTTGACAGTGTTGTTGGTTTCTCTCACTATCTTTGAAGCTTTCTGTTTGCTGTTTAAATTCCAAATAGCTTAAATTGACCACTTACAGAACTTTCCACCAATTGTACCAATTGTTGCTCAGTAAGAAAAGGAACTATTTAAATGTGAGAGATGATGATTGTAAAGTGGGAAAAAACAGAACTTGAAACAACTTTCAGAAACATATCCAAAAAAGTCCAGATTTGGTACACGCTGCTGCTCGACAGGATCCGTGTTTACTGATGTGGTGTTTTAATCAAGGCAAAAAAAAAAAAAGCTACTTCTCTAAATTCTAGTTTCAATTGCTACTGCCATATCAATGTGGCGGCCTTTTTCTTATCGGCAAAAGCAAAAGCCTGTTGGCCATTTGAAGTAATGAATAATTAGAGTTGTACAAGGCCTCTCAAAAAGCGTCAGGCTGCACAATTTGCGGAGACAGCACCAAATTAAGGCATCTGTAGCCAGCTGCTTGGCTGCTTTTGAAAGAGCCGTCAAACCCTGTTATTGTCCCCTCGCTAAATGCTCTGATACATTTTTGTTATAGCATTTATAAACTGTTTTTTCAGCCGCTTTCCTCTAAAACAATAGTGTAGTTTGACAGGACTTTATACAGCACTTTATTCAGTAAAGCTGAAGCCTAACCAAACCCTTACTTACACAGCTCTGATCTTTTAATAAGCACATGTGTGTGTTAACCATTGACAGTTTTGTTCAGCTGCAACTATTACTATAATTTGATGAATTCTAATGAACCCAACATCATAGCAGTTAAAATTCTTTTAGTAGTTGTTTTTACTGTTGTTCTTTTCATTGTAATCTTTGCCTGTTGGGACAAGGCTTTTGGTAAAACAATGTTTTAGCACAGCCCTGGGTTAAAGCGATTAGACCATATTTAAGTTATGACAAAAACATTATGCTCATTAGCAATGGTGACTTTCCTTGTCTGACTGGTGAAATTAATTGCACCCTTTTAACAGGAAGTGCTTGGATTTTTATTACATGTTATACATCTTAATTGGCCCTGAAGGACACGCTGCTCTTTATAATGTGTTTGTAACCTTGTTACCTTAAGGCAAATGCACATTTTGAACTGTATTTTTATTTTTCCAAAACCTGGTTATGAACCATCTGTCAACGCATCAAGATCAGTGTAACTGAGCTGAAAAGCATCAGTAGGAGGCCGTGTAATAAATACCTCAGTACATTTTTTAATACATTTTGAACATATTGCCTCTGCATGTTTTGTGGTTGTTCTCCTATTGTGATATAATACTTTCCTTCTGTTTTTGTGTTCCAACAGCCCAGATCAGGCCAGACTCTGTGAATTTGAGGACCAGGCTAAGGCTTCCAAGAAAGGCTTGTGGAGCGAGGGTGGAGGCCATCACACTATCCGTGACATGAAGTACACCATAGAGAATCCTCGCAACTTTGTTGATTCCCTGCACCAGAAACCCATCAATGGTAATGAGTTTTTAGAGGGCAATCCAACATCTATACTGATTCTCTCATTCAGAGGTGATGATTGTTCTTGGAAACAAAAGACATATGACTCATAAAAACAGCCTACTTTTCTACCTAAGGACATGTCATGTAATGACAGTGTATCTGACCCAACCCAATCTGTAATTGGCCACTCCGTTTTTTTCCCCAGGTGACTGACATCAAGAGTAACTCTGCTGCTTTTGCTCTTCTTTGAGTGAATGGGAAAATGAACATGTGAAGGCAATTTCATGCTTTTACTTCTTGTTCTTGGGATTCCCGAGAGACATTTGGTGGAAAAAAAAAAAAAATCAAAGGCAGCAATCCAGCTGAAGCATGCCTTAAATATACGTTGAATTGCTGTGGTCGGGAACCGAAATACCAATTTCTCTCTCATTTGCTTGCTCACACTACAGTTAGAAGCAGGAGGTACATAGAGAGTGAGAGGACCCATCATCAAAATACCATTTAGAAGTGAGGGCCTTTCACACAGGTGACTCACATCCTGTTCAATTTCTTGAAGTACTTTAGAGGTCATGACGACATTTAAAAAGCTTTCTAAATAAATTGACTCTGTCTGGAGTGTTGATGCATTGCTTATAGCGTAGTCAAAACTTTAAAGTGATACTCAAAATCCTATCTTTTGGAACACAAAGCTATTAGGTCCGTAGTTTTGAAAGATGGATACCAAAGAAAGCATTAGAGCTGTGTGGGTTCCTTCCTTCTATTCCTGTGTGGTCAGTTTATGATAGATGGTATCTAATCTTCCAGTCCCTTATCCTGCATTTATAAAATATATTGGTATACATAAACACTGGTATGAGCTTCCAACCCGCAAATAAACTAAGATGTGTGTATGATCATCCTGATTTAAAGCTCTTTCCCCTCAAGCTGCTTTTTATAATTTGTTCTCCTTCCTCCTCGCCAGCCATCATCGAGCACGTTCGTGACGGCAGTGTTGTTCGTGCCTTGCTGCTTCCTGACTACTACCTGGTCACTGTCATGCTATCTGGAATAAAGGTACCCCCTCCCCACCCCCAATTACTTCTCTCGTAGATCTGAAATATGATCTGCTGAGTTATTTTTCAGTGTTTTTTTTTGTATTTTTGCTGTATTTTCAACAACAACAAATAAATAGTGATCAAATGCCAAACATGTCAATGTCTTGACTATGGTTTGACTGTCTCCACCACAATGCACCTGTAATTTTTCAGATGAGTGTTAGAAAAGCATTCAATTTAGTATTTTAAAGTCCACATATATTCTACCAGCATCTCAAGCTCCATTTCTCCATCAAACTTCCCCGCTGTTCTTTTTGTCCAAGCTCAGCTTTGCCAATGTGCCACTCAAGATAACTAATCTTCCTCTTCCCCTCAAAGAGGTTGCATTCATTTTGAGTTGTACATTCTCTGTCTGCCTGTCTCCTCGGTGCACTTGTGTTTATACCTGTTTGAGGTTTTGTCGCATTTGGAGAATACAGATACGTAGTGGATACAGCAAGGTGGTATCATTTAATGTGGACAACAGTCATGCACTGGAAAAAACAAACATTCTGAAGGCCCTGCTTGACTGCTGGGATTTGCAGTAGATAAAATATGTTCTACTCTCTTCAATTGAAGACATTTTATCATGTTTCCCAATGCTAACAAAAAAAGCTAAATTTCAGTATTCTGATAGTGAAACCTTTCCTTTTCTCCAGTGTCCCACATTCAGACGAGAAGCAGATGGTGGCGAGACGCCTGAGTCATTTGCAGCAGAGGCCAAATTCTTCACAGAATCCCGTCTTCTGCAGAGGGATGTTCAGATCATTCTGGAAAGCTGCCCAAACCAGAACATCTTGGGAACCATCCTTCATCCGGTAAAGACACGCGACTGTCCTGGTGGTCGAAATGTCTCAACATTTCAGGCTGTCATTACTTGTTTTATTTGTGTGTTTGCCCTTTGTGTCAGAATGGCAACATAACAGAGCTCCTGCTGAAGGAAGGATTCGCCCGCTGTGTGGATTGGTCCATGGCCGTCTACTCTCAGGGAGCCGAGAAACTCAGAGCTGCTGAACGGTAAATGGATATATCTGATGTGGGTTAGATGTTTTCAAAGGGGTTGTACAATTGAATGATCTTCTGGGTAGACATTTGTAAAAAACAAACTTTTTATTAATTAAAAAGATACATTTAAGAACCCAATTTAAAATATGCTTTATGTGTGACTAGAAATAGCTGATTCGATGCCTTATGAAATCTAAAATATACTCATAAATGTTCATTCCCTGTCATCAAACAATTAATCAATCTTTATTTGTTATCTTTATTACTTTATTTGTATAGCGCTTAAGCACATCAACAGACATTTCAAAGCGCTTTGACAGAGGTATCATCAATACCTCAATGATAACAGGCTAATATGTGTTGGATTTTTAGTTATGATAATGAGCACTTTTTGCGTTATTACATCTAAATTATTATTTATTTCAACATTTGTTTAAACGCTTATCAACTTATTGATGAAAATGATCTGTTTTTTCTTCCTGACCAGATCTGCTAAAGAGCGCAAAGTCCGCATCTGGAAGGACTACGTGGCACCCACAGCAAACTTGGATCAGAAAGACAGGCAGTTTGTAGCCAAGGTAAATCTTGAATTGACTTTTGTAATCTCTGTCGCGTCTTCAGGAGGCATTTCTTTGGACCTTTAACTTAGTGTCCTTCAATTTGGATCATCCTGCTGCCATTGCAAGTCCTCACTTATCTTTAAAACTTGGCAGACATTATTCATCATGAATAAGTCTCGCATTCAGTCACAAGGGAAAGGCTGGTTGCTTTCCTTTCCTCACTTGATGTCTTGTGCTGCGTTTCCATTTTCTTTCCAGAACTGACAAAAAGCAGAGCCAATTTGAGGTGTCTAGTGAATTTTATCCTCATGACACCTTATTTTTACATTTGCACCCTCCCGTTCCCACTGAATTAAAGAAAAAAAAAGAGAAGAAAATACCCTTTACCAAAGGTAGGAAGAGAAATGCTTAACAGCAACCTTAAAGCACTCCCCAGTCAAATTAGGGCCAAATTGCTTGAGTATGCTGTAGCAGCAGTAGCGAACGACCCCCAAAAGTCAAGAACCAACGATATTAGCTTTGGAAGTTATTGGCTAGAACCTCAGGGGAAAATAAATGTCCTTAATATCTAACACAAAGGAACTGTACTCTTTCCCAGTTGTCAGAACACATTACTTCAAATCAGGTGAGATCAAGTCTCTTGATACATTTTGATAATTCAGTCTTACCGTGAGGTGACACATTATAGTGTCCGAGCAGTAGCTGTAACACAGTAAAGCAACTCTAGCCTTACAACATCAGTTTAAATGTGATGAGTTGCACCACACCATCCCCTGCACTTCATATATTTTTTCCGTGAATGGACAAAAAAATTCTTTAACTCTAAACTTTGTCTATTTTGGCTCTCTTCAGTCATTGAACTTTTAGATCCGGGAAAAATTATTAGCTGGCCTCAGGGTTGTATAATGGATTTTTCTTTTTCTTTTTTGCTTACAGAATGAGTTTGATAAACTGCACATGGATAAAGAAGGTGCAAAAAATAAAATTATGTGCATGTATACATTTTTTTTTGCCTGAGTCAGAGAGACGTGGCTGGAGGAAGGATAAAATATTTAAATTATCTGTGTGAGCTGCTCTTGGATCTATCTGAACCCTCTCAATGAAAGACGGTTGGATGCAGGCGGGGATGGGGGTGAGGGGTGCATTTGATGGTAAGCTTAGCCGTGTGTATTTAAAAAAAAATAAAATTGAGGCAGAGAGCTGAAGAAGAACTTGTGTGCGAGAGTGTTGAGTCCAAGGGGAGGACAGATTAAAGGACATAAATGAAAGAACAAAAAACAATCATAAACAAGGATCCCTGGGACAGTACATGTCCTCTATGGTTGTGCCCTGCTTATTACCCCAGTTCAATTCTGGTACACTTTCTGATCTCCGTTGGACTCTTTTCTGTCTTCTCGCAAAAGCTGCAGCCCAAAGAGACACAAAGTAGGATTTCTCTGTGTCAGCTACTTCTGTGTTTGTCTATTTAGGGAGTAGAAGGCCATCAGCATCTCTTGGGATGCCACACATCAGACCAAACCTCAAGAGATGAACAACATTTATGTATTGTGTTACCAAACTGAAATCTCTTTCAATAAGACTGAATTCTTCATAAGGATAAGGCTCTAAAAGGGAGCTGTGATTATCTGACCTACGTAGAGTAGGACACTACCAAGGAACTAAAGACTACGGCTTAATAAGTGGACAAACAACAAGAGGAAAAACGCAAACGTGGTAGAGTAAGGGTCCAGTCTGTTAGACTTAGTTATCAGATACCTTCACTTCCACAGAGGTGGTTTGGAAAAGACCAATATTGACCGAAATATCATTTTCCTCTAAAGAGGGCTCCATGACATACTTGTTTCACTCTGAATAAGCCTTCACTAGAAGTATGAGTAATGTGAAAAGCTTTGGAAGTTACCAGTCCACAACAAGCCAGCACCAGACAAGTTACCATCGCACGAAAACACTCAACAAACTTTTGCAAAATTGTTCAGCGAAACAGTGGACTTATGAAAAATGACATGATATAATTATCATTATACAAAAGTACCAGAAAATATCCACAGATCATTTTTGTTACAGTATCACGTACTCCATAGATGGGTATTTTCATTTTGACCTTGCATTGGTTTTTAGGCATTTTAAATCAAGGACATACTGGACAGGCTCAGGTTACTCAGGTCTGTCATCGCCCCTCTATACCTGTGACATTTGTCAGCACCTAATTCTGCAATGCACCGACTCTCCCAGGGACACATCTATCCATCAGTTCCATCATCATACGCTCATCCCCTCTTCTCGTCCACTCCACTTTTCACTTCTTATTATCTGAGTGATGGATAGAGTGGCGAGAGCAGAGCTGGTCCAATCCCCCCTAGTCAATCCTGCTGACACATCTTCCTTTTTGACTGTCTCCTCTCTCTCCTCCTCCTCCAACTCAGCTGAGACCAGAGAAGTGGATGTAGGCCACGTCCCAATAGTCTTGGTCTAACCCCCTTCCTTTGCTTTCCCTTCCCCTCCTCTCCCCAGGGTAAACCACCGGTGTGTGAGTTGACGGATATAAGGTGATGTGGTGTAAACTCCCTTACCAGCCTCTCTTCACTAGGTTGTCGGGACAATTACCGGTATTGCCCTTGGTTTGACTAAATCCTTTAGAATGTAAATAAAATTAAAAAACAGGCATCTTGATGTAATTGTGTAGTGTTGAAGAGTAAGAATGTGTTCATCAGTGGAATCAAATGTTTTTTTAAAGTACAGACCGATGCAACAACTATGTAGATGTTTTCCTTTATGTAATTTTGCGGAGGAGTAATTGAAGGTCTTACTCAGAAGAGCATAATGCACCCTGTGGCAAATGTTAAGATCGAGAGAGGACTTCTTTGTATTCCCTAGTTAAGGTAAGTCAAGTACAATGGTCACAAGGTCAGAAGTCTGTTTTTAGGAAATTAAAAAAAGTCTTTTTGGGGGTGGTTGATTGTTAATAACCTCACCAAGTATTAAATATCCATCAGACGGCTTTTCTTTCAGCCCCCAGATGTGATACACCGTCTGAAGGTGTTTGTCTTTTGAGAGAGAGATGATCTGACATGAGTAGTAAGGAAATCCTGGTTGAGCCCCTGCTTGCCCCCCCACCACCACCACCCGTGGTCGAGGCATGCTTAATGGATCCAACTGACAACCATCCCAACTCCTGGCAGTAGCCGAGATTCAAATTTTTTATTTATTTATTTTTTTACTGTTTTTCTCTGATGGATCCTGGTCACTGCAGATGTCGTGTCTGCCATGGGCAGTGGGGGGCAGTAGATCCCCATTACTTCAGTGTCAGATTAGACCAGTGAGTCATGCAGCTCCCCCCCATCTGTCTTCTCGCTCTACCCCCATGGCAGCTACTTTGCAAAGACTTTTTGCTCTATTTTTCTATCTTCCTCCTCTGTCTCTCCTATTGTGATATTTACAGAGATTACACGCTAGCTCGCTCCATCTTTCCCTTCCCCTGTGTTGATGTGTGATCATCTGACCTTCCTCACTTTTCTCTCCTCTTGCCCCCCCCAGCCAATAATTAGTTAGTAAATGCTGAGTCATTTTTTCCCACTCGCTCCTGCCAAAATCTTTCTTTTTCTCTATTTACTTGGGCAGGACCACAGAATGACCTTGTTAGTCGTGTAGGCTGGTGTATGTTGCTGTGTGCATGCGTGCTCCCTCTCACACTTACTCATCACTGTTCACCCCCCTCCTCTCTTTCTCCTTCCCCCTCCCTGAGTTTCTTTATCTCTCCCCTCTCAGCTTAGTGATTAGTATCTGATATATTTTGGCTGCTGTCGTAGGCAGCCTTTTAGGCTTGTGGGATGGTCTAATTTCTGTTCATCATTGCAAATTCCGTGCTTGTTTCCCCCCCGCCCCGCCCTGCCCCGCCCTCTATGGAATAATGACTGTCCCAAAGAGCCCACTGCACCTCAGTTTGTTTGCGTTGTGTATAATGTAAGTCCAACGGACATCAGAGTTGCAGTCTGGCTGGTGCTTGAAACGTGGCTCTGGCCATGCCTTGAGCTTTAGCTCCGCCCACATGTGAACCCCAGTTTGAGTGATGATGTGACCCTTTAATGCATTTGTGGGTGGCAACATGTGTACGCCAATTGATTTCTCTGTCTCTTGAAAGCGGCCTACTTAAGACTCGGGGTTTGGATCCCTCCTCCGTCTCTGTCACATTATTCCCTGAATCTCTTTTTTTTTTTTTTCTTGGGAAGGCACCAACCTTAAGAAAGGCACATATTTATTTGATGAGTTACAAATATATTCACTCCACGTCACGATTAATTAAGATGATGCTTGCTTGGAGAGTTGTGTACTTTCTTGAGGTCTTTTTGGTAATTTCCTCTTCCTGTCCTTTAATGTTGTAGTTAAGGAGTAATAAAGCACTAGACTAACACCCTCATGAACTGTAATTCAGCAGCTGTTGCCTTGAACATTCTCACAGTTCCTTCAATAAATTGCAGTTGATACTTTTGGGACACATGGGTAACATTTAAATGCCAAATATAAATTACTTTTTGTCTTTAGTTGCACTTGCAAAGGTCTCCAAGTGTTGGGTGCTGTAGCGGTAGTGCTGTTTCTCCCTGTATAACAGTAATATCCTCACTCTGTCCTCTCAACCTTGCCGGCCTGCTGGCACGACTTTGCTCGCTTGCTTAGTCAGTCACTCAAGGATCGTTCTTGCTGCCTTTCAATCACGACGGCACATGATCTGCTCTGTCACTCTTTCTTCCTTTGAATAGATTGCTTCCTCGCAATATATCGTTTACCTGCCCCTTTCACTTCCAATCTTTCCAAGAAGCAGTAACCAGTGTTTTTGTGCCAATGTTCCTCCATTCTGCAGCGATGGGTTTTTTTTTAAATCCCTAATGGTCTGAATGTTTTTAGATGGCTAAATTCATTTTATTCTTTCTGTATGTCACTCCTGTACATTCCTTACTCAATGCCCTTCTCCCTCCTCCTCCTTTTCTCTCCCTCAGGTAATGCAGGTGGTCAACGCAGATGCCATGATGGTTAAGCTGAACTCTGGAGAATACAAGACCATCCACTTGTCCAGCATCCGCCCACCTAGAATCGAGGGAGAGGTACAAACAACTCCGTGTCTCGTCTGCTTGTGTGATGGACAGGTTTGCACACAGCGAGTAGCCTCTTGCCTGCGAGTTTAGTGATGAATGTGTTTACATGCCAGGCGAGTTTGCAGCTTGTGGTTTTGCATGTCCAAATAACGATTCATATGCGGCGCAGGAACGATTTGTGTCGCTGCTGCCAGACGTTCGACGGTGTCGGTTTATGCGCTCTTGAAGTTAAACACAAGCTGTTTACATCTCCCTCCGCACATACCTGAATATTTATCCACCGCTCTCTCCCCTGCTCTCCTGTGACCTATTCTGTTCCCGTACACATTCGTCTCATCTTCCTGTAAATGAACACAGGCGTTAGGTTCCACCACTTGGTGGCACCAGTGCGATTGGAACACGTGGAAACTCAGTGAGACACTTTTTGCCCACACCCAGTAATTGCAGCACTGCAGAGAGGCAAGGTGATTTAAAAACAATATATACATTTTTCCTCTCCACATTCCCCCATTTTTCTTTAGAACCCCTACAAGAGTGTCAAAACATAAACCTACATATAAGCATGCTTACATGTATTTGCAGCAGGGGAGATGTAAATCTGTCCACACAATAGGTAGTGTCTTGGGGAAACCAGCTGCTTTTATGCAGCGACACATAGACACATCCATCGACTCCGTCGTTCTCTCCCCCAGTTCTGATTATCAAGGCATTTATTAGCTGAAATGACAAGGTAATTATTGTACATTTGACACCGTTGTAAAATTCTTTGCAACACCATTTTTAATGTTCACAACAGAAGTATTTCAGCTATCCTTTCCATCTTCATCCTCTAAAATGCTTTCATTTTATCAAACTCAAGATGCCTGAAAATGTCACTTGCATTAATTAGAAAGTTTTAATGTCAAAACTACAATGTTTTTCCTCTTTTAGTCAGGCGAGATCTGTGCGCTTCTCACTGTTTTTGCCGAACACATCTGAGGCCATACGACGTCTTTAATGCTATGTCCATTAATGGGCAGGTTGCGCCTCACATTTCCTGAGGTGTGAGATGGAGAAGCTGTTGTGCTCGTAAGAAACGGCGGTAAAAGTCACAGCGCAGACCGTCTGCGGCAGCCCCTTGTCTGTTTGGATCGTTCCTGTTTTAATTGACTCTCTCTTCCAGCTTGTTTGGCCATTTTATGGTTGACTCTCTCTCCTCAAGTTTTCACTCTCCAGCCTCCCCCTCTTCCTTCATCGACATCTTCCTCTCCTGTCTCCCCTGGTGTCATCATTGACTTACATCATTAAGAGACTGCTTTGTACATCACTTTGCTTCCCTCTTTCATTCTGCTCTCCCTCCTCCTCTTCAGTCACTTTCTCCTTTGTCCTTTGCCTCTTGTCAGGAGGTCAGGTCGTTGACCTGCACTGTTGACCTTTATGCATGTTTCTCCTCACTAGCTCTGTGTTTGTAACAAGCTTGTGTGTGTGTATGGGGGGGTCTCTCTTTCTTTTTCTCTCTCTTCCCATTCCCTCTTTCCTTACAAGATTCTTCTTTTCGATCCCAACTTTTTTTTTTTTCACGACCTTCTGGAGATTTTTTTCTCCCTTGTGTGGTTTTCTAATCTTTTACCGTTCTGCTTCCTTTCTTCATTTACATTCATTTCAGATTTCCATTCTTTTTCTCAGTCTCTTCCATATTTGGCCATCTCCTCCTGCCTTTCGGTGCCCGTCTGTATTGTGTGTGTCGCTCTCACTTTGTCAGCACCAGATGCTTTGACAGTGTGTGTTTTGTGCTTCATTACACCATCATATGTTTGAGTGAGCTGAGGACAGTGAGCCCAGATGTTAATATTCGTGTGTGTTTTGTTGTATTGATCTTTCTTGCACATCGTATATATATATATATGTATATATATGTATATATATATATATATATATATATATGTATATATGTATATATGTATATATATATATATAATTTGTCTGGGGTGATCAATCGGCAGTATTCACTGCCACTGGTTCCATCAGTTTCTGAGTGCTTGGTGATGATGATGATGGTGATTTGATATAAAAAAGGTTAATGCATTCTCTGCTTCTATAAGGGTTGTTTGTGATGCTACTCCTAGTTCTGTTTGTTAGGTTTTTTTTCAATCTGTAAGCTGATGAGCTGCCCGTCTGCCTATCTGCAGTGCCGTTGGCTCATCTTTGTGTTGTCACTATGGTAGCGATGCAGAGGTAAGATGACGCTTTGGATCATGGGATGGAACAGAGGCATCTGAATGAGAGGCATCGGAATTTTTCTCTTGATAACTTAAAATTATTTTTTCGGTTAAGTATGGATTTGAGAATAGTACGTCCGGTTTTATGTCAGTCGAGTAAAGAAAAAAGAATTTCCCCAATGAGTGTTTGAGATTCTTCTCCATGCAGGCACGCACGCACACATGCACGCACACATGCACGCACGCACGCACACACACACACACACACACACACACACACACACACACACACACACACACACACACACACACACACACACACACACACACACCTCTTTCTGTTTGTCTCTCCCTCTGTCTGCCATGTGTACTTTCTTAGCATAATTTAATTTATAAAGCTGACCCAAGAAATGCAGCTCAGAGTTCTTTCCTGTTTTTGCTTCAGTAGGTGACCTAAGTAGAGTGTGTAAGTTTTTGTTTTTATAAAATGTGCAACCATTTAGAAAAAAAAAGCAGGAATGTGGTCCAGACTGACCTTCAACAATTGGAGGTGCTTAAAAGCTTTTGAAAAATGCTACAAGGAGACGCACATTGAACCAGGACACATCACACCATCAGATCTTATGCCTCTGTTTTTATTGTCAAATGATATCATCAGTTTACAAATGGCACCATTCACATTCAGACAGCACGCACAAACCAAAGGTCTTCTTTTGTTTTCCCACTTAGTTCTCTAATTATTTTTTGTGAGTTGGTGATTCTGTCCCTCAGGCGAAGTAAATATCAGAGCTCACAGCAGGCATCTCTCATCCAGAAGCTTTGCACACACCGACGTCGCCTCGTCTATGAACTCTGAACTACTTCTTGCAAACGCTGCAGCAAGCAGATGCAAAGACAAAGCTAGAACGTACTTGGAATTCTCCGATGTGTGTGTGTTGTATCTGTCTGTAGAAGTGTTTTTTTGGGTGGGGGGGTGCACGTAGGTTTGTGTACTCTTCAGAGGTACAAGGCGTGACAAACTTGTGCACTGATGCGCTTCAGCTGTTCCTGCTGAGCCCCCGTCTTCTTTACATCTACTCTAATTCCTTTAGTCTCCTAAAACCCCATGCAGACACACACATGCCCCTCCCCTCTCATGACTACACTAATTCTGCCTAGACTAACAGAGTGATGATCCAACGTCGTCTGGCTGCAGCAAAACATAGGACATGTGCCGCCCCGCCGCTTCCCCTCGCTCCTCTCTGGTATTGGTTCCTCTCCTCCCTCGTGTTACCGTTGTCATCTTCAGACCCGAGTTATTTTAAGTTCAGTAGTTGGAGTCAGCTTTTTCTCCCTCTTTTCCCCCCTCCCTTTTTTAAAAACAAAAAAATTGGCTTACTTTTCGTGTCTCTTATATGAATCAGGACCGACCCGGCATAAAAACCCAACTAGGGAGAAATATCTGTGCTATTCAGTGACTCACTGTTACATGCACCCACTCACTTGCTCTCATGCATTTAGTTGCATTTGTGTGCATCTACTTTGACGCCTGCGCACACGCACGCACGCACGCACACACACACACACACACACACACACACACACACACAAGCCCAGTCTAGAGTTTGTCTGTGGGTCTTTATGCAGTGTAATGCATGTGAGCAGTCATGTGGTTTAAAGAGGGTTAAGGATGGTCCTCCTGGAGCACAAAGAGAAGTCAACGTATTATCTTAATATAAGCCAATGCAATGGCTGAGTTACTATGTACAGTCCTGCTTCCTGACCACTCTGTGTTTAAGTTTGTAGATAATTTATCTTCACAATACATATTAACTGTTATTTCTGCTTCTGCCTCATATTTTTTTTTATCTGTCTCCCTATTTATACTTTCAAATTATTAGTTTTCATACTTGAAAGCTGTATTCAGCATTCTTTAAAAGTTGGAAAAGACCGGCAAATTATTGATGTAACATTTCCACATCAAAGAACAATTGGATGGATATTCCTCTTAATTCCTCTTAATTCTTGTCCATTTTTTCCCCTTCCAATCTGTCCATATCCTTCAAATCTGATCTTGTGTGTGCTGTCTACACGCCTTTAGCCGTATAATGTCGCGTTTTGAAACAAAGTCAATACAACATTTTCTAAATCAGAATTTTTAGATTCAGGAACATAGGATAAAATAAATGCTCTGTGTATGTATTGGTGATCTTTTTTAAGGGGTATTATAACCATGCATCACCATCTGTGGGGGCTGTTTACACATTTATGTGGTTTAAAAAAGAAAACCAGCTCGCAATGTTTTATGTGCCATCCTTATTAATCAGCACACAATGAAACATGTTCTGCGAGCCGTCACAGCTGTCCGAGTGCATTTACCTGCACCGGTCTGATAGGGGCTAATCACAAACTGAGAGGCCGTTTGATGTTTGCAAGTCAGGTTAGTTATGACTTGATCGTATTGGCAATAAGGGGGTGACTGAGGAATGGAGATGTCTCAAGGATTGCGTACTTTTATTGAGGATATGTTATAAACACTGGCTGTCAGACAATGTCAACTGCACGTCAACCGTTCAGACCAGTAGTTTGCTTTAATCGTCCGTTTTGTGTCTGCGTATGATACATTCCGTTGAATATGTGCTTATTGTCATTGCCCTATGTGGCGGTAACACTATTAGATTAGATATATTAGATTTTGTATTGGAGAGCCATAATCCACTAAATCTTTTATGTTTTTTTTGCTCCAAGGAGAGTTTAGACTCTCTCTCTGGGTTTTGTCTTTATTTTCCCCCTGCATTGTCTCACACCCTCCACTCCGAAACCTCTGCAGTCATTTAATGCACGAATGAGTAAATTTCTAAGGAGCACAATAGTAAATGTTGACTGGGTATAAATACCGATGCACTGCTTAATCCAAAAATAATCCACGTTGTTGAGGACATGCACACTCAGCAGTGTATTTCTCTCCAGATATAGGTTGCATACAGACCAAACAAATTCTAAATCAGTTCATTGCAAAAAAAAAAAGAAAAAAAAAAGTAAGGTCTGCATGCTATACTCTCTACTCGGCTGCCGCATATCAAAAAGCGTGACGTGCTCCTGAGTCATGATTTCTCCCTCGAGGTTCCAGAAGCTGCAAAAGCTTCCAGCAGTCGCATCCAACACATTTTACAGCCCAGCCCCTGCAGCCCTGAGACACTGTACCATCCAGTCAGCCCCATCCCTCTGCTATAGTCAAAGATGATTCCTGAGCCCCAGCCAGTAATTTGGAAGGAAGGGAATTTACCCCAAATAGAACAGAACTCCCCCCCAAGCTGACTGAGAGCAAAGTCTTGTTATTGGGTCACGGGTGAGACATAGAAGTGACTCTCCTGTTTTCTGCAAACCTCCCTGTGTCTACATAATGTGTATTAATCTGTGTCTGGGTAATGCATTTTAAATCAAATTTAGAAGGAAATAATTACAACTTAACTACATTTATTGCAACACATTCTTATTAACATTGTGCCTGTTGTGTTTGTCTAACAATTAGCATTGTTCTTTCAGTAAATTCTAAATGTTAATACGATTAACTTCCTGGTTTGAACAGGAAGTGGACTTGACTGGTAAAATATTGGTATAGCAGTTGACATAATTGAATCCTATCTTGGGTATTCAGTGTGTTAAGATATAATATTCTTTTTACTGCCTAATTTCCTTGCTTTGTGACTCATTCACCTTGCCATGTTCCACAGAGTCTTGCCTCATTCCCCATGGACGTTCTAAAAGATGGAGTAGTTGCACCTTTTGTCCTCCGTGTCTGCTTCTCCTCTCCTTGTGCCTAATTGGCATAGAGTGCTGACATTTATACTCTTCGCCCTCAGTGACATGGCTCCCTTTTCCAGACTATTAGTTAGAAATAATTCCTATTTTATGTTCCAAGTTATGTTGGTTTGGCTTGTCTGTCATAATCCTAAAGACACTGAAATTGGAGTGCTATCATTAAAACACTGCAGGAACATTCAATATTTGGAAATACTGTAGTCTGTTTGGAGACCCTCTCCCTCTCTCTCTCTCTCTCTCTCTCACACACACACACACACACACACACACACACACACACACACACACACACACACACACACACACACACACACACACATACACCCCAAGAACTGTCCCATAGTTATAAGTTATCCTCATTCCAAGGTAGTGTCCGATTGAGTCTACAGCCCAGGCACCAAATGGACATTTCCCGTCTTACCGTGCCACATAAAGGCTGCATCATCCCTCTGAAAAGGATGTGGTGTGGATGAAAAATCTGGACAATAAGCCCAGACTGACACAAAATGGAGGACACTGGCTCCAGGCTGGAGCGGTGGGGGAATTTCCACCGGCCATGAGTGAGATTAACTCACCTCCTATGGTTCCCGCTGTGCTGACTCTGCTAGTCAAAGTGGAGAGAGATGGGAGCGGGGGAGTAAGAAAAGAAAGATGGAAAGCTATTAAACTCAAAGGTTATTACATTCCTGCCAAGGTTAAAGAAACGGTTGGCGGGTAGATTTGGCAGTTCTGGAGCTGCTTTACTCGGATAATCCAGCCGTCCTTCTGTGCAGTCACATGGAGACTTACTAAAATATTAACAGTGTGTCAGAAGGACGTTTTTCTCTTTTTTTTTGGTCAATTAATCATCGCTTTGGTGGTGTTTGTCCCCACGAGAGTTGTCTTAAAGACCTTAATTGAGTTATAGACACATGCAAGAACATGAAAAGTCATGCTACACCCGCTCTGCTCCCCATGTGTTAACTCCACATCCATCTGCCCAGCTGTGTGCTGCACCTGGAAGCTACCAACAGCTGGAGAGGCATTAAAAATTAATGAAAACCCTGCAAGACAAAAGGAAATGAATCATTCCATCCCTGTGGGTCCACAGTCCGTGTATCTTTGGGTTTCTTGTTGTATTTTCAGTTCAGAAACGGAACTCAAAAAATGAGCGGATATTTGATTTTTTTTTTTTTCTCCTGGAAATTGACCAATATGAGGTGTTTTTCTTTTCCTAGTGAGAAATGGGAGAAAGAAAATTTCTTGAGCGATTTTATTTTCAATTTCTGTTTTGTAACTTTCTGGTCCTCTAGCCAAGTCCTTGTGGAGAAGACCTACTGTGATCAACTGTCTAGAAAACAAGCCCGCCAAATATGTTGACCTGGGTCCACATTCCCTGTGGCGTAGAGCATCCTATGAACACTGAGAACACTGAACATTAGAACATTGAGTGTTTTAACACTTGTAGATGGAACATTCTCTTCTATTCAACACCGGCAGTTCCACATTAGCATTTTGCTTACGTGTATTGAATAGAGAGTCTTATCTCTGGACCTGGAATAAAAACCCAGACTTTTTATTTCTGTTCTTGTGATTATTATTATTATTTTTATTAAAAAAAATATAAAAAGGAGTTCGAAGTTTCACTCCATGGTGCGTGAGAAAATAGAAAAACAACTTGTCTTTCAATTTTGGCTCTTGTCAGAAATGAAAGATCAAATAACCACAGTTTCTGAAATAAAAATTAAATTCCCAAAAGAAACTCTTTCAATTCTTTGTATGACATAATGAACACAACTGTGGCTCAGTGGGGAGCCTTGTTTCCTCACAACAACAAGGTTCTAGGTTTGATTCCACCTGGGACTTTTCTGTGCAGAGTTTGTATGTTCTCCCTGTGTATGCGTGGGTATTTTCTGGGTTCTCCAACTTCCTCCCACTTCCAAAAGCATGCAGCTTTTGTGAATTTGTCACCCCAAATTGTCAGTATGTGTGAGTGGGTGATTGTCTGTGCGGCCCTGCGATGAACTGGCATCTTGTCCAGGTTGTCCCCCTCTCCCTTGCCTGCAGCCAGCTGTGATGGGCTCTAGCAGAACCTGTGACCCGTATTTTGGACAAGCATTGTCGCGTTTTGAAGAGGATGCATGAATGTATGACATGATGGCTGATTTGATGGATGGTTTGAAGGAGGGATGTTGATTGTATTTTTTTAGTCATACATTGAACAATGACTTTAACCCCTTTATGCAAGTAAGATAATGAATGCCGTTCTACTGCTGTGGGAAGTGATTGACACCTGATGAAAATGAATTTTCTGTGTATCTCATCAAATCTTGTCAGTTATCTGAACAAAATCTATCAGAAAGCAAAGGTTACCTGACTAAATGGAGAATGGAAGGTGTACAAGATAATTATTTTGTTCAGTAAATAACAAAAGTGCAATCTTTGACCATCTTGGCCTGTATTATCTCCGCCCCAGAAAATAATTTAAATTAAAAAAACCCCAACAAATTAGTGAGCTGAATATTATCAGTCCTGTGCAGACAGATGGGTTTAAATAAAACATTTTCAGATACGGGCAGTTAGCTAGTAGGTATCACCCCTATGCCAAAATAAAAGTAAATACCAAAGGAAATTAAGACTAAGGTGATCAGCCTGGAAAACGTTACAAAGCTATGGTATAGTATGTCGCCTGCAGACGACCTGTGTTTTTAACCAGCACTGCAAATACTGTACCTGTCAGTTTCTGTTTGTCTCTAAAAACCTCAGCCTCCTCTGAAAATGCAAATCGGTTCTATTTGCGGCCTGTTCCTGTCAGGGAGTGCAAGAGCATTTTGAGTCCTTGTATACAGGTTTATGAGTCCGTATGCACATAGTTTCAGGTTAACCCCAAATGACTTTGCCATGACTATTGGGGGACTGTGACCATGGCAACTGTGTGCTTAGTTTCTTTCAAGTGCAATGTGTCGGTATTAATAGCAGGAGATGTGTTTGTGTTTGAGGAAGGTTTATGTGTGACGGTTAGCTTATAAAATGCTGCTGTTTTCTGGAAATTGATTCCAAATGAGTTCAGGATCTAGATCTACCCCGTCGCAGGGCTGAGGAGATGGGGCCGCAAACTGTGTGCAAATCGCTTATGTGTGAGATGTGGGCATGTCTTTTAGAAGTCCGCATCTTCTGTGGATTTGTTAAACTGAGCCACTTTCAAACTTCATTGGGAATAATATTCTTCCTCCCTGTTTGTCTCTTTCTATTTCTCTCATTTCTCTCCCCGTGCTCTGTCTGGCAACTCTCCCCCCCATTACCTCCATCCTTTTCTGTTTTCAGGAGAAGAACAAGGACAAAGACAAACGTTTCCGCCCACTCTATGACATCCCCTACATGTTTGAGGCCCGTGAATTCTTGAGGAAGAAGCTCATTGGTAAAAAGGTAAGATGCAGTAACAGAACTTGAAACCTCACCGTCATTATGTGGCTTCAATGTGTATTGCTGCTTTTTAAATAAACTTGATTGCTTCTAATGTAATGAATTAAACAAGAATTCTATGCAGGAATTTTCCCAAGTGGCTGAAACATACGCTCCAGCATCTCACCAGTGCCCAAACACATTTCTGAAGCCCCAAGCTAGATAGCTGTTTATCTCCTCCTCTGTTTGACTTCCGAGTACTCCCAGTAGATGTCCCGGGGCTTGGTATTGGCTGGGACGCACCCTTTAAACAAGCAGTGTTGATTTACCCCCTCTTGTGTCTATTGATCTACTGGGTCTGTACACCTTGGGGCCCGCTATGATTTACACAAATGTGACCCAGCAGAAGCCAGCACCGAGCTGGAGAGCTCTGGAGACACTCAGCATCGCTTAAATGAACATCTGCCACTCTTATTTTTGTTTTTTATTGATTTATTTATTTTTTTAAAGTTTTTCTGTGCAGTTCTAAATATTTCCAAACATGCCTGTTAGGAATGGGCAAAATGATAACCAAACTGGTCACAGGTGTTTTTTGGCCCATTGGTAATATTACATTTAGCATCAAGTAGCAAGAATGCCCTTGGAAAATGTTAAAGGGGTATCCTTATATATAATGAGTTTTCAATTTTGTGAAGCTTATAACAAATCACAATTTTGAATCTCTGTTTAAAATGCAACCCCACTTCATGAGTGCGAGGACAGCAATTTTCAGAGCACCACATTTTTTTGACCCGTCCAAAATACTCCCACACTTTTGCTGATTTTCCGGTGGTTCTCCATGGGAGTCATGACCGAGCCCCTTGATGTGCAATTGTTAACCAGATAAGGTGTCAAAATCAAGATTGAGTTCATCACTCGAGTTAATACATCCCAGCCCCCTGATTCTACACAAAATCTTAGTATTGAGCTGTTTTTTTTCCTTAAGAAAGGCATATTAAAACTGAGTCGAAGTTGGGTGTCTAAGAGGGAGAAAATTAGGATCAATACCGTTGCTTCACCACAAAAATGTACTGATTTGTCTGACCAGGTCCAGACGCTAAACTTTACCTTGGAAAGTTTGTGACTGCACACTTCCCTCAGTAAATCAGTAAAATAAAACCTACATATGGTAGCTGGTGAGTGTGCATTGGCAATTTAGCTGACTCTACTTACTGTATTAACTTTAGGAGAGAAGGCGACTGTGGCTTCGAGGCATGCCCAGAGCTGTTGTCCACTGCTGGAGTTGAATGACTGTTTATATTTTCCATGTAGCTTAACACCAAAAAGCCGAAGGGCCACATTATTATGGGAGTCATGGTGAAAAAGATGAGAATCTATCTTGAAAAATCGACACAGGAATACAGTTTAATGTGCAGACTGATTGAGCGCTCTGTCAAAATGGTGCATTTATGAGCAGTCACACTGACAAAATTACTTCCCCAGTCAGAAGTTATATCTTCAATTCTCTTCTGTTATGCAGTTGCCTTCTTAGTATTAGATTCTGTAGCTTAGACCTTCACAAATCAGTTCTGTCTGTGCATTTTTTAAAAATCTCTGTCAGCCAAACAAATGCACAGAAATCTTGGACTCTGAACTGCACAACCCAGACAATAGATGGCACAAACATTGCCATCTCACACTCTTTCAGACATGGAAGAGTTAAAAAAAAAAAAAAGTGGTTCAGCTTAAAAAACATTAAAAAACATGCACCCACTCAAAGGCAAAAACCAAGAGTTCCTTTTGACACTCTGTACGGGAGTGAGATTCATATCCCAATTCCAGTTTCTCATTAGTCTTTATAATCATCCTCATTTATGTTTTTTTTTTTAATGAAAAGAAAATGCAGCTGTAAGCTGGCTTTTGATGAGTGAAGTGAGAATAATGAGTCTGCTGTTTATTAGTGGTGTCGTATGGGGAAATAGGGTGAATAAAGCCTTGCCACAGTATAAAATTACCATTCACAATATTACCATTAAGAGAAAGTGGTCAAAACACATAGCTTCACACCAAGTTCCACACACTGTGTGGTATTAGGCTCTTAGAGGTGACTTATTTAAGCGGGGAGCTTTTGCCTGTGTGCCAGCTGCACAGCCTCCTCCTCTTTAGGTCCGCAGAGTCAATAACAGCATTCCGCTGCAAACGCTGTGTCCTGCTCGTGCCTTTATTTCTAAAGCACAAAGCTTTGTATTAAGTCTTCGGTTGCCATGTATCATTTTAAAAATAATTAGAGGCTCTCAATAGCTGCAGGTTTTCCAAAGATACAAGCATCATCCCTCTGTTGCCTTAGCAACAAGAGAGAGTTTGAATGAAATGATCATAAGATCTGTGTGTGAATGTTTACTTGGAGTCAAAACTTTCATTTTGAGGTATATTACCTCAGTCAACTTAAATTGCCCCTTTGGATACAGGTAGGTGCAGACGTGTACAGGTGCAGGCACTCAAAAAAGGAAAGGGAGTTTACTTGACCCACTTACCATCATCCTGTCTGAGAACACTAAGCTCTGTGGAGACGGATTTGGAGCAGTAAGCATTAATAGAACACTCTAACACCATTGCTTTACTGAATTCTGTCCCAGAGAGAGATCTTGGTTTTCCTTTTTTTTTTTTTACTTGCTAACACAAATCATGACAATGACCCTACGGGTGTATCGGGCCATGACCCATTGGATTTTAAACGTAATTCTGTCTTTTCTTCATCACCCCTGAAAGAAACCGGGCAAAACTTGAATCGCCTTCAGAGGTGTGACTGTAAACCTGTTTATCAGTTCTCAAAAGGTGTAGTCTTTACATCATCTACTTCAAACTGGATTTGACCAAAACTCCCATCCTGATATGAGGGTTGTCAGATTCACCTACAGGCCCTCCCCTTTACAACTTTCCTTCTTTAAGATCAGCAACTGTAAGAGTTGAAAACGTAGCGTGACTCAGGAAACAAGCAGCTTTTCTGTGAATTTCAAGGATGTGACCAAGCATTAATATGAGTCTTGGTTTGCTGAGCCAAACCTCAAAGCCCTAATGCCACCACTCTGATTTGAGAATAAGGCTACATTACCAGCTTTTTCTCCCCTATTAAACTAGTATTCTTCATCTCTATAAAGTAAGCATTGTGCTTTTGATATTTTTTTCAAAGCATATCAAATATCCATATTCAATAGTCTGATTTTTCCCTTTTTTTTTTTTTTTTGGACAAGCACAATTCATATTTGATAACTCAGAGGCAGAAAGGAATTGGTCTGGTCTTCACCGCTCTTTGTTATGATGAAATCTTTACTCTATTTCACTGCATCTTCTCCAACATCCATTCATCCTTCGTCTCACTCATTGAAGAGTTTTTGTTACCTTTAAATTGTGTGATCACTATTATTGAATACTTCTCCCTACCTTACATTGCAACAGCTTCTTGATCTACCCCTTTATGGTTTGCCAAACATGCACTGAGGTAGTTTCCTTTTTCTCCTTTCTGTCTGTGCATCCTCTTTCTCCCTTACATAAATCCCCACCCCTCCATTGAAATAGCAGCGCTCGCATGGTGACATAATCCCAAAAAGCTTGATTTGGCTAACTTCATAAGTAGTGCTTCTTGTGCGCCTGGGTCTCAGCCTCAGCGAAAAAGAAATAAATAAATATTTTTTTTTTAAAAAAGACCACTGGAAATGTTGCATTAAGCCACTTATCAGGGTTGAGCACATTCGGATAATCCTGCATGCTCAAAGTGCTCCTGTTATGCAGCTGCTTGTGTAGTACTCTTAACGCCAGAGCCCCCCCTCCCCAATTTGTGTGCACATAAGTAAGTGTATGAACTGAGAATGCAGTGTGAGCAGTGTGGCATTGTGATATTTCATGTGTTGTGTACCTGATTTCGGGAAAGGCTTGAGGTGTACATTACCTAAGCGTCACCATGTCCCAGGGATTAAAGTCCAGGTTCATTGAGTCCCGTCTTTTCCTCGACGCATTCCACTGCCTCTGCTCAAGCATTTTTCTTAAAGCATAGCTAACTCGAGCCTCACCAACGCCACACACACAACACACTGTCACACTCACATCATGCCATACCCTACTCCCTCTCTAATGCCCATTTTTAATTAAGCTATCATTCGTCTCTCTTGTCTGTCTTTTGCTTTTTTGGTGCTTCAAGATGTCCAGCAAGCCTTTTTGTTCAGCCCACACTGACTGCCTTAAAGTCATTGTGTAGTAAGGGGCTGCTCCAAAACCTGCGCTGCATATCTAATGGCCTTTTTTTTCCCTCCACCGGTTCAATCAGCATTCTTCAGCCACATCTGCTGAGCTATGGCCATACAACATTTCCACTAAAAACTCTAATAGGGTTTAAGTGTACTCTTAAATTACAAAGGCAATATTTCTAATACTTGTATATGTATATGTATTTTTAGTAGATTAGTTTAAGGTAATAAAATAGAAAGAAATAGCCTGTGAGACCTAGGTTTGATGACAACACAGAAGAGGCAGGTGCTTTTAAAACTTAGCAAATCTGAAAACCCCATTCTACTGAATCTTTCATTTATTATAGTTCACTCCACCCCGACTCCTGTTCCATGTGGACCTGAGTCTCAAATATGATTCCTTTTTTTTTTTTTTTTTTTTAAATAAGCTCGCACTCTGCGTTTCACCTTTCACTTTCAGAACAACAGCATTTTGTTTCCCAATTCTCCTGCTGTCCTTGTTGTTATCATTCCCCTCTTCCTAATCCATCTTCTGCCTCCCGCTTTCTGTCTCACTCTCCTCTTGGGGTTCTTATAGATAGCTTTACCTTATCAAGAGATCAGCTAGATGGCCCATGGAGAATGGCTCTGGAACTCCTGTAATCTAACATCGCCTGGTCAAAGTTTATAATCTGTCATCTCACTTAATAGCAGGGACTACCGGTATTCTAGTTTCACAACCCATTACATCCAGCATTATACAGTTGTATGTTTCAGTGTCTTAAATTTGTTTTTTTCCTTTCTCATTTCCATAATTTATTTTGTTATTCGTGTTCGCTACAGCCAGCACATTTTTTCATTACTTTGTTTGTCACCTATAATTCAATTACCAAAGCCTGACAAGGCATTGTCATTTTACATAGATGTAACCATGAATACTACAAGTTTAATTTTCAGTGTGCTTCATTTCAGTGGCTTCACCTTTCAGTTAGTTTGAAATTCATCTTGTGTTTGAACGCTGAGGAAATGAATAATAGAATAAGAATAGGATATATGTAGTTATAAAATGTATGAATTAGGACATACTGTATTTTATTCTGGATTTTACAATTACTCAGAGGATACAAAACCAATTTTGTTGCTGAAAATAACTGTCACAGTGTTGGTACTAACATATATTATTTGACAAAGCTATATTTATTTTTCATTTTTGAGCTGATGACAGTTGTGTCTCATAAATGCTGTCTCAAAGGAAGGGGGAAACATGGAGTTGATGTACAGACGTTACCTCTAAGCAACTCCTCTACTGATTGAATTTAGTTTAAATGTAAATGTTTTCTGAAATTCTTCTCCCAGGTAATCCCCTACTAACACATTTGCAGCACTTATAGACATGATCCCTTTTGTGTTAAAGGGTGCATTCAACTGTAGCTCCTAAAAATAACAGAATTCATCCCCTGGTATCCTTTTTTTTTTTTTTTTACCGTTTTGAATTGCAGAAAGGACTTCCTACTATTCTATTCAAGGCTCATCTCCCTCATGTCACCATGTCATCTTGTCCATCTAATGACAAGCTGATATTTGTTCCATGTCCTGGTTGGCGTCCCTTTCATGTCCTTGTAATAAGCCTGTCTGCATTGTCTTTGTTTTGCTTGCATTTCTGCTATGATACTGCAATGCAGAGTTAGAGCCCCCCCTCACCCCTTTCCCTCTCCACCCATCACACTTGTCTGACACGGTTGACATGTAGCTCTTAAACTGCCGATCATGTGCACCAGCAAAGCTACATCCCTGGTGTTGCTGCTGACTGCCTGCGTCTGGCCCACAAAGCATGCTTTCCCTATCACATCACATACAATGAATACACACACACACACACACACATACACACATGCACGCAGATAACAAAATTGTATCTTCAGGGTGGCTTGGACTTTGTCCCCATGGTGCAGTTTTAGGACACGCAGCATCGGGTCATTTGGGTTCCATCACTGTTCCTTGTTTGGGGGTGTGTGTATTCCCCCCAAACACTCACGGTGTGCGAATACTTCTCCCCCAGTGATGCATGATGTGATTCACACCGACTGAGGGTGACCTTGAGAACTAGGACAAGCAAACACACAGAATCAGTCGCATAAAAAACTCCCTACATTAATTATTACTTTAACTAATGTTTCAGTACGCCTCAGTCCCCGTTCTGTGTTTTTTTTTTAAACTTATTCTCCTGCTTACTTTGCTTTATTTCAGGTCAATGTGACAGTCGACTACATCAGAGCAGCTACCGGTCCAGCAGAAGGCACCCCTGCGTTTTCAGAACGCACATGTGCTACAGTAACAATCGGTGGCATGTAAGTTATGGGCTACTACTATATTCCTGCACTTGAAAGTAGTGCTACTTTCAATGAAGCCTCCAGTTTGTTATGAATAAGTGGTCTTTATTGGCAGATCATATGATATGTAATTTATCATTCTGAGAGCTTCACTGTCACATATTGCTTTGTTATGCTATCGACCTCCTTCGCCAAAGCCTTTAAGTTGGTTCATCTGATAGGAGATGACAGACGAATCATCTGTCAGTACTTGGAACTTGTCAGCATATCATAATGCAACCTAAAATTGCTTCTTTGTAACTTAATTTTCACAGAAAGTATCTTCCCAGTGCAAGCGAATATATTCTTTCTGCAAATGTTTCTTTGTAAGAAGTCCTTTTTTATCCATTCGATATGTAAATTTATACGTTATAACGCACCACGATTAAGTGCTCCGAGATTCAAATCAAAACGGGATAGAGGAGCTGAAAGCCTCATAGATGAAAATGTTGTCTCAAAATAACATTTTCGTCCCTTTTGTTTTTACCTTTTCTATAAAAAACAAAAGCACTATATTGATGTTAAGGGCTGGGACACTGTTGGGTACAGTGTCCCCAACTTGAGGACGGACGAACGTGCTTCACGTTGAATGACACCAGTTCAATTCTGATTCTAAAGGAAGTCCAAGTTTCTTCATTTGTTTCTCCCCCACTTCAATCAAATGTCAAAGGTTTAGCCACTAAGTACCGCATTAACTATAATACTCCCCTCTTTCTGCATTCTGCCCTTCATCCTCTCCTCTGTTCATCAGTAACACAGTGAAGCAGCGGTTAGTGAAGTGTATAATGTCAAGTGACCTTTGTTTCTCAGCAAAGCCTCCTTTGGGATTTTTTTTCGGGTGGGGTGGGTGTGGGGTGTTTGTTGTTTTTAATTAAGTAATCTCTTTCCTTTCTCCCCCTTTTTTCCTCCAGCAACATAGCCGAGGCTCTCGTCAGTAAAGGCCTGGCCACAGTCATCAGATACAGACAGGATGACGACCAGCGCTCCTCCCACTACGACGAGCTGCTTGCCGCAGAGGCACGGTGGGGAACACGCGTTTCTCCTGCGCATTCTTTCATACAAATGGATGTTTATCCTCATACAAACGCTTTTGTGTGCTTCAGTTAGAAACACACACACCTGTGCACACACACACACATTCCTGTTACACAAAGTCTTTTTTGCCCCCCCCCCATTCACAAGTTGTGCACGACCTTGGCATATTTACTATTGGAAAGAGGAATAGAATTCAATATGACCCCGAGCTTTTTTTTTTTTTAAATTGTGTTTTCATTTGCTTTTATGTCCAACACGGCATCCGGAATTCATTTAGCAGTGACATTGTTGCACGTCACAGCTGATCATAGCTGCTGTGCCCCCTTGACACGGCAACATGGCATCACTCCTACACATTCACTCGTACAACTCATATATGTAATGAGTTTTTTTTTTTTTTTCTTCTTCTAACTTGCCTGGACACATAGACCATGTGCTGGATGCTTAATCAGAAATTCTCCTTACAGAGGCTCTATGAATACAATTATAAGGAGGTGCAGTGGAGAGATTTAGTACCACCTTTATTACTCTGCCATAGATTAAGATCTGCTGGCTATAGGTAGAGCAGATGCAAGGACAGCTTCTTCATATTACCAACTATCTCTCCCATACAGTGTCACTACCTGTCAGCTCTTGTTTTGTATTCTCTCCATCATCTCCTGTTTCTCTTCCAAGTTTGGACATTTTGTCCCCCTTTCTGCACCTTTACTGTTTTTAATTTTGTCCTTCTTTGGCCTTGCATGACTGTCCTTTCTTCTGTATTTCTCTCTTCTTCCTGCCTTCTCTCGTTCTTGCTCTCTCTGTCCCTGGAGGGGTCTTATTAGAGTTGATGAGAGGTTTCTGTCTATAGCCTTGGTTTTATTTTTAGTTCCTAGTGCACGAGGCCAATGGCCCTGCAGCTTTGGAGAAGCTTCCTCCTGGCTATTAAAGGCACATATATACAGTACATGCTTGCATCTTTAAAGCTCTTTATCTTAGAGGCAATGGTCCGCCTCTCAGTGACCCATAGGAAGCATAATTCCTCTCCACAGGCGCAACCTCAGTGGTCATCATCATCTCTTTCAACCCTTCAGGCTTTTTAAAATAGGGATACGATATAACCAGCCATCATGGCTAATCTCCTAGCTCTGGCTGTAAAGAAGCGACCCATGTATCTGTTTTTCTTCATCCCTCCCTTGTCATTCTTACAGATCTTCCATTATTCCTCAACCACTGTTTCCTCCTATATTCTGTGGATTATTTAGTTGGGGGGGTAAAAGATGCCGTTCCATTCGAGCCATTACGTTAGAGCTGGGAAGTGAAACTGGTGTGAATATACATCCAATTTCACCAACCTGCAGCGAGCCTATTTGTATCAGTGATGAGTCAAAGTAGTTCCATCTCTGCAGGTTTCTGTTTAATCCGTCAGCCTCACACTTTTCTATCATGATGTTGCTAGAATTCTGCTTGTGACACCTGTGTTTGTGGATTGTCTATGTAGGGCCATCAAGAATGGGAAAGGTCTGCACAGCAAGAAGGAAGTTCCCATCCACAGAGTTGCGGATATTTCTGGGGTAGGTACTGCATATTTTTCCATGGACATGCTAGTAATATGAATAGATAGATAACTTTTTTTCTAACGCAGCAACTATCAGAATACAACTTTAAGTCCCAGACTCCACTCCCTAAATCGTCATGATCATCACATCCCCTTCCTTCATCATAAAGAAACTTAAAAGGTTCTCAAAAACTAATCAGAACCAGAGCTTTTTTTTTTTTTTACATGTGCACAGGAGCTTTGATAGAGACATCCTTTGACTAATGAAGCCTGAATGGGAGTGCTCACCAAATAAACCTTAAATAAAGCGTGGGGAACCAATAAAAATCTCAGTGACAAGTAATGGGCTGTTGGAAGGCATGGCTTTTTAAGTTGTTTTATTTATCACAACCCCACAAGCTGTGATGTCCGCTGTCTTCTTTTCATCCTCGTCCCATACCCTTCTTAAATCAGTAATGCAGGATTGTTTAAGCCTCACTTCAACAGTTTTTATTTTCTGAATAAAAAGAAACTGAGACTTCATTTTCCAAGCATAGTTTTTCCCGTTTTCTGACTGCAAACCTATCTCTTGAGTTTTCCCCACACGCCACAAGACATGTAGTCCTACATGACTATGAGCTGTCACGGTGCTTCTAGACAAGCACAGGGTTTATTAACTCACAATATACTGCAGTGTTGTAGCTGTCCAAAGTTGTCAAGCTGAGTGGCTTGGCTGGATGAGCTTACATCGAGAGTAGTGCAGTGGAATTTGTGATCAGCTGAAATGTATGCTGATGGGACCGATAGGAAGATTAAAATGCTGGCACTGTGATGCGTTGTTGCTTTTATTGTTTTTTTTTCTTTTTTCTGTTGGCTGGGTGGTGAAAACACCGGCCTGTATCGGTGTACGATGTAGAAAACATCACATTCCTACAGATCTGACCTGATAATATTTTACTATACAACTTTCAGCATATTTTTTCCTTCTTACTCACTGGAATGGTCAGTTTGCAGTTTATCACCTTTGTCTCCGCAAACCCCTGTGACATAAGGAGGACGTGGACAACAATCTTCAAAAAAGCCGTTGTAGCTTCTTTTTCAACTACACTGTGAGATTTTTTCAGTAGGCAAGCCCTAACACTTGGAACGCGATGTACCCACCTCCACCCACACAGCTTACCAAACTGTTGTAGTTAACAACTACTTGGTCCCTTGCTAATGTTCCGCCCACAAGCGAAGTCAAGCCAATTTGAAAGTGCCTCAGCCGGATTCATTGACTTCCACTTTGTCACCCTCACAGTTATCTTTTTAAATCTCACACCTCAAAACCCTGAAAAGTCTGTATTCATTTATTCAGAATTGTTCCATTGCCTCAACCTCTACTAGCTTTTCCATTTTCCATTTTGTTGGGCCACTCTATGATCTACTGTTACCTCCAGAAACATAAATGCCTCATTACCTTTCTCACTTGAGCTCTCATAGAGTACTTGTAGGCTCTAAAGAGACATTTGCTTAAATTAATCAGTCCCTCTTCCTCTGTATAATCTGTCTTTTTTTTTTTTTAACTCGCAATGGTCCAACAGAGTTGGTGGTCATGGACACGGTCTGTAAATTGCCGTTTAAATTGTTATGACCTTACATTTAAATGGAGGCATTCAGCCAAGTTATTAAAGATCTCAAACATCAACAGGACTTTACAGTCGGACTAACATTGCTTTGCAAAACCGCTTTTGGATTTAATACTTTTCCTTATTGTCATCATCGTAACCTCTCTTTGTTTTATGGCATCAGCAGGACCAATAAACTATTGGAGCCTAAAATACAATTATGACAGGAGAATTGTTTTGCTGAGTGAGCAGCCCTCTGCTGTTGTGTCTGGGAGTTTTGTGTATTCAACACCAGCTAAAATGACCAAACTGTGCAGTGATGACTTGGGAGGGGCTTCAGTTGGACCGTACGCAATAAATATTTAACTTCATTAATGGATATGAAAAAAGCAACACACGCCATACTCTGTTTCTGATGTCGCACTCATTAGAAAGCATCCCGGTCGTCCTGCAAAGGCCGTGGCGATCATTACATTTCAACACCATGTTGTCATGCGTCTAGCACTTGTACGTATCGTCATCCATGTGAAGCCCCTTTAAATTCTCCCTTATTAGCGCAGCTGTGTCAGCGGTGGCGCCATTACACGCAGCTGCAGCTTGTTCTCTCTGTTAGCGCTGCAGTCAGGACACACACAAGATTTTCAGCACAGTTCAGGATCATTGCCAGTCAGGGCCCGGTGGGCGTGTGCGCGTGCACGCGCATGCACCAGTTGTTTGACTAGGCTAATGTAATGAGCATTCTTAAAGGACCAAAAATAGCAACATTGCCTCCCACCTCCTTCCACATCCTTCCCTTCCCCTCCCCTTCCCTTTCCCTTCTCTTCCTTTCTCTCCCTTTTTTCCCCTTCTGTGATATACGCACATGCACGTGCACAGGCACACCCCTCCACTAATGCATATGCAAAAACTACACACTCTTGTACGTCAGCATCCGTAAAGGTTCGCTGAAATGGATTATATTCAATGAGTGGGCCGCAGCCACAAATAGAGCAGCAATAGGTGTCTAAACATATGGTGTAGGAGACGAACAGAGGTGGTGGGATGAGGGTAGATGAAGCACTTGACTCACCTCGTACCTCTAAAGGTTGTATAATGAGGTCCTCTCACATGTCTCTTCTGTTTTGTTTTGTTTTTTTCTGAACCAAGTTAGACTACTCAGCCCACTCACTGCAGCTGCTGCAAACGTGTTTGTGTGAGCGACATGAATGTTTGCTTCTGTTGGTCTCCCACTCATGGGGCTATTTTGGACAGCAGTGGGCAGAGTTCAGGTGGTGGATCTTATGGCTAATGCACATACCCTTTACTCAGAGCGACATGCGTATGAATCCCACTTGTGACATGTGGTGTCTGATGTTTCATGTTTTTTTCCCCCCATTACTGCCCTTTGAATGTGTTACCGGCACATCGAATATTAAATATTTATTTTGTCCACTATTGTGTGCTGTTGCCCATGGGCACTTATTTAAATATTTTTTTTCTTATTATTGATCTTCCTCCCACCACCACATTTCCAGTTCTAGTTGAATAAGCACGATTTTTCTCTATATGTAATTTTGGCCAGGGCACAACAATAAGCTAGTGACACCATTACCAACAGAGATTAAGGCAGGAGGAGAGAGAATTATTTGTGACTGACAGAGTTTCCAGACTCGTCATAGAGAGGCAGAGCAGACTTCATTACCCCAGTACAAGTCTTCTAGATGTAAAAGAAAATATTTCTCATCACTCATCAGTAAACCTTTTCATACTGTCTCTTCTGGTTAGATTGCTTATTATTTGCCCAAAAGCTTTTTCTGTACTGTACCCATACTGATTTTTTTAAACTTTCTGTGACCAGTATTGTTATTTATTATCTTTAAAACAATTTACCAATTCTATTCTCATTTTTAAAGTGTATATATCAATAACTGCGATCCCCCACAATGGCAATAATTCCTTAAGGAAACACCGATAAAAAGAAATTTGAGTTGACAATCATGTTAAGATGAGATTTCACAGAAAGATAAATTTTCAAAAAATAACACTTTAAATACCCCGAAAATCCTCATCTGAGACAAATCCCACTCACAGAAGGAACCTACATTGAACTTGTATCCATGGAAACAAAAGAAATACAAAAGAAGACACCACTTCAGTATGTGGTTATGTGTAGAAAGTTTTTTGCCAATTAATTGGCTGTTGGACATTTTCTATTCCAAGCTATCATTATTACATTGGCATTTAAAAAGCTTTGAGTTACAACTCCTCTGTACATATGACGACATATTTAAGTGTCATATTGCTATATTTTGCTCAGTAAATAAAGTTATGTTGTACAAACTTTGCTCTTTAGACATTTATGTAACGGTGTTTGTCTTTCTTTTTGTTCCATCAGGAGACTCAGAAGGCGAAGCAGTTCTTGCCCTTCCTGCAGAGGGCTGGGCGGTCAGAAGCCGTGGTAGAATACGTCTTCAGCGGCTCCCGTCTCAAGCTGTACATGCCCAAAGAACCCTGCCTCATCACGTTCCTCCTTGCTGGTGGGTAGAGCTCTTTCTCCCTGAAGCAAAGGTCACTTCTGTCACCGTCCAAACCTCCTAATTACTGTATTATGACAGGCATTAGTTGCTGCCATCGTCTGAAAGCTCATTGGTATATCTAAATCAAGCAAATTGGGATTCCTGCCAGCCCAAAGGTTGGAATTAAAGACCTTGCAACATGTCCCAGCATGCAACCCTGACATGTGGAACAGGGTAGCAGGTTATCTAACATCGTCATCCTACATTTTTCCAAACGCCGTGAAGCAAAGTGTTGGCATGAAGCATGTGTCTCTCTCTCATCTCACGGCCTTTTCCCAGTTTGAGGTAGATTCACAATTTGCTGTGTCTGGACTTCCCATCTTCATGAGAACCTGGTTACTGCTGGAAGATAGAGGGATTTTTAATCTCTGGTCGATAGGCGTATGTTATCAGGTTTTTTGCGGCAGTAAAAGATAATGCAGTTCTTTTTTTCTGCCATTCCTTTAACATCGCAGGAGGTCATGTTATGACAACTTGAGTCCTCTTAGTAAGTTGTTGTATATTTGGCAGTCGACAGCAGTTTATCCCCCTTTGTTTTGGCCTGTCTCCTATCTGATGAACAGTCTTAGGGCACAGAACACAGATAATTAAAATCATTAAGTCCAACAAAGTACACCTGCAGGGATTAGTTGGTTAATAATTAGTTCCAGCCTCTCAGATGTTAGGATTTCCTGCTGAAGTTTAATTCACCACCCCGGGTTAAGTGTTGTTCTCAAACTTTCTGCTATTTTTTAGTCATTGCTTTATCTTAAGTGATCAGATTCAAATAAAAATTATGTTTATTAATTTGAACTGTCACTATTTTTTCATTTTTTTTTTAGGGTTAGGGTAGAGGCCGAAATTTATGTGGGGTGAAATACGGACTATTTAATGGCAGGTCTAGTGGTTAATTTCAGCCCCTCTACTGACTTGACAGTTTTCGCCAGTAATAAAAACACTATGACTGTATATTTGGCAGCCAACAATGATTTACACATCGTCCCAGGTCATAGGAATGATAGGAATACTTATCCCTACTGAAGAGGATGATACCCTTTATTATGGTTGCTATATAAAAGAACTTTCAATCCATGTCAATTTCAGTCCAACATTTGCCAGCCACACAGTTTTCTTCTGCTTCCACACTGACAAACACCATATATTTCTGACACTGGGATTCAGTTTAATTATGTGTGACTAAATCACTGATGCATTAATTAATTTTGTAACATCCTTTTGATTGTTTTTGCTATCCACTGGTAATTTTCATAATTATATTTTTTTTGTCTGTTGTCTATGACAAGACGTATTGACATGACCCCTCTCAATATGTAATTTGCATATAGAACCATAAATTTTTTTTATGCATAATAGATTAATGTTTGCTCCAGAGGACAATATTAATCTGCTGTAAATGAGACAACAAATATTGCCGTTATTATCCACATTAGGATAGATTATCCCTGATTGATAGAAACCATTCCCATGTCAATGTTGATTTTTTTTAATCTTCTACACCAATCAGAGCCATTTGTATGACTTGATGAGGTCCTTGTATGTTTCTCCCTTTACTGGTCATCTATTTCATGCGTTCTGAATTACAATGCTTACAAAATAAGATTATGTCTGGTGGGTCATGGCCTCAGTGCATCTCGGCATGTATGTTGTCGAATGCATGGGGTTTTTTTTTGCAACAACAGATGTTAATCATTTAACCACACATGAAAAGAAACCCTCAGGCACAAAGACACTCTTATTATCTCTCTGGCACTAATCTCCAAGCGCTCCCTATCTCCTTCCACTTTTCTTTTTCCTGTCAAAGCTATCTTTCCATGTTTTATTCACCCATCTGCACCACAGCCTGTGTTTTGAAATGACGCATACATGATAAATTGGCTGCCCCAAGCCAAGTTTATCTGTGCAAGAAACAAAGGGACCCCATTTGGACCTTTTCTACTTCAAACTATCACATGATGTCTCGACATTGTAAAGTGTGTGTAAATAAATTTACCCTGTTGAGTTTTTTTTGCAAAAGAAAATCATTTTTACATTTATAGTCTTCACATTTTACTCAGTATTTTGAATGTCAAGTGGTCCTGGTTGTTACGCAGGAGCTGGAACAGTTGTTAACCAATTACAAAATCAGAAACATTGTTTGGTTCTCCCACATTCTACATGTTGAAGTGTCCCTGAGCCACTGGATTAGCTCCCAGGGGATTTTTGGTTCGTATGAGACCAATTGGTATAAATCGTCATCACTCCCGATCAGCATGTGGCACCTCACATGTAGGCCTTAGAGTGGTCATTCCTACTATATTACTACTACTACTGCAACTACTACTACTACGGGGAGTTTTATAGATACATTGCAGTTGTTATTTTTGAATTTCCCATTGATTTTATGTTCAAGGTTAAGAAATGTTTCCATACAAGGAACTCATTTGCAATAATAGTAGATTAATCTGAGAAAGTTTTACATTTTCATCTGAAGAAATGATGCCCAAGGCAGAAAGCGTTGTAATAAATTAGTCAAAATTACAATAACAAAAATGCAGTACAAGCATCTTTGAATCTGAATTACCAGCTTTTTTAGCCAGCAGCATTTAGACGCATTGTTTGTCCTGATTTAAGGCTGAACCCGTCCTTTACAGAGTTGTTTCTCCGCTGAGGCACCATGAAGCCTCAGTACCTGTTCTGCACTTCATCCCCTTTCTTTCCTGTGATGAATAAAGGCAATGTTTTAAGACAAAAAGGGGGTAAAGAAACAAAGGGTGAGTAGAGAAGTCCAGGCTTCAAAGGGCCGGAGGTGCACCTCAGGAGTTAGAGGGAAGTTTTCTTCCCTCTCCTCCTGTAACACATTTCCTTTCTTCTCCTCTCACTTGATGGCCTTCATGGTGACACTTCCGTATGCAAGTTTGATAAAGGGTAAAGGAGTCGCTCACTTTCTGAAGATGGAAAGGAGTGCCCTCTATGCTGGAAAGGAGTTTAGGAAGAGGAGGAGGTGAAGTAAGATAAAGTGGCAGAAACAAAAAAAAAAGTTCAATTGATGTGAAATTTTTGGGTATAAAGGTGTGTTAAATCTAATGGAGACCAAGCAATGAAAAGTTTTTAAATGTCTTAATTCTTCAATTGCTTAAGAATTTCAGACCAAGACCAAGGGTTCATTAAAAATTTCTGAGAAAAGGTTTCGCAGTCATCTCGTCAAAAAGATGAAATAATTTTCTGTCGTCTAGAAACTTCAGCTTGTTCTATTTCTTATTCATGCTAGATTTCTGCAAATCAAATAAAAATTAAACTACCAGTGGTTAATAAGCAACAAATTTAAATTGAATAATATTAATATTTGAGACAACTATTACTATTACAGTTAAAATGACACCAAAATACATATTTTCACAAGTGCATGTTCCCACCTAGCTTTTAGGTCTTTGTGTGTTTCCCTCTCACTGCACTAATTATATCCTGTCAGCAGCCTGTCTAAAATCAAGAATTATTAACTCATCAACATAAAAAAAGACACTAATATCTTTCATACTGGGCTCGTTGTATCTTTCAAGTATCCATCTGTATCAGTAGCCATGCCAAAGTGAGAGAGTGTCTGGCAGGTTATCAGTATGAAGTTAGAGGCTAATTACCAGGGATATTAGTATAAGAATATGCAACATTTGTTTTTGAATAAATTGCATGTACGACATGCAATTTGTTCCTGAGATTCATTTAGTCTTTCCTTACTAAATTTAGCTCATAAGCTTAGAATGGTTACTGTATGTTGGATCAAATGAACATGTTAATTTTTGTTAAACAAAACTCGCTCGTCAGACTATGAAAGCATACAAATTTGTCAAATTGGTATTGGATTCTGGGAAGAATGACAAGTAGAATGATCATTCCTCAATGGAAGATCTCGTGTGGATCATGTAAGGTTATAAAACCATAGCTGAGTTTAAGAATTCAATACTGTAGATACAGTCCAGGTCTTCAGTCTTGAGGAACAAATTATACTGATTCAGTATCTGATACAGAGTGAGAAATGAATGGTGCAAACGGTGCTGGACATAGGCTTGGAGAGCACTAAGAAATGAATTAAAGACTTGAGACGCAACAGAATGGCCAATTGAAAATGTCTGCCGATAAGAAGAAAGCTGTGGATGAATGCAGTAAAAAACATACCCTAAGTGTTTTTGTCACTCGGTGAAGTGATTTATGAAGAGGACAGTTGATATGGAGTTTATGTAAATGGAGGAATTGATGCATACGTGTGCCGCTGAGATAGAAAAGCTGTGTGTGTTTAAGCTCAGAGTGTGGGCTGTATTTCATCCAGCATGTGGCTCGACATGAATTACAGATTAAAGTTTAAAATTTTCTACAGAGACCTCCCTCTCTTCTTCAAGCCTGGGAGTCACACAAAAGGGAAAATAATAACGCTGTATGATAATTTTTTTAGTGTTATTATGAAGCGAAAAGGCTGATAGATGCTTGTGATTTAGGAGGTCAAACTGCAGAATTTTGTCTATAAAGCTTATTGCACACAATTTGAAATGTGTGATTGGTGGGAAGTTTGATGTATTGAACTGATCTTCTAGCTGTTGTGAAGAACCTTTTATGGCAATATAGTGTGTGTTCATTGTTTGATGTCAGTAATGATCACTGTATGTCTTGTTTGACCTATTCCAACCCCTTAAAGCATTTGGATTTCCATGGATGGATTGTTGCTGATATAAGGCTAGACACTGTGCTCTATTTGCACAATTAATCCAATCAAATCAAAACAGAAATCAAGAATGTTTTCTTGATTTTCTGATTACAGTGTGCCCTCGTTCCTCGCGGGTAATGCGTTCCAGGAACCCCACGTGATTAACAAATTCCTGCGATAGAACAAGAAACTCTTATTATTTACGGTAATTTAAACGTTCATGAACCCTCCCCATACTGATAGTAAACCACCTTCGATCTGTATTACCTTTTCCCACACTCTTATCGACTGTTTAAAGCACTTTTGTGTGTCACTTATGTCCGAGACTCATGGAACATAGCGCACTCCCAGATGCCGTCATCCAATAGAATGTGCGTACGGTATCGCGTGACTGCTTACCAAAAATCCGCGATGAGGTGAAGTCGCGAGCGTTGATGCACGAATGCACGAGGGCGCACTGTATGTCTTCTGGTTTGTCTGGACTTGCTGTTCTTTTGACAAACATCTGTGTTGACCTTTCGCCCCTGTAATCGTTATCTTTCAGGTATCGAATGCCCACGCAGTTCCAGAAATACACCTGGGGGCATGCAGGTGGCCGAACCCTTCAGTGAAGAGGCCATGCTGTTCACCAAAGAGCTGGTGCTGCAAAGGGAGGTGAGAACATTCTTTCTCCAGTTTCATGATGTCTTTCAAAGTTGGTTTCTTCTTTTTTGGTGCATTGATGATACGGAAAATATTTTTTTACGCTCATAGTTGGAAGTTGAAAGCAACCTTTATACCTATTAAAATGAAATGGCAGAAGTGGGTACTTTCTGCAAGCAGTCTGTATTTTTAAATTTGTGTTTATTTGTGTTTGTATGTTCATTCATTCATCGTCTTGAAGACGAGACAAATGAAATCATCTTATCTTCAGCCGTTTATCTGAAATCCGGATCACGGGTTAGGCTGAAGTCCATCCCAGCTGGCTATGGGCAAGAGATGGGTACACCCAAGACATGTTGCCACTTCATTGCATTGCCATAATTAGACATACATTTTTAAAAAAGGAACATAAAAGCACAAGGACATCCATCATGTGTTATATCCACATTGTTTCACTCATAGTGAGTATTTTAGTAAATTGTTACTTGTATTTTTACTTAACACAATAGGTCTTTTTTTAATAACTTGTGTAGTGTTTTCAACATGTGGTTGTAGAAACACACACTACACATTTAAGATTTTATCAGTCAATCAATCAGTCAATCTATTATGTTAAGAAAATGGACATCTGATTACATAAAAATAATCAAATACATTTTTCATAACTTTTGTATTAAAGGAACCCGTGGCTAGAGAGAACTTGTGTGCTGAGCAGCAAACGAAAAGGAATAGAGAAGAGAAAACTTAAACAGTGGCTCAGAGAAGAAATATGCCATGCAAGCAGAAAAAAGACAGATGGAAGAGGAGAGTTTAAGACAAAAAAGTATTACAGATAGACAAGATGGGAGACAGGACACAGAGGAATAGGAGAAAGTATTGAAGAGAGGCAGAGAAAAGGAACAGACAGACAGTAAAACAAGTAAAGGTTTTCAAGAGAAATAAAAATTTTGAAAGGTTTGCTTTCAAAATTTTATTTGAAAATAATATTGCTTGCAAAAAAAGGCTACAAATAAATCATTGGACTCTCCAGCCACAGAAACAAAGAAGATGCTATCAGGAAGCAACATAAGGAATCCAAACATTAAAAAAAAAAACTCTTCTATTTTTCAACATCGTCAAGAGAGAGCTGGAGAAAAACAAGCAACCCCCTTGGCCCCCTGTTGCCAAAAATCAGCAGTAAGTGTATCATCAGGAAAGATCCTAAAAAAGTACCATCTTCTTCCCCTAATCCAGCAGTTTGGGCCATTGACAAAGCTAATGAGAGGAAAGTAACAGCCAACAAAAAAGCCAACATTCCTCCAAGGTATGTTAGAGGGATGCAAAATCTTTCTTCAGTTTTTGTGGTCTAAGTAATAAACAATAATCAGCGCTACATCCTCTTGTGTCTCATTCACTTAAGTAATTTTTTTCTTTAGAGGCAAAATAAAAGATAAAATTTGAAAATACAAATTTTTAGAAATCTGTTTATAACAGTGTTAAATTAAGCTTTCAGTTTGTATATTATACTTTATTGCATATCAGAGTAACTAAACACTATTATAACAAACATCAGTTCTTAAGATCCTTGAAGGGCTTATTATCATTATATAATAAAATATATTTCGTATGTCTGATAGAGTTGACAGAAATTAAGTTTTTAAGGTAAACTTGTGAAATATTTTTTAACCTCCAACCTGCATTTTTACATGATTAGATAGCACAGATGTTTATCTACATTAATGTATACTCTAATAAATGTAGTGTAAATTTTCAAAAAATGTTTTCCAGAGTGTTTTGTCCCAACTCTCAAGAATCAGTGATATAAATTGTACACACACACACACACACATACACACACACACACACACACACACACACACACACACACACACACACACACACACACACACACACACACACACACACACACACACACACACACACACACACACAAACACACCCTTCTCCCCCTGGTTACACCCAGTTTCACCTGATTAGTGCTTGTGGGCTTTAAAAAACTCCAGTCCACTTTGTGTCAGTTCATTCACATGCTAATAGGTTTTTATAGGAAACAGTGGACAGATTGAAGCCCTGATGGAACCAGCTATAATCCTGCCTCCACTTATCCATGCCACACACTCCCTGTCTTTATTTCCCCCTCTCCATTCCTATCTATGTTTTAAAGGCTTTTTTTTTTTTTTCCATAGACAGTGGCTGACTCAACTGTCCTCCAGTATTTAATTGTCATGGAAATGTAGCCTTGGCGAGCAGTTGGAGGTGGATGAGTGCCTGGGTGTGTGTGGCAATCCAGTGGTGTAGTTAAGATCAAGATATATTTGTCTGAAATAATGAATGCACAGAACGGGCATCCAATTGGTGCAGCTTGTCATGCAAAAATGTATTAAACCTACATTTTTTATATTTGAAAACACATACTTTGCCACCCTCCCTGTCTTTCCTAAATCCTCACAGAAAATAAAGACACTGTCACACACTTCCTCACGCATCTTCAGCCTTACCCGTCATCGTTTGTGTCAGCAAGTTTTCACAGGTAGGTGGGAGTTAGCAAGGAGTCCGGCGCCATATAATGAGTTATGAGCCCAGTGCGGGGGCTGCTTGGCCGGCTGCACTGATCTGCTGTTATTGGCTAATGTGATAATATGAACAGGAACACACACATTCCCAAATGGATGCATTCAGCACAGCTAAGCACACACACTTTTTTTAAGGCAAGAAAAAAAGAAAGCCTGCGAGAGAGAATCAGTCATCAGTATCTATCCTTGATTCACCTCCTCTAAGATATCACCAAACACATGTGGATATGAAAGTGTCGGGCTAGAAATGAGTGACGTGGATGGCTGTGCTATGAATAGAGTTATATGAGAGACAAGAAATGCAAAAGCTCTGAGAGAAAACTTAGCAGCAACAGAGTGAAAGATGTGATTTATAACGGAGAGGAACACACTGCAACATCCCTCAGAATCCACCCCTCCCCCCTCTCACTGCGTAGCATAGCAAGTTCGACTGAAACAGGTTATTAAGGTACGTCACACTCAGGAATATGAATATGGATCATTTGATTTCATTAGCATAGGATTATGCTGTTGATTTGTCTCTGAATAGCATCTGATTGCAGGAACTTTGGGATGTTTGGGGAAAATGACTTCACGTGAACGATTTGGGTTTTGGTGGCATCTTTATTTGCATTCAGAAAATGTTTTTCTTGCTCTTGTTTGCTTGACAATCATTTTGCATTTTTTTTGGGTCTGTTTATCTGATGACTTGTTGACTCAATGGTCCTACTTCTTTTCCTCTTCACACTTCCATATTTCAGTACTCTGTAATTATATAATCTTGTTTTTCTTGTCTCCTTTGAAATTGAGTTTGGGTGCAGACATGAGTGCACTCTGTACTTGTTTTCTTTGGCTAATAGCCCTTTCTCTCTTTGTGCCTCACTGTCACCTCTCTTGTCACCTCTACTGTCCTTTTTTTTAAAATTTCTGGTGGGAATTTACTGTTCTCTCTTTCCCTACTGTTCTCTCTTTTCCCTACCTACTACATGCAATTTCCTCCGGGATTAATAAAGTATCTATCTATCTATCTATCTATCTATCTATCTATCTATCTATCTATCTACTTTGCCATTTCTACCTCCCCCCCCAACTCACCTTCTCTCTTCACCGACGGAGTCACATCTAAATTTCTGTTGATGCAGACATGCACGATTAATTTGACATTCAGTGAGGGGACCAGCCCCTGTTTCAGTCTCTTATTTAAAAACCCTCACTGCTCTTGTTTCTTTTACTTTCAGGCTGCAAAAATCTGTTGTGTTTATTTACTGTGGGATCGTTGATCCCTCCTTATGATACAGCAGTGTTGGCATTTAGCGTGTCGTCTTCATTGTGTTTTTCTGAAGAATGAATTATCATTGTAAAAAATACAGCAATTTATTGTTCCGGTTAAATGGCGGATGATTTTTGTCTTCTATTTTTAAGGTGAGGTGCTCTCAAAAACTCCCACCATCACCCAATTTTGAAGACTTTTCCAGTCGATTTTTGTTTGTCACCGATATATCACATCATCAAAAGATCACACTGCCATCCGACTGTTCTGTCTTGCATTTCACAAATGTCTTATTCGCCCTCCGCTGTCGCCTCAGAGTTGGAATAACACAGACATTATTAATTGTGATCATACAGAACATTCAGTCTGTATATAGGTGCACCAGGCCCGCCTTTTTTAGGTTGTGGAAATTGAAGGTCTCTTACAGTCTGTCTCCATCCCACCGCTGTACCTGTGTGGTGTTAACATCTGAGACAGGAGTGAAAAGGAAAAACCCATCGGTAAACACCATTCCCTAGATGTTCCGCTTTTCTTTCTTCGTCTATTCTTTTCCTCTCACCTTCTGTTGACAAAAAAAGCAGTGATTCACAGCATCAGTCACCAAAACTCTCTGCTGATTTTTGCCTTTATTCTTTTGGTTGTCAACTTCAAAAGCTCAACCAGGAGCGACAAGGATGTAGGAATTTATTGGATGAGTGAGGAAGGTGGTATAATTAATGCTGTTTTCTCATTTAATGAGTCAATGAAAAATATTCAAACGATTCTTAAAGCGGAATTAAAATATGGGAACAAAGATGTCTGGAATGTGAAATACGACACCTCAAATATCACAGATGCTGCTGTCAAAGTCAAGAGCATCATAGATATTTAAAAGCCATTTAAGACCTAATCAAATTATCATTCTCAGGATGAAACTGGGTGTTTTTAAATGTTGGATTTCAGTTTCCTGCTGAGTGTTTTGTCAATGTTGTTAAACCCATATAGAAATGATTTTATCTTAGAGAAAATGGTCTGCACAAAATATTTCCCAGAATGGGCCACTGATTTGATCTGTTCATGCATGTGTATTTGTGTGTGTTTTATATGTCTGTGTGTTGACAGTGTTTCGAGTTGAATAAATAATCACAAATTGAGAGAGGAAAACAAAACTAAGAATGGCGGATGAAGCTGAGATGTAATGTTTGAGTACACATGATATTCGGCTAAGTGGGTAATTATTTGTAATGAATTCATCCACTTCCACAACTCGTTTATCGTATCGACCTCATTTAGTCTAGGTGGTCAAATAAATTATCTCTATGTATAAAATGGAGAAATGTGTTTTACTTAGTTGAACATACATGAAGAAGACCTGAATGTCAGAGAAGTCTATTTATACTTTTTCTTCTGCTTTTGTATTTGTACAGTGAGGGTGCTTTGAGACAATAAATTGCATTATGCCGTTTGGATTATCTCCCTGTATATTTGACTTCATCTGAGAAGAAATCGTCAAAAGGGGAGGAAAAAGTTATTGTTCAGAAGTCCCCCAGCCTCTGAAAACTTGTCAACAATCTGTTCTGGAAGGCAATGATGCAAGGACAGGCTCGGAAGAGTACTTACTTTAAGGTTTGATAGACTCTGAAGTGTATGTCATCCTTTGATGATTAAAAAAAAGGTTAAATTCCATCTCCAGTTGGAAAGACAATAACGAATAAATACAAAACAGCGTTGGATTCAAATGGATTATAATTTTAATATAATTTCCTTAGTCCTAATTTGCACAAGTACACTCAGCCACTTACCTCTGTCTTTTGGAGTTGAGAAGCGTGCACATTGTTCTTTTTCTTTAGACAAGGATGAAATTGGCCTCCACGTTTTCATAATGCGAACGCTGCGCGAGGCAGGCCGTCACAGGTGAGGTTGTTTGGCGCGTTTCGCCTACAGACCCGAACGAGGTTGCCTTGTGAATACTTGATGAGTCACCTGAGTCACCGCATCTACGTGTTGTTACAGATGTTCTTGCCGAAGATTTTAATTCAATCATAAAACGCCCAGCACCTCGGAAATGTCAATAGGATTGTGCGTTCTGTGCTGTCGTGCGGCGATTCTTACTGTGCCATTACCTCATGTGTAAATAGCCACATTGCGACGATGGGATAATTGAAATGTTACCTCGTTGTCAGTTCCTACTTCCATCTGTCTCTTCACATCTGTGGCCAGATCAATTCATTTAGCATTCTCCACACAGGCAGAGGCACACGGAATGCATCCTTCATACATTCGAGCTGTTTTTGCCTTTCAGGGCTTCAGGATGGCATTGGATTTTTCTACAGCTTCCTTACTCATTGATTTCCAATCATGCTTGAATTACTTTGGCGCGAGGCAGATTACTGCATCTTCTAGTCTTTGACCGAGTCTCCTTCGCTCGTGCTTGCATCACACATCATTCTTCATGTTGGCCCGTTTTCCGAACATGCATTGTGATCGGCTTCCGTTGTTATTTATTTATTTATTTCTTTACTTACGTATTTACCTGCTTTCCCATACTTTGGTATGCAAACTGTGTGTGTCTGTTTGTGTGTGTCTGTTTGTGTGTGCGCGCAAGAGAGTGAGTGAGAGTACACATCATGAATAATACATAGTGTGGTTTCCTGGTCAGCGGAACAGACAGACTGTTGGGATTGTGAACTGCCCCTCGGGTCCCCCACCCCCCACCCCCACCCCCCAACACACACTGTAGTTAAACAAACCACAAGTGTAAAACACAGCCCTGCGCTCACATTACTGCTGCTTCATAGCCACAGACAGGATCTGTCCCCATCCATTCATAAGTCAAGCACCGTCTTGAATAGCATGACTGCATTTTACTGTAACCTTATCTTTATATCTTTATTTTGTAGCTACTTCCCTCTGATGTTTTACCAGTTCAAGTGTGTATTTGTACCTCAGTTATATGGTTGATACCTAATGATAGGTTTGTTACCCATTCTGCACCCAAGCCTCCTAGCCTCACCTAAATGACCACGGATTGTCTATAGTCTGAGCAGTTGTATTTAAATTGTAATTTAAGGTTTGACCTTGAAACTACGAAAGCTTCCATTCCATTAACAGCACCATCAGTGGAGTACTGACCATAACTTCTGATCCTTTCTGCATTACCTTCAACTAATTAGCGTCACAGATTGAGATCGGCTTTTGATTGCAGCAGTTTTCAAATGGAACGTTCTTCATCCCGTTCGCGTGTATCAGTGTCACAGTCGAGCAGCTCAGCTTTATTTCTTGAAAAAAATTGTGAGTTATAGCCTGGGGGGGAACAGAGCGACCCACATAAAAACACATTCACACCATCGCACTTACGGAGAGATAGATGGACCTGAATAGAGATTGAACGATGAGAGCTAGAGAGAAACCTTCTCACCGCTTTATCACCCCGGTGTTTACGAGTTTGACCTTGTGCTTACATGTGTGTGTTTGTGTGTGTGTTTGTGTGTGAGAGAGCGATGGAATTGCAACTTCACAGTCCTCCTTGATAAGCATACCCTGAAAGCTGCGGCGACACAGGCACACACTGTGCTCAGGGACCAGCTGAATCCTCCTAGCCTTTTTCTCAACATGAAGGGAACTGCAGTTCTCTTCCACATCAATAAGGGCGATAGTATAATGCTCTTATGCACTCGCACTGTTCTGTCTTCATGTGGCTCTTCCTGTATTTATCTAATGTGCAAGGTTTTTTCTTTGTCACCTTTAAGCTACGTTTCCCCTGGTTTCTAAACATACTGGATCATTCAGATAATCATTCTTGCTTTATTCCTTCAGTCACCACAGTCTCAGTCTGACTGCAAGAATAAGGGAAATGCAGAGAGACTAGTTAAGAAAAATAACATTAAATTAAGAGTTTCGAGTAACTATTATATTTAACGGTGGCAGCCAAGAAAAGTCCACTCAATAGGTCAATTTTTATCTGTTGAACTGACTTATTTACATATCGTATTGGCATTTTTGACAAAGCGGTAACAATTGTTAGTTACTTAGAGGGTTTCTATAAAATTCTAGTAATCTTTCTGAAGTAATTAAATGCATGTGGTAACTATAATGATAAGAAAGTCTAATAAGACCCTAAACAATTTCTCTGCTGAGACACAAGTTTTGTCCTGCTAATCCTCTTGGGTGACTAGACTGTCCTTCAATACTTGTTCAACCTCATGACGAAGTGTCTTCAGTTTGATTTCAGTGTTTGGTTTAGTTTTTGGCATTTGTGCACTCATTAATATTCCTTTTAGTCTTTATTGTTGCATTATATTACTCGCACTCGCTTCCCCTGTGTGAATTTTGCACATGCACACCAGCAGCCCTCTCGGGTTTCACCAGTTCGAAGACAAGAAATCCTTCCTAACAGCACAGCCAACCTCATTTCAGCAGCTGCACAGCAGTTAAAACAACATATAACATGATACATAGAGCAATTGATTCAAAGGATAGCACTGTAGTGGTTTATTCATGTTATTTATTGCACTAGAAATAAAATATTGCTCATAGATCATTGGACTCCCATAGATACGAGTTGAATCTGTGATGAGTCCTCTTGAGGAAATGGCTCTAAGCCTCCATGCCTTATTGATGCTGAGATTGATCCTATCATGTTGTCGACTGTGAAATAATATCAAGAGCTATTGACAGATTCACTGGCACATACATACTCATTGTGTATTCTTCCACCCATAGTTGAGATACATAAATAAACTAGATATGATATTATATATTGATGCAGTTTTAATAATGTTAATCCATTGTTGCTCGATTTCTGACTTCTAACACCCTTGAAGTCAGTGGAGGAGAGGATTTTTTTTTCTTCTTGTCAGTATTATAAATGCATGAAGGTTGACGTGTGTTAGGTTGTATCTATACAGGCTAGCACAAACCATATAGCTCTTTTTCACACATACTGTGGGTTCTCTCGACAACACAGTAGTTGCTACACATCAGTGCTGTCTCTACTGTAGGATTGAAACACGTACCACAAAGACTTGCACACAGTAAAAAAATCAGCTGTCATTCCAAGAAGAGCCAGTTGGTCTCTGCCTTCTCTCTCCCACTCCTTGTCTCAACTGTTTCTATGATGGCCAAATCTTTTTATGGCTCGAGCACACTAAACCGGCATCTTCACCTGTTCTCGTCTTGGCATATTCGCTGTGTGCATCGCTGTGCGTCGTGTCAGTCTTCTGTCACTTTCACGCTCATTGAGTTGTCAATGTCAAGCCCTCGCTGCTCAAAGGGCACGCCTCCGTAGACCTCCCATAGCCTCTCGTCTTGTTCTTCTCTTTTTCCGCTTCCACCTTTTTTGCCTCTGCTTTCACAAGACACATCTGTGTGTGTGTGTGTGTGTGTGTGTGTGTGTGTGTGTGTGTGTGTGTGTGTGTGTGTGTGTGTGTGTGTGTGTGTGTGTGTGTGTGTGTGTGTGTGTGTGTGTGTGTGTGTGTGTGTGTGTGTGTGTGTGTGTGTGTGTGTGTGTGTGTGTGTGTGTGTGTGTGTGTGTCTACCTGGCATGAGCAGGGGAATGTAGCCTGGAGATTTTAATGAATAAGCTCTGAGTAAAGGCCAAAAAAGAGGAGAGATTTGAAGCGGTAATCCTTCGCCAGCTTACCCCAGCACAACATTCCGATGCCTACACCCTTATCCCCACATCAGCATCTCCTTTCATCCACCTTTTCAGTCATTCAATTTCTTTATATCCCTCACCAACAAGAGAGAGGCTCTCAGCGGCTGTGTCAGCGATCAGCATCTCATCTCACCCCCTCTCCTTCTTTTTTCTATGTTCTCTCAAAGAAGTGTCAGTGTGTACGCAGGGAAGAACAAACCTGGCAAATTCATTTCAACAGCCAACAGAAATTGGGCTCTGAGCTTTGAAATCAGACAGATAAAGCTAATGGCTGAGGTGGGCAACAAGCAGGGAGCTATATGTGAATGTGCACAGCAATTTCAATTGATACCAACTACAGAAATGCACCTACTTTAAACTCATTGCTTGCTGAATCTCTCTGAATATGCAGGGGTGTATGCAGGGGGGAGTTCCAAGATAGGCTGGCCAGGGCACTGCAGTTTCCTAAAATGCTTTTGTTGCCAAAAGATAGTGTGCTGCTGTGGAAGTGTGTTCAGTTAGATGATCAATAGCTTCGAGGCCTATATTAAATTTCATTACCTGTGATTTGATTTTAGTATTTGAACACGTCGCTATTCTAACCAGGCCAAGGCATTTTTTAAAATAAATTACCTTCAGGTACAGTTTTGATCTAATGATCTTTTGTTGAACAATCACTTGGAAACTTGTGTTGCCAGGCATCACTGTTTCTATAGTGCTGACATTTAGCATTGAGTCTAATACACAGATAGATTAAATTCTTGCCTGCTCATATCTTATGTTGCTGCTCCATATTGGGCGTCTACCACCTAATGACTCGTTTGCCACTTTTGGCTGAGAAATGTGCAAAAAACACAACGTATGTACACACACAGACACACACACAGACACACACACACACACACACAGGAGTTATTATCTCCTGGAACAATACTAATAGATTCATGTACTGTTGTGAGCAAACAGTTTGTGCCTCTCCTGCCAACAGGGTGGGAGGGTGAACACTTGCCAAGTCTCCTCTCCTGTCTCCTCTCCTGTCTCCTCTCCTGTCTCCTCTCCTGTCTCCTCTCCTGTCTCCTCTCCTGTCTCCTCTCCTCTCCTCTCCTCTCCTCTCCTCTCCTCTCCTCTCCTCTCCTCTCCTCTCCTCTCCTCTCCTCTCCATCCTATTAAACTCCTGTTTGACTAGCACCTCCACAGGCCTTTTTGCTCCAATCACTGTTGGAAGAAACCACCTACTTCTTCCATTTTTTTCCTGACTACCTGCTCTTGGTCCCACATGTTTACACTCACATCCTCAACTGTAAGTCAAATCAGCCCATAACATTACTGCAGCGGCAAAACCAAAACCGTAATTGATGGACTAACAAATCTCCTCGCACATATACATCTTTGATTTGTCTGGTTGCATTTAATTAGCTGCAATGAGGAACAAGAATGATGGGGGGGGGGCCAGTATAACTGTCTAATTAAAAGTTCCCCGGTTCGGTTGGTACGTATATCACTTGGCCCATTGAGGTAATCGTCATTTTAGGGCCACAAAGCATCTGAGTCACTCTGTCTTGAAGTGTTCCGTGAAAATGTCAAACACAACCATGGAACCAGAAAGTGAATATGGAGAGTAATTTATGTAATTTGGAAAGTTTGTGTGACCCTATGAACATTGTTTTGATGCTAATTATCTTTTTTGGTGATTTAGTTGATTACTTTTCTTGCTTTGGGGTCATAAGGGATTATTTTCTTTAAACGTTCATTTTAATTAACTTGATCTTAATTATTTGTTCGACTTCCAAGGACTTCATAGTTGCCAAAGTACAGCTCTACGGAATGGCACAAAGATGGCTTGTTATAGACATAAATATGCAGCCACTGGATTTAAATGATCTTTTGCTGTCTGTTTTCTGGGACAGCTTTGAACAGTTTCTAGTGGAGGAGGCCCAATGAGACAGGACCGGGCTCCCCTATTGTGACTCCTACACAAGCCTTTCACGTAAAAGTCCTCCAATCGCATATCTGTTTCAAATGTTTTTACCACGGCTGAATGCCAAGTACAATACAACCAAAAGCCAAAAAGTATAGTTAATTCTATATGCAGTTAACAGTTTTTTCTCCTTGTACACAATACATTTTTCATTCCAATGATCGTTTTTTTGTTGTTGGTCTAAATTAAAGAGATAACAGATTGAGTGAAATGTTTAATGACATTCTTACAGTTTTATTGCTACCTTCGATCTGCCAGCAATCCCACATTCAGTTCTATTAAGTAACCATTGCGCTTAAAACAAGCACCTTGGAGAAACCATTTACCGAGATCCATTAAAACTTGTTGCAGGGGTCATTGCCTGGGCCCTATTATTATAGCAGCTTTTTGACTCTTTTTAAACCATCGCAAAATTTGAAAGCCTCATGAATAATGAAAACTCAATGGGTTGACACTGCCTGTAGAAATAGGTTGACTGATATGTGACCTAATCCAAAAAGGTCACATTTTCACCAATGTCTGGTGGTCAGTTTGTTTCAGCAGGATCAAAGTCCTAGGATTGATTTTTTATGAAACCTAGTAACAGGATTTCGCATTGCCCAGAAGATAATCCACTAAAATTTGTGACAGATTCAGCTTTTCTTTGCCCTTTAACAATGCTTTTAACAGTGTTTGAACAACACTTTATTATTGCATCATTCCACAAAAGCGACTGAATAAATTGCCACAAAACTTTTTGGAGTGCTTGAGTATGGGTCAGGCAAGCTAAACAGAAGTTTAGAATTGGCCAGCTTTTGCGGATATGCTCTCTGAAGAGTACTGTTGTAGTCTGATCTTTGTGATTTATGCTGACCAAACTACACACACACACACACACACACACACACACACACACACACACACACACACACACACACACACACACACACACACACACACACACACACACACTTACACACGTTTAAACACCCCGCAGTTTGCTGCAGTGCCTTAATAATTCTACTACCACGCTAAACTGCTTCAGACCATGGATGTTCCACACAGCCCACTACAACTTTCATCTTGACATTGCTTTTATCTGCCGTTCTGTTAGTCAGCAAGAGCGCACGTCTCTTAGTTAGTCTTTGACATGAGCACAAAACCTCTCACCCTGGTCATCTTGAATTCCTCATCAGTGGAAATCCATGATCCTCCATTTAATACGGAATGAATAGCCATCCCCATTTAATGCTCCATGTAAGAGGTTCTTATCTGTTGCAAGTACCTTTGAATTGCCTTTCTTTCCTGTCTACATGACTTTTTGTTCCTCATCCTTGTCTATGGTTTTACTTTCCACTTCTGTCCGTCTTGTAGTAGCTATCCATCTAGCACCGTTGTCTCACACTCAGAGTGGCATAAGCCTTTTTAACACGGAGATCGCAAAACAGCACCCCATTAAAAGCTACAATGCCTCTTTTTTTTGCCTTTTTGTTTGTTTACTCTGAACAAGACAGCAGCGAAGCATTGTGTGATTTTAAATAGCGACTTAGGATTCTGTGAGCTAAAGAGGAGTGATGTTTAACACAGCAGTGTTGGCATCTAGTGTGACATCTTACAAATGTGTTAAGTTGTAAAGAAGTGATTAACATGGCAAAAAAAAAAATCACCTTTCCTTTTTTGTTGTGCGTCATCCCACCCTTTAATCTGAGATTAAGGGAGTCCTAAACATTGGTCTGTTTGTCCTGTTCAAAAAGGTTTTTGGTTGCTTTTATTGTTGAATGAATTGGCTGCTGACTGATATTAATTACTTTGAATATGAGGAAATAGAACAGACCCCCTATAAAGTCTTTGTTACGTTTATGCGGAGGATCAGGCAGAATAAAGATATACCATTGCTGCCGTGAAAAGGCTGTGTAAATGGAACCAAAGATAAAGTCCTGCTCTCACTATCTACCAGTAATTCTTCCCTGTCTTGAGAAATGCAGAAAGCCATTTTGTCTCCCAGTTCTTCTCTTTTAATATCTACAACCAGATAGCTATTCTCATTCTTGGAAAAAAAAGGAAATCTGAGAACACTCCCAGTAACCCCCGAGACTTTTTCTGCTTCTTCATGTAGCATGCATCTTTTGGATTGTAGGGAAACGTCATTTTTACCGCTGGCATAGAAGGGAAAAGAAAAATGATTTGTTCCTCTTCATGTCTGTCTTTGACTGAATTTCCATGCATCCATGCAAATTGACAAATGTACATTGATAGAACCCTCTGAATGGTAGCAGAAATTACATGAATTGGACAGAATGTTCTCACATTCTGCTCTTCCTGTGACGAGATAAGAAATTTGAAATCTTAACATACGTGACAAATCCATTCTTATTCCGTCCATGATTTTGTTAAGATATAAATCTTCCATAATTACAATTGTGAATAATAAAACCTGACTACGGCTGCGGCAGCCTCTCACTGTGCTGAAACAATCTACACCGAAACCAGAAAAATCCACTTAATGAAAGCTCCAGATAAAATTTGCAGAATAATTCAGACATATCTGATGACATCTCTGCTGCTATGATCGTCAATATAGTCACGTTACACTGAGATGATTAAATACAATTGTTCAATAGGGTTTATGTAGAAAAAGCGGGATCAGGTAGCTTGAACTTGTATCACTGATGGAAACACATTAATACATCCTGCATTTAAACTGTCTGGACATTTAGTCTGTTTTGTGACTATTAATATTTTTCTGTCTTTGAGAGGTAATGAGGGCTCTAGTATCCTTGGTGATGCTGCGGCTGTGATCAATTCTCTGTAGGCTGTACATAAAAAAAAGCAGTGAAATTAACGTTGAGTTGCCTGAGTTTTTGTTGTTTATATGTACATAGTTCTTTGTGTGCATGTGTGTGTTTGTGTGTGTACATCTATGTCTTCGTGCATTCACAACACCTCAACACAACCCCCATCTACCATATACCTCAGACTCCTGTGCTGCTCTCAGTGGACTTGATTTACTGCACACACGTGCCATCAGACACACACGCACACACGCACGCACGCACGCGCGCACACACACACACACACACACACACACAGCTTCAGCTTCTAGAAAGCACCATAAAAATGAGGCTTCATCGTTGTTGGCTCCTAAGAAAACATGGGATGTTTTTCACCCATCAAAGAGGCAGTAAACCTCTCACAGGGACGAGAATTTGAGTGTTCCTCTCAATATGGCGAAATAGCTCACACAACCCACCTACCATTCACTCGAGCAGCAGAATCTGTACCTGCATTAGAAAAGATTGACCACGGTGTTTATCTTTATAAAATTCATTGGCAGACTCTGATTCAACACAGCAGCCTCGATGGCTGTGGGCTTGTTGCCAACAGTACACTGTGAACATTTTTCTTCTGCCTCAATCGACCTCCGTAGCGAAGAATCAAACCACCACCTGTCAGTTACATAGCTTCTGTATTTGCATCAGTTTCCACATGGTCCAAGCCAAATGCACCTATAAGCATCGACATAGAAAAGCATTCTCTTTCTTCTTTTTAATAAGGAGAATGGCATAACACTCTTCATAGATGTCGTCCATTCCCTCTACAGGACATGTAGAACCAAACAACTCTAGCCCTGACTCATGTTGCCTCACATCCATGCATGCTTCTAGGTCTGCTTAGAATAGCCTCACTGCTCTACTAGCACACTGGCTGGTGCTCGCACAAAAATCCTAACACAGGCACTGTGTATTTGATATCCCCCAACGAGGAGTGCAAATCCCATAATTGATCATTAGATACAGCATGTTAATTATTGAAATCAATTTATGTAATGAAGTTTTAGACTATACAAAGGCATGAAGTCACAAGTAAAGCAAATTATCAAAGGCAATTTTCTGCAGCCTGTGTTTGAACTGTAAGATATGCCTCCATGAAAAACTCATTGATATTCCACAGATAAAGAGAGAGCCAGCCTTAAATATTATGATCATGTAAGTCAGCATGCATTGCCCTTCTTCCTCTCAGTCAAGAAATCATAATTACAATGTGTCAAGCGGAATAACCTAAGGTGCTGCCAGCATCTCTGATCTGCTTCTGAGTTTAGGCGTTGTTATGTCATACACGTTCATCAAAGATGTTATTGTTGTGTTCAGCTCCAAAAAGCACATGCACAAGTCGAGCCAAGATCACAAGAATGCTTAAAGTTGTACCAACATATTTTGAGAATGTAGTAGCGTCATCATGATCAGTTCTGAGAGAAATTGTCTGCCATCTAATGATTGGCAATCACCACACTTGTCATACATTTTGACAGATATTGAACCTAAAATATACTCTTTGACAGAAGTGGAAAATTTTAAAATATTCTTTCTGTTCTTTATTCCCTGTCAAGACTTGAGTTGTGAGCTTTATTTCAGAAACTGTTGATGCAATTCAGATTTTAAAGCTTATTGTAGGTCATTTTAATGGAATAACATTTTATTACAACCATCTTTTGCGCCCCAATGCATAGCAATTTAAACCGAGAAAAAAAATCTAATTAAGAGATTGCATTAAAAATAATTGACTTTCAAAATGTCTAACAAACCTTTTTTAAGTCAAGAATGAGGTCTTTTTCTGAATTAAATGAAAGGAAAAAGGAAAAGCTGTTTGTTGTGCAGCTGGGTTTAGAGCTTGAACCTGATAAATTTGGCGTCCTCCTGAATACATTGAAATCACAAAGGTATGCATGCGGTTGCACTCTGGCAGTTATCGTCCCTGCACTTCCATTTGCACTGACCTCTTGATCCTCTGCCTTCATATTCACCGGTCTTCCTTCCTCAAGTACCCCCTGTGGTCCAGTCAATTACTGGTATCAGCACTTCTTATCCCCTACACAGTGCTGTGGTGCTATAGTAACATCAAACACACACACACACACACAGACACACACAGACACACACACACACACACACACACACACACACACACACACACACACACACACACACACACACACACACACACACACACACACACCACCATCTCCATCACACCCTTGTGGTGCAGTCCAGGTCCTTCACTGATCATGCAGTCTACATATTCCCTGTTCCATCTGTAGCTGGCACTCTTGCATCACATTTGCTCTGCTTACTCCTTTCGTATTGGTCCCTTCCTCGTTTCTATTTTTTTCCCTTTTTCCTTTCCCTTCATATCTTTTCATTGTGAGCCTGATTCTGTTTTAATTCTTTTATTCTTTCCCTTCCAAGTTCTCATACCTTTTTGTTTCATCCTCAAGGGAACTCTTATAGATACACGTATGCTACGTTATCTAAGCTGCAGTTCTCTGTGAATACAATTTTATTTTCTGTATGCTTCACAGATATGTCTTTTCTGATATCTGTTTTCTGTTGTGGTTAATTTTTTTAACTTTTGGTTTTTCCCTAATGACTGTGGAAAAAAAACCCTGCTATCTTCTTTTTCCCAAATTTATACCCTACGTCTCAGTTTCTATGCCTCCTTTTCTTCTCTCCCCAGACTCTGTGAGCTGTTGGTAAGTAGGTGCATTTTGCCTTGCTTCCTCTTTCAAATGGCTTCATGATTGCTAATGAAGCACTCAGACAAAAAAAAAAAGAAAAAAAGAAAACCTTAATGCAGAGGATGAAAGGATAGAGGCAGTGTTTCTCGTGGAGATAGAACCTTCAATGTCTGGCTATCTGATTGGCAGATTGATGACCCAGAAGCCATGTTGGCTTTTTAATATGAAGGAGCATTTGAAAGCAGTGCAACATTGACTAACTGTTCCAACATGTGATAAGTAGCACCATACACTATACCACCTTACATCTGATCATGTAATTTTTCATAAACCATGCCCATTCAGATACAATATACTGCCACCTACTTGTTTGAGCATAATCTCAACAGTGTTACACAGGGACAATAGGAAAAAACACTGCCTGGCTATGTGATTAAAACAAGTGCAGGTAAAGAGGAGTGGGAGAGAAAGGTATGCTGTTGGGGCTATGAGTCAGTGCAGTTACAAATGGTTAGTAGTGATTGAAATTAACTTTCTTTTTCATAATTTTTTCTCATGATTGCCTTTGACAGAAAGCTTCTGGTGGAGAAGCACATGGGTCCACAGTTAAAATGAAACCATGGATGTTGTAGTTAGATGGTGTAGGTCTGTTAATTTCCAGAGTGGTTTGAAAGGGGCATGTTCAATGTGACTATCACAATTTTCTTCCTTATCTATTCCTTTACTTTTTTCTGCACTCTGCAACACTTACTGGATTCTATCCAGCTTTTGGATGTATCCCAAAACCAGATAGAAATCATACACAGCACAAGATACTTTCATATACTTGGTCAAATACAGACGGATTGGCATGTCATCTGCCCTGCCTTTTGGACAGCAGAAAATGCTTAATGTTTTAATTACAAGGAGAGCCAAAACAGTTAAGAGAAGAAGGAGATGTTTGTGAGCTCCATTTGACTTAATCATATCTGATTTTGGCCAAGTGACCAGCGGCGACAGCACTGGTAGACTACAGTAAGTTATTTTTACCTTAATTCAATGACAGTTTGTAAAGGATGATAAAATTCTCCTTTTAGGGTAATGACAAGACACTAATGCGGTCACAACCAATTGGAATGACCTTCATTGTCTTTACATGCCAGATGTCCTTGTCTCTAAAAACATGCAGAGTCAACGAGGAAGCCTCTAAATAAATCAAATAAATGTTCTCTGTGACTTCATGTTTTTGCTGCGCTGCACAATTTTGCCATTCATGTTTTTCACTGAGAGCTGTGTCTTGTAATTGAGATTATTATCCACTCCAGCCCTGTAATGCAGCATTATACCATGAGAAGTGTGATATATGCATGAAACCCCTAAAGCAGTCACAACCTATATGCTGTGTGTTTTCAAAGACAAGCTATCCCCCAAAACAGTTAAATGGAGAAATAGAAAAATAGACGTTGTCAAATTATACACTCTTTGTCATCAGCTATCCAAACCAACATCCTTTGCTTTATCTTTGTCACGCTCCCTTTTATTTATTGTTTTGTCATCCTACCTTTTCTCTTACAAACACAGACATTACAAAAGCTCAGCCAACTCCTATACTCTTGGAGGTGTAGCCCATAAGCCTTGCTCTGTCGTTTGTATTCAAACATTCTCCATTTTCTTTATTTCTGTGTTTCAAATGTTGAAATGCTACACCGCTGGGAAGTTGAAACATCTTTTGGTTCTTGCGGTCTTCACTGATACTGATACTTCCTAACAATGTCGTCATTGTCTACACTTATCTGTGGTTATGTAAATTGTTGTTCATCAACTACACCGGCCTCTTTTCCTTTGACTCCTTACCTTTGATTTTATCACCTTGCTTGTCTAAAGGGTAGTTGCTTTTAAGTGCTTTTAGTTTACTTTGAATTGCACAGATTTATAGGTTAATGAGAAAGGAGTATCTGTGTTGGCTGGGATGATTGTGGTTCATGCAGCATTCAGTCATTGCCACGGAGTTCTTTTGTAGTACTGACTTTGTCATCACTCTCCCACATGTTACCTACTCCAAATGATCTCTTATTTTCATATGTACTCCCAGTGCAGGTCCAATTACCTTCATTGTTAGACCAGGCTACAATTTGACTGACAGTGGTAATATTTTCAGAGATAAAAAGAGAAGCACAGTTAACAGCGAGACCCCAATTACATTTGTCACCATAAAAAGCCCCCTTACTGATTGATGAAGGCACAACAGCTGGCAATGCAATTAAAAGTGAAATGAAGATCTATATTTTTTGGCAACTTGCAGGACACTCTTAATATTCAAAAAATATTTCACCTTAATAAATCAACTTTTAACTCATTGGCAACACAACACCTGGTTGTAAAATAGTAAATGAGCTAGGGTACGGACTATACTGGCACCACTATAAAATGTAATAAGAATACTTGTATATAGACATGCCATTGCTTCACTGAATTTCTGTTTGCAAGTTAAGAACTCACACCTTGATTAGGCACCATGACACTCACTTATATTATAAAAACATGAAACAAACTGCTATATAATAATCATAATAATACTGTTATTAACAGTAACAGTAGATGTTGAGAAATTAAAAAGCAACATCCACTTCTGCCACATTCAGCACATGTAGGGTTAAAGTATAGCTGCAGCGTCTTACTGCAGTGTCTAAAGCATTGCCTGATCCTTACAATTCACACCAGTAGAAGAAGGAAAGGGGGGAAACAGTTCTCTCTAATACTTACTTTTTTCTTCCAAAAATCCTTTTATTGCATTTTATAACATTTGGCACAGTACAAATTCTTGGTGCTTTTACAAGATAAACCTGTAAAGATCGACACTGATCTTTTTTTCGGTTTTTGTTAAAGAAAGTCTTCTCAGTATAAATATTTTTTTCTTTCACTGCATTCTCTGTAGCATGGTGTAAAAATCACACAGAATGCCCCTTTTTAAACAAGACTACCCTCATTTTGTCAAAGTCAAGACAGCATCATAAACAACTCATGTTTTAAATAGAAGATACAAGTTAGAAAATAGTTTCAATTTCTTTTTAATATATGTTTCTCTATCACCAGCCCAGTCATTATATATATATATATATATATATATATATATATATATATATATATATATATATATATATATATATATATATATATATATATTATAAGCATGTACAACAAGAAATCACCAGTCTCTTTAAGTTTGCACTCTGTACAAAAGTAGTTCCTGTCCTTTTTTTGTTGTGCATTCTATTGCAAGATTTTATGAGGAAAGTATGAAGGACTTGGGGTGAGGTTGGGTGGGAAACAGGGGCCTAGGGAAAGTACTGGATGCCTTCTCTGGGTCCTTTTTAAATTTGAGTCTCCTGTACCTTCTCCTTGGTATGAGTTTTTATGACAAAGGGCTCAGCCATTGCTGTGATGGTACTGGGCAAGGTTCGAGGCAAAGAGTTCCCAACATTGTTTTCTGTCCATTTAGCCCCGTGTCCTGTGGGTTTGTAGGTGTTATATTTGGGCTTCAGAGTGCTGTAATCCTTGTGGGTGCTGTAGTCCATTTTGTGTGGGCTATAATCAAGTTTAGGTCTTTGAGTGTGTGGACTAAAATCAGACTTGAAGCCACTGTAATCTGCTTGATGGGGGCTGAAGTCAGTCTTAAAGGCGCTGTAATCAGTTGCAGTCTTATGGGGGTAGGGGTCCTTGGGTTGGTAGGCAATGTCACTTGTAGTTCTATGAACATTGTAGTCTGGTTTGGTCTTAGGTTGAGTACTGTAGTCAACTTTAAATGGGCTGTAGTCAGGTTTTACTCTTGGATGAGTGCCAAAGTCAGGTTTGAATGGGCTGTATTCTGCCTTCGGTTTATGCTGTGAGTGGTAGTCAGATTTTAATGGGCTGTAGTCATGTTTAGGTTTTGGTTGGGTGCTGTAATCTCGTTTGAATGGACTGAAGTCTGTTTTCTGCCTTGGATGAGTGCCAAAGTCAGGTTTGAATGGGCTGTATTCTGCTTTAGGTTTGTGGGTGCCGAAGTCCTGTCTGAATGGGCTATAGTCAGGCTTTGGTCTATGAAGGCTAAAGTCTGGTGTAGATTTGTGAGTGCTGTAGTCTGGAAAAAATTTGTGGCTAGTGAAATCCATGTTGGGCTTATATGTGGTATACTCAGCCTTCGGCTTATGAAGGGTGAAGTCAGACTGGGGTTTGTATTCAGCCTTGGGTTTGTGAAAGCCATAGTCACTCTTGTGACTGATGAAGTCCAGTTTGTGTATGTTGTTATGGTCCCGGATTTCAGGCAATGTGAGTGCTGTCTCTTGAGCTGCAGAAGCTGGCGGCGGAAGGTCCTCTTCATCCACCTGGATGATTTCAACAGTGCGGGCAGCTGCCACTGTGCTCCTCTGCTGGTGGCGTTTTCTCAGTTTGTAGAAGGCAATGAGCATGACAGCAGCCAACAGTGTAACTGCCACAAAGCAACCTATTATGATCTTAGTGGTCTTCATCACCTCATCAAGGCTAGGCCCAGACTTGCCTGGCTTTCCAGTTGCACCTTTTGGTCCAGGTGCCACAGACGTCTTAGCTGTGCCTAATGGACTGTCAGTGCTTTGGAGTAGCACTGTTGGCGTGGAGATGAATACTGGCTGAAAGACTGAAGGAGACACAGTTGTAGTTGTTGTCCCTTGGCCTATTCCTCCTCCAGCTACCCCAGCCCCAGGAGCAGCAGGTGTGGTTGTAGTGGTTTTAGGTTTAGGCATTTCAGTGGTTGGCCCCAAGACTTCCACAGTCACTGTGGTAAAGTAACTTAAGTTGGATGTATTAAGCTCAGCTGCACTCACATTGAGGTAGGCAGAGGCATTGGAGTTTCCAGCTGCATTGGACACCATGCAGGTGTAAATGCCAGTGTCGGCTGCCAAGACATTTGAGAAATTAAGGGTTCCATCATTGAGCACTGATATTCTCAGGTTACTTGATGCGTGTGTCAGGATAGTCCCATTGGGTAAGAGCCAGCGTACTGAAGACATTGGGGCTGTGCGGCAACGAAGCTCAGCCACTCGACCTGCTGAAATGTTTAAGTCCCGTGGTGCATCAGCAATAAATGGTGCAGAACATTGGACTGCTGCACCCTCACCTCGGTCTACATCAACCAACTGTCGTCCTCTCATGCTAGCAGGTGAGTGACAGCGTCCACAGCAAGTTGAATTAGTTGGGATGTACTCCCTTAACCACTGTGCTAACCATACAGCCTCACAGCCACAGTTCCATGGGTTATGGTGGAGATGTAGCTCCACCAGGTACCTGAGCGGGGAGAACAGATCATGTGGCACAGCGCTCAGATTATTATGGGCAAGATTAAGTTCTACTAGTGAAGACAGGTCATCAAAAGCGTTGCGTTCTATTACTGTGATTTGTGAATTCATAACCCATAGTTTTTTCAGTGAACGCAAGCCTTTGAAGGAGCCTGGTTTTATCTCTCTGAAATGATTTTCAGAAATCTCAAGATCTTCCAGGCCTTTCAGAGGGCTCAGATTTGGTAGATCCCCCTTTATGTTGCACATGCCCAAGTTGAGGTACTTGAGATTTTGCAGGCCTTCAAAAGCTCCTTCTGAGATGTACTCCAGTTTTCGTAACTCTCCTAGGTCTAGTCGCATGAGGGAAGGAACCCGGTTGAAGGCGTAGGAGGGGATACTTTCGATGGGGTTGTTCCTCAGCCACAGTTCTCTTAGTTTAGACAGGTACTCAAAAGCGCCACTGGGCACCACCGTCAGCCGGTTGTCAAACAGCTCCAATGTGTTGAGGCTGGTTAGTCCATTAAACGCGCCCACTTCAATCTGCCTTATGGCATTTCGCCCAAGTTGGAGCACCTCAAGGTGGTGCAGGTGGCGGAAGGAGTCAGCCTGCACCGCCTCAATGGCGTTTTCCATTAGATTGAGGTGTCGCGTGTTGGCTGGAATACCTGGGGGCACACGGGTGAGGCCACGTCGGGTGCACACCACTTTCCCCTGCTGATTACTGCAGGAACACTGCGGTGGACAGCCCTGAGGTCCCTGAGACACCACCGCCCCCGCCAAGGCCAGGGAGGCGCTGCTCCACGCTCGCGCCATCAGGAAGACTACACAGAGCAGGGCGGCTTTCCTGGCACGATGCACAGCTACCCGCCCCAGGAGACTCATGATGTGGCACGTTCATAATTCAGCATCATCTGGGGGGAGGTTGTGGGTTAGGGGTGGTTTTTGGGGACGGCAAAAGTAGTGGCTTGCTGGTAGCAGTGTTAAAGGGATGAGTACATAGGTAAAGGAACAAAGGGGGAGGCTTTGTGTATTGTGGGTTTGCTGGCTTTTTCTGGCAGGTTAAGGGGGTTTTGATTGTTCCTCAATTTAGCAACACTTTTATTTTCATGAAGGAAAAGTGAGGGGACAAAAGACAGGGCTGACTTTTCTGAAACGTGTATGATAAGGACATGATGGTAAATTAAGAAACCAGAAATTGTATTACGAGACAGAAGCGAGGCAGGGTGTTACAAATCGATCCAAAGAGGGGTTGAAACGCTAGACACCTACCTCAAGTTATTATAACAGGTCCTTGAACTGAGATATATAGCCTCCCTCTTGTTTGCAATCAGAAAGAGCTTTGGTATTCACATCAGATGCATTTATATCCCAAAGAGCAGCAAAGAGTATTTACTTTGTCAAACAGGAATTAATGCCAAAGCTTAACAAGAGCTAATTTGTAAATCCACACATCCAAAGAAAAAGGTTCGAAGGCCCTTTGTCGATGTGTCTTTGTTTTTCCTTGTTGATTTAGGGAAAAAAGAAAGAGAAAAGATTGCAGATATGAATCCAGTCAGGCTCCCAAAGCAGCGGTGCTTTCTTGCTTGCTTCTTGCTATCGGCTCCTCTTCTCTTGCTTGTCCTTGGAATCCGACAGTTGATCCCCCTGTGAGATACCTTACCCGAGTCTCCATAGCACAGGCAACCATACAAAGAGATTTACAGTTTTATTCACAAAAAGCCAAGATCAAAACGCCAAAAAAGCAAAGTAGGTGGGAGTCAGACCGGAGAAGGTTGAATCAAAATTCCAGAGTCCTTTCCAATGTTCTTCTCCTTTTTTTTGTAATAATTAGAAGAAGCAGTTTATAGACCGGGATAAAAAAAACATACCCCTCCTCTCTGAATTCTTCTTTTCACTTTTTAGTGGTCAATCATTTAGTCAGTTTGTCAGTCTGACAGCTCTTCTCCCTCTCTCACTCTCTTCCCTTTGCTTCCCCTCTCAGCGTGTCGTCATGTCCACTTGAGTTTTCTTTTCTCCTTTTTTCTTTTTTCATCTAGGAATGCTCGGCGAGGACTGAAATGCTAGGCGACACTCACTGCCGTCATTAGCGTCTTCCTTTTCTTAACTGGCCACACGCTCCAGCCTCAGCAGCAGTGGTGGCAGCAGCAATTGCAAACGCACACGCACCATCCCCGCAAAGCATGCAGCAGCAGTACTGAGCACACACAACAGCAGCTGCAGCCTGCCTCTCTTGCACTTCCCAATAATCCGTCAATTTCTTCGGAGAGGGAGTGGAATGGGGGATGGAAGGGGGTGCTGTGAGGAGTGGGGGTGTTAGCAGGGTTGATCGAGGTGGGTCGGAGGGAGGAGGGGTGGTGCGCAGTTTCTCCTTCCTCTCTTCAGCTTCTTTTTTGTCGTTTTCCAGTTTTTTTTTCTTCCTCTCAGCCCCTTGTTATGCAGCGTCTGACTGGAAAGAAGAGCAAAACAAGGAAAGCAAGCGCAGGCTGAGCACAGCTTACAGGCGTGACGTTAAGAGCAGCATTGATGTGGAAAGGATCCGTTGTAGCAGCAAAAGAGAGCGTGCGCTGGCTTAGATTTCTCTCTTGCTCTCTCTCTGTCTCACTCTCTCTCTCTCTCTCTCTCTCTCTCTCTCTCTCTCTCTCTCTCTATGTCACTTTCTCTCTCTCTCTGTCACTTTCTCTCTCCCAGCCTCCCTCCTGCTCTCGCTGCAGTGTCCTAAGGTAGTTGGGTAAGCTCAAAGCACTCAGACTTTTTTAGAGGTATATCTCTTCCAAAACCAGTTTACTCCTGTCGTATTCCACTCTTTTATTTCAGCGTTCACTGTCTCTTGTTCTGTGGCTTTGTGGGGCTTTGTGTTGCTTAGGGAAATAGACAGACTGTCTGACCAAAAGGCTGAGATGGACAGTGGCATCCCCACAGCAACCAGATTTTAACCCCCTCCTACCTTCCTCAGTAATATTCCAGCCTTTCCTATAATCTATTGAAGCTGTCATGCATTCCTGTGGTGAAAAAGACTGCCAGATTGGACACTGACGCCACTTTTACTTTACCTGTTTAGGGCATTAAACAGGCAGAGGTTCCAGATTGCCATAGGTTGAGGATAGCCATAGTTGGGGCATCAAATCAAGGTCTGCATAAGCACAATTCAGGATGGCAGGATAATTATGAGTAGTGTATATCTCATGAAGATGGTTCTGAAGAATTAGAAAAGCAGGTAGTAGCAGTTGGCAGCAAAGTCAGAGAAAGAAGATGTCTTGAAATGTCTTGACATTGAGGACACAGTACAAGGTCTCTGGGCTTCCTACACTCCAACTTAAGGATGAGTTGGCAATCATAATACAGGGAAGGTGGAGGGAATTCTGCCTTATCAGTCTATTTTTTTTAGTGTTGGTCAATGCAAACAGTCCTGTATGGAATTTATTTACTTATTAAAGACTAAATCAACTTTATTAACCCCCAAGGGAAATTATTTGTCATCATGCACTCAGTATATACTGTATGTGTACAGGACTGTAACACACACAAACAGGGGGTCTGTAAGCATGCAGATGTGAGGTAGAGCGGCAGGCAGCTACTTCATGGGGCACCCCCAATGGGCAACTCATAAAGGGGAGGATGCCTTGCTAAAATGCACCTTGGCAGTGCTTTGGAGGTGAATGACACCTCTCCACTGCCAGTTCACATCCTAAAATTTATTGCCTGACATGGGTCTTGAGCCGGCTCCCCTCCGATTTCCAGCCCAAGACTTAGTGGACTGAGCTACTGCCACCTCGTGTTGCGATGCTGTGGCACAATCTCCGTGTAAAATGATTTTGAGAATGACTATCTTGCTTCTTGTCTCTCACAATGACCCCTTCTTTTGTTCCTTCTCTGCTCTCTTAACTTGGATTCTGCTTTATCTTCTTTGCGATTTTGCTCTTTTTGTTATGTCCTCTAGTGGAAAATAAAGGAACATGAATGAACTGCTGATGCATCCTCTTTGGAGGAGTGTTTTAGTTAGTTGTTTGTCCAATAACACCTTTCAACTCTCTCAGTGATTTTCCACTCTTGGAAACTCTTTGTTCTTCAGTGCGTTCACACACTGGCTGGCTGTCTTTTTTGCGACAATTTCTTATTAAGTGTCAATAATTTAGTCAGTTTACTTTATATATACAGTAGTACCTCGAGATAGGAGTTTAATCCGTTCTGTGACTGAGTTCCTAAGTAAAACAACATTTCTAAATTTAAAACAACAAATCATTTTAATCTGTTCCTGCCTCGTAAAATATTCCCTAACCCCTGTAAATAGTGAGAATTTTTTTTTTATATCAACCAATAGACATTCATACTTTGCCTGTGCATAATTATATATACAGTAAGTTACCAAGACTGAACAGAAATGCAAAAGTCACAAGTGCAAATGAGCTACGGCTCTTCTTTGCAAATGAGAACGAGATCCTGTCTCAGCTGATTTTGTATCCATCCGCCAACTAGCGGTGGTGTCCAAAGGCACGGCCTGGTATCTTGAATTTTGCTTGTATGTAAAAAAAAACAACTACAGCTTATCAACTATTTCTCTCAAAAAACGTGTGTGTCGAACAGCTCGTATCTCAAGCTACGTGTATATGAGTGTGTGTGTGTGTGTGTGTGTGTGTGTGTGTGTGTGTGTGTACGTTGCAGCATGTGATAGAAATATTTTTGCTTTCCTTTTCCATGTAATGTGGGATTTTACATGTTCTTTGAGTACTCATACAACCCTTAATCCACAATTTGCCCAATCATTTCTTCAGATGCACACATGCATAATAAGGTCACGTGAAGTCAAACGGGAAGAGAAAACAAGAAATGCTTTTCTTCCTTTCCCTGGAGGAGAGACAAATCAAAGACACTCTACTGGCCCACCATGTTCTATTTCCAATGATTTGTAGAAATGTTATGTCCATTGCAACAGGAGGTAATGTGTGTAATTGATGTTTAGTAAAGATAGCAGTGACAGTGCTTCTAGGTGTGTTTCTGTCTAAGTTTGAGATTAGATGTGTGAAAGAGGGAAGAGAGAAAACATGCAAGCTAGAAAAGGTCACATTGCCTGTAACTCAGTACGTTATTCCCATCGGCACATGAGTACAGAACTAAATCCTATATTTTATACACACACGCACATCCTTCCTTCTTGACTTCAGCGCAGTTGAAAACGAATGGGCCTTGGTGAAGCACATGTAAACGTAAGGATTTAGCCACATGAGTGTCAGGGGGAAGGGGATGGGGTTGTCCTTTGTTAAGAAATAGATTATTTCGCTTCCTTTCCACAGGATTTCCTAGGACTATGGCCATGTTGAGGATGATATCAAGGATGTGCGGCACCTTTTCATCCCCCACACTACGTATTGGAAAACAGTGAAAATATAAGATAATAAAAGCATGTATTCAAACAGGCTTGGAAAATAAGCAGGCTATAATACAAATGTGTAACAAATGTGCTGCTCAAAATGGCATCCGTATTTTACCGATCAATTACTAGTTAATCTTGCCACAAATGAAGGACTGTGCAGCTCATTCTAATTATTGATGGGAATCTCATACATATTACAGTGTGCTTATTGGCACTGTTTGCTTTTTCCACCTGTAAGTTGTTAAATGTTCAGTAGTTGTAGTATGCCATCGTCTGATGAACAAATGACCCAGAATTAGATGAGGTTGTGTGTTCAGAACATTCCAAACCACAGTAATCCCTTGCTTATTCATCTTTCAAGATGCACAGCTTCAGTACATAACAGATTTTTAGTGGGTAGTCACATGATACCGTACGCACATGGTATTGGCTGACAATATCCATGAATGTACTGCGTTCCGAGACTCATGGTTCCACCTGCAACTTTTCTTTGATACAAAAGTGTTTCCAACAGTCTGTAAGAGTGTTAGAAAAGCTAATACAGATATAAGGTGGTTTAATCAGTATGGGGAGGGTTCATAAATGTTTAAATTACTGTATATAATAACAAATATTTGGTCACTATATTGCAGAATTTAATTTTTCGCGGGTGGTCCTCGAACGTATCAACCAAACTCATCCATCGGCCTATTACTTGAACAATGTAGCCCAGAGAGTTCCTTTCACTCCACCTTTTTTTTTTAACTCGTATTTTTTCTGTTCTATATTTTCTTGTGTGAGTAAGTGCCGGTTTGTCACTGGGCCTAACTCATGGCCTGCCAAACTCTGTATACTGCACTGACCTATCTGGTTAACCCTTCAAATTATAGTTTGATCCTTGCACGGTATGTCCGGCATTGCTTGATGGTCAGCCAAACTTGTGTTCACGGCAAGGTTTTCTCAAGGTCCAACATGGGTTTGTGCATTCCTCACATGCCATGCCTGACCGTGGCAAAGAGGTGAAACAAACAGCTTGTTTTCTTTCTTTTTTTCATACGTGTGTAACTTAAGTCTGATTTGGCAAGTTGAGGCAATGTTGATTTTAAAAACTGATGAAACTGTTTTGTTTGGGGTGCCTTTCAAGGTTTCAGTTATGCCAGTTGCGCACATCCATGCAGCGTGACATCCCTTTGACAAGAAAAGCTTTGTCAGGCCTTACCTCCAGGACTTGCTGACCAATGATGGCTGATGTGCTATCAAACTTGTGGGACCTTCATGCGGGCATGCCATCTCCATCCTCCTTGCCCTGAGACCCCTGCCCTCCCTGATTCACCAAGGGCTTTGCACTTTTTGCACCAGGCTAGGATGGCACTGGGTATAGTTTGGGGGTACCACATGACCTACTTTGGTCCAGCATGTCTGCCAGTCTACCATCATATTCAATGGATATATGTAAACATTACAGGACCCATCCCCTGAGGAGAATGCTAGCAAATCTGGGCTAGAGCCAGTCACATTTAGGTCACCAGCCTGTGTCTATGGGTGAATGCCCTGCAGTATGTAATAACAAATGTTAATCAGAGTTGAGAAGTGTATAGTCGAATGATAGATCTAATAATGATATTATTGACCATTGCCAGGATCAATTACTTGCTGTGTAGGTCTGATGACAAACCACATATAGAGTAGTTTTTGTCATGTTGGTTTTCTTTTTTGTGTCTGATTGTGCATAACAGAGATGGAGAGAAATATTGGTGCAAGAAGCACAATTCTTACTTCTGTTTTGTATTGAGCTGTAAAAATTGTTTGCATTTGTGTGTTTGTGAAAATGTGTGTGCAAGTTTGTCGTTTAAATTTCCAATTATATCATAATGACCAACTGTTTACATTATCCAAGTTCTAACATACAGTCTATAGTCACCGCAAAGTCGATGACACTGACCTTGCAGTAACAGACCTGCTGCCAGACGCTACTTTTCCATTTTCATTTCAATTTCCAGGAATTAATTCTGCAAGAGATTATGTAAAACACTCGGATAAACACACACACACACACACACACACACACACACACACACACACACACACACACACACACACACACACTTGCATGCGTGCACGCACACGTATAAACAAGCCGCTATCAGTGTCACAATAAGTGCTTAAACAACTTGGTAGGGATTTTTTGTGTTTATCTTTTCTTTCATCACTCACACACTTACGGATATGCCAGCATATGAAGGGATTATAATTTTCAATAGGATATAGTAATGGCTTCTGGGTGCCCTGTCTGTCTTTCATCTGAAAAACATACTATCTTACGAATCAGCTTTCACTGACATTATGTAGTCTATATTCTATTTGGTAAACAAATTTAGGTTGTCAACTTAACCTATGTCAAACCTTTTGACATAGGTGCATTGGCACAGGTTCCGTTTCATTTGTTTAGGTTACAGTTTTATTAAAAACTCCTGCTGTCAATGTAACTTCCCATTGCCCCTCTCATACTGTATGCTTGTCGTGTAGTTTTCCTCTCCTTTTCATTCATTTTTTTGTCTCACCCTCTTCTAAATTTATTACTTCCCTATTCTTTTCTTTCCTCTCACTCTCTTTATTTTGCTTTGTCTTTGTCCTCTCTGCCCTCTTTTAATGAATTTAAATGTATACAATATTCCTCTGCTCTACTATTTGTGTGTCTTATTTGTTGGCCAATCCCAAGTTAATCATGTTTGCTTTTTCAGCATATTTTCATGTTACAGTGTGCATTTGGAAATTACAGCAAAATTAAGTCATGACAATTAAGGGCACACAGTAAAAGATGAGTGTTTATTCTCGTTATTCTCTCATCCCTTGTAATTTTGTGTTTTAGCCTCACTAACAATCCTTGTTTTCATACTAATAGCTTTCATTATTTTGAGCTGTGTTCACATCGGCTGCCAGAGCAAGGATTAGCTGTAGCACCATTCTAACTGGAAGCAGAAGAAAGATACACATACTGTAGCACTGTTAACCCAATCAGGATGAGGCAGCATAACTTGACACAAGGAGAAGCTCATTCACATTAAGAAATACAAGTGTAGGCTCTCAAATGTCCAACATGTTAAAATTGTCAAAACAACATTTATTGTAAAGATCTTATATTTTAAAGTTCTATCCATTTCCTCCTTTTATTTTTGGTCGCATATGCTAATAGTTCCCATGTCTTACCCTGATCATGTTATTGGTCATCTAGCCTCATTAGGATTCCTGGAGCATCCCTCTATGTGCGTTCCTCACAGTGTTGACTCTCAAACTGCCAGGCTTTAGGAAATGGATGTCTCACTGTCAGAGAAATGTGAAGATAAAAACATAGTAATTCACTCCAGAAAAATCAACTACAATCTTAGAGATGTTTTGCTCCTCAGGAGCTCACATGCCATTTTTATTCCAAATTCCCTTCTCCATGCCCCTCATCTGCTCTAACACCCTTTACTTGATTAAAATGAAAATGAATTGTTTCCTCTGTTGCATTAATCCCATGTTGAACTTTCACATTGACTACCTGTATCTTATTCTTATTTACATGATTCATGTTATGTTAATGTTGTTGTATGGGCAGAATATCTTAGTATGAATGCTACACATAATTACAAACTTATTTCAAATGAAGTCCATAATACCATTTATCTAATGCATTTCTAATTGCGAATTCACTGCTGACAGTTGCTTGTCTATCCCCATTGTGAAGAAATAATAATAATAATAATAATAATATTAATAAGCACAAACTATTGTACACGGTTCCAGTGTAGTATGGAAAACACAACTGAAATCACTTGTTTCTCAAACATAAATGGAAAATGTGGGGGAAAAAAGGAAATATGTAGTCATAATCAATAGGCAGCACAAGTTTAAAATGATTGGAGAAAAAATGTGCGTGTGTCCCGTATACATAGAGGAGATGTATTTTGTGTGTCTACACTCTATTGTCATTACTCACCTTCCAGGCACTTATTTTTCCTGTGTAATATCCGCTTTTTCTCTGCGTCTTTCCCCCTATTCTGGGGATTTGAGAAGCTAGGCTAAGTGTGTCTAATCTATGAGTGCATCACGCATGGCATCATATGTTTTGTGGCGTTGTACCTGCAGCTGACAAAAATACACCACACCAGCAGATATCATCCAAGCAGGTAAGAGAAAATACAATAGGGAGGGTGGTACATTGAAAAAACAGTCATCTCGTTGGAATTATTGGTAAGACTTAAAAAAAGACTTAAGGAGTAGTCATTTAAGCTCTTTTTTTTTTTTAATTTAAGCTTTTTTTTTTAAAGACCAGACCATCCAACCTAGCAGTTTTGTGTAGCATTGAAGTTGGGTATATCCCCTGGAGGTGGGCTACAGCTGCAGGCCAGCAGGGTCCCTGCTATCAAGGAAAAAGGGAAAGGCAGCAGGCAGCACTTTCAAAATTGAACTCAATAAAGAAGTCCATTTTCTCCTACACAGTCCGCTTATAGTCACTAAGGAGAGCCAAGGATAAGTTGTTGATTGAGTACTGTACCTCAAATTACAACTACGTGACAACATGTGTTTGTGTGGGCGAACTTGCATGAGGAGAAACAACTGAAAGAACAAGAACTGAAAGTGGATTTTGCAGGACAGAACTTTTGTCCCTTCTTCATGGTATTGATAATCATCATGCAAACACTCAAGCCTATTGAGGCAAAGGCTACATTATTCTCATCCTTCATTGGAGCCCACACTGTCACTAAAGTTGCTCTTCTATTCAATCCTGACAAACCACTCTTTTGTGATTGATATAAAACATACTGCTTTTAGTGTGCCAATGTGGGGAAGTTGCCACTGACAGACTCAACACATGAATGAATAAAACACTGTTATGCCACTGTAATGTCACAAATTTCCCCGCTGTGGGACAATAAAGGCTTATCTTATATTGCGGAATTCAGAGATTTCCCAACCAGTTATTAAGTTAATATTGTGTAAGTAAAATTTAAGTCCTGTCCTGCGTGTTCAAGTGAAAGAAAATTCAACATGGACAACATTGGGACTGCAATGAATTGAACAAACCTGACCTGATTGTATGGAATCTTTTGATGTCTTTGTTATTTTTTTAATATTAGCATTTCTCCATAGCTTTGGGGATTCAGAGTGGTGTGGTCGGCCTTCCTTGAGCAGAGGAAGGACAGAAAATTAGCTGCTGGCTGAGGGTAGACATTAGGCTGACATATGAGTTTGCCTGTGTGTTGATCCACGGGCAGTAACTTTGCATAAATTGCATTTGACTCTGATGAGCACTATATAATGCTTACTGGGACATCCGCACAGCATGAAACAGACATGATTTGTTTGCAAGTTAGCACTTTATGCTTACTTGTACTGATCTGAACATTAAAAAAAAACTGAGCTGGCTGCAGTTTTGAGACTCCTATATTCCCTGGAGTGTGCTGACATGTTCTTGTCTGTTGTGCCTTTTACAGGCAAATAGAGTTTCTATGATTTACAAGAAAACAACAAAAAACCAACATTTCAACACTTTGGATGCTAAGATTTTTAAGTAACATTATTTAAATGCCCCTTCTGGTGTTTTTGCAAGATAATTAGTCATGGTATAATTGCTTTATTGTCAAGGAACTAGATTCATAGCTGGTATGTGCTAACCAAAAATTACAATTTGTCCCTGCTCTCAACATCATTGCTACAGTAAAGTGCTACTCATTTCCATTTGTTAATACTCAGCTAGACCTTCGTAGCTTTTATAATGGCATAGAATATTTACGTTATACATGATATCATACAAATGAGTTAAATGAAGCATGAAGAGTTTCTTCATACATGTGACTCTTTATTTTTTAAACATTCATACAGGGGGATTTGTTTCTATTTCCACAACATGAAAGCTGTCATCATTACATTCAGTAGTTAAGTGCACCCAATGTTTTATTGTTGTCATGTCTCTTTGTGTTCTTTGTTATTCTGTCATTACTTGTTTGTAGAAATATTGTAGCTGCATGCTGCCAGACCCTACTAGTCAATGTGCCGGGTCTCTCTCTCTCTCTCTCTCTCTCTCTCTCTCTCTCTCTCTCTCTCTCTCTCTCTCTCTCTCTCTCTCTCTCTCTCTCTCTCTCTCTCTCTCGCTCTCTCTCTCTCTCTCTCTCTCCGCTCTCTCTCTCTCTCTCTCTCTCTCTCTCTCTCTCTCTCTCTCTCTCTCTCTCTCTCTCTCTCTCTCTCTCTCTCTCTCTCTCTGTCTCTCTCTCTCTCCCTATTCTGTGTCAGTTCATTCACTGATCGCTTCAGTCTAGGTCACTTACTAGCTAGTTGTGTTTATTGGTGTGCAGCCCGACTATCCCCCCCGCACACAATAACCCCTCACCCCACACATACAATTGACGTGACACATGGATGAGCAGTGGTAATTTCCCAAGGCGGACATTGATTTCACTTTCATTTTTATGCCACTCACTGTTGACATCCTGCTGAAAATTCAAATTATGACTTGAAACCTATTGCTGTTTATTAATGGCCCATTGTGTCATTTTTTTAATTTCAAGCCGACAATTACAAACAACCAAAATTGATTCCTGAAAATGGGACCATGTTTAGGGAGGATGTTGTGATTTGATATTTTAACAAATGTAATTTGTTATAAATGTTTATTCCTATGTAACACTGCTTCATAAGAGAGAGCTGACAACAATTGCTAAAAATCACAAACTGAACAAAATTGGATATTTCAAAGGTAATAGCAATGTGTTGTTATACCAGCCAAACCCCTTGTTCAAGCCCATGTGGGAATATTGTTTATAACATGCATGAATCAATAGGCACTGATTGGCTAGTGGATCATTAAATCAATCATACTGACAACTTTCTTGTTATGGACAGCAAAGGGGAATGAAAAGGGTGACTAATGGGGTTGTTTTACTGCTGGAGTGCAAAGGCTAAGTCCTTACATTACCGCTGTGGCCTGTGCTGTTTGTTGTACTACATTTTGCTTCATTTCCCACTTTCTTCACTCTCTTACCTGTTGCTGTCCAAAAAAGTAAAACGATTAAACATTAAGTATTAACTTGGAACCTCTTAGTGTGGTTCACTACATTTGTGGGTCTACAAAGATCATAACGTATCGATTGGTAATAATGGAAGACGTGCTCAGTTATTAAATTTCATATTTTGCCCCACTCTACACTCAAAAACACCAAAACACCAAAAAATCTACAAGTTTTTGGGTTTTTTTTTACTACAAAGTAATACAAGTTCACTTTGATAGGTTTTTAACCAAGCAGAGTCCAAACTAAATACAGTTTGGAGTGTTGAGGGTTTTTTTTTAATATGCATGATTTGTCTAAGGATGGCTTTGCTGATGTAACAGTCTAGACCCTCTTCATCAAGGGCTGCCATTTGTTTTAGCTTGTCACCTTTCACTGTTTACCCATCCATCTGTGGCTCAGCTGTGCACGGCAATAAAATACTGAAAAATAATAGAACCACTGAGACTAATCTGTTCGAATTTTCTTTTAGGAAGTATTTAAGCTCCCCTCATATTCAGAGACAACATCCTGTAAACAAAGACTATGTTTTCTTGAAAGATGCCCTGTTGGGTGTTCAGGTAGTAAGTTTGTGTGACAGGGGAATTGAGCTGGCCGCAAGATTGTTGCAGCTTTTAACTTGGTGATATACTGGTGGGGTGTCAGCCTTTGCCTCTGGCAACATTTTTGAAATTGAATTTGGAGCCTGTGTGTGACCCTGCCTGTTTCAAAAGTAGTGTTATTCAATGAATTTGCAATCACAGTTGTCACTTTACAGAGTTGCTGATGTTAAAAGCCTCGCTACAGGTAAGCATGCGTTTGAAGAGAACACATCAAGTGCATGATCACATGCTGTTTGCACCAGCTGAAGAGAGTTTTTTCTGACTCTGTAAACAAATGCTAAACCTACTCCACATTTTTATGTTCTTTTATTTACATTTTTGAGTGCGAGACAGCCTTCAACACAATGGCTTTGTATGATCAGATATCAGCAAGATTCATTGCTTCAGAACAGATGACACAAACAAAACCGCAATGGCAGGTCTCTCCACAGGATAGCATTCAAATGTTTTTACTCAAATGTTACATAAGAAAAGACTAGACATGCATCCAGCAAACTGTGACAAACCTATACTGACAGTTCAGTCATATAAGATACATTTCTTTCATGTTTGTAAATTACTTATTGCGCTATAATGTATTATGATGAATTGATATTTATTATGAGCAAGCCAATATTACAATGGAAACTTATAAATGTGCTGCAGCACTGACATAAACTCTAACCCTGAGATGCTAGAATATGCAAGTAAAACAAAACACTGACGTCATAGAATGATTCATGACACTGAGTCATCACTCTCTTCATTCTAAGATCCACTGCTAATGGGATATAAAGCTTATTTATTTATCTGAAGTGTCTGAAAAGCAACACAAAAAATTGCATTATGCATTCTGAAGCCTAAAAATTGATAGTTTGTTATGAATTTCAAGACATGCAGTCTAATTGTACTTTGTGAAAATAGCTAAATTACATTTCACCATTTGTGTGTTTCACTGATCTTCCATCCCTTTCTATGCTGATTCTCTAGTCAGAGCGTGTTCTCTGAGGTAGGAATGATTAGCAGCATCTGTGTTTCTGTTGTCTTGTGGGGCAAAAGAGGAGAAATGGGGAAGGGAAAAAAACATTTTTTGCCTTTGCTACTTTAATCTTTTGTGGCCTCTTCTACATTTGCTTACTTCCTCCATCCATCCCTAGCTTTTGTACTTGAACTTCTCTCACTCACTTGGTCCAAATCTCATTTCACAAATGTTAGCCCCATTTCTCTCCCTTGCCTCCTCATTATGGAGGTGTTTTGAGGCTGAGTCTTGTTTTTGAGTCAGATTTTTTTTTCTGTGTTCTTCCCCGAATGGCAGGAGGAAAACAAACGGAATGACGATCGGAAAAAGTCTCAAGAGTAAATTGATAACATATTCAGAGTTTTAGGTTTCACTTGGCAGTGAAATGGAGGTTCATTTCAAATGCTGGCAATAAAGGAAAGAGTTTTCACAAACATTGTTACTTTAATAAGTCAATATGATGCAACAAAGACACTGTTCTGATCCTTTTGTGGCATATTCTCAAAAGTCATCATGGCATCATTATTCTATTAACCAAGGCAATATTGTATAAATATGTGTGCCACTCTGACTTTAGACAGGATATTCAGTGTGGCCAAAGACACTTGACTGGGGGAAATTACTAGCAAAAGATAATTGTGCCCACCTACTTAATTTTCTATTGCTCATGCCTGTAACAAAGCTCCTTTTTATGGTTGCATGTTACTAAAGGTGGACAAGCACAGGTGTTAGGTGGATGTAATCTCATTTATGTGGAGTCATGCTGATTAAATTAGCTACCACGCACAGATGCTGTTATAATCAAACTGGTCAAAATGCATTGCAGTTAAAGAGAAAAAAATACATCAAATAATTTTTTCGCTCTTCTGAGGATTTAATTTAATTTTATACTGTTTATATTACGGTGGCGCAGTGGTTAGCACTGTCGCCTCACAATACGGCGCACCCGGGTTCGAGTCCCGCTCTGTGCGGAGTTCACATTCTACCCGTGTCTGCGTGGGTTCTCTCCGGGTTCTCCAGTTTCCTCCCACCTCCAAAAGCATGCACTTCAGGTTGATTGGCCGTTCCAAATTGCCCGTAGGAATGAGTGTGTGTGCATGGTTGTATGTCTTTGTGTGTGGCTCCGCGGTGCACTGGCGTCGTGCCCTGAGTGTCCCCCGCCTCACACCCTATGCCGCCGAGATAGGCTCCGGCTCCCCGTGACCTGTTGCGGTGGTAGCGGTGGTAATCTGAAGATGACTGATGACTGTTTATATTTTAATTTTATACAGTTTATATTTCTATTTTATTTTATTTTATTTGGATATGTACTGTTAATGCTACATGGGTCTGTTAGTGTAGTGTATGTCTTGTGGTATGTTCTGTTTTTTGTTTTTTCCTAGTGTTTGGCTGAGCAGTGGATATGTGCAATTTCCTCCGGGATTATTAAAGTATCTATCTATCTATCTATCTATCTATCTATCTATCTATCTATCTATCTATCTATCTATCTATCTATCTATCTATCTATCTATCTATCTATCTATCTATCTATCATTTGCATTGGCCCAGTCTCCCCTCTGCTGTCATTCTCACACATACAACAACACACCATGCATCTCAAACCTCAATCTCATTTGCCTATTTTATGTACTGTATGTTATTGAACATGAAAAAAGAATCAACTGGGTTGGAAATAAAAAAGCATTCATTCATTCATTCATTCATGAGGACAAATTGTCTTGAGGGTGTTCTTTCCTTGTAGGCTGCTGACATAGGGTTAACAGTAGCCTTAACAAATTCAACTGACTATATTCTATAGTCACAGTTGCCTTTTGAATAATGTCCTCTTGGAGGTATATTTTCCAGATCCCTGCAACTTTTCTTTGTAGAAACTTTTGGAATCGATATAGGACCTAGAATATGTTTAAGTTAATATAGTCGGACTGTCTTCTTATCCCCAGCAGTCTCCAACCTACAATTGCAACTCTTAACTGTACATGCTGTTTATATCAATGTGGAATACCCTTTCAGAGCTATTCTGCGCCACTTCTCCAACACTCAAACTTCAACCGCTGCCTAACAACTCTCCAACCAGCATAGCAACTGGGCACCGCCTCTCGTTTTGACAAGTGCACAGAAATTGACAAAAAGCCATGTTGAAAAATGTCTCTGTTGGCTCTTTTCCTCCTGTTTTTTTCTCTCCAATCATTCCCTCACTCTGTCAGCAGAGGCAGGCTCTGGGAGGACAGAAATGGCTTTTTGAGTGACACAGGCTGGCTATGCCATTCGTCGTGTCAGCCAGTGAAGAGAATAGAAAAGGAGGTTGAGACAAATGATGATGGCTTGGTCATGATTGTTTCTTCTCATTTTCACCCACCGATTCCCCCCTTGAGGTCAAATAATATGGCCACAATGCCAGTAGGTGTATAAATGTTTTTCATAATATTATGGATGATGGAGTTAATGGAAATTCAAGTAGAAACTGTAAACCTTTCCCTAATAGGGGAAAAAATATATCATTGAGACACCAATCTCTGGATTATTTATGCTTGGAACATCTTCATATGAATGCATGGCAGCCATTGTTCTAAACTTGGAAATAGGTTTGAGAACATTCCACTTTTTTCCCCATCTGGTGTACAAGCTTAAAATGGTTTGATTTCATGCCAACAGGCTAACATTAGTCAGTTGCAGGTGTAGATGGTTAACAGCATGTTGCTGGTTAGCAGAAGCCCCGGATTAGCTGATTAGCTCTCTGAGACAAGTTGGTGCTTTCCTGTGTGAAACTCTCAAGATAAGAATGGAGACTTATGTACTTACAGCCCCAGAAAAAAGCAGTCAAATTAGTTTTGGTTGCATCTGTTCAGTTGCTACTGTTGAGCCATGCCATTGTAAAGTGGTTACCGCAATTAACCCACGTTTTATTGTATACTCGCCATTTGAACTTAATTTTTTTTCACTAATAGGTTTCTTTCTCTTTTGTCAGCTCCTGAAGACAAGCCGTGAATTAAGGTTATAGTGAAACATTTTGTTGTTTTTTTCTTCTTGTTTGTGCTACTTCTGGTGTTGTTCAGCGATTTGAAATGGCTAGGCTTTGTTGGTCATGTACTCCAAGGTATATGTGAAAATGGATCTAAAGGAAAGCAATGCTGTCATGTTGAGAGGTAATGTGGCTTAATACCCTCTCCAATCGTTCTGACCTATAGACCTATATTGGCTCAATGTGGACTGACGACCCCTACCAAACAGTTACTGCTTTGGGCAGTGAGCTGAAGATTTGGATTCTTACCTCTTATCGCTTTACAATACAGTGCACCCTTACACATTTGCGCATTAACACTCGCAACTTCACCTCATCGCAGATTCTTGGTAGACAATCAGGTCTTAGCCCAGAAAACAATGTACCTCTTGGAAGAAATTGGAAATGTTTAAAAATCAAATTACAGTTAATAAGTTAAAAGCTGAAATTAATTTAGACTCCTTCACTTCAGTTTCCATTTGGATTGGATGTAGCAAGTTTGTGTTGACAAAAAATAGAAACTTGCAAAGTAATAACTTGAGTTTTGTGACATTTGTGTTTGTTTTTTTTTAAAAACCATTCGATAACTTTCAGCGCAGTTCAATTTGTTTTCTTACCTGCACCATCACACCACACAGTTAAAGGGAAATATATTAGTAATATTACAAATATAGCTCAATATTCTTCGACCTGAATGCCATGTCACCCCTCTCTTAAAAATAAGATGGATTGTAGTTATTGCTGTTATTGATTTTAATAACCAGGCTGTTAAGCTCCAATGTGGGGTTTTGCTCTTGCTCAGTTACCTCTGGTGCCGTGTGAGTGCTGAGCTTTTTTTCATCTGGATGTCAAAAGATCTATAAACTAATTTAACTAAAGGTTTAGCATGATTGGTTTTGCTGACTTAGGCAGGCTTTCTTTTGTATCATTAAACATTACCATCTACAATAGGTTTTATGATGTTTTCTGAATCCCTTTTCTCATCAAACTTTTCTAATTATGGATGTCTTTCAATAGTGTTGATGTAATTGAAGACCACAGGACTATTGGTGTAATGGATTCAAAATGGACATCTTAGCAAGGCACAGTGTATTAGTTCAAGGATCAAGCTTCTTCACAACCGTATTGATCTTTTGGAGTTGATATAGAAAGACTGACTGATGTTAAATCTTGTCGGTCATTACATTGCCATGGGTCTTGCATTACTCAATGTCACTGACCCTGTGTTGTGTTGAAGCTTGGTGAAACCCCTATGGTGTCCAGTTGTTCTACATGCTGTGGCTTTAGGGTCGGAATGACAGAAAAGTAATATCATGAAGGTCAACGAGCATTAAAAAAGCCTGCAGGTTCCAAGTACAGTACAATCCTTTTTATATGAATCAACATGACCTTGCTCATGTGTTATTTTTAATGGGCCGCAACTGTGTCTGATCAATGTCAAAAATATGTTATACCATATTCTCTGTGTTTGTTAGATTCACAAACTCTTTGACTTAAGTAAACAGTTTTACATTGGTTTAGTTTATTATTCTTCTGAAAATTATCATAAATGATTTTCATGCAAAATTAGTCAGTTTCAGATTGAATGTCAGAAGACATGTCGTGAATTTTTGCTGATAATACACCTTTGAAAAAGCCCTCCACTGGCTTGAAACCCTCCAGCATATCACTCAATATTTATTGTATAGGTCTGATAGTCTGCTGTAGGCCATTTGTAGAGGACAACACCAGCTTCACCTGTGATCGACTTGCTATTGACCTTTTTCGTATTTTCTGTGAGGGCTTCATAAGTCTTCCAACATGGTCCACTTCTTCCGTTTGAATAGACATAAAATGGACATCAGAGATTTCAGTGGTTGCTGTGCATTGATAGACTCTATCATATTTTAGCTGAAATGTTAAATAACCCCAATTTGCCTCTTAAAAATCCTATACATTATGTATTCTGGTACAGAATACAGAATGTATAGAATTACAAGTAGTTCTTTTGCATTACATTTGGAATGTAATAAGTACATGTGGAAGGGTAAAGGGTAATGTATACTTTCAAATAAATGTGCGAAGTTTATGAAAGGTAATGTCTCTGTCAGTATTTCATCATGACTATTAACAAAACTATAATAAGTGTCCCCAGAAGCCCGCCAACAAACACCAGGGAAATGTTATTATTATTTTTTTGTTATTTAATTTAATTTAATTTAATTTAATTTAGATTTTTAATTTAATTTAATACACTGTTATAATCCCTGAAGGGAAATTAAAAAAAATATTGCTGTTTTTTCTCAATAATTCCCCTGATACATGGAGCAAAATAATTTGATATACACTTGAAAAGTAGCTGATGCCAGGATATAATTATAAATTTTAAAAATGGCATTTAACAACCCCAAAATATTTGTTCTCCCACGTACATTAATTGAGAGGGTATCCCACATCACCATGTCTCCCTCAACTCTCCACTAAATTCCCTACATTCCCCTTTTTTTCTGACCAGCGATGCAGTACAAACATCAATTATCTATTGATAAAAGAAAACTCATTAATAGGCATCAGGCAGGTTTAATGGTGGGGATCATGCTTGTTTGCCTGACCGTTAATGACCCTAGCCATTAGAGATTCTGCTTGACTTTTCTCCACCATGCCACCGACAGACAGCAGCCTGCCACTGACAGTGATGCATGGGACCCCTTAGTCACATTGATCACTCTGGGAGAGCGAGTACATACATAGTTACCCACAAAACGCATCCTTTTCCAGTGTGCATGTTATTGCTATATTGCTGGCAAGACTTTCTTTTTTGTTGATTGGTTAAATCTCTTGAAAAACAAATGTTAAATGTTTTTTCCTACAAAAAAGGCTGGCCTTTTTCTTTAAATAACTGATGAAATGTAAGAGTGTAGTGCATTCATTAGACATCTTTTTAGTACAACATTGCAAATAAAAACTACTGTTTTTGCTAGAGGAGATTGAAAGGCATGAACTGTTTGCTCTACAAACAGGTGGACAGACTGAGGAACAGGGCTCAAATGTGACTGGAGGGCACTGTGGTTAGTTTGCTGTAGTGTCAATAAAGATTTGTTTTTCTCAATGTCCCTGCTGCTATAACTGTAGACTGTGGGCATGGGAAGAAATAATGTTGTGGGTGAACACTGTCCTTCTGTCACAACATTGTTTAGACAGCCAGATTAAGACATGCTTCAGCTCTGCAGTGAGCATTGTGGACAGCAATATCCTGCTGTTGTGAGGCCGCTCCTCTCTTTACACCACGCTGTAAAAGGAGTGCTTCGTTTTCTCTACATTTATGCTTTTTTTCCAATTGAAAGTAGCACTGGAAAGTAAATAAATATCTCATGAATGGGTTCTAATGGACTGCAATAGAGTTGTAAGAAATAAATGGATGCTAAAGAGGTTATAAATGTATAATTTTATCAGTAGCAAAAAGTATTCATTACCAACTGACTTTATTTTTTGCTACCAATTATCTATTTAAATAATTAATCTTAAATGGGAAATAAAGAATCTTCTTTCATAACTACTGCCAGAAGGCGAGAAACATGCATTGGCTAGTTTAGACAGAACATATTTAGAATGACCAGACAATGCTACACATGTAAGAAAAACTCGTACCTAGTGTTTTCTTGCAAAGATGAAGATCAAATATGGTATGACACTGATCTTTGGGTATATGATCAAATCAGTCTACAATCAATGTATACTCAGGATGTTTTCGGACCTTTTTTATGAAATAACACCTTTTGACTTTGAATAGCTTCTGTCTTTGTTCTTCTTTGACTCAAGAACGTCTGGAACAGCCTGTTAGATTATTTGACAGAACTTGTTAGAATATTGATACAGACAGGATTTATTATGATATTCTTGGTGGATTATTTACACTTTATTATTGGATTGTTGTTATATTATTGGTGGATTAAAACTACTTTTATAATTCAGATGTATCAGAAGAAGGGCTTTTGGGAATAATTTTCCACCACCATATAAAGTCGTTTTATCTTCTCATATTAGTCATTTCCTTTTTGTCATATAATGGATCAATCTGTCATTCTTACCACCATTTGGTGACTGGTGACCTGTTTTGCCCTCACTGATCCTTTTTTATAGTGAACTACGTAGGTCATCAGTTTGCTGGCGCACCTCTCTTTAACATTGGGGGCATCTGTTGTACTCATGGAAAGATTTTTTTTTCACATTGCAGGCCCCATTACCACACTATTTACATCCCTGACTGATCTATGCCATTAGAGGATCAATATGGGTTTGTTTAATCATTTGTTTTCTTCTCAGTCTCTCTCCCTTTTTTAAGTTGATCTATATTTATAGATTTTTTTTCCGGAACTGACTGCCGCCAACCCCCATGTCCCGATTCAACCGCAGAGACATGCTGACACATTTACCCATTCTATACCGGGACATCTATGTTGTGAGGCAGTGAAAAGTCGCTCTTTCGAAAAGTGGGCTGTCACAAACCTCTCTCATAGACCTCTATCAATATTATGTCAATGGAAACATTCACTACTAATCTTCCCTCTTGATGGATTGAACACATCTGTTATCCGTTATCTTCTATCGGTATCAATTTATAGAATGTGCAATGTGTGCAACATTGATAATTGACTGTGGAAAGAGTTTTGAAAGAGTGAAATGCAATGTGGTTCCTCAATTTTCAGTCAAATGAGAGCACTCTTTTCATTCTATGTAAATAACTTTGGGGTGTTGGAAAATTTCAGCAGCGTGTTATTTTGTTTTTACATTTGTCCATTTTGTGAACAAAGACCCACCAAGCGCGCACATGGGGACATATCCTTTTTTCTCTCTCTCACCAGTCAATGCGAGCCACGCTTTCAGTGCCCTCTCCAAACAATGATTTTTTTTTTTCCTAGAATTTATTCCTGCAGATTGTTACATATTTATCAGCATGGACTAACAGAAAATGAGGTTATATCAAAAACACAAGCTAAAACATTATCTTATTTTACAGGACCGAAATGTTGTCAGTTATGTGTCATGACAATTCGCAACATTGGCACACTAACAGTATATTTTTTTCTAAAAGTTGTTCATGACTTTATAGCCCACTCATTGGTTGTTTTTTGGGTACCTTTGTACAGTTTTCAATTTGCTTAGATTAATAAACCCCACCCACCGGGAACACCTTCATAAAATATTGACTTTTGTGTGGAATCCAATCAGAGCTCTAGATGTCAATGTTATGGGATTGTAATGTATTATTTAAAGGGTTTTTGTGTGTCCACAGAGTAAAATGATGCATGAGGGGAAATATTGAGAAATGTTGGACTTCTGTTTGACGAGACTGCTCATAACTTCAAATGGAGTTTGTGTAGTTTCATGGAAGACCAGGTTTAGAGCAATTCGGCTGACCTGTTTTGTAGTTAAAATCACATACTGACAAACTGCCCTTTTCATGTGGGACAAATTCTACCTTTTTCTGTGACTCTGAGTTAAGTGTCCAATGACATAGGAACAAAGGGAAGTGGGCATATTACGATATTAGGATTGCTTTCTCTAACTTTGACTTTCTCACAACATTGCTCCTCAACCCCATGCTTCGGTCACCTGTAGGGAGGCTTGATATCTTTACAAGAGCACACAAAGGCGCACACACACTTCACACCTCCAAATAGTTTGTTCAGTCTTCAAGTCTCAGATTGATAAATGCCTTATTCTTATGGATGAACAAAAGGCTATTGGTGGGAATGGCTTGAGTTTTCTTTATTTTCCTTTCTTTTACAATGTTTGACTTCCTTTCTCCCCATCTATGCTCACTCTTATTGTTTTCTCTGAGCCAGGACAATGAGTATGACAGAAGTAGAGAGATAAATATCAGTCATTCCTTTTCTATATCCACTTCTTCTGATGTTGTGGGTTGCGGGTTTGCTGGAGCCTGTCCCAGCCAACTGCAGGGCGTGAGGTAGGGTACACTCCAGGGTGTGACACCAGTGCACCACAGAGCCACATTTAGACAGACAAGCACAGTCACACCTACGCGCAATTTGAGACCGGCCAATTTGCCTGAAGTGCATGTTTTTTGAAGGGAGGGAGCCGGAGAACCCGGAGAGAACCCATATAGACATGGAAGAACATGCCAACTCTGTAATTCAACTCATGCAAACCTTTTTCTCTGTAGTGATAAATGTGATCTCAGTAATTGAAATAACAGTCAGATTTAAAATAGTAGCAGAGTTATTGTCAGCGGTGATTGAAAGCCATGACTGACACATTCATTTCCTCTGTGCCTTGCCTTATTTATGTAGCCTGCTCTCTGTCCAGATGAGAGAATGTATGCATAAAACAATACTTGGACTGAGCTTCTAACCCATCTGCCAAATTAGACTTCATTGGTTGAACAGACATTGAACACACTGTAGCCCATATTATTTGGGCATTTATTAATTCACTTTTTCCCTTCAGGTATCCAATATTTGGCTTTGATGTGGTGATAAATTCAAGGCCTTGCCAGTTCTTAAATTGCCAGCCTTCTGTTTTCTTGTATTACTGTTTTCTTTCAAGATTTGTCATTGACATGACGGGTCACCTATTGCATTGCTTTCTTTCTTTCGTTCTTTTGTTTGATCATTTGCTCTTTTTCTTTTTTCTTCCTTACATTTTTCCATCTGTCTTTCATTTCCCTTCCTTACCTCCTTTCTCCCTCCCTCCCTCCCTCCCTCCAATCCTTCCGTCCTCGGTTCCCTCTTTCCTTGTTGTTTTTTGTTTTTCTTTTTGACAACTAAGTGAATTAAATCTACTACAATTTTAAAGCATGCCCTAGGGTCAGGTTTCACTTCAATGCTAACAAATGGTTTTGCCTTTGCGCTTGTGAATGACTGCACATGTGTAGGTGCTTGCACCTACACATGCATGGCTATGGGTGTATGTGTGTTTTGCCTTTATTCGCTTTTCTGTCCACTGTGTCGACACAATCCCAGCGTTTATGAGATTACCGGAGCCCATTTGTGTTCCAGCGGGAGCCATCTTGGCTCTGAGGAAGCCTCCACTGGGAACCATCTGGGCTCTACTCAAAGCAGTTTCCACTCTGCTTCCCCTGTCCTCTCCGCATTGTGACCAAAGCTATTTTCTTTAAATGGACAAGAAATTCAAATTTCCTGTGTGTGTATTTGTAAAACCCATAAATTCATTTTTGAGAGCCCTAAGCTCCAAGGTGGCACTATTCTTTCATGAACATTTGGGAAGCAAAGAGGGAAATGATGCTGATTCAGTTCCTCCTACGTTGCAATAATCCATAAGGACTACTTTTTATTTTCATAGATATACAGACTTATCTTTTATAGCATACCTTGAATTAAGGGGCAGTGTCTTGACTGGACTGGATAATTACAGCTAAACAACAATAGAATAATATATGAACAGAATATTTGAAATGTCAGTATACAGAAAATATATTGAAATAGTTTAAAACCTTAATCACCAGGACAGACTAAGTACCGGTAATCTGTTTTTGTTTTGGGTGTTTTTGTCTATTTTTTAATTTTTTCATTTCACATTTGACCCCTCCATTAGCCTTTTTTTGTCTCTTCACAACTGCCAGTTGAAAAGTGTGTTTGCTTTTATTTAATGATGATGTCAAGGTCTTGGTCACCCAAGGTTTATGGTTATAATATATTTTTGATTTGAGCCTGAATGTCACACTCTCCCATGAAAATTAATATGACAACAGATATGATGAAGCTTTTGTTGAAGGACACTTTTAAAAGCAGGCTATAAGTTTGGTTATTTTTAAACCTCCCATCAGTGAAGCACAGTAACCAACAGTAACTAAAATGAATGTTTCTCTTTTATGAGATGACATTGTGTTATCTTAAAAATTACCACTTTCACAAGATGAGCACAAACATGTTGATATTTGTGTGTATTGCCTGCAAGATTGTTGTTTTTAGAAAACTTTACAAATTTCATTGCAAATTTACATGGAACATGTAAACATTGGAACTACAGTGCCCTCTTGCCACTCTTCATTTTAAAGTGGCAGACTAATTCTCTTTGCATATGGATGGTAGTTAATGTCACACAAAGTTTCTTGTGCAAGTGATCTGAGAAAAAAACGACTACATTCCATTAGCCTCAAGAGAATTGTTGTAAAACCCATGTATGTGATGCCATAAATCTAACTTTAATAACACACTCCTCTTAGCATGTCTCAACCGCCTTCTCCTGTCATCTCTGATTGGTTTATAGCCAGCCTAATAAAAGAATGATTGATCTGCTTTGTCCTGATGCATGCTTTCTCCACATGGTTGTGATAGTCATCACATTTAGGTAGTTATTATATAGGAAATAAGAAAACAAAGTGTCCAGGAATGTGTATATTTTTAGGTGGAGGGAGAATTTGTACTTGACCTAAAGATTATTTGCTGCACCCAGAAATGAAGTCATTTTTATTTTCATTTTTTCATTCCATGTCTTTTTCTACAGTTGTTGTTAAGCAACGGATGAATGTTTGACTTCTGTTGCTTAGCGATAGGACGATCATAAGGTATCATTAGTAGACTTTATCGTCTAGTTACACATATCTTTACTGTCTTTTTTCTTGGTTTCTTGCTTTCATCCTTTCCTTTCCTTTCCCTTCCTTTCCTTTCCTTTCCTTTCCTTTCCTTTCCTTTCCTTTCCTTTCCTTTCCTTTCCTTCCCCTTCCTTTCCTCCATATGTTTAGCATAGATCATCCAAGAGCTTTTGGAATGGATTTAGTGCAGAAGTTCAGTTTTCAATTTTTGCAACAAATTGGCTTTCTTCCCAGCTTAGGCTGCTTTTTTTTTTTTAGATGTCAGTGTTGGTTTGCTTTTGTTTTGCAGTTGTTGCCTTAGTGGTAGTTGTGACAGTTAAGTTAGTACTATCCATTCTAGCCTTTACCCTGCACTCGCCCACTTTCCGATTTGACATTTAAGTCCCAGACCAGCGGTGCTTTAATAGTCTAGTTACATAACTGCGCTTTTAAGACAAAGAGGGACTAAACTGGGTTAGTATCTGATATAGCAATGAGAGAAAAACTGGATGAGGTTTTCGTGAACTAAGATTCACCTTCCCAGGACCTGGAAAACAAATGCCTTATCTCATTGCTCTTACAGTATGTTTTACACGTTAGTTATAGGTACTGTAATTACTTTCAAGGTAATTTTAAGCAACTGTTAAATGCCCAACAATATGTTTTTTCTTTGCATTATTGAAGTAACCAAAAGTAAACTGTCTTCATAAAGTTAAAATATATTTTTGTCACCGTCATGCCTTTGGTTAGAATAAACTATGCATTCATTAATTTAAGCCTTTTGCTTTAGTTAAGAACAAGGCAGAGCATTTTACATTTAACTTGATTCCCTTCAGATTTCCCTTGTGGCTGCATGGCTAAGCAGCCCAGAGTTTTAATCGCTTGACTTCTCCGTATCTCTCTCAGCACACCTGCCCTCTCACTTTCTCGCTGACTAAAGCTTTAGAGAAGGAAAAAAATATATAATTTTTTTGAGCGTTTTGTTTTTTATCTCCTTCTTTTCGTGGTCATCCATCACTTATGAGACAAAATGCAATGAATAGATAATTAGCCTGAATAGGCAGAATTCAGTTATAGTCCGTCATGGGAATTGTGAGATGTTTCCTCCGTTGTCAGCAGGGTTACATATTCCAGTGCCCTCAGTTGTTAAGTTGCAACTTGGGTATCACTAATTGGAAAAGATTTACTTCATAAAAAAGCAGAACGACAATGTTCAGAGTATTTATTATGGTGGAAGTCTCCTCACTGGACACCCCTTACGATGTGACTTCACTGTGAAGAAATGTCAAATGCAGTCTCTTATGCAAAGCATTAACAGGACCTCTTGTCTCCTCCCTCCCCTTATGCTTCTTTTTCAGGTGGAAGTTGAAGTGGAGAGCATGGACAAAGCAGGGAACTTCATTGGCTGGCTGCACATCGAGGGTGTAAATCTGTCAGTGGCGCTGGTGGAAAACTCTCTATCCAAAGTCCACTTTACAGCCGAGCGAAGCGCCTACTACAAAACCTTAGTTTCAGCAGAAGAGGCATCCCGACAGAGGAAAGAGAAGGTAGGTCTCCATTAGGTGTTACACGAGTCGCGACCACTCTACATACTTTTATAGTATGAGAGTGATGACCGCAGTCTCAATCAACTGAAACCCGTCTTCATAAAGCATCAAAATTAGCCTGAAATCGCTTTTTCAGATTCATCCCGCATCCAGATTCATGAAAGGAGTTCTTTAGTATTTGGTGAGTGACATTTAGTATTAGAATTCCTGACTGCAACCCGCTGTTGTCGAATTATTATCACCCCAGATCTGTGGGTCTCCTAAGTCTTAGCTTGTCAGTACTGCATAAAAAAGAGCCATAATTTGGATAAATCATCTCCTTCCTGGTCGGCCATATGGCCACTTTGCTGCCTTACATCTTCAACGACAGAATTTTTTTTAGTCTGCAATGCAGACGGTGGGCATGCACATCCTTCAGAACTCCGTAGAGAAAACAACAAAAGCCATTTGTTCCGATACAGAAACGCACAAACACATTCCTCCACGCTCACAGCTATTGTCCCAACCACACACTTGCTCTTCTCTCTTACAAACCTCATCACACTGCCCCTGTTAAGGCATATCCTGTCCTCCCCTACCAGCCTGACAGCCTAGTAGCACAGGTGTTGCCATGAGATTTGACTTCCTCTGATGTTAAACTGAGATTTTTCTTTTTCCTTTTTTTATCACACCAGAAAGATTGCATCTCTGTGAAGGTGGAGCAGAATACAGTATGTGGGCATTGCACCCAATTGAATCAATATCATTTTGTGCACCATTGTATGGAATATACAGGAAATCCTTTATTCAAAGCTACAATAATGTGAAAATGTTCCATCTGGGCTGTAGAATAGCTGCATATTTAACATTATCATTGAAGCTTCCTTTCCTCAATGGGAGTCGTTTGATGGATGGAGGCCTCTCTCACACTGATCCCGATCTGGCCCTGCTTTTTCATTACGGCTCCATGAGTCACCCCCCCTGCCAGATGCATGAAGTGCCTGGCCAGCTGTCATCATTGTCCTCTTTCTTTCTATCTATGTAACTTATTTCTTTTACCCTGTTTCTTGCTTGGTCTTTCTCCATTATCTCCCTTCAATTCGCTTCCATCTATTTGGATCCTTAAGGAGACACAAATGCCTCCGCTCTCCATATAAATTTGATGTATCGCAGGAGCCAAGAAAGTGCTTTCGTCCTTTTCCCTTCTCTGAATCTGTCATGTTCACAGTCATTGTGTTTCTGCTTGTCTAGCTTGCTCTTGGCTTTCCATCTTTTTGCAGAGATAAACAATTTCTTTACCTTCTCTTAATATAATAAAGAAATGGGTAAATATTTGGATAATGCTACACATCTGAGATTTATTTAATTCCGTTTCCAAAAAAATAACAGTAACAATCTTGCCGGCGAGGTGAGCACACCGATGCTGTCAAGTTAAATCTAAGTTCAACAAGAGGGCACTCACCCGACACCTCTGATGACAATTTCACTACCGGTTTCCAACCCCCTTTGCAGCATCGGGACAGATTGACTCTCACCGCAAGGTTTTGACTTGAGCTAACCTGAGTGCGGACAGGGTGGAGAGGAAAGACGACAGAATGGGGCCTGCGTAGAATAGACATACAGTGATTATGTTTGATGTGAGTTCGCCACAGGCACCGGTGCACAGATCAACCACGGCTTGATTTGTTTGTGTGTGGTTATGCGTAGCAGAGAGTGTGTTGTGTTGATGGATCACAGGGCAGTTGGTTGTATGTGTGTGTGAATGCATAGCATGCAACTTGAAGGCAGATGAGGTGGGACTCAGTGCTCTAATTAACCCATGGAGACCATCTTGAGAAAAGCTGAGAGCTTGAATATTTTTTTTTTTCTTCAGCCTTTCTCTTTTGAAGTTGCAGCTGGTCTTTGTGTGTAGGTTGAGGCTAGGTGGGGTAGATCACAACTCCTCCCATCATCCTTCTCTTCCTCTTTTCTCATTGCCCTCCCTTTACTGTCCCTACGGCGGCGGATATGGAAGACATCAGTGGGTACTGCTGTGTCAGGTTCCCCCACAAGGAAAACAAGGTTGTTGTAAAGAACCGGAGTTGTAAGGTTTGTGTATGCACTCTCATTAAATAAGACTTTGCGTTGGTGGTTCAGTAGAGACCAAGAACAACAAGGGGCTTTTCTGAAGCAGCATCCTGAACCAAAACTGCTTAGTTCAAGTGAGTTAAGTGAATGAGTTTTTTGCTACAATGAGACCAGTGGGACAAAGTGATTGTGTTCTAAATGAAGTATTTCTAAGTGTTTGAAGAAGAGCCTTTTCTAGAGATCAGCATGTTTTGATCTTGCATATCAGCAGCTCTCTGGTTTAGAACAGTCCTTGCTGCAAATCCAAATTTCCGAACATGCAAAACATTCAGAATTTTTTTCTTGCTCACATTTACACTATTCAGCTTTTAGTCAAACTCTGGACATGGTAGGAAATAAATTGACATTTCAGCAAAGAGTTTACTGTTGCAAAGTCATTTGTGTTCCCTCACTTAAACTTATCATCTAGTTTAGCGGGCACTCTTTGTGTGCTTGGATGCCCCTCCAGACAGGAAAATAAGTTTCTGAAATCACAAGCTCAAAAACACTACATTTTGTCATTGTAACATGACAGAACTCATTTCTGATATTCATTCCGATATTTGAGAGTTCCTATGCTGCTGTGTTGTCATTTAAGTTTCCAGGAAACCTTGTGTGGCTTGGTGGCAAGTGTCTTTGACTTAGTATAGCAACGGGGTGGGTGGGCCATTTCTTTTTTATTTATGTTTTGTCTTATGTCTTTTTTTTTTATAGCAGTCTGGCTTATATATAATGGACAGATATCCAGTGATATTCAGATGTTACAAGCTGCCCGCCTGTAACTAACTGCATTTGATTAAACTCAAGGAAGGAATATCCTTTTGTTATTCTCCTATTTTTTTAAAAACTATTTCTGGATTATTTGATTGAAAATTAATTTAATTAAAATAGAAAAGGGGGGGGGGGCACTGTTTTTGTTAATTTTCTCCCGCATATTGTGTATCAAACCATTCAGTAGTGTCCTTCATCTCCTGAAATACAATATGAAACTGTCAGATAAGATAAACAGTGTGCAGTATTTTGTATGATGAATAGTTAATTGAATCAATGAATGTCAATGTCAAGTGCTTTGAAAGCAACAGTTAACACTGTTCTCCTTTTTTGCGAATAATTGGGGGCGGGGGGCAGAGTATTACACTGTGTTATTAAGGTGACATCTCCAGCAGTGGAGAGCTGCCTCTTTACTCGACTAAGGCTTCAGGGAATAACGTTATTGTGCACGTCCCTGAAAGAGTGCAGGAACAGACTTCGCATTGTGCCATTTTTGTCACTATAGAATGTATTGGAGTTGTTAGCCTCCAGGTGACTACAATCACTGTACACAATACACCTTTCACCTCACAAATATAAATTGCCCTGTGGAGCAGCACAGTGTCACGGGAAGTAGCTTTCTCTGTGGAGTTTGTATGTTCTCCCTGTACCTGCGTGGGCTTGAGTTAGGGCTAGGGTTATGGCCTTACAATGAGCCAGCGTCCCATTTAGGATGTACCCTATCATTTACCCATAGCCAGCCAAGATAGGCGCCAAAAGCCCTGTGACCTGCAAAGCAGATGAGCATCTGTAGACGAGACAATTTTAATTGTCTCGTCTACAAGGTGATAAATGGATGGATAAATCAATGCCACACCACTTCAACAGTTTCCTAAAATGCTAAGCCTCAATAAATGGGTCAGCTTAGGTCTCATGGCATCCAATACTATCATAAACTCTGGCTGTATGTTGTTGATGTTGATGTCTTCTTCAGAGAAATATATCGCGATAGCTGTAAACACGCAGAGGAAATAGATATGCTATGAATTGGCGATGCCCAATTATGAGGAGCTGAAGCAATAATTGGCCGTGGTTTCTATGGTGGAAGTTTTCCCTTTTTTGGCTGTAATTACCCAGCCTTGAAGGAGATTAGAACAGTTCAGTGGGTCTCGGAGCAGGAGAGACAGTGGAGGCAAAAAAGAGGATGACAACCCATGTTGAAAACATTTCATGCCCAGGGTCCTCCTCCTTTCTTCACTCCATGCACCTTTCCTTCACTCCATCTTTATACCTTTTTTACGGGCCACAGTCTTCTCATCCTTCCTCCTCCTTTTTACGCTTCTTCTCCTTCAACTAATCAACTTTAAATCCCTTTTATTTGACAGGATGAGTATCTTCTCTGATGCTCATGTCATGCCCTTGTACCCCTCTGCTTCTTGACAAGTTTTGAATGGAACAGGACCGTTTCTTCCTTCTTAACTTATCCTTTTCTAAAGAAAAAAAAAATCCTTCTGATGCATAAATCCTGAATCTGTAGATGTTATTCCTTCCTATGCTTCACTTGTGCATCAGCAACACTCATCAGAGTCATAAGCTTTAAGTGCTGTATTTTTTTTTTAGCTTTTTAATTTAAGGTGGAATCATGAATCTAGAGTTGCAACTATAGCTGACATTGATTTTGCCTAAGGGTCTGTTCAAAAATCTAAACACATGACTGAGAGTAACCATTTTTCTTTTGCAAAGCAATGCACAGTCCTTGAGTTTCTGTGATTAGCTGATTAGCATTGTGGGCATGTCTGATTGTGTTGTTATGTACAACTTCTGTTACTTTTCTTCACTTCAGTTCCTTGTAGTCGGCTCTTTTTTTGTGTGTCGGGTTCTTTTTCTCACAAAACAAACATTTGACACCAAACTAGAAATTCCCATTCCGTCCACTTTGTGTGACAACCATGGCCAGAGACATTCTGTTTAGTGGTTTTCAGTCTGTCCAACCATCTGTCCCATTCTTTTTAATACAATATCTCAGTAATATTTTTTTTTTTTTCAAATTTAGCACAAATTGCACTTGCTGTTCAGGACGCACGTGTCAGATTTTGAATGTTAAAAATCAATGTGATCATATAAAATATACTTCTAGCCATCACTTGAAAATTAATTTTTCTAATTACAAAAAGAAACTGACGTTAATGTCTTCACATTTAGAATGAGTCGTCTTGTTATATTTGTTACTGGTGATTGTCAGTTTAATAATAGCATCCATTATACAAGTAATACCTTTCATTAAATTCCTCCACTGCCTTGTTTGAGTCTTTTCATACATGTGTAAAAGCTGTAATTGGACTGATTGAAGAAAGCTTCCTAACAGGAAGTGGTTATGGGAGATTATCTAGTGATATCTTGCTGTTTTCTAACGAGAATGCAAAAAAACAGCATCTTCCCATCAAAGCTGTGTATTCTTAGCAATCAGTGCATCACACACCTGCCTAAACAGGAAGAAGCTACAGATGAATCAAGATAATTGGGCTTTTAACAAATCTAATAGTTTCCGAGTTCAAGCTGGGGGGTTACCTCAAGTGGACTGATTTCACTCTGGAAAAATAGTTGACTTTGACATTTTTCCCTACTGTCATAATATTTCCATTACTATTCTACAGGGTTTCCTTAAGCTTTACCTAAAGTGGTTTTAATTAAACTCCAAGGGGACACATTATTTCTACAATACCGTCCATTTTGTGCTACATATGCGCTATGCTGATTCTTCATTTTCAGCAAAAAAGTCTTTTCTTTGTTGAGCTACATACATGTAGCCATAGCAAGTTTTCATGGATGAGAGCTCTTTTTTTATTATTTCCATTCTCAGCGCATTCCTAAGCCCTGAGGCCACTGAAGCGCTTTTAGGGTTGTAATCTTTTTTCTTTTCAAATTCTTTCTTCTTGGTCTCTCATAGTGAAATAACTTGTGGTAGTCACCACAGCTACTGTATATTATGGAAAATATTTGAGATTAAAGTATATTCTAGTGACTTTTATTCTGGAGGGTTTGAGTGATATCTCCACTCAAATTTTACTCTGTTTTTTTTTACTGTGACTGCACTTAGTTCAACAATTTGGATCTCTTTTGGTCAAATTGCATTGGTACTCCTGTCAATTATCCTCACTTTACTCGAACCATTTTGATTTTAGTCCCTACCTGTCCTCACTTTGCAGTGAGATTTTTGGCAAACATTAAATCATTTCTATTACTTTTCTCACACAAATTGTCTTAGGCCTTTTAAATTTTTTTTATAGCATTAATAGCATTCTGGGTCAAACTGAATGCACCTGTATTATCACTCCAGTCTTCTTTCACTTCTGATTTAACAAGATTTATGAAATGGAACAATGTCTGTGGCAATCACAAGGCGATAACTACCGTAATTAATAACTTGACTGGTTACACATCAAGTTCATTTGAGAGGTATCAGGAATGAATGTTGAAACAAAACAACAAAAAAAGCTTTTCCTCGCATGGTGTAATATTTATTTGGCTGTATTCTTCTGGTCACAAACCTTCACAGCTCGTTTGAATTTCTTCAGTTGCTAAATGAAACAAACTCAAAGCAGTTTTTGTTGTGAGTCTTCCAATTGGGTAAACTTGGAATTAAAAAGGCACTTTGTCTGGTCTTTTAGGCCCATCTGAAGTACTGTATACCTCATGTTAATTTAATAAGCCTGGACTTCTCTCGTAGAATCTGAGAAAATGCATACTTTGTGCATTCTGCAGACATGCATAATGCAGGTGTTGTATAAAAAACTGCTGATTTGTGATAACTGTCACAACAACAAACAGTTATGTGGACATAATATGAACCTGGTTGAATAATACATTGTCCTTGTTCATGTATGACATTAGATCAAATATTGAAATTTTGTTTCTGTCATTTATCATTGCCATAAATTTTGGACGGTTGAGAACACCAGAATATAAGTCGCATCAACTAAATTTTAAAAGAAAAAGCTTCTTACAATCTTCGAGTGTTTTCCATCATGCACGGGTGTACATGGTGATTAAACTGTTCAATACACAATCAAACTACGGTAGCGTTGTCTTCTCCACACTATCTCTTCAACCCATCTTTCTCTCCCTTGCACTTCCTGATAGAGTGCCCCCGGGAGGCCATTAGCCCACTAATCTAGACATTAGCCATATCATTGTTCAAAGCAGAGGTTTCAAAGTTTATGAAAAAAGCTGTGGTTTATAGTCCGGAATTTATGGCATGTTAGTTATCGCTTATCGTTGTTCTGACCCTGTGACCCCTTTTTTTTTCACAACATATTTTAACAGAATAGGCATCAGATCCATTAAAAAAAAAATCATATTTCTAATGGTATCATTTTGATGGACTACCTCAGAGACGGAAGGCTAGGAGAATTGCAGGTGATTTGCATTTTTTTGCCCTTAAAGAGATAAGTGACTGAAACTATACGGTACATCACCTCAACTGTTGGCAGTCTATTTATACTGTTCTGGCTGCTGTTTTGATATAGTGTGTGTTTTATTACACAGTGCAGCACAGCAGCAATCATCAGTCAAGTAACTTTTGGATCACTGAACTACTGTTGTAACATTGTGGAGCACTGACACAGGTAGCACAGCTGACGCAATTGACTTCTCCTACCGCTGGTACTGTTGATGATTCATGCTTGTCTTCATCATTAGAAATCAGAGCATAATGCAGTGTATTGTCTCTACAGCACGAGCCAATGAACAGTTGGCTTGTGCTGTAGATGTGTCAGATGGTTACTTTAGCAAACTAATGAATATGCCTGAAGCATTTTATTAGCTAAACTGTGATACCACAAAGAGGGTTATTACTTAGCACTGGTTTACCGTGTTACGTTTCAAATATTTAAAAACTTTATGGTTTGTTTTTCATGGAATAATCCACTTTTAGACACAGGAACAATAATAAAACTGTCGAGATAGCCTTACACCTATGTAGATGTGTGACTTGAGGGAATTCAGACCTATGCTGGAAATCATCAACACATCCACAGCGAGAAACTTCGCCCCGTTTCCGGCGTGTCAATAGAGAAACAAGATGAAGGTTTGTAGGTTTTTGTTTTCCTTTTTTTTTTTGGGCAAGAGTGAAAGGACAGTAGGATCGCAGCAAGGGTACATTAGTGCCTGTAGGGCCGCCGCAATGGGAAAAGTGACCCAAGTGACACCTCTAGTCTGTGGAAATGATGTAGAGGACTATACATTCTGTTATATGTCACAAATTCCCAGACCTCATTTTGTTGGTATGCAACATGTCTTAGCATTTGTATCTGCACACAGTGTCCACATATGTGAATTTTCTCCCACCGTCGTCTAACTTCTCAAGCTCGGTGCGCACAAACTAAACCACCTACTAAAATCCAAAGAGCTGATGGAGGCTTTTCCATAAGGCTGTTGGATTACATAATGATTCTCAGTGTGCTCTTACATATCCTGGCACACACAAACGTGGTCCCAGATGGAGGGAGGATCCACATGTGCACACACCATGTCTCTTTCTTGCTTACTCCAACACACTTTGAGCATGTACACACTGGCAGTGCAGATGCAGACATACGGAGGCATGCTGTCCTGTGACGCACACCCCCTGCCTTGCCTTCTATGGCAAACTGGCCCCTCTATGCCCTGAGGTGTAGAGATGCAGAATAAGATCAGTGGACCCAGTGATGTGTGCGGTAGGTATATGTCAACCCACAGTTCTCTTTTTGCTGTCTTTGTCCATCTTTTTTTTCAGTTCCGATCTGCAAAGTCAGCAGTCTGTCATCTCCTCTTCAGTTTCCAGAAAGCTCATTCAAAACATTCCTTCCATTTTTATCTGCTTTCTTCTTCTTTTGACACACAGGGTGAATATTTGCGCATATATCGGTGACCTGCTAGACGACGCTTGCAAACTCTTTTTGATGAGTAAGAAATTTTGAAAAAACAGATAGACTACGACGCAGTCAATGAGGCAAGTCCGTATCTGCAGTCTTACCTTCTGTGCTGAATTATACATTCACATGAGTTGCAGAATTACATGCTGACTTTGAAAATGTCCTCTGAAAAATGCATCCAGCCACAAGGACATCAGGACAATCCTGAGGAACACACACTCAGATGAAATATTCTACTTGATGAAGCGTAAAAACAGGAAGTAGACCTTATTTGTTTAGCTCATGCGGCTCTGAAGTTCAGCAGTTTACATATGACCTTGTCCAAACTTCATTTTTTGCTTGTGTATGTCTTTATAAATGTTCATATCGTGTGCACTGTTTATTTTTTTTATATACAGCTGTTTGTTTGTCCTTGGCATAGCACTTTTTTTCCCTCTCCAATTATGCACAGGATTCTTGCAGGCGCTTAGTATAGGTCCTCCGGGGCTGCTTTGTGGTTCATCAGTAGAGAAAAACACAAGCAGTCATCCCCTCACACACACACCCCACCCAGTCCTTCACTGCGCTTTGGGGATGGATGGGCTGAGGCCAAGAGAGGAGAGAGTGGACTAACAAGAATGAAAAGGAGGTGAAAGGCTGGTACAGGACATAATGCGATATGACATAGTGCATTGCATTATGGCTGATTAACACATGCTGAGCTCTGCCACCCATGAGAGAAAACACCAACCCCTAGGTCTGCTTGCCTGCCTCCCTTCGCTTTCCTCATCTCTTATATCTTGGGGCTTCCCTTTTTGTTTGTTTTTTCCTTCTACTGCCCCAATTTCTCAATCACTGCCATTGATAAAAGTGAGTGTGAAGAAAATGTTGTGAGACTAGGACTGGCTGGAGTTGAACTAAATGATTATTTTCTCTTTTTATTCCTAGTTTGACCCTCCTGGGACACTATAGAGTCTTTTCCCACTTCGGTTTGTTGTGGACTAGTCCTTCCTCCAGTAGAGTGAATGGATGGAATACAAACAACCATCCTTAAAAATATTCATGTGGAATATCACTCCTCTCCCTTTTTTTAACCTTTACTATACTTTATTAACTAATCATCTCCATCTATAGTGTGGTTTTATAAATACTTCATAAAGGATTCATTAGACTTGAATGCACTTTCATCCATGACCTTCCTGTAACCTTGCAGCATTTTATACTGAACACTCTACCATGATGTGTTGGCCACACCACCCATGTGCACATCCATTATGGGTAGCAACAGCGATGACATTTTCCCCTGCAGATAACTGACATTTATTTATTTTTGTAGTCATCAGGCAGATGCTGTGAAAACATCAAGTGTGCACACTTTGTACCCTGCTCCAGGTGTCCTCTCTATTCATCCCTGTTTAATCAAGGGAAGAAAGACAACTATGTGTTTGCACTAAAAATAAGAGACACGCAAGTTATAGTCATTAACACACACTTTGACATTTTTTAGGGCACCTGCTTGGAGCCACACTTAACTCGATTTAATATGGGTCGGCTGTGAAATAGCCCTCCCTTACATTTTCCCTCCCTGCCTCGTCGCTTCCCTTTGCGTTTCTCTGCTGTCAAATGAAATGCTAAATATTTGTTTCTTGGGGGCAGCATTTAAATGTTTCCTCTGTTGGTTTGTAGCTCAAATATGGCCGATATAATCAGTTCCAGTTTTATTTGTTCCAGGACATGAGGATCAGACCTTTTCACCATGGCTCCACTGGGCTGTTGTCACCTACTGATTCTAATGACCCATCTGACCTTTTCAAACATGGATTAGTATGTGTAATTATGGCGTTGCTGCTGCTTTTACTTTAAAACTATACAGGCTCCTATGGCGTCATCCAGGTTGAGACAGTCTACTCAAAGCTAGAATGAATGAGTAGCTGTTTATGACCATTATAAATGCTAATGCCTCATCAGTTCTCTTTAGTATCTTTGCTCACACATTAACTTGGTTTAGAAACAAACTCTTCCTCTTGTTTATCTGTTTTTGTACCATGGCCTACTGCCAGTCATCTCCATCTTTATTTTTTCCCTCCTCATCTAATCTTTAATTCAACTTCTTTCTCTTTCCAACCCTCTCATCGCTGCCCTTTTCCCAGTTTAAGCCCTGAATTAGGGTCCTATTTATTATTCCTCGCTTTCCTCTCATGCTCATTAATGATTTCAGTATGTGAGGAGAATGCAAAGTGCAATGATTCATTGATTGTTTTTTTCTACTAATTTATTTGAAAGATTTTTTCCCCTTAGACATAGTTAAGATCTCTGTTGTCTGAATAACTGCTTTTGAGTAAATTTCTATAGTGTGTGTGTGTGTGTGTGTGTGTGTGTGTGTGTGTGTGTGTGTGTGTGTGTGTGTGTGTGTGATATATAAACTGATGAAGCACTGGAATTACCCTGATTAAAAGTGCTGTGGTACTGTACAGCTACATATCAACCTGACTGCAGACAATCACACCTGTCAAGTGCTTTTTTTTTATTAGCGTTTTAAGGGGTTTTGTTGGATCATTACACTTTCCAAGAAAAAAATAGGTTCCTGTGATTCTGGTTGAGTTCTAAAATGCTTTCAGACCCTTGATTGCTGTTTTAATTTCTATTTTATTTTTACCATATTGGACCATAATTTACCATCAGAGACGAGACTGACCCGTTTAATCTTTTCAGACAAAATAAAGGGTTAACTAAGAGGGCAAGTGAGGTAGCAGAAATAATACAATTTGTGTAAAGATCAAGATTTAAAAAGACTTTATAATGGAATCTCTTGAGATTCAGGTCAGTTCACTTTTGCTGTTTCAGTCTCCGAGTTGGCTAGCCTGCAGAAAACACTCTAAATCTAGAGAATGGGACCACTCTGCTAGGTTTGTGAGTGTGTTTTGTGCATTTTTCAGAGTTTCTGTCTTCCTCTCTCATGCCTCAGGGAGAGAGAGTTACGTAAACAGGATCTCGTCATCACTCTGCTTCTGATTCCCACTGTTCAGTCAGGCACCCTCATCATCCTTCTCTCCGTTTCTTAGTTTGTCTTTTTCCTGCCGTATCACTTTCCCTTCTTCTAATTTCCTCTACTTCCTCTACTATGTGCCAGTATTAAGTTTTACCCAAGCATTGTTTATCTGTTCACATGCGTCACTTTTAAATGTAGCTTCATGTGTGCAACTCAGACTCAGAATAGCTTCATCCAATGTTCTAAGTTTTAGGATTGTTGCAATGGTGCCAGTTTCACACATTTGTCACCACATCAAATTGGTTTTGTGTCCTGGTTCAATGCTGCCAAAAAAAATGCTGCTTCGTAGCGCTGGCTCACAACCTGGAACTCTGATTTTCACAAGAGACCTTGGAACCGTTCTACAAATTGTGAGATGCGCTTATGGATTCAAAGGGTTCTGGGCGCTGTAATTGAAATTGCCACCTTTCCTGTCTCTACATCTCTCCCTTTCCCTCCCTTTTTTGTTTCTAGTTCTTCATGTTTTCTGCCACCGCTCATTGGAATTACCGGATCCATATTAGCCTTTCTCTCACTCTCTGCCATCCTCCATCACTTCTGTTTCCTCAGTCCCCTCCATCTCTTTGTTGCTCCAGCCTTTTTGCAACCCCATAATTTTGCTTCTTTATTGATGAACAATGTAAATAGAGTGGGAGGAATAGTAGACTGGAAGGTATGATTAGAGAGAAAAAAAAATTACAGAGGAAAAAAAGGGTAGGGGTAACTTTGGAAAATCAGTTGTCATGGCAACACTACTGCAACCTGGTACAGAATGTCCTGTTAATTAAAAAAATTGATTAATTATCTTTGAATTGCAAACTTACACACAAATATTCAGGTAATTCCTGTTTTTTTAAATGTTGTACTTGATACCAGTGCTTTTCTTTCTACCTTCTTTTCGGTTTTCACTCAAAGCTCCAGGGAATTTTCCAGTGATCAGACTGAGAGCAGCCTGTGTTGGACAGTAATCAGCTTGATTTTATAATGTTATTTTGATTGACCACTACAAGGATGAATAGAACGTAAAAGGGACTGAGATTGAGCTAAATTTGTTGTGCGCTGAATGACTTGGGCCCACTTTACTCATTTGTGTTCGGTCAAGTTGGCATGTTTATCAAAAGACACATATGGTGGCTCACACACGTGCTGTAGTTGGAAATGACCCAGAATGAATGTAAAGGATGGGGGGGGAGGCATCTGGCATGCAAGCACACATGAAAGCAGGCAATCAGTGTAGGCAATCAAACACAGTTCAAACAAACCTAGATCATCTCTCTTCTTAGCAGCACCAAGTCTTTTTTAACCATTATGATGTTACGTGATTTAAGTGTTGTCCTGGCTCCAGTGTGATAACTGTTTTTGCCCCGTTTCATTTTTTTCCCCCTGCGTCCCCATCAATGATATTTCAAGACAGATTATTTATATCATGTTGCCCTCACTCTTGCAGCTGGTCCGCTCTAATTGAGCGCTTATTCCCCAGTGCTGGTTTTGTTTTGCTCTGACGGCATTTTGCTCGGCTTGATCAGCTTTTAACGGCTGCAGATACTGTATGCGAAAAAAAAAAAAAAAAAAATTTAAAGAAAACACCACCACACTTGACATAAGACTCCATATGCCAGATTGACAGCCTCTGGGGAGTGTGTGTGTGTGTGTGTGTGTGTGTGTGTGCGTGTGCGTGTGCGTGTGTGTGTGTGTTGTGTGAGCAGTGCCTGGTTTGTATGCTAAAGCTTCTGGTTTTCCACACCAGCTGAGCTGGGTGGTGCCAGTGAGGACAGAAACACAGGTGTAAGTTTGTATGTGAGTGTAATGTCCAATTAAATATACTCCCACACTTGCTGTTTCTATGGATACAACATGCCCATCTTTGTTTAATTCTCACACGCATACACCAAGATTTGTCAGGTGCGTTAGATGCGTGTAATTTTTATACTTTAGATGTTTTTAGCTCATTTTATATATTTGATTTATGTGTTTTTCATATTTGTTGATTCTTTCTTCTAACATCGGCTCTTAAAATATGCTTCATAGATTAATATCCACACAGGCTAATAGCCATACAAAATTCTCAGCTCCACCACAACACACACGTCTTATGTTGATGAATTCACAGCAGTTAAAATTTTGGAAAAATTCCCTTCAAGATGTTTTAAAGGCGAAAACTGTTGTGTGTGTGTGTGTGTGTGTGTGTGTGTATGTATATGTGTGGCAGTTAAAGGATGGCGGGCATATTAGCTGCATAAGCTGGGGTTGAGTCGCCCCACTGCCTTCCTGCTACCTCTGTGATGGTAGAACGTCTGCTGGCTGTGATATGAAGCTAAGGGGTATCTTCTTTCGCTCTTCTGCTGTCGCTCTCCTTTGCTTTCTCTCCCGTTTCTGTTATGACATCCACAGCTGCTTTGCGGCCTCCCCTCCTCCCGAAAAATCCTGTCCCGTGCCACCTGTGCAGTTTTAATGCATAATTTAGCTCCTAAGTAACCGCATCCAAGAGACTCGTCCCTTCATCCGCCTCCTACTCTCGCCGCACTCTTTGGCTTGAGACGCGAAAGTGTGCACCTATTTTTTGTATTTTTTTTCTTTGTTATTCAAGAGGATTAAGACTGATTACGTTCCAGTGGTGAGCAATGTATCCAAGAGTTGTGTTCCTGAGAGTCTAGCCTCAGACGGAACCCATATATATATTTTTTTTATTTATTGTTTTTTTTTTCCCAGTGAGAAACCCTCACAACACAGTTTTTAAGAATGAACTTACATTTTATTACAGCTACAAAATTTATATATGTTTTGTGTTTGATGTGTCGAACTAGTTGCTTCTCCAGAAAGTGATATGCTGCTGTTGTACGATTTTTTTTTATTTTTTTATTTACAACTCTGTCATAGAGACATGTGTGCATCTTACATATATTTTTTCTACAGCATCACAATGTGTGGCCTTGCAGACCTATCAGCCATCAGGTTGTATTAGCCCAATGTGGCAGGGAGCAGGTTTCTGCTGTATCGTAGCTCAACCAGGACCAATTTTTCCCAAGGCCACAATCGTGCTTCTGTGCACATACATGTTTGTGTGCGCTTAGCCAGGTCTATATATTTTATGGTGCAAGGCTGCCATGCATTAAGTCTAAATATGAGGACGGCAGAGACGCACAGAGCCTGTAAATCAGTTTTCCTTCCACTTGTACAGATGCCGGTTTTACTTCATGACAAGGTGAGCGACCAGGGTTAATGTACCATCAACAACCCCTCTTAACCTTGGAAGCGGGTATTTTAGAGCCAGTGGACACTACTGGGTTGATGTCTTTACACTTAACTGTACAAAAGCAATCGAGCCACCCTGACACCTGTCAGTCACCTAACTGTCCAGTTGAGATCAATAAAAACTTTTTTTTTCTCTCTCCCCGACAATAAATAATGGTTGTTGTAGGTTTTCTCTTAGGATCTACAACATGACCTTTGGTATGTTGTGTTGCATGCAGTCAACAAAACAAAATGGATCAATCCTGGTAGCCTCGATGTCAGTCAGTCAAGTTGTGTGGGACCATTTATCTGCTCTGAGGTTTTAACTGACAGTAGTATATCTGACAGCATTTATAGCCAGGGAGCTGAAACCCTTCAACCAGGAACAAACACAACTTTTTTTTTTAAACCATTTTTTGTTAACTATTACAATATTTTTAGGTCCATAGGAAAGATATTATTTGCATTTTCTTCTTAAGGTAGAGCTCTTACTCTTCAACCTGATTGGTCATGCATTGAATAGTAGATTACTTATAATTAGACAAAAATACTTATGAGTTCAGTATACTTAAAAGGTCATTATGTTAAATAAGGTTCCTGTGGTATTCAGAGGTGGTAATGTAATCGTAAAGCTCTGAAAAGGCAGATTAACCCTTAGTGAAACAATGGTCCATATTGTTAATCGTTCTCCACCTTTGGTGGTTTTAGTCAATACAGACAACATCATTGAGCACCGGGAAATCCAGGGTCACCCACCTTTCTGTAACGCCAACCTCCTGTACTTGTCAGCGTGACTCAAACAAATTTCTAATCAGATATTTTGTATTTAGTCTACCAATCAAATTCATTTCTAAAGCCTGCCGTACTTTTCTGCGATCACTTCTGCACATAATATCCTGCAGGCATACAAAGACAGAGATATGAGGCAGCACTTTTCTCTACACTTTAACTCTATATCTGTACCAGAGGGACTAGATCTACAGCAAAGGCAGTGTTTAACTTTTAATTTAAGTATGCGTCTTTACAGCCTTCCAATTTCTCCCTTTGATACCATCTGTATCAGTTTGTATTGCTGTGCGAGTGGAGCTGAGACATTCAGTGTCTACACAAGATTAAATGAATCATAAGTAAATTAGGTCCCTCTCTTATGTGTGGCTTTAAACCTTTTGATCTGAGCTCATAATAAAAGGCTACGAGTGAACGCAGAGAGACTGAAAGACAAAAGCGTGCCTTGCTCAGTTGAATTAATTAACCATTCTCTCGAAAAAAAGGAAAAAAAGATTCATCAGGGATTTAATTGGGGCAAAATTGATTTAGCAAGTGCACAATATGAATTACGTGCTCGTATTGATTTTGGTTGCTCTCCAAGTATTATCGGGCGATGAATTAAAAATGAAACTATACGCTGTAGATTTGCGTAGCTTATTGTCTCTTCCACAGGAAGCTTCTTTTTAACAACTGTATTGTTTGAGAACTACACAACGTGACAGGTTGCAAAGGCTGCACAACTTAGTGCACCAATCGTTTTCAAAGAAGAACAACATGTTCCTTCTGCAGCTGTCTGTGGGAGTTTAGCTTATGAAGGCAGATTAATGGAGGGTTTTTAAAAATTACTGTTGTTAAAGTAATGTTCATAATGTTCTTTTCAAAAACTCTTTGTAGGGTCACATTTATCACAATAACATGCAATATATTCGTAATTACCTAAAAACCAAACACATTTTCTGAAATAACAGAAAACATTTGCACACTTTAAGAAATCCAGTACAATGGATATGAATCCATTTAACTTTTCATCATCACACAAATGTTTTAAATAAAGCAAACTTTGTGTATATTTGGAAGCCTGTCTGCTAACAAAGTGTTTGCTTTTTAGTTCAGGCACCCATGTCAATGTTGGTATCAACAGACCGTACACACAGACACACTACTGGAGTTGTTGAACCAGTATTCAAACCAGCCCTCATCGTCTCTTTCTGGCACTGTGTGTTTAATCATTCATCTGTGTATTCATCCACTTACACTTATTTACATATATTTTTTTAGGTTTCAGGATATCTCACTTGTTCAGACAAATATATTGGGGTGTTATAATGGCTGGTATTTCATAAAGTTTGTTGTAACTTCCAATAACTAAAGTTTTCCAGTTTTGTCTTCATTGAAGTATTGTGTGAAAGAAATAGAAATCAGGTGATATAGAAATGGATCGAGGTTTTGCCAAAGAAGGCGAGGGGTAAGAAGATCAAGAGAATGACATGTGAAGAGTATAATGAACGTAGGGATAGGCCTGATCTTTATCACACCTGCTTGAATGTTCCCTCCTCCGCATAGTTCTGACTGTCAACTAAAAGCAGTGCTGTCCCATCGTCACATTACTCTGCTGTGTTAAGTTTATTGTGTGTTTTGTCATTCAGTAGTTGTGAAGGTCATCCGAACCTGCCATCTCTCTCAGCTTGGCCTCCATTATTAGGACCGGTCCTTTCAGCCCTCAGCTTAATAGCCTGCCACTTTTCTCTTTTTCCCATCTTTTTATTTCCCTCTTCTCTGTCTCTCTTTTTATTTTCTCTCTTACTCTCTGTCCCTCTCACACACACACACACACACACACACACACACACACACACACACACACACACACACACACACACACACACACACACACACACACACACACAGACACACATTGTCTCCGGCATCTTGGTGGCTTAAGCGTCTGGCTGCAGTTGCAGAAGCAGCAGTCACATACCTGCATTCAAGTGGAACAAACAGGATGGTTGGCTGCTCACGGAAGGTCATCTGCCCTGGGCTGTGTGTGTATGTGTGTGTGTGTGTGTGTGTGTGTGTGCGTGCGCGCGTGTGTGTTTTCTCATGTATTAGTGCTTTAAAAAGAGATGAAGCCTCCCTAGTGTTCCAGTGCACTGTGAGACAATGCTCATCTTGAACATGAAACACTTCCATTTCAACACAACTGAAGCACACGTGTCTCCAACGGCGTGTCTAAAACAGGAGGCATGACAACCTTTGAATGTCATTTATCCTTTCACTCATCCAAAAGAGCTAATGCTTCTATTTTAACCCATTCAGACTGTGACAAAGACATTTAATTTCTCTGTTACGAAAAAAAAAAAAAAATCTGGGTTCACATAGCAACAGCTGAAACAGTATATGCACACACAGGTTCATGAAATTGGTGTAGTATGCATGCCAGAGCAATTATTGGCAGTATACCTTTTCAAAATCAGCACCACAGAATAAAATCACAGTGGTGGTTCAGCAGGTTTACTTTAGAGAAGTTTATTCATCTACATAGTCAGGCTAAAACTGCAGTAGACATGTATGAAGCTGGCTGTCACATCATTGTTTTTAGAGGAGTTGCATTTTGCATTTCCACCACCATACTCTGTTTTTATTTTTTTTTAAATTATACTTTAATGACTTTGAGGCCCCTCAAAGTGTCATTTTTATTTAAATGAATACCCAAAAATACTGCAGAAGTTTAGTGAAATGGTTGTCATGTTAACAGCCCCTTAAAGTACACCGCCCTAAACAGAGACAGTCTAATTCCTAATGGTGCTGTGGGTTTGATTTGAAGTAAAGAGTTCAGTTTGTTTATTGGTAGACACTATATTCTGTATATGAGTGCTTTTGTAAATGTTCATACAATGTTAGCATACTGTTGAAGCACTACTATTGGACATGCCTATCTAATACCATATGAAAATACCTTGGTTGATCTCTGTGTTCACAAAGCTTGGCCAAATTTTTGGTTTGCATTAACCTCCCTTGCCCTCAATTCCTGCAATTTCTACCTGCGTTCTGTCGTTTGTGGGGGGTTTTTTTTGTCTCTCCTCTCCTACCCTATTTTCTGTACCATTTGGGAGATGAGTAATTAAATGTGATTGGATAGTATGACCCCTTTCTTTTGTTACCGGGCATGCAGAGCAATAACACTCAGTTCTTCGGTCACTTATTTCATGGCTACCAGTTGGAACATTTCTTCCATCACTGTGACTGTAATTGTGATTTATTTTTTTTCCTGTCTCCAGTTTCTCCAGTTCTTTCATACATAAACACATGCACACAGTATCCACTCACGTGAGTCATTCCACTGTACATTACCACATTTATGGGGCAAAATAAAAATTACAGCATGCTGAGGAGCCAGTATCTAAAAAGAAAGCCTGAGGTATGATTAAAGTAGCCTCAACACTAGCATAGCTCTGCATTGGCTAAGGCAGAGTAATTTAAAAAAAAATGACAACACTAAAACTAGTTAATCTAATTAGCTCAGATGTACCATGCAGTTAAATAATTAGCCAGAATCTAATTGGCTAACATCACTGTGCCATTTCAAAATGTGCCTGCATCTTCTTCCGTCTGTTTCTGTAACTTTTAAAGATAAACACTTCCCAGATCGCCTGCAGGAATGAATGGAAACCGGCTTCTATGAAGCTTTTTTTTTTCCACGTCTCACTTTGGAAACCCTTTCTCATTGTAATCTCCATCTCAAAACCTGCTTCAGTCTCCCAGAGTGTCTCATCTAGACACTGTAGGAGATTCTGACCATCCTATGTTGGTGCGCATGGTGTATTATATACTATGGCGTGTACTGTACACAAACATTCTGCAGTCAGTCTGACTACCACCCCCTCTTCCATCTACATCCATTTCTCTCTGTAAACACAAATTCACAAACACATGAAATCCATGCAGTTTGATATGTGGCCTGAGGCAAAGCACTTCCCTCTAATGAGCTTCTGCCCTCTATTCCTCTGGGGGAGTCGAAAGAGAACTAACCTTGATGGAATGTAGAAAGGATGTAACCTGTTGAGAAACACATGCACCGACACACACAAACACACACATAACTTTTGTTTTTTTTACCATGAACATATCATCAGTTGTGAAAGTTTATTGCAGTTGCACTCACATTTATTCTGATAAAAATGGGAATTTAAGGTAAAACTGACACATTTGTCATAAATGTAAAGAATCCCCTGCTTAGATTTCAGTTCAAGGTGACCGTTCATATCACTTTTCCCCAACCAGCCTAAAGGATGTTCAGTTTGCTATCACACATCACAAAAAAAAAAGATTTCATTTGAGGCACTTGAACCAGCCAGTCTGCCATTTTTTGTTTTTATTTTTGTTTTGTTTTTGGGCGGCAGTGATCTTGCTTTGCTTTATGATTAAAAAGGTAAGTAACTACATTTTTGTATATTGTATTTTGTCATTTTTTTGTATCTTTTTTTAAAAAATTTTTTTAGGCTCTGTTCACTGTTTCTACTGTGATTGGAGCATTTATTCTGAGTTTAAGATAATATAATTTGGCTTATATTTTAAAACTAATAATAGTGTTGAAATGAACACTAGGGAATTGGTATATTATATTGGTGTATAACTTTCCTCCAGTATAAGCGTCTTGTAAATATATACAAACCTGTGCCATGTTTTAATATCATGATGGTTCAGAAACTTGATAACAACCTCTTTTTTTTTTTACACTAATTGTGGAAAGCACATTCAAGGGTCACTGATCAGACGTGTCTGTTTTGTAGATTTGGGCCAATTATGAGGAGAAACCAGTGGAGGAGGTTGTACACGTATCAGAAGAGAAGGAACGAGTGGCCAACTACAGAGCAGTATATGTCACCGAAATCGCAGACAGCCTCCACCTCTACACCCAGGATGTAGAGACAGGTAACTTGTGTTCATGTTTTGTTTGCCCAAAGTGTATGAATGATGGTTGAAGGATAAATCAGATTCACTGCATTTGTTAGGTGGGAAACAATTTGACACTAGATGTGAATGGGTTTAAATTGCGAGCATGCAGTTCTTTATTGTGCGGGGATTATTTCACCCTCCTAGTACACAAATTGCCGCCTAAGTTTTGTGCAAGAGGCTCTCTCACTTTTTTTTATTTCCTTTTAACAGCACAGTGACTTTATGAATGTTAGTTATGTCTACCACTGACATTTACCCTATTCTTTGCTGCAACATCCCTCCCACCAACATAGACAAAACAAAGGATGTCCTGCTTGTTATTACCATTAAATGATGGGAATAAATCAAACCATCCCTTGTTGCCACCTGTGACAGGCGAAGGAGAGGAGAGGAAATTTTGGAGATAGGAAAACTAACAAACCCTGGTGTCTCTGCATGGCTGCTCCTCCTGACAAGCTCTGTTGGCATCTTTATGTGTATGTGTGTGTGTGTGTGTGTGTGTGTGTGTGTGTGTGTGTGTGTGTGTGTGTGTGTGTGTGTGTGTGTGTGTGTGACAATGAATGCGTACATAATACCTCCCCCTATTTTATCTTGTGCTGGGTAACGGCCCATATTTTTTGGTTGTATACTTAATGGGCCATCCATGCAGTACAAAAAAATCAAGGTGCGAGTTTACGTTTACGCATGTATCTGTCTTAAGTTGCAGCTGCACAGAGAGCTTTTTTATCCTCACTAAGTTCAAGGTGAAACCATTAACTAATAGTCGGCAGAGTTGATGCTTAGGCTTCAATTCACGTAGCAACGCTTTGGCTGCAATTTCCACCACAGGCAAAATACGAATGTCCACAGAATGAAAGGTTAGAATTCTTCTCAGAAGTTATCCAGAGTAAAAACACAAGTGCCTTTAAGGGTCCAGTAAGGGTTGAATTCACTTAGAATTTCAATCAAACTGTCCTTAACCTCTCGGGTTTGGAGTCTAAGTTACTGCTTCACAAAGTTGCATATTGGGAAACACCCAGTTCCACTGAGGCCCGGTGCAGATGTGAAGCCTTCAGAGTGATCAGCATCCCTTCATCTTCTGCCAGGTTGTGTGCAGGAGTAGAGCAGGATGCTGCGGTCTTCCTTTCATAAGCTGAACCCCACATCTGGCTTCATTGGCAGTCAACTGACAGACGCAATAAAATCGACTTTGGCCACCTCTTAGATTGTCTCATAACTGTAATTAATTAGTTTGCCTTCATTTACTACCAATATCAGCCAAAACATCACACAACCATAAACATTTCTAAACCATAAACAGTCCTAAACATTCCTGCCTTTCTGTGTTCTGTGGTCCCATGAATCCTCTGACTCTTCACAGAAAATCTGTTCTTCATCTTGCTGTGAGCGGAAGATTTAAATCTAGAGCCTTCACACAGCCTCCAGCTACTTAAACTTTACTCTCCTGTAAGTCAGACATGGTACTGAGGTTATGTTCAAGGTTTTATCACAGATCAGAATCACGTGTCACTGGGAAGAGGTTGAAAAGATATGGCACGTGTAAACCTGATGCTGTGTTTGAAGCTTTCAACGTTATTTAACTGACGGTGAGGAAAATGTACAAGTGAAATTCAGAGCAGATATTTTCTTCTGTAAATAAGAAAGATTGAGAGTTGGAGAGGTAAAATTGGAAATGCAATATTCGCACTCAATGAAAAAGAGAAAAGCAAACAGTTTTGATTCATTTTTAGCATTTAATCTCTTTAATATGTATCTATAGGAGACCTGAGAAAACTGTAATATACGACCTATTTACAGCTTTTCCACTGCCCCAGCGTCAGTGTTATATTTAAGAAATTGAACGCAAACTGCAGTTTCTGAATTGCTGCTCTCGGTAGATTTTGACAGAAGAGCTGTGTTATTTAATCTTTTCTCCCATAAAGGGTTGATTTTTAGATGATCCTGCAATACTGAAACCTTATTATTTATTTATTTTCCTCCTTTAATTGGGCCGTGCTCTCCCACCAAGAGGCTTACGCGCTGGTTTAAAAAAAAAAAAAAAAAGTGTTATTCTCAGGGGGGAGGTCTAACTGACTGGTCCTCACCTCCTGCTTTCTCCATCTCCTCATCTCCCTGTCACGTTGTTTGCCCCTCTCCACCCTCTTCCATCTCTTTTCTTCATTGGTCTCTTTCATTTTCGCTGATGCTTCCTCAAAGCTACATTAAGTCATACCAGGCCCTTGAAGAGCACATCAAAGTGTTAAGGCCTGTAAAATCGTACAAGCTGAGCGCTTTGCAATATCATTACATGTTCAGGCCTCTTTCTCTCTCTCTCTCTCTCTCTCTCTGTCTCTCTCTCTCTCTCTCTCTCTCTCTCTCTCTCTCTCTCTGTCTCTCTCTCTCTCTCTCTCTCTCTCTCTCTCTGTCTCTGTCTCTGCCCCCCCCCCCCAATTCCTGGAATGAAGGATTTTACATTCTCAGATAAACTTTGAAGCACAATTTAGCACTTTGTGACTGCAACCGCTGACAACATAACCTTTTACATAAACCGGAGTGGTTGCAACTTGTGTGTGTTATAGTTTATGACCCAAACCATGACAAATGTTACACACCTTCTGATTGCTCTCTGCACTTAAGCCATTTAGATTAACCTGAAACAAATCAAGTCTGTCATGACAGCATGAACACCACTGCTGTGTAATCCAAAGCAACATCACTATATAACCTCAGTGATGCTTAAAATTGTGCATGTTTTGAATGAATGCTTTTTATTTTGAACATGTGCGCAGAATAACAATAATCTAGACAACAATAATACTAATAACTCATAAAACATGCCCGAAAAGGAGTAGGATGAAGCATAAATTTATTTAATCCTACCCCTCATCCAACCCAGTTTAAACAACATTCCAATTTCAAATCAGGTAAAAATCAAATAATTATGCTAAACCTCTACAAAGGCCTGCATCAATCGACAATTTATAACATGATTTTTAGCCTTCTATTTTGTGTGCTTTTAAAAGCTGAATAACAATTTGATTAACTCCTGGATTGGAAAGTGGGTTATAATAACTGTAATTTGTTACAATATATAACTTGAATTGTGATCATCAGGGTGAATAAACATGGTGCGCATAACACCACTTGGTTCTCACTTTTTTTTCTGCTTGCAGACATATTTAAGGCCATTGTCATTAATAGCCAATCCAGTAATAGCCTACATATTTTCAACAGTCTCTCGCATCCATTGAAACCATCTAATGAAACTTCCCTTGTCTGACAATGAAAATGTTATTCTTACCACGTATCTTTAACTGTTCTCTTCAGTTTTGAAAGTAAAAGCTTAGCATCTTCACAGAACCTTCATGCCATTGGCTGGTTTAGTATAATATGCGTGTGGTAATAGAGCATCCTGGATCAGCACCTTTTAGTAGGATCTAGCTGTGTTGTTCAATTCACGTGTTAATCAATTATTTAAACCTTCTGTCTTTAGATGCATCCACAATGTACCCAGTGGTGGTATAACTATATATCTACAATGAAATATTAATCAGCAAGAACATAATTCTGAGCAGATCTACATTGTATGTTGTAATAGAACCCAGTACAGAATATGTTAGAAATGGGTCTGAAACTGGTATCCCGCTTCCTAAAGTGGCATCAGATTGTTCACACCCAAAATGAAATAAAACCATGAGAGGGAAAAGTATTAAAAGAAATGAGAATAAATTAAATACTTATTAAATTAAATACTGGATTTGTCAGTGTCATGTTTTTGTCTGCAGTCAAGCACCTATTTACTTCAACTGTTCCAGGGAGATAAAGTTAACTTAATTATTTAATCGCAGAGAAATTAGTGCCATGGCTCAAGAAGATACCAAAAAGCAGGAAATTATTGGCGGCAGATGGATGATACTAATAATGGGGTGAGTGGAGTAGAAAGTGCTTTAAATGCTAGTATTTTATAATTGTAAAGGAAACAAAATGCATTGGTGGTTTAAAAGAGCAGGCAGCTGTTGATGCACTTGAATGATCATATGTAGGCGCGTGATGTCATCACTTTGTCAGTAAGGGCATTGTGATTAACTTAATTTGGGAGGAAATTGCATTTTATACTTTTTGTCCTGTGTGTGTTTGTTTGCGCGTGTGTTTGTGTGTATGTGCGGGCATGTGCATGTTTTATACACCCCTTTTCCTTTTTAATTACTTAATTACTCTTAAGTGCGGGTGTTTTCATGTGTGGATATCTTAACACGGGCTCGATAAATGATTAATTTCATGTTAGGATAGCTTTTCCAAGCCACTGAGAAGCTTGAGGGATTTTGTGTTTTTAATCCTCACTTTATTTTAAGGGTCTTTATCTCTTGTTGTATGCATTCATCTCCCATTATTTCACTTTCTACCCTGTACACATCATCTCTTGTAAGATTTTATTTTTTTCTCTTCCTATTTTCCTTATTTATATATGTTGCTCTATCTCCCTCTCTGGAGTCTATATGTAATTACTGTCAAAGTGGGACCTGCAAAGATCTATGTGACCTTGGTCACAAAAAATCCCATGACTCAAGGCACTGAGAGTAACTGACTCTGTGCTATTTGATTTTGTTGATTTGCTACAATGTTTGTGAGTCACTATAAATTTAAATACATACTAAATATATGGCTGACTGACTCTATACGTTGGAACTGACTGAATTCGGCATCCTAATGTAGAGTAATAAGCATCCTTTAGCTTAGTAGATGACCACTGTGACTTCATCCTAAAATACAATACTAACAATAAATGCAGTTTGTGGACTTTGAGTGACTTTGTTTTTGATAAACTAGATAGAAAACACATAAGATGCAAATGAAACTGCTCATTTTTATAATTTCACGTCAACCTTGATGAAGGAAGAATTTTAAATAAGGGAAAAATTCCTTTGATTCTATAGTGAAACACAATGGTAATTACAGTATTGAGCCATTTACTATTCTGACCATCCCCAGTGTAATTCAGTTATGTTGTTTGTGTTATACACACACCTCAAAGTGAATGACTTAATTACTCCCCACGGACATGTTGGATACAGCCTGCAATTGCTGTCCTGGTTTGCAGACTATCACTGGGCAGCATTCCTACAGGGACGTCTTTGCCTAGCTTGCAGCCTCCCCCTGATTTGGACCTTGCTCAGTTGTCACCTCCGTGAGAATGGATTGTTAGGCCCAGCACCGACTGACAAACACATATTTTCTGCCCACCCCAAGCCTCAGCTGCAGCACATTTGGCGGTACGTCCTGTCAAGTACTTGTGTCCTGGCATCCATACAGACTCATAATGACTGGAGTCGTCCACCCCCCCCCCCCCAACCAACCAGGTGCCAGTCCATCCGCATTATTCACACTTCTACCTTTTACACATAGCAGCTGTTCACTACCTAATGATGCTACGCCCAGTCACCAATGGAACAAGAGAGGCAGGAAGCCATTCACAGGCCATTTTCTGTGCCTGAGGTTGGATCGAACTTTTTTGTAATATTATGTGTTGGCCTTTTGCTCTTTCCCTCTGTGCTTATATCCTCTCTAATGTGTGAATTCACTCATAATGACATCTTTAGCCAATATGGCCTCCCTGTAGTGATCTGACAGGATCACAGCATCAGTTTCTTCTTCAGACCAACCGCTGCATATTTATCGTAGTCAGCTCGCCATGGTTACAGTTGTATTAATTTTGATAAGAAGATATGAGAATTACTGTAGCTTTTCATATTGATCAGGGTGAGAGGCCTGCTAATTGGATGTCATGTCAGTGCAGCCAAGTGATGAGTACTTTATACATTGCTACTAAAAATTAAATGGAGGCGGCGGGTTAGATATTTTGAAGTAGCATTTACAATGCTGGCTTTTTTTATGTAAATGTATTTTGTATTCTGTATTAAAATATTTTTGAGGCACTGCAGGCATCAAACTAAAGTCAATCAGGAGCAAAAATAATTAACTCCCACACCAGTGCATTATTTTTTTCCCAAAGCATTTGAGGAAGTATTTTTTTTATTTATTTTTGTTAATTATATCAGTTTTTGTTGAAACATATAATTAAAACAATAAAAAAGGGAATAATTATGGAAAACAATAAAGTCACATTTCAGGCAAAAGACAAAGACATCCAACAAAGGCTAAATGTGACTTTTGTGTTAATGATTATGTTGAATAGCTTAATGGGCCCATTAAATTAGAGCAGAATGGTTTTAATTTAATTAATACTCTTCGTACAGTGTGGATACAGTCATTTTAAAGCCAGAGCTACTTGTCTTCAGGACTATATTAGTTTAATTTTAAAGTCATCCTGAACAATATTGGTCACCATCTCAGAGTGACCAAGGAAGCACTGTGTCTCTGTACCTCAAGAGACAACGAAAAGTACTACTGTCAAGAATTTGCAGGCTACATCTCTTTCTGGTGGTATTCAGCCATATACTTACAGTGAACCAAGTTACAAGACTGTTGAATAAAAGTTGCAGTAGATACAGCAGCCAAAGTTGCTGTTTTTCACTTCCCTAGACTATGTGGCTGCATCCAATGTAATATTTAGAGGTCAGACCCTTCCCAGATGATCTCTCCTCCCCTCCCAAGGCATTCATTATTTAATCAGATACGCAACTTAGCTTCTAAAAGGTCATCTCACCTGGCTGTTTGACATGGCCGCTTTTGATTTTGGAGCGGAAAACAAGCGTCTTCATCTGCATTCTTTGCTATCCAAGCGAGAATGATTCTCACTAATGTCAGACTTCTTGGTCTATTACCTAAACTAGAACGGCTGAATGGCATATTTTCTAGCGAAGAGCTACCCCTATCATCTTGCTCCAAATGCTGCACCAGGCTATCTTATGGATATATTTGGACACCTCACAATCAAATCACGGCATTAGCTCTAGTCAATGAGGTTCGACAGGTGGCAGATAGAGGAACAGAGGTGGAAGGAAAAAGAGAGCCACAGATGCTGCCTCTGTTTAGATCTTACAGTGATGGCTTTTCCAATTACAGGAATGGTAATTTGCCGTAAAAAGTCACTAGACTGCTGGGAAGGGTAGAATGAAACGGTGTAATTGGTGATAGGGGAACGGTATCGCTTGAGATGTGTGCCATATCTTTCATGAGAGTGGAGTAGCATTTGTCAAACAGAGGGATCATCCTTTTGTTGTATTTTATAGTTGCCTCCATTAGTACTCGGAAAATGCTGATCACTTTAAGCATAAACTCAGAAATGGGATTAAATGTCCCTTTTCTTCTCTCGTCTTAGAGACTTCCTTGACTCACTTCCTTGTCTTCAGAAATTTTAGAATCATGCCTATGTGTCATGTCTTTGTCAACCAGCCACAAAGGGCATTAGACTGTAGATGGATGTGTGTGTTTGTTGCATACTTACATACTTGTTGCATACTTACATACTTGTTACATACTTACATACCAGCCTTTCAATCACAGTCTATACTTCACTAAGTGTTTCTGCTCTCTTTCACTGTGTTTTACCACTTACGTGTTCCTTGTATCTCTTGAAACGAAGCCATTCTTCTACCCCACAGGATAAACCCTCGTCTAGACCCTGTTTATTATGTAACACTCCAAACTAACAGGTAAACTGTAGTCCAATCTCTCAGATTTTCAGTGATGCATCATCCACGTTTCCTGAGTCTTACACCATATAAGCCCAGGTACACGAAGATATGGAGCATACATGTGTCCACTTCAGTTGGTTGGTGTGTCATTCATTTAATGCTGTCAACTCTTTCCCATCATAAAATGCAATCAGTTAAATGTACGGCTTTATTTCCGCATCCCTGCCAGTCACTCGAATCCCTAACAGGTGTGATCTTCATTGATGGTACTCCTAATTCCTCCATTCGTGGAAGCCAGTAAATTCGAAAGCTTTCATGAGTAACTATTGCTCTCTTGGCCTTTGCCTTTGTCATATTGTTCTTATTTACCCTTCTGTGGTTTAATGGCTTCCGTGAACAGCTTAATAGAATTCACTCCAGCCTTGGGATGTGTCGCAAAAGGGCACATGATTCACCGTTTTCATTGTCTTTTTGTTCCCCGTTGTCTCTGCTCACACACCGTGTGACGCTATTTAATCAAATATGATCATAAACAACCTGTAAAATTTGCGGCCGTTGTACCTTCCCCCCTGTCTCTTTCTGTCACTGTCCTCTGCCTCTCTCTTCTTTTTATCCAAGCCTAATCACTCCCTCACTCTGCACTGGTCTTCCACAATGTGATTATATATGATTTACAAACAGCTGCAGCCATAATGGTGTACAAACAAATTACACAACGAGGGAGAGAAACGCGACAGAGGAATATAGAGATGAAGATGGAAATTGGCTAACATCATGCGGAGTCAGTGGCTTGGCTGGTTTTTGGATCATCGCTTTGGCTTTCTGTTCAACACAAAATGAGCACTCACCCTGACATGGTTTACCCCTTCTGCACACAGATATTTAGTTGTCTTTATGCCAGTATTAAATAGGATTCTGCCTCTGTAATGCAAAGTGCCTTAGCTCCACTTCCCTCTTAATGTTCTCATTCATTCAAAATTTCACTTGGATGCCGCATTTGCAAAAGACTTTGTTCAATTGACCCCAGAGGACCTAGATTTTCTCTGTGCTTGTCTGCAGAATATAAAGCTTATTTCAGTTTTCTTCGAATGCTGATTCAGAGTGGTGTCTTTTATTATAGCCTTGTGTGTGAATTCACATGACAGAATTTTTTATGCACTGCCTTAAAATTGTGATGTTCATATTTCCATAAGTATTTTTTTCTATGCACAACTCTACCCACATTCACCCACCTGAGCTTGAAGGTGTACACGTAAAGGAGATCTTGATGAATTCATAACCCCAGTGCCAGTCCACATTTGTCTTAAGTGCCCTGCCCAGCAAATAATGATAATGCATGAAACACATTCTGCATACTAAATCGAACACACCTTGCAAATCCAGACGTGCAGATAATGAAATGCTCAGGAGTGCATAAGCGAGAAATGTCTCAGATTACTAATTTGTGAGGATGCTGCCTGAGAAAGCAGTAGCATGAAGATTATAACATATAGCAAAAAAGTGTTATATATCTTCATTTTAGTGTTAATTCAAAGTTTTACAGTTTGACTTGTTTTAATAATGAGGTACATTCTAAAACATAACACAAAATGACATCGGAAGGCCCAATCTCTGAAGACAAAAAGAAATTAACAGGCCAGAATTCACGTTGGCCACTGGGCAGACATGGGTTTATTGTTAAAGTGTGACTGGACTTGACTTGGAAGTAATTGGAGGGAATCTGTGGGTCACAGCAGATCATAAATCATCTCGTTAAAATTGGTGATCCATAACACTGCACTGTCAGTGACCTTTGACTCCATCACCCCAATACGGCCCCATATAGGGTCTGGAGTGTATTTCCTGACAGCAAAGTAACCCTGTAGAGCTGAAGTTAGAAATTTAGGGAATAAATCAGCGCAAAAGAAACTCTCTTCATCTGTAACCCGTGCTGCAGCGAACATTATAGATGATGTATATATAAAGAATTTATGGGCTTAGCATATTTGTGTTAACTGACCACATATTTTCAGTGTGAAGGTGAGTCTGTTCCATATTTCATTACAAAGCTGTTAAAAGAAAATCAATAAGCCTTATTCCTATGCTAGAAATAGAAATGGATGTCCTCAAAGATCCACCATGGTGGCATACTCGAATGGTACAGGTAACATGCTACGAATTACAGCTGCACCTCAATACTCCTCATTGATACCTGTTCTCGCATCTGTATGAATACTGGAAATGAATCTATTCAACATATAAATGATATGATTTGTGGATTGTTAATCGGAAAATTTAGATAAAATGCCCAAAAAATGACCACAACCTTCCTTGTCCAGTAGTTATGGCACAATTAGGGAAAATGTAGAAAAATGTTCTATCGTACAGTATCGTATCGTACTTGGGGATATGATTTCCTTCCATTTCGTTACTGCTTGTGTAATCCTGCTGACAAACTACCCAAACCAAGAAACTAATCAACAACCCACCGAAGGAGAGGGGGAAACAACCTGTGGTCAGCGGTAATCATAACAGCAGCTGACTATGATGACTGTACCCTGATGCAATTCCACTAAGTCTGCATCAAGCAGCCGTGGCAAAGCTGAACGATCATCATGTAATCACACAAGCGGTGTGTGTGTGTTTCTGTGAATGAATATGAGGTAAGGGTTTGAAGAAGTAATTCATCTGTCATGTTTTTCAAAACTCTTTTTATTAAAACCCTGAAGATAAATCTGGTGTGTGTGTGTGTGTGTGTGTGTGTGTGTGTGTGTGTGTGTGTGTGTGTGTGTGTGTGTGTGTGTGTGTGTGTGTCTGTGTGTGTGTGCTGGTGTTTTTCTTCAAGTTTGACATCATGCTAATGACGGTTTCCTGTCGGCTGTTGGTTGGCAGCTGCTTGGCTGTCAAAGCACAGATAACCCCTGGAAAACAACATCCTTATTTATATTTTGTTGGTCTGGCATAAATAGTATCAGCCTGACAACACAGCAGTAAAGTAGCAGAGAAAGGCTGTAATGATGTGCTATCTTTAAACAAATATTCATAGTAAATCTACCTTAAAGGAATTATGCATTCAGTATGACTGAATTCACATGCAGAAATTAGTTTGATTGACAAAAGCATATCTCCTTTAAGCTTTAACTTCCTTCTCTGCAGCTGTTGTTCTTTCCTATTTTCAAGTATGACTCCCAAAACAACATTTGCAGCATTTAAAAGCAAAGAAACTCTCTTGTTTGTATTGCCATGGCCAGGAAATGGGGGGGTTTTCAGAAGAAATCTAGCTGTTGTTACTGAGCTTCATGTAAAAACCTTCTCCAGGTTTGTTCCTCAAAAATAACCACATGTAGTTTTATGTGGGCCACTTTCCCAAATGACTTCTGCACACTTCAACCCATTTGCAGCCACTTATGAACTTGACAGCATGTGTGCTTGAACATACTGTACTTGGACATATACAAACAAATACACTGATGTGCTGTGAGTATTATGCAAACGGTAGGAAGAAGCCGTCTTGAAGATGCACATTATGTGGTGGTGCTCACAATCAGCTCCCCCATCTGCAACTGATGGGTGCAAATGAGGCTGCCACTTACCGCAGTATGGAAATCATGAAGCAATGGCTCGGTATCTGATTCTCCCAACTACCATATAAACAACCATATTCTGCCTTAGCACATAGGATGAAGGCATGTAGCACCATTGAAATAGTTGCATTGTTTTTTCTCAGTTGTATTTTCCTCTCCATTGTTAACGGACCATTAGTAAAAAGGTGCTCGTGGGTCAAAAGTAATAAATACTGCACAACAATTTGATTCTTTCTTCCGTCTCTAAGGGGGATTGTAGTTAGTGCTGAAATATTTAAGGGGATCATCTGTAAATAAAATTGAGTTATCCATTTCCTTAGGCTAAATTGTTCGGCGTCTCTTTGGAATTTTTCTGAGCAGCTGTGTGCTTTTAAACAACAGATTAGTGTTTTTTTGTTCGGTTAAGGTTCTAATACCTCTTGTTCAATTCAATGTACCTGAAATATTTTATGACAAACTACCTCAGCCTGTAATGAAGCCATTTCTTAACAAAAGAAACGGCAGCATAATTACAAGAAGCAGGATCACTCAGTTACAAATAGCATAACTTGCAGAAAATTCCTCGGTGCACATCATCGTACTTTGCAAAGTTTCTTCAGATTAAAGTTCTTTCATACCGATGGTTTTACTCTGCAGGGGTAATGGCGCAGACACACAGAATCCGTTGATGAACATCAAGATGACAGATCTGATTAATTTTCGAAGAAGAGTGAAAGATCGAGTCACGCTATGTCTGATGGATATGGCACAGTGATTTTACAGACCAGTTGCTGTATCTTTATTTTAATAATCATGACTTCTACTTTATGTAAATGAGTCCATGAACCGTGAGGCACCAAACTCCTGAAAATCAGATCAAAATGTCTACCGAGGCAGTGCTGATAAAATATGAATCAAGTTGACATGCTTTTTTACTAACTCCTCCTACTCAGTTACCACCAATCAGATCTTTTTTTGTGGATGTATCTCGAGTTGTTCCGGTTCGATTTTAGCTTCAGCAACATAATAATAGAGGGAAAAGAGCAGACACATCAATGTAACATGAGAAGAAAGGAGGACAAAGTGATGTAATGACATGAAACTAAAGGAATAAACCAAACCTTTGATAGTAAAGTGAGATTTTTCTCCGTCTCACTCATGTTTGTGTTTTGTCAGGAGGCCAGTTGGAGAGTCTGATGGAGACCATGAGAGCAGAGCTTGCTGCCCAGCCGCCAGTGGAAGGATCCTACTCGCCACGCAGAGGGGAATACTGTATAGCCAAATTTGCTGATGGCGAATGGTAAACATCTTCGAAATGATATTTAAAATTATATGTAACCCTTAACCTCCCTGGTTTTGACAAACTTACCATTTCCATGTTTGCACATTTCGCTCCCTAATGTAAAACCTGACGTTTAATTTTGCCTTGTCTCTATTTAAGTCTGTGATGCATTAACTGCAGACACCCACAGGGTGTAATTAGCTTACTACCACTGCTATGGCCCCTTTTAGAATCAGTGTCGCTTGAAAGTAACACACACACACACACACACACCTCTGTTCTTCCAGTCTCCTCAACCGAAGTTCACAGATGGTCACGGGGACAGATGCGTCTCGGTAATCAAGCGAGGGAGGGAGATTTTCCACCATCAAGACAGTGATTTCAAAAAAGATCAAGAAACTCAGTAATAAATTAAATATTCAAAGACAGAGGTAAAATCCATCCCATTCATGTTTTAAAGGGCGAAGCTAAGATGATTTTTAAGTCGGTGGGATTTTAAACAGACCATCTGTGTCAACATTGACTTTGCTTTGTTGTTTCGAAAAGTCTTCCTGTTACTTTCCCATAATCTTGCTTCAAGTAGCTGAGATTTCGCTTCTGTTTTTTTTTTTTTAAACTGGTCATATATTATTCAAGGAGCCAATTATGTTCATGTTGACATTGTTCTTTGTATTCGGTGATACATGTGGAATGTGTCCTTGTTTCATTAGTGGGCTAATTAGAAATCTGCCACTTTAGACCACCACAAAATGGGAAAATAAGGGAGAAAAGTATCTGTTCTTCAGTCATTCACTTAGTCTTTCATTCTATCTCTTTCTATTATCCACTTATTTAGTTTTAACGTTGTCCTCTTTTTTTTAAGTCTCTATGCCTGTGTGCTTCTAATCTTTAAGCTTTCTCCTGCCGTCCTTGGTTGTTGGCCAATTTGTCCTCCTCGCTCTTGTTTGTTTGAGAGTCAGTCGAGTGGCGCTCAGATGATTAGACACTCCGCGAATTGAGTCTGATGAAAAACATGCTTTTCTGTAGCTTCTATGTGAATTTATAAGGACCAACTATTGTGTTTTGCCTTCATTTACCAGCAATCTCTGTCCTTGCAAGCCTATTTTTGTTCAAATTTCACCCTAACCAAAAGCTGGCAAATCAAAACCTTTCAAATACCAACTGCTTTTTTTGATTAGATGTAATGCACAAATATTGTTTGTCAAAGACAAAATGGGTAAAACATTCCTATCCTGTATTGCAAAGAGGCCTCTCTGCAATTTCTGTAGTCCTGCTACGTTCTGATGGATCCACTTATCCACTCCCTTGGCCTCCTCATCATCTCCCACACCTGTCCCCACGATCACAACAGACAGATCCTCCAACACCTTTTCCCGCGGGAAATAAGAGTGGAATCATTTACTCATCTTCTTCTTTCTCTTCCCCCCCTGTCTTCATCTCTGTTACCTTCTGTTCTCCTCACCATCCGTCTCTCTCTCCCCCTCTCAATCATTTTTCTGCTTTTGCAGGTACAGGGCCAGAGTGGAGAAAGTTGAGTCTCCAGCTAAAGTCCATGTCTTCTATATTGACTACGGCAATGTGAGTAACTTGAATTTGATTGTGTGATTCAATTATCATCAAAACTATTGTTACGGGCTCAAAAAAAAAGACACATACTGGCGCAGTAGTTTTCCATCCATACCCACAGCCGGAGGGAGTCTCGCATCAGAAGACGGATTTCTTTCACCGATTCAGACACCAGTTGTTTGCATATTTCCATATTCAAAGCAGCCAAGCAACTTTTATTTATCCTTTCAGGAGTTTTGAGGACAAATATGATGCAGGCTTGTTTGTTTCCTTTTAATGTTTACGACAGAAGCAAAAAGGGGAACTGAGAATGTCATTGTATTCCTTTTTATAAAAATGACAAAAGCAGGAATTCCCCCCTCGCTGCAAGTCTTTTCACTTCACTTCACTTTGCGATGACGAAAGTCCTGCCTCCTTTCGACTGAGTTATTATGTTTGTTTTTACGTATGGGCATTCTCACATCACCAAGTGGGTCATGCAGCCAAACCCCAGCCAACGGGAGATTTCCCATGATGCAGCGGAGCAGCACAGTGTGCGACTGACCTCACAGCAGTGGGACTGCTCAAGGTTTGGCTGGCAGACGCGATGCGTCCTGGCATGTTGCCGAAAGTGTGATTCTCCGAGGCCAGCCTGACGCTAACATTAAAAATAAAAAAAATAAAAAAAAGTTGAGCTGATGTCCACCTCAGCGTTTGTGGTTCTGGTGTCATTTCAAGTCAAGTCATTCATACATCTGTTGCATGAGCTATTAGCTGATAATATTGGCCTTTGGCCAGCACACGTCCCTGAATTATTTTATATAACCACTAGCAAACACAACAGAGCTCTTTTGTTTTTCATTTTTAAAGCTCACTTTTTACAGTGATCTCAAAATCCAATATGGTGAAGATGAATCATAACATTCTGAAATGTTCCAGATGATGTCTGTCTACACTATACAGTTCATTGAACACATTGACTTAAGATAGAGCTCTCATTAAAGTCACCGCTGCTATCGATGTCGTCAACCTGTGAGGCGGCATCACTCGCAGCCACTTTATACATGTCAGTCCATCAACTCGGTCACTCCATTACTTCATGTCAGCAGAATTTCATGCATGCATTTTACATTTAAGAGTGAAGTTTCATTTAAATTTGTGCACTTGGCAAAATTAGAGATAACACCCGCACAAAATAAAAACTTGCTAGTTTTAAATTCTGGTGAATATAAATTAATCCATGCGAAGATCAGGGGTTCATGAAGTCTGCTCTGCTTGCTAATGTGTTGAGAGTTTAGTGACTATCAAGTTGATGTCTGTTGTCATTTTAGTTTGTAAGTGAGCTAAAGAGCAGATGGAGCTTAGTGAAAGGGGCCTCAGTGCTGCTTTATAAACAGCTGGGAAATGAATGGTAAGGTGACATATACATGCAGTCAGCCCTTAAGCTACAAAATGGCATCTGTGCCTCTTCTTGAGTTGTAAACTATCATCATTAAAGTGACATACGTCCATGTAATAGAACTGTTATAGATATCAAGGGAAGAAAGATGGATTTACAGCCTGTGTGTGTGAGCTGTGTTTGGTCTAAAGACGTCCTTCACTTCAGAATCGACTCAAGACTTTGCGTTTATGATGTTCTGTAACCTTGTTTTGTTTATCTGTATCATCAGCCAGACGTCTCACCTAAAGCTCTGTTTGTTTTAAGCGTACTGTAGTTGTGAAGTGATTTGTTATGTTTCACAATATAACCACAAAAACATTTAGACTTATTGTCAATGCAAGAACAAATGTCTGTCTACGTGTTTGAGTCGATAAACGAAGAACATGTTATATATCGGCCCTGACATGAGCTCCCCCCCCCCTCAGAGAGAAGTCGTGTCATCCACCCGTCTGGCCATCATCCCCCCAGCCTTCAGCACCAGGACCCTGCCGCCTCAGGCCACAGAGTACGCCTTTGCCTTCATCCAGATCCCACAGGACGTAAGTGCACGGAACAGGCATGAACGCCGTGATATATGTGAATGAACTTTTGAGATGTCGACTGCCAACCCCTTGTGCTCTGCCTCTCACCTTTTCCTGCAAGACATAAAACATGCTGAATTTCCCTTGTCATGCAACCATATGAGTTTGCCACCGTTTGGCATGATGAAGTTTTTATTCCAATTCCAGTGAAAATGATGCTCATAAATAAACGCATGCAGAGCAGTGATCCTATTTAGTCATTTACTCACTAGGTTGTGATAAATTTGGCGATAATTGACACATAGCATCAAGACGTTAATGTTTAATGAACAATTTGATAGCACAAACTATATTTCTTTAACAGCTCAGACTCCCACACATCCCATAAATGAATATAAACGTCCCTCTGATAGTAGAGCAACAGTTGGTGGGGGGTTTTTTTTGTGACGATCTAATCTTCTTGTTTACATCGGTGTTTGTTTACTCAATCACCACTGACCACCTGTGTGTGTTGGTCTGTGCCTTTGGATTGGTGTGTGTGTGTGTGTGTGTGTGTGGTGGGTGGTGGGTGGGGTCATCTCATTGCCTCCTGAGCCAGCAGCATCCTGAAAAAGTTTGAACAGATGAAACTTGTTTTCTTGTTTTCTTTGTGCCTCTGAGAGAATATTAAAGGGATGTGTTTCACTTAATACTGATAAATTGAAAGAACTTTTCATGAAAAACTACTTTTCAAATGGACATAAGTTTGTTCTGCATCGATCCTACCTTTTTTCAGGTGTATTTGTTTCATTGGATTAGATATAAAGTATATAACAATGTTTCCCAGGATTATTTTAACTATGGAATCATGAGAAAACAGTTTGTCATCTGTGAGCCACAAAGCTTGTTGTGTTACTCTGACAGCCGGCAGCTGTGAGTTGTCAGGTCATTAGTTGCATAATTACGGCATTGGTGGTGGGATTTTTAATCATTTCATTATTTATTTCTTCTTCTTTTTTTTTGTCTGTATAAAAACGTAAGCTCATGCTAAAATAATCTTCAGTGTTTCGGAGGTGACATTCGGAGGTGACAACATTACGTGTAGATGTTAACGTTGTTGTTGAGTGTCTGTTTTCTCTATGCTGCTGCAATTTTTAACGAATGCTCATTTTATGCTTCCTTCTTGGACGTGTTTTCAGGCTCCGCGCGTTCACACGCCGAACGTGTGTGTTTGTCTGTAAAGCCGCTCGTGCTTGAAACGCACGCTGACACCTGTGTCACGACTCCGTGTCTCCTGAAAGATGAAGTGGCCCATTTGTTGGTCCAGCCCAGGGTACAAAGGCATCGCCTCTACTTTACTGCCCCCCAAACACAGACACAGAGCTACACTGAATGTTGAGATCTGACACACACCTTCCACATCTCCTTCTCACTCTCTCGCTGTCACTCTGCATCTGCCTAACCCCTTACCCTGTTTTCTACTTTTCCACCAGTTTACCCTTCATGTGTTTTCCATCTGCTTTATCTTAAGATTTTTACTGTGTCACTCAGCCTGACAGCACTGCGCCCCAGTTCTACTCCAGCTCTGCTGCTGTATGTAGTAAAGGTTGATGCTTTCGTCTGGTGAAACCTGCCACCTGATGCCCCAAACAAAATGTCTTCATAAGTTATAAGGCTGCATAGCATCTCTTAAATCTGTTAAAACTTGCCGTTGGGGCAGGATCATTCATGTAGCTCTTTCGATGTTCCATCAGGTGACAGAATCTTTAAAAAAAAAAGAAAAAAAGGCAGTATCGAGAAGCTCTGCTATTCTCTGGCTTGAAATATGTATTTGTCACCTGACAAAAGCAGGAAATACACCATTCCCCAAGACATCTGCATCAGTTGCCTCTGTCCTATTTAATCTGTTGCAGTGGTTTGTCCACTTTTTCACTGCTGAGAGTGAAAATGTTGCATATCTGCAATCAATTAAATTTCTCTCATTTCCATTCGCCTAAATGCACTTCTGTTCTCGTTCAGCTCCTCTTTAACAGCCCTGTTAAGCGTGACTGACATTTTAATGAAAGTCTAAAGCTATGTTCTCTACACCTTAAATGCATTTTGTTGATTGTACCCTGTTAAGCGTGCATCTGCGTTTTCTTTCAATACAAGACAGTATTGTTATTAAAATGAATGTCCCTAACACGATGAGCTAGATCTTTGTTTCACATATGGTTGACAACAGGGGGGTCACTAGAACTCCTAATTAATTTGATATTGCCAACTGTGGAGTTTCAAAGCATTCTTATTCTATAATATTTTCTGTCTCATCTCGTTGTCGCCGGTCCCTTCCGTTCATTCCCTCTTCCATGTCTGTGTCCATCGTGCATTAAGTCTCACTCTCTGTCTGTCTCTCTCCATCTCTCTTTCTGTCTCTCTCTCTCCTTCTGTCTCCATCCCTCTCTTTTGCCCTGAGCTCCCCTGCAGCGCCTTGACAAGTTGATCAGGGGGAGAGCAGGGACAAAAAAGGCCCTTAGTTTTGTGCCTTCAACAAGCTTCCCTGCCCACACATCGCACGCACACGCACGCACATACCCAAGGGCGACTAGCTCGAAGGGGGTTGCCATAGAGACAAGACCAGAGTGAGAAGGAAAGGAAGCAGAGAGAGATGGATGGTGTGGGGAAGAGATGGATGATGGCCAGAGACTGATATTTTTTTATTTGTATTTAAGTGTCTTCCTCTCTCTGGATAGGCAGCTCCTCTTGTTTTCCTCCTCCTTGTTGTCGTTTTTTTGTCCTTTTGGGTGTTTTTTGTGTTTTTTCCTGGAGGTTGCGGGGTCAGTGTTGCTTTGCAGCTGCTCCACCTCATTGTCCATCGTGTGTTCAATTAAATCGAGCCCTTTCACTTTCAATAAAGTTAGGAAGGAGAGAGATAGATGGGGGGTGGGGGTAACTAAGTGCAGAGGTAATCCAACCATTAGTAGGTTCAGGAGAAACGGAAATCTCTTGAACTGGTTTGAGTATCTAATTGCCGTGCTACTTGATCGTCACTTTACTGCGCTATTGATTGTCTAACTAATCAACTGAATGATGTGAGGATTTCATTTCCTGAACAGAAATGCATATATAAAGGGTTTTTTTTTATCAATCTATGCATAGCATGTTTTCATTTTCCATCAGGACCAACATATTAATGATCCCTTTCACTTTAGTCCCCACCTTTTACATTTTATACCATTTCCTCACATTTCAATGCTTTTCCCCCCGTCCGTCCCACCATCCTTGACATGCCTGGTTTTCATCCTCCTCCTCCTTCCTTCTTCCTCCTCCAGGAGGATGCCCGTGCAGATGTGGTGGACTGTATCGTGAGGGACATCCAGAACAGCCAGTGCCTGTTGAACGTGGAGTACTCCGGTACCACCTGCCCGCATGTCACAATACAGTTTGGCGACACCAAGGACGACGTGGGACTCGGCCTGGTCAAGGAGGGCTTGGTGATGGTGGACGTCCGCAAGGAGAAGCATCTCCAGAAGATGGTGAGTGAAAAGTGGTCCTTCAGTATGACACGGTTCACCTTTCGAGGCATCACAGTTTTGCAGATTTTTTTAGTGCAATTTTGCATGCCTTTTTTTTTTTTGGCAGCACATTGTTTTCTTTACAGTACAGATTGCGCTCAGCTTGCCAAATTTACATAAATCTTTGATTGCTGGCTGTGTGTCTCTACTGTATGTTTGGAAGTTTCCCCCCCAATAAGCCCAACAATAACTTCAAAATGTTCTGCGCGGTCAAAGGCACCAGCGGTATTATCCAAAAGGCAGAGGAAGATGAAAAAGAAGAAGAATTATACTTAATTCAGTTATTTTTAGGACGTAACTCCCAGAATACACGAGGGACCCCTGTATACCAAATTGGATGCTAAATGAAACTTACTATTGCTGCTTCTTTAGCCTGCTACTTTGCCACTTGACATAAATCACCTGAACTTGTCATCATATTTTCATTAAAAGGTTCCGTTGTGAATCACTTAATGTGAAAAGGTCCATAATGCCACACCGTCCAATAATTACCACATTCCTTTACTAGTGTGTGCATCCAACCGCTCTTTTCTCATGTATACATTCTTGTTGATGAATTAATAACACCTAACGTCGCCAGCGTTTATAATGTGAACACTCAGACGCGGGAGACACCCTCACTCGTCAATCCACAGACACACAGCACACACTCACACACCTCCGCAATTAGTCTGAGAGGGCGGCCATTTTGTCAAAACCACGAAGCGTCGTTCATTTACTTTTCCTCTCATTATTCTAATTTGCCCAGGAAAAAAAAGCTACTCTGTGCACAAAAGATAAAGAAAAATGGCAGCGGGGGGTGGGGGTGGGGTATTTATTCCTGCCTCAATTACTGCTTCAACACAACCCCAATATTATTCACTCCACTGTTGATATAAAAAATTGAAAATGTCCACAAGTGTTTATTTTATTAACATAATCAAAATGAATAGATAAAGGGAGAAAATGTTTGTCAAGACTCGCTTCCACTCAGTTTACTCACTTGTATATAGACTTATATTTCTGCATACTAAACCATGACAATAAAAGCACTTTCCACTTCACAGTCAGTCAATACGCATTGTGCATCATTGTCAGAGCATTTCGACCTCTGACCTCTAAAGTGTAGCCGAGACCCATAATGCAGTCTCTGGGTAATGGACCCTATAGACTTAGGACAGTGATTAAAACCTCCTAGCCGTGGCCCTAATAGGTTCGGAGACTGCATAGATTCAGGTTCCTTTGATTCAAATTATTTCTCTTCAGTATTCAACAGCTGTGTTTTCTGTATTTGCTTTTTTCTCACCGTCTACAAATATTTTGATCCTGAATGATCTTAACAAGCAGTACTATTGCCAAAGTGCTCACAAGTGAGTGTTAAAGTAAGCTATGCAGCATTCCTTGTTGATAATTCCACCCATCAGATGTGCCTAGGAAGCTTAAGTGTGATCAAGTCCATTTTCTTTATACCTCTGAACCAAGCGAATGTGCCTCAGATTCATAGAACGTGTGGGTTTTCACAGTTCTGTTTGGTACATTAGCTAATTGCTCAGTTATGGGTTTATTGCTCGATCTGAAGGTGTGAGTGTTTGACAATTATATCAGGCTCAACAGTCATGTTGCACAGATAATTCCTTCTCTGCTTTGATTCTCTTGGTAGAGATGATACAAATAAAATTCTAAAGCGGTTTTAGACGTACCCCTTTTGAAATGTGAAATTTAAAGTCTTGGGTTTTGGGACCAAATAAAAAAAGTTGAAGAAATATCAGTGGATATACAACAAAATATTCAATTATCATTGAGTATAACTGAGAAGTGGTGGTGGGAGGGGGATCAATGATAACATTTTCTTGGTTCTCTCATCTTTATTTCATTTTTTGGTCTCATGTGGCATTTTTAACTGATAAGACTGTTTACTATACTATTATAATCTACCAGAGTTGAATCAGAGGCATTTGTTTGCTAGGCACATTTCTGGGCTCAAAGATCACGAGCAGCACTGCAGCTGCTGCTGGCGTGACAACAGAAAACATTATATTGCAGGGAAGACGCAACCTTTTGTTGACCTCTGGATCCATTCTTCAATATTTTTTTCTCCCCCTCTTTTAGAGCAACTTCCCCTCAAACTTTTGATAGTGTGGTATTCAAGCATAGCTCAACCCAAGCGCTTTGTCTCCTCTTTTCTCTCATTTGACTCATCTGGACTATCAGACTCCTCGTGAGCGTGACTTTTTTTGTTCTTCCTATCTGCTCCATTTTTTGCTTCATTCTTAATTCATTATCCATTCCGGGGATTGAAACATGGGCATTGTAATCTGTACTCTAGTGTTACGCGTTGCGTAACAGATGGGCTCTAATGTTCACTGGCACTCCACTATCAATAGCCAGTCATAAGTGCACTGAAGGTTAACACCAGTCTTTGAGGATTGCATTGTCCCAAGAGACAGAGCCGAGAGGGATATTTATCCATTGGTGCACATTTGCTTTAAGCCCTACATTCACCGATGCCCACTATGCACACCATATGGATGGTAATTGCTGCCGCTATACAACAGTGTCATTGCAAAGGATAAACTGTCATTGTGAAAGTGTAGGCAAAAGGATGATCATATTCATGCCAGCTGCTACCATTCCATTGGTTGGAAACAATAATCTATAGAAGTAGGCAGGGCCTGAGGAAGTACGGGGATAAACAGTAAGTGAAATTATGATTGACGCACTCTAGATGGGGAAACTTTACCTATGACCCAGATGTGTGACGAATGATAAAGCATGAGATTTAACGGACCTTTTAGTCCTTGAGAAAGGGATGACCCAAAAATGCATGGGCCAGCTTTAGCTCACCAATATGTTACAGTACATCCATTATAGATTGTTAGTGCACATATGATGACAAGCATACAGATTTAATGCCACAGCATAAAGTTTAATCTGCCTTACATCTGTCATATCGTGTTTGGTCCCTTCTGGACCTGTGCTGTTTATGGGGCTTTAATATGTAGATTATCATCAGTGAGTGATATCATTGATCCATCACCAGCAGCAGACTTTATATACACACCATAAGAGTAGCGACAATATATCAGCCATTATGAACTTTGTCATACTGCTCATTTACTTAAATATCAACCAGGTCTGTTTATCTTATTGCCCCTGTGCACAAGTTTGGAAAGGATTTTTTTTTTCTTCCCATCAGTTTGAAATCTAGCAAATTTTCAAACAAGTGTGCGTTGATTCACTCCATCAGAAAAATTATGGGGTTGAAAGTATGGGTGAATTTTGTTCAATCAGGCATCATCAAGCGTAGAAAAGTACTGATGTAGATTTATCCAATCAGAGAAGAAAAGACTCCATCAAAACCTGAAGTGTAAGTGTACCTGTGTTAAGTATTATAGCGCTAGTTTACATATAAGAGTTTTTTTCAACTTGGAAAACTGAAAAAAGGGTTCATTTCAGTTTAGTAGTTTGTGACCAAAAAAAGTTATACTGTTTTTTTTTATATGACATTTCCACTTCTCTTTCACCCTGACCTTTTCAACTCCATCCACCTCCAAGCACCACAGATGAACCAAATTGTTCTGGCATCATCAACACCGTCACATGTCCACTTCTAGAGTGGCAAGTTGCTACACTGGTACTCTGTCTGCATCTCGAGATGGATTTTCTGTTTTTCAAACATCAACCATGTTCCTTGTGTTTCTGTGGCTTCTGATCTTGTGGGGACTCCCTTTCATCACATTCCCTTTTTATTTGCCTACCCCTGTACTTTCCTTCCTTCTTGTTAGTTTATTTCTCCACCTTCTGTGCAACACTCCTTTTTGCTGTACTTGTCATCATTACTTACTCATCCACTAATCCACTCATGCATCCGTCCTCTTCTCCCTGCCCTGGGTTCTTTATTTTAACCTTTGCTGAGCGTTTTATCCAAACTGAGAATGAACACTCCATTTTGACAATGTGCATTTTACTTGATTTGCATTTTGTCTTTCAGTGTTCTGCCATAATAGACAATGATCATGTGGAGAGGCACTCAGATCCTGCCTTCTGTTGGCCTGTTAATACAATGCTATTTAAAATTGTATGATCTGCAATTATCTATAATCAATTCTGGCCTGTGAACCCGCACTGCTTTGATTGCAGTGCCTAAAATAATATTTCTATAAAAAGAGAACAATGTTGAGAACTACATCAGAGAGACATTTTTCTTTCTACCTGATTGGGTACCTGAAGTAACAAGTGCCTGCAGCAGCTATCTTAGTCCAGCGTTGGGGAAACTCGCACCCAGATCTGTGTTTCGTTGCTACAGATGTAGCTTAAATGAGCCTGTCATGGCAGCTCAATTGGAAGATGGCTGTGTGGTTAGAAGCGCTATCTTCTGTGCTCTGCTGCTTCTTGCAAGTGTTCTCTGTCAACAGCCACCAAACAACATGACTGATTTCGACTCTGGCAGGCCACCGGGTACACAGCAGTCTCGCCAAGTCTCCTCGAAGAAAGCGACATCGGCGCTGGCTCCCCCAAAGTGAATTAGTGTTACAAGCTAATAATCTCCTGTTTGCTAATTACAAGTCGGTTACAAACAGGGACTTGTCTGTCACTCCATCGTCATTGTAATTATTATCAATCACCAACAGCGATGGATCCTGCTGTATCGACTAGTTTTTTTTCCCCCTCCCTTCCTGAGGAGATAAGGAAGCTGTAGTGTCCCTTACACACCAGCCTCACATTGAGATGCGCTGAAAATCTTTATTAAAATGTCAGCACCGTGTTTGCACCAGCAGAAAGCTACGGGGAAAACATCTGCAAGTTGGCTTTCTAACAGTCCGCTGCAGAGTCCTGGAATCTTTAATTACCCTGTAGCCCCATGGGAAATGTAGTTTCATATCCTTTTTATCTCCTTTCCCTGTATTGTTCCTGCATTTGCACTGAGGTCTCACTCTTCATGTATAAATGTTGAGCAGAGGACTTTTAAGTGGCTTCAAAGGTCCACAAGGCCAGCCTATAAATCGGGGGCTGACATGAAATACAGGTGGGTTGTTTTTTTTTTTTTATCTCTTCATAAAAAATTGCCTCATGGGTGGTGTGGTTTTCTCACAGTTAGCAGTAAGACTCCCCGGTTATTTGACAGCGGAATGGCTGCATTGCAGCGTAATTGTGTTAATGAGGGCTGAAGGTGTAGATGGAGATGAAATGGTTTGCACAGAAGTGTAGTCACACCTAGAGATGCATGTGGGCAACACAGGAAGGATCCTCACACATACACAGGATGCCCCCCAGGAAAGGGTTGCTCCATTTATCAAAGTGCAATTGTGCTGTTTGGTACACATAGTCTACTGTTAGGTGGCTAATGTGATGCAGTCTGCCGATGTCACACTGCTACGGCCCGGCTTCAGACTCTAATGATAAGCCTCGCAGGAATGTTGGGATTTCTAATACAGTTAGCTAACTGCGACAAAATGAGGTCTTGTGGGCAACGATTTCCGTTGTAGCGCTGCTGTTGTTCCTGATGAGCTGTCCCCGAGCAGAGAGGAAAACATACTCCATGTTTTACTACACACTAATTTAAACTACTTATTTGACGTGCAGGGTGAACACATCTGAGAGAGAGGCAAATGAGAATAATGAACAGGAAATACTCCTGATCCCCAGCTGGAGGTGTAATTCATCGGAGAAAGACTCCTCCTGAAAAAAATAATTATTGATGGATGGTTGCTGTGATCACGTGATTCCTGAAGGTTCAATGCTCAAAATTCTTGTATTACTAACCTGTTTAGTAGACATAAAGTTAAGCCCTTTAACACACACACACACACACACTCAAACTGAGCCTCATTCCCGTGACAGCGTGACCTCTCCCCATCAATGGTTCAATACCTAATTTACAAGCAGCGTTAGAGGCGGGGCCTTTTAATGGACATTTTCTACTCCCGGGTTATTGACAGCACACACACTTTTGCAGACACGCTCAATTGCACAGACAGTTGCGTACCCCGCTGCTATTCATATGAGGGGCCCCTCTGACATGTCCTGGGTGACACGCACCATTTCTCAAATGCCATCCTATCCTCTGCAGTTGTACACAAACGCACACAAACTCACACACACACACACACACATACACACACACACACTACATGTTGTTTCAAATTAGTTATAAAAGTAAATACCTGAATACCAAATTAAAAAATACCTGAACAGAAGAAAAGCAAATTCACACAGAACATAGTAAATTATGTGTTTGTGCTGTTTTGCGACATGCATGTGTTTTTATGTAAGATTTGTTCCAGCGCCTTTAGGAGCACAATGGAGATTGCGCTGAGTGATATCTGTCGTTAGTCCTTGCATGTGTGTGTGTGTGTGCGCGCGCGTACATTTTCCATGTGTGCCGTCTCCTTAACTCCGTGAACCCATGCTGGTGGGCTTGTCACGCCACGTTCCCGCCAGAGCGTTTGATCTCCTCTGACAGCCACGCTGGAGGGGGGGGGACCAGTGTGCACCATGACGTAATTCCAGTTTACCTCCAGTGGGGCCAGTGACAGTCACACACAAGAGTGAGACGTAGAGCTGCTCTGAAGGGAGCAGACTGATAGGAACTGGTTTAAAAGTCGAATAGATGTCCACATGTACACAAATGGTTTCGCAAAGAAAAGATGAAGTTTTCCTGCAATTTATGCTAATCAAGCATTTCTAAGAATGCTTTGCCGTGAAAAATAGGAATTACGTTTTGTAAAACATCTGAAAACAAAAAAAAAAATGAATGACTTGTCTCAGGCACGCACAATCCTTCAAGGGGTTTCTTTGGTTAGCAATGACATTTACATGACAAGCCTTTCTGTATTGAATCATTTCCACAGTAAAGACCCTGAAGAGACGTTCCCCAAACTCAGGTCTCCTCTCCTACTTCCATGCACTATTCATGCGCTGACATGTTGAATGAGAAACCTCTGAGGACAACCATCCACCACTCGCCCAAGTACACTTGACTTGAAACCATTCTGAGCTGCAGACATGAAAGCCATTATGTTCCGGCAGACGCTTCCTATGACAACCTGCCTTCTGCGGAGATTTCTGCTTTTCACGATGCCACACGGAGGGAGAATGATGCAAAGACAGCAGTACAACACACAAATAAAGAAATATTATTGAGTTGTTGACTGCTCCTGTCTAGAAGGCTGTGATTGTCATTGGTGTTAATGAGGAAGATCATTGTTCCACTTCCACTCCAGTGGCTTTTACGTTGTCTGACATTCCGTCTCAGTATCGAGACTGAGTCAGCAAACCCGATGCCAAACTTCGATTAATCTCCCTTGTTGTTGTTGTTGTTGTTGTTGTTGTTGTTTTACCCAAAACCAGTTTCACATAAAAATAAATGTCCACATGCGGTGAAATTTAGGAAATTAAAGATGCACCTCACCTACGCACCAGATGCACACGACTTGTCACAAGGCTGCCATGTTAACTCTCTCTCAGCTCCATCACTTTCACACCACACTTACCAGAACGCCACCTGGGCGCCACCAGCGTGGGGAAACGCAGTCTCTCGCTCTCTTTCTGCTGCTATCAGGCAGACAGATTCACAGTCAGCCAGACACACTGACTGGTGCCAAAACACCAGACCCGCACCACCTGTCATGGATGGACTCAGACGGTAGTTATGAATCTGTTTTTGAGGGCTGTTTTCTCAGAGAAATTCACTCAACTGCATGAAATTAGACTTAAATGACCTTTTGTTTTTAACTATTAATTAAATGGCCTGTTGGTTGTTTTGTTGCATTTTGCAGAGTTTAAACTGATGTTGAGATAACTACACGTGTTCTGCAACAGTCAGACATGCGCCGTCCTCCGTAAGCCAAGCAACTTCTGCCAGTGTCCACTTGCCATTGTTCACCAAACGTGGCATCTGTCTGGCATATGGGAGCTCTGTAGGGTCATCCAGGCGAGCACACTTGTCATCTGCTGCCTTCTCCCAAACTCCAAGCACTTTTTGTTCTTTTCCCCTCAGTCATTATTCTCCCTTCATGTTTTTCTCAACACAACTTTAAGAATTTTCCTTGTTAAACTTTTGCTTCTCCAGAACATAGTTTCTTTTTTCTGGAAATTGTGCATCGATCCTCGCCTCCGTCATCTTCAATCCCCCACCCGCCATCCCCTTATTTAACATGCTACTTTTTTCCCATGATAAGAAAAATTCCTTTTTCTTCCGGCACTTGAAGTCATCGCCGTATGAGATTTACTTGTGTTTGTGTTGTAAATGAGCTATTATGCCTCCCCACAGGAGCCAATAGAAAAGCTATGAAAGAGCGTTCCGGGACAGGATACACGGAGCTGTTCAGAAAGGCGAAGGCAGTCATCATCTGTGTTCAGCTGCAACACCGATTGGTTGTTGATGCGCCGAGCTGAAGTGAGAACAGTGAAAGATGAAGGCGAGCCGGGGAAAGGCACCCTCCCGACTCAACAAAGAAGGCTCACCGTGTCGGTTCCAAAATGGCAGCGCATCATCTGTGTACATTGTGCTGTAGTGCTCTTAGCGTCTTTCACGGAACGCTTTGCATGTGGATGCAGACTCTCAGCTGTGACTCCGGCAAAACAAACACATTCTTATATTCTCTTCAGTTTTTTTTTATTTTTTTCGACTTCCCTCTGACAAATGGGCATAATTACATCTGTGCTGAAATATTGCTAAATTCACTTTGAACCCCCCCCCCCCTTCTTCCACATCATTTTAGCCTCCCCCTAGCTTTGTAAGTGCATCAGCAGCAAAAACCGCTCCAGGCACCGATAGCGCCGCTCCAAAGCCCAAATAGCATCACTGGCCTTTTCTGTCCATGAAATATTATCGACTAGGGCCTCCATATGGTGACATCTGTCTGATGGGACTAAGATGCCATATCCCAACACCTTCAAAAAAAAAAAAAAAAATCTCTCGTTTAGTTGGCTTTGATGGATGACTTGTGCAGCCACTGCACTTTCCCCAGCCGCGCTCTTGCACGTGCATCGCCTTAGACGGCGTGGTCGCACCATCCAGCAGCAGGTCTGTTATCTTGCTGGTGCCATGTGCAGCGCAGCTATCAAATCAACCTACATGTACAAGCTAGCTAAGCAATTAAACTCCAGAACCCCATCCACACTCGGCAATTTTAACATCTGGCATCCTTTTCTGTTGTGTGGATGAGTGTGTGTTGGAGCCGACTCTTCTGCTACCACAATACGCTGCATGAAACGGCAGACATTTGAATCTATTACAAGAACAAATCTTAACATTTCCCTTTTTGAGCAACTTTTTCTTTTATTTTTTACCATCATCGCAATGTTTCTCATTCGGCAAACTACTCGTGTTTGAACCGCACAGTTCTTACTTCCGCCAACATCCAGACAGAATACGTTTATTTTACAGGATGCTCTATCCCTCTCTCTCCCTGCCCGACCCCTGTCCTATGACTCATCGGTTCATTCAAAGAGGCTAAAAGGCTGTTCTAGCAGAAGTCAATATGCTTGACGCTGCACATCGGCCTCCTCCAACTCTTACATCCGCTAGATGCACTCATGTTGTCCGTATTGTGTATTTTCAGTTCATGGTGTCAAAGTAACTGAACAAATAATTTCCTACGGTACAAATAAATATTGCAGGATTGAAGGTCTCCTAGAGCGAGAATGCATATTATTATTGTTGACATGGACTGGGTCCAAAATGCAGCGAATTGAGAAAAGTGCATTCTTTCATTTTTGAGACTTTTCAAAATCCTGCAGCTTGTTTAACAAACTATCTGGATTTTTATGGGACTAGCATGCCTGTGATGATTATTACAGATGGAATCAGTCCACCCAGCACCCCTTAGCAGAATAGGTATCCCGTGAATGCACTTGAGTATAAACTCCTGCTTCAAACCAGGGCTGGCCTGATGTCAGCAGGCACAAGAGGTTGCGAGAGCCTCTCATCTCGAGTGGCTTTCGCTAGTGTGAGATGTAGCATGAAGCGCAAAGTGATGCTCTGCGCACGGTGGATAAAGCATTGACCCCAAACAGTGAGCCGGAATGTGGCTTTCTCTGCCCCGTATGCTCCTTTCACATCTCTGTGCTCTCCACATTTCCCTGCGGCGTCATCATCACTTTAAGGCTATGTGTGTTTTCTTGATCGTGTTGATCATCGGTGAACACCGCGGTCCTTGCGATCTGGCGTTTCTGGGAGGACGAGCGAATGCACTAAGCTCCATGCGCTCGCTCCATGCGCTGCAAAAAAAATGAAGTGTACCCAGGGCAAGGGAGACTGGGACAATGCATCGAGTCTCTTTGAGTCCATGTTAACAAATGTCCTTTCTGTTTCAGGTGACGGAATACCTGAACAGTCAAGAATCTGCAAAGAGTGCCAGGGTAAGTCATTTCATTCAAACCCAGTCTCATCTCTCGTTTTCCATCAGCTTCCTTGTCACCTCCTTATAATTATTGTACTTGTCCCTCTAACATTGCCAAAACAGGATCGCATTACCTCACCAGTTTACACCAACTACCAAGAGAAAGAGTCCTTTCTCTTTTGCCGCTTTTCTCTCATCCTCAAGATGTGACACATTATATTGGCAATCGCTGTTGTCCCATATGGATTGGTGCCCACAGCCTGTGCAGGTCCATACTGTGAAAATGGGTGTGTGTGGAAATGAGTACTGTGGAGAAGGAGGGTGGGTGGGGGGAGTGTATAATGAATTGAAGGGTGTATACATAACACACAGGACTGTTTGCACAATGAATTACGTCACAGCGCTGTCAGTGGAGACGACTGCTGGAGTCCAGGACAACTGTGAGACCAGAATGACGCTGCAAATGATAACGGAAAGGAGCATGAAGATTATAAAACCAAGAGCGAGAAAGTAGTATTTTAGGTTTAGATTTGTTTTTGGATTTTAATCATATAAAGGCAGGACTTGGTGACTAACAATTGTTAAGAAACACTACATGTAGTATTCGTACTGTTTTGCTGCTTAGTCACCTGGTAGTTGTACAGCACTCTAAGACAATGAGCTAGTCAGAGGTGGAATTCACTCCCACTCACTATTGGAGCTACTACCATGTTTTCAGTGTCAGGCAGCAGAATGAGAGGCTGGAATTGGCAATAAGTGTTAAAATGGCTTCATTCATTCTTTCATCCTAATAACTAGTGCTAATTACCACAGTTGCTAATTAGCTATGAATCATGGCATTAACAGTTAAAAAAAAGAAGAAGAAAAAAGAAGAAGAAGTATCATCCCACACAGGCACGTACCTAAAACCGCACATATTTTTTTAACCTTTAAATAACCAGTGCCATCACAAATGCCACGCCAAAGAGTGTTATTACACACTTAGCTGAAAGCTTTGTAATAAAGGCAACATTTAGCTGGGGAACGCACGTGATGGTTTATGAGGCAATGTGGGGATGCTAATGTAATGGAAGCAGAGAAGTAATAGACTGGGTATTATTTGAGGCATTGTGGGCTTCCAGCTTAGATGGGCACGCACAAAGTGTTGGATTTAAATGGTGATGATGATTATGTGGACGCCTTCGCACCAGACTGTAAAAGCAGTGATCTCCCTGTCAAGCATCGCGTGGCAACTTTGTGCCTCCTTGTTTCTCGTGACCATTAAACATGTAATGTGCTAGAGAGCTCATTAAAGTCCCGTTCAAAGCTGTTTGGAATGGAACTTTTTATTTTTTTTATTCATCATTGGTCAGTGAAATGTCTCCCGTCTTCCCCCATCAGCTCAACATTTGGCGTTACGGAGACTTCCGCGCAGACGACGCTGACGAGTTCGGCTACAGGCGTTAAAAGGAAAGCAACCACCCACCCCCGACCATCCAGTCAACACCATTCCAAAGACCAACATGGATGTCGAGTGATGCTTCTGAAAGAGTAAAAAATATTAACGGAGAAATTAAATAACAGGCATTGACTCACATTTCCTCATACACATTTCATCTTTCCTACCCTTGCCCTTCATCTGCTTTCTTTTTTCCCCTTCTATCTAGCTCTGTAGCTCCAAATACAGCAGACTAGCAATGTTTAAAGAAAAAAGAAAAGATTCACCTTCTCTTCCTTCTTTTTTTTTTCTTCTTAATAGGCCACTGCCAGCTCAAGCAGCCTGCACTATTGCCAATCTGTGTTATTTGCCATGTTACCTTTTCAGCAGGCTTCCTGTGAGAATGATAATAATTATGATACTTAACCTGTGTGTGTGTGTGTGTGTGTGTTTCAGCCAATCATGCTGTAGCTCAAACCCAGCTCTCCTTTCCATGGGGCATGGTGTTTGCAGGAAAATTTAATTTTCTTTTCTTTTCTTTTTTTGCAAACAAATGCTTCCCTTATAAATTTCATGTAAATGTGAGGATATGTTGAAAAGTGTAAATGGATTTATTTTAGACAAATACTGTTAGGTGGATCCACGCAGACAAAAAAAAAAAAAAAAAAAAAATCTGAATTTATTTTTGTCTTTGGTGTATATCTGTGTGACAACAACATGCGGATGTTTTCGTGGGGAGTGTTTTGTCATTTATTCGCTGTCACATTTTTATGACCAGTAGACATTGCGGCATCATGTGACATTTTATCATCTCTCAATCATGTAAAGTTTACATTCAAATGGTTATGATCATGGGCAGCCTCTTCTCTTTCTGTATGCAGAAAAACAGTGTTTTGAATTTGTTTCCACATAATGGACCTTTGCATTCTGTTAAAAATCTGCTGAATAAAAATAAGCAAACTACAGGATTTGGTTTTTATTTTTTGTTATTTCACAAAAGCAGTGTTGAAATTTTCTCTTAATACGCAGTTTGCAGTACAAATTAAAGAAAAGAGGTCAACTTGATTTGAATAAAATGTTTGCTTCAAAAGTAGAGTTTCTTTACAGAAATAAAAGCTTTTATTTTACATGCAAAACTTTATTTTAAACGTCACCTCTGAAAACTTCCAACTTGATAATTATCGTATAATGCCGTGGAAGAGGATACTTTCGCCAAGAGAATGGTAAAAATGCACAGATGGACATTCTGCTGAATTTTCATGAGGTGATAATTTGAAGGGGAGGGTGTTGTTTTGAAGGTTACATTTCAGAAATCTGTTTATGTGATCTCGATGCCAGGAAAGAAAAATTAAATACGACTCTTTGGGGACGAGATCAGCCAAAGGTCAGATTTAAAGCTCACCATTACGGATTTACAATTAGGTCACACTGAGACTTTATTTAGCAGTTGCTGTTTTTTCTACTTCCTTGGCTGAATTGAATTTGCTGTTGCAATCATTTTGATTTGTTTTTTTTTGGGTTATAGTCTAACAATCTTGGCTGCCAAATCCGCTATTACATGGTTAAAAAGAATAGGGCTGTAATAAAGTTCTCATAAAAAATTTACTATTGACCGCTACATAAATACATGTTCCATTCTCATTAAGTGACTATTAAACAGATCAGTTCACTCTCAGCATAGTTTAAAGCTTATTTCCTAGTTGATCCCAAAAAAAGAGTACGGCAGAACGTAAGTCTATTCGTACTTTAGTTACATCATCAAGGACACCTTGATGTAACAGACTCCTGCATTTGTATTCGATTTAAATCATACAGTAGAAACTATGTAAGAAATGCAGATTCTCTGACTCATTATTTACATGAATGAGGCAGGTGCTTCATTTACATTGGAGACGTATGGCAGATGTTTTACATCACAAAGTGCGTTGAGTGACAGCTCAGTGGGTGAAGTATCCAAAACGACCATCTCCGAAAATAGATCTGTAAAAAGACAGATCAGCACCCGATGAGTTTTACTAGATTGCACTTAAACAGCTACCCCCCCCCCCCATGAAAAACCGAGATTGTTTTTCATGAGGGGGGGGGGTGTTTTTCAATTTAATTGATAACGCCACATAATGTATCTTATGGACAAACACCACCTGCAATTAAAAACCGCATCAGTTCTTCATAAAAAATTCAATTGCATTCGCTTTCCAGCTCATAAAATACATTTTTCATATTAATACTATTTAAAATACCATTCTCCGCCCCTCGCCCGTAAGTCAGCTGGGATGGGCTCCAGCAACCCCGTCACATGCAGAAGCGGGAGAAGCAGTCAAGAAGATGAATTAATGAATAAAATTATAATTCAAACCTCAGCGTGAGGTCACCCCTGACCCCAGGAATACAGGTTTCCTGTAGTGCTTGACGTGGACATTCTACTTTATGACTTTATTTTGTCTCAGTGGACAGAAAAGAAAGAATAACTCAAAAATGTGCTCTGGTCTTAGTTCTCACTACCAAAATTAATTGAAATTATATCGCTATACTTCTATACAAGCCTGTTGCTACTATAAGAAAGTAGTGATGGATCTGACCTCTTACAGAGGACAATAGTAAAGAATAAGCAAAAATACATTTATTTTGCTATTACTATTGTTGGTGAAAACCTGTAAATGGATGGGTGGATGAGTGTCAGCACTGATGTTTGCTTTTGAGGAGAGAATAAAGACTTTCAAGCTTTGAATAAAATCGGTTTGAAAAGTTAGAGACCCACTTCCATTCATGACAGCAAGTTCATTTAAAAAATGGTTGAACTGGTGGCTTTCTGACTGGTTATGCAACAAAAACAAAACACGAAGTCCTTCCTTTCGGGTGCTGAATTTCATACAAAAGAAAGCACAAAATGTGATTTTAAAGATCAGATAAGGAGCTGAAAATTGACCAAAACAACTGCAGTCTTGTTGTTTACCTCTTGATATCAAACAGTGTGAAAGAGTGTCCAGAGGTTATTATTGCAAACTGTCCTGAAAGAAATTGTAAGATTTTTTTTTTTTAAAAGTATTAAAATTCAAATGGGGATTTAAAAAAAGAAAAAAAAACAAACAGTTCCAACATATTTTTAATTAGACCAGGAATGCTTTTCTTTATGACAGTAAGTTTTGCCTGACCTCAGGCGTAAAATACTATTCATGAGTTGAGCTAATGTGTTATAAAACCAGGTGTCATTAAAACAGTTTAAATTTGTACATGGGATTTAAAGTAAGATGGGTTTAAAGGGGGGGGAGAAAGAAGCTTTCCCGGCATCCCCCCCAACCAGGTGCCACTCTTAATTCCAGGTGCAGCACATCAGTCGGAAGCAAGCAAATCAAACATGGCCTGAGCACTTTATCACTAGTGTTGATGTCCAATTACCTCAAGGTGGGATGAGAAATATGCTGTAAAGACAATTAAGAACCTTGTCTGTCCTGTCAGGAGACTCATGGATTGGGTGAGAAGACTTTGTCTTGCAGATCCATGTCCTCTCTGTCTTCTCACCCACCATCCATCCTCTCCCCATCCCTCCTCCCTTATTTCTCTCAGCTTGCTTCATTGCTTTTCCTCTCCCAGGCTGATGAGAAAGCAACTACATAAAAGAGGAAAGGGAAATAAAGTGATCATGGGAGATATGAAAAGTGGCTGTCTGGTCGTGTTGCAAGCTAAGCCTTCTGGTTTCATCTCCTGTCTGTTTGGAAAGCTGTCATAGTTGAAACAACGCCCAGCAGACGTGACGCTCAGATTACAGAGGGCTGTTGTCGGCAAGTTGTTCCTTAGAAATGTCGATTATTTGGTGTATCAGAGGCAGCCAAATCAAAAGCGTGTCAACAACAATTAAACCATGAAATGTAGCCTTGTTGTGAAGGATTTGTCAAAACCAACCATTATTCAGATTGTTTTTTAATTAGCTAAACAGGTGTTTCCTTGTGATTTGTCCGCTTGTTTCCATGTTTTACCAGTACAACAAAAAGACTGCCAGAAGGAGATTTTTATATATAAAAAGCGATTTCTTGCAAACAAAAAGCAATAGTAGAAAAAATATCTCTATCTCATGAGCCCAAACCATATATTCTCTTTAAAATCTCAATAGAAAAAGGTTTTGAACACACATTTGAGGGGTTGAAACAAATGCAACGTAAACTTCTGTGATGTGTGTATCAGTGAACGCACCACCAGTTCCTGAGATCAAAATATCAAACTACTAACTGGATCACTGTACTTTTAGAAGTCACCCTCAGATTTTATTTATTTGATCAAAAAGTGACCAGTAAAAATGTATCTTTAAATACTGCTAGTGTTACTCATATGTGTTTATATATACTGAGATTAAATGTGCAGTCTTAGTTCATTTTATTCCATTTTTAATGTCTGTTTACTCATCTGACTTAATTTGTTGTTGGTGCCACTTAACCCCTCACAAATTAATGCATCCCTCCCCTCCTTATCTTTCTGCAACACCCGCTCATGTCCTGCATGCCCTCCGTCCTCCAAGTGGTGCTGTTCTTGTCCAAAATGTTCCCGCTGTAGTCGCTCTGTTGTGGCGCCGGCCGACACACACAAGGGCTCTTCCTGTGGCAGTTTTCGATTTTCAGGAAGGAATCATGTCTGAAACAACATATTCTCCTGTTTGTTCGGTAGACATGTCAGAATCCTTGTATAAACTCATAAATCCAACGTTGTGCTAAAAATCCATTTCCAGACGGTGTCAGGGTGCTGAAGCTGTGTTTTGTTGTTTCACTTCACCATAAATATGCATGGAGGAAGTAGAGAATCTGAAGTTTGATCAAAAACAGCGATTGAAAGGATTCTAATAGGATTCTATATATTATTCCTCTAGATGTAACTTTTAAACTTCCACACATGAAACCCACCTGAATGACTAAATCTGCTTGATCTCAGCTCCATGTCCGTGGCAGCATCATGCCTTCACCCCGCTCTGTTGCTGGACTATGAGCTCATCCGCTGTCCAAACTTATAATTAAATCTCACCAGATACAGATCATGATCTGGATGTGGACCCAGCTGTGTATGGTGATGACATCATATCCTTTGACAGTTTGTTTGGCAAAAGTAGCTGCAGTGATGCAGAGCAACAGCAACTGTGTTTAAACAGCCAAAAGACAATCATATTACAGAGGAAAGTGGTTGTGTTTTACCGCACAGTTGTGCATCTGTGTGTCTGCTAGAAAAGACTGTTTAACAGTATCTGTTCCGCACGCCTTGCATGAATGCAAACAATCTTTTTGTTGTTGTAGACCTGAATTTGAATTTTTAAGGGATGCCAAAATTAATAGTGCGAGACGAGTCCGGAATCGTGATGTGAAACTATTTGGAATTATAACGATGCAATTGTAAAGCTGCATCTTGCCTTTAAAAAAAATCTGTGTGTAATTTTGCATGCTCTTCACAAAGCACAGTTTAGAACAGAAGCCATTAGTATAAAAATCTTTATTTTTTAATGAGTTTCTGTTGAACCTTTATATCTGAGGTGGAATGTTTAATTTATGCTCTTGTAAATCTACTAAATTTGGCTTATAATGAGTGTGTGTGTATGTGTGTGTGTGTGTGTGTGTGTGTGTGTGTGTGTGTGTGTGTGTGTGTGTGTGTGTGTGTGTGTGTGTCTTAAAAAATAATGTGCCATGGTGTTGACTTGCGTTTCCAATGTTTTTATCAACATAACTTCTTTTCTTTTTTTTTCTTTATCCACCATCGGGGATGAAATCTACCCTGAAAAAGCTTTTTATGGGGCATCGCAGTCGCTTCATCCCTGAGCAATTTAAAGAGCATTAAACTTGCTCAGCGCATCATCATATCCCGCTGCAGACAACGACAACACACAGATTGGAGGAGATTCAAACCCCCCCCCTGCAGTTTGCACAAGGAGATGTGCTACTATTGACTAAAATGCCATAGAGCTCAAGTGTTTGAGCTGTTGTCTAGGAGGAGGTCAATGGGCTCACAAATAATTTTCCAGAATGGGGAGGAGGGCAATAATATGTGCACACAGTAAACACACATCAGTTTAAAATAAAGCACAACTTGATCTGGAGCTGAAACCAAACCAAACACCAAACTGCTTGAATTCCACAGCTGTATTTTCACAAATCCAGCGCTACTTTTGGTAAATTCTTTGCAGCCAGGCCGGAACAGAGAACCTTTGGGTACAGACTGGAATCAGAAAGAGCACGCTACAGGACTACATAACAATCATCGCCAGTCACATTTGCTGCCGCCGTCCCCTTTAATCACAGGCCTCTTTGTTCGGAGGGAATCGTCATCCATGACTGTTAAACCATGATTGCAGTCTGAGAATCCTCTGGAGAGTTGTTCACATTTCCACAATTTTGAGAATGAAAAAAAAAAAAGAGGTTAAACTGTTTGTTTCATGAATATTCATTATTTTAATCACCCAAAGGTGGCATCTTTTGACCTGGCAACTGCTGTTAAAAAGCGTCTGACAATTAAATGTCATATGTTGCAAAGTGTAGAATACACTTGTATGGAATACACACCATAAGACTTTTGAATCTACTTGTAAATATGAAGTTTAATTTCTGATCAATTTCTTGATCTGTGTGTTACACAAATAACACTGGATTGTTTGTCTTTTCAAACATATTCACACATGCACGTGCATACACACACCCACCCACACACACACACACATACAAGCTCGCACACACATCCTGAGAGGAGCAGGACATCCCTCTATACTCACTTGGCCTCCTCCTCCTCCTTCTCCTCCTCCTCTTCTTCCTCCTCCTGGTGTCAAAGCCAATGTCAATGTTTACTACGCTGATAAGAGGATGAAGTGGAACTATCCATCTGTACACCAGAAAGAAAAGAGAGGTTGAATTGGGCAAACAGCAATCAGGTAAGAGTGTCTCTTATCGCCAACTTTCAAGTCAGTAAATACAGGAGGTGAACATTAAGTTTCTGGCTCGCCAAACGTCTCTCAAGCACATCTTCCTCACTTCTGCGGCTGTGGTATTTCCTCTTCCTCTTTCAAGTCTTTTTTTTTATTTATGTGACAAGACAGGGAAATACAATTATTGGTCAAGTTTGACGCTCGGGAAGGTTTCTCACAGATACATGTTTTTACATGGATGAAATGAAGCTCAATGTTTTTCTGCAGTAATATAGCAAAAGCATTCCGGTCTCTTTCTCAAAGTTTTTGTCACAACCCTGGCCGGTTTAGTAGCTGATTACCAGGTAACACAGCCAGATTTCAATGTCATTTATCTTCCTCTTGTACATTCTATCATTTCCTTTATATCTATCATATCATTTATTTTTTAGCCTTTGCAGCAGATGGATGCATTTATTTAACAAGCGTTCCAGGGATCGTGCCCTTAAACCATCTTGGAGGGTAGAAGATTCTACCACATTAACCTCACGCAATTTTGTGAAAATCTTACGTCCTGTTCTTACACAATTATTTCACATGCGATTGACGTTCAGTTGCACATTTAGAGCCTTCTATCATTCTGTCATAGCCTCGGGTTGTTGTTTTTTATAGAAGAAGACAGCCTTGATCGGACATTTTGCTGTGTTTGTTGCATTGTTGTTGCACTGTGTTAATCTTCTAAGGACACCTCCAGCTCTGTCATTCATCATTTATGGCTCCATAAATCATAATCCATATTTAAAAAATGGTTTACTGGAAATATTAATACCGTTTTAACAAGTTTCACACATTCTGGTTCAAGTGGACGCTGCTAAGCTTTATCAACAGTGTATTCTAATTAAAGCAGCTTAAATAATGCACATAAGGGATTCAAATCCATAATACTCTCGCAAAGGTGTTTGCTTTTCCAATTTCATCAGTATTACTCCAGTAACCCATCAGCCGACTTTTCTACGCCAGACATTATATTTGAACATCCTCCCAGTCGTGATGTTAATAAACTATGAGGTATTAGTCTTAACCCCCCGTGGGATCAGAGTCCGCTCCTAATCTCCCACATTCGGCTAGTCGAACTCCGCAGCTTGACTACCGCTTTAACATTCATCACATTTAAAGGTGCGTTATGCAGGATTTTCTTTAAAGAGGAACAGCATACGGAGAAGAGGATTTATTAATATGACAACCCCTCTTTTTTCTTTCTTGCAGGCTATTCTGTTTGCTCATCAGTCTGGTATAAATTGAATTTCCTGTTTGGAATACATAAAGGAGGGTATGAAGAAACAGGTTAAGCTTTAAATAGTAATCCCTAAAAACAATAACTCACTTCAAGAATGAACAGTTGGAGGAAAGCACCCCTGAGAGCCCAAATTGGAGTATAATTAAGTAGTTATTGTCTGGATGTATAGATTTATACATAATTCCTTTTTAATTTTCAGTGTAATCCTGCTTAACATTTCCACACCCCAGAGTATTTTTTTTGTCTTTAAGCTCGTAGTAGAACTGCAGGTCCATTTCATTGTAGGTCTCGGATAAGTGATGAAGTAATTGTTAGTGGACACAGAAAAGGGGATCCTGATTCTGTCGTGTAATTTAATTACAGCCGTTGAGTAATCTGAGAATTGCTTTTGTGTGTTATTCAATGGGATTTCAAAGCTTGAATCATCCAAACTAAAGGCCCCAAATATTTCTTTCATGACGACCACAAAATTTATACTGCAGCTGCACTGCAAAGTTCATCATTTGTGTTGCTGCTGTGAGCTGTTGCATTCCTTTTGATGACTCCGGAAGTCCAGTTGGCAAACAAATCGTTCCAGCAGAGACACTTGTACCAAGGAATTGGCAATTTATAATGGGAAGTTATTCAGTACCAGAGAAAGCTCAGTTATTAGTGGAGCATGTGTGCAGTGGAAAAGACCGCTGGGAGGACTAAAACCCCATTAAGAAAGCAATGAACATTAACAGAAAGTTAAATCAATAACATCCAAATAGAGCACCTAGAGAGGGGGAGATGGATGTAGTTTGGGGAGTTACAGCAGTAGATGGTGCTGTCATGAGCGTCTCAGCAGAATAAAGCTAAAAAGTTCTGAGTTATAATGACCTTACTGGACAAACAGATGACAAATAAGTAGAAATAAATAACCAGCGGATTCAGGTTTGACTGTTTGAACTGGCAGCTCTCTTCATTCCAGCACAGATGGACAGATATTGCTCCAAGGATTGAATATTGTTTGAAATATTTCCATCATTACATCAGATACAACTTTTAACTTGAACCCAAAAGCTATTTTCAATCAGAACTAGAAAAAAAAAGTTTGGTTTATAAACACAGCATGACAGTTCTGCTGCTGCAAAGCATCAAAAGTTTGATTGGGTGATGTGTTGTCTCATAAAATGATAGGAACTGAAGTCGTCGTTCTCAGGTAATCGCTCACATTCATGAAAACCTGTTAAGATGACTCAAAGGTAAAGTTTTATTCATGTTATGTGCAGTTTGGTTTCTTTGAACGCATCTGAATAAGGGATACAACAAAACACGTTATTGTTTACAGACATCTTAAATCAAACTATCTTTTGCAAACCAATTTCCATTTAATAAAACCAGCCAGATGATGAATGGGTTGTAGCATCAGCTTCCATTTCCGCCCCAACCAGATATCTTTAAAACAGTACGTAAACAAGATTTCAAATGTGAGCAGGCAATTGATGCCAGTCCTCTTCTGCTGGGATGAAAAATATATTTAGGTTTGACACAAGAAAAACAAAGCAGATTTTCTATTGTTTTGTTTGTTGTAAAAAATTTTTTTTAAAAGGCAAATATTTGTCCTTTTACATTACGTGTGACTTTTTTAAAATCACCTGCTCAAGAAGGAAGAAAAAAACATTTTTGATTTAAAAAACCACCCTGTCGCTCTCATTCCCCATCTCCCTGCATCAGATAGATGGGAATTTAAAGAGAAGGGAACTCTTCACTGAGCAATTAAACGTCGAGCTACATAGATATGGTGATCCACTTGGATGTGCTGTACAATATTCTGTCACTGCACCAATGTGACACTAATGCATTGGCTGGTTTGGACATTATGTAATCCACTTAGGAACCATCAGCTGTCACTGCAGACTGAATGAGACAGGTGCTCCTTCTTTTCACTGCGGACGCAGAAGTCTCCCGTGGATCAGCAAACAACCCTATAGATTTTGTAGTATAAACGTGAAGCTCGCTCCAGGTTCAGTTTTCCATGAGCGCCGCTTGAAAAGGAGCCTGGGGGACGCGGAGCGGGAATGTGCTCACAGATTGGTCAAATATTGAGAGACAAGACCCTCATTATAATCGTGACATTGCCCCAATGTTGCCTCACTTGCTGTGCTTATAACGCTATACACTGTCTGCATGTGTACAATATCTATTTGTACCTTCTTTTGTATCAAGACATTATTTTCAAGTGTTTTTTCTTCAGGAGCAGCCCTTTTCTTTTAAAAAACAACAACAACAACAACAAAAAACTCAGAAAGTCTGTATTTGCAGTCAAAAGAAGGTAATTTGTTTGTCTATCTGCTCCAGTTCAACTTTAACAAATACTCATTCCCTCTGGCAACGAGGTTTGTGTGTCTGTCTGTTTGTCTGGGATTACACAAAAAATAATGAACTGATTTCCATGAAACTTTGTGTGAGAATGCAGCGTGGGTCAACCGAGAACTCATTTAATTTTGATGCAGTACCAGATGGAGGGGCGTATTCAGGAATTTATTTATCCCTTTCCTTACGACTGAGAGATACTTTTTGGCCCTTTTCTCAGGATAATAATCATGATCAAAGATGAGAAGAATCACATATTTATGGTGTTGATTTCTAAAGAATGGTACAGATGCAGGTAATAATTTGGAGTTGTTGTTTTTTTTGTAGCTCTGGGTAACTTCAGGAATCACCTGATCGCAATGTTGATGCTAAAGAAGCAAGGATCTTTTCAACAACATGGAAACCACAGATCATGTATGTGTCAACAGATGTGAGGAGAAGTGTTGGGTAAACCTTTTTCATGTGTTATGCCATTTTTTCTGCTGCTGAGTTCAGTCAAAAGCTGAATTTAACAAATGTACAGTAAGGTATTCTGGCAGCTGGGTTAAATTCTCAAAGTTGGGTCAGAAGCACAGATGATCTTACAGATGTGAGGAATAATGTGTCATTCCCCTTTTGAAAATCTCATTTAAGTGTGTTTTTTTTTTCTTAGCCAAAAATATTACAGACAAAAAAAGAACAGAAAAAAATATCTAACAAGGAATCACAAGAAGTCTGCAAACTTTTTTGAACATGTACTAATACATTACAGACACTCATCTCGATTCATTAACAGTATTGACTGTGGTGTATCTGCAGCACATTTGATCAGGCAGATTTCCATGAGCCAGATGTTCTTATCATCTGTCTCTTGCATAATTAAAAACCATATATCTTCACCACCTGTACAGACATTCAGCCTAAGAACACAAATTGACCTTTTGGTTGATTAAAGAGCTGCAAAAACCTGGTCGCTGTTGAGCGATCAAAAACATACAAAAGCAAGGAGGGCTGTGAGGACGATAAAGAATGACATCTTCAACACATACATGGACACAGACGGTGAAAACAGTGCCTGTTCTCTTCTGCAGTCAGCTCCTTTTGCATGCTTTTACTATTGCCCCACGCTTGCATATCATTTCCAAAGCCTGAAGGCCACAGACCATTATCAAGGGGCTTGTCCTACTGGTCCTACCTGGTGCCTGCTGTGGTTTGCAAATTTTTTGTTGCACATCCTACTGTTTTGGGATTGCCCACTACCCAGGAACTCATCCAACCCCCTCTTAACAAAGAAGGAAAAAAAAAAATCTCCACCTTCTCTTCCCCCTGAGGGTTGTGTGCGAGCTCCCATTGTGTCGTGCCAGCTTCATGCTACGCTAACACCCCAGAACCCCGGAGCCAGCGCCTGCCGCGGCAGGTGGCATCTGGGAATATCACAGACCTTCAAGTGAGCTTGTTAGTTGGAAGCCTGTGCATTGACACGATGAGATTACATAAGGTTCTACACAGAACTTGTCAGCAGAAACACACCGCTGCTCTTCTGTGATGCTACACGAAGAAGTGTAATTTTTGAAAACAGCACATTTATAGCTTTGGGTTACTTTTTTTTAGTTTGTTTTCAGATCTTTTAAAACTTGAGGACTGTATCTTTTTTTTTCTCCCTGACTTTTTAAAATTTACTTCCCCTCCAGCAAATGCCCTCTTTATGCTTTCTCCGTCTATTTTACTACTCAGCGAGCCGCAGCATTGATGTAAAGACATACCGTTTCATTTGTTTGAGGTTGCTGTTACTGTTACAGCCTCCAGAACTCATTAGCCAGACATGAATTTGACAAAGAGCATATCAGATGTATTTATCCTGTCATGGTGGCTTCCTTGTAATTTCACCGTCTGCTAATGCACCCAGCTCTGCTGTCAGAAATGTGTGATGAAACACTACAGGGTCTTATCACAGCAGGACCGAGACTCGGGTACCAGCACTGGCTATAGGTTTGTAATTAAATTCTTCATTTGCTCTTTTCCTTCAAAACTTTCCAATGAATCACATCAGTTAGAATAAAGTATGGAATTTCTTTCTTTTTTTTTTGTCTCAAAGAAACAAATAACTGCAGCTGCTCGCGTCTGTTTTCTTTTTTTAATCCTGTGCTGATGCAATAATCCCTTTTCCTGATCCTCTTTTAATACTTGGTTACCATAGCAACAGGCTCTGTTGTCAGGTGTGCAATGACATGCACACTCCACCCTTGGCTATCACCAATTTACATAAATAGCTATTTCACTTGCTCTTTCTTTTTTTTCTTTCTTTTTTTCTCCAAGGCAACATCCACCCACAGAGCAGGTCTGCTGCATCCCTCTGTTCCTCTGCTGAATTATATCCATTACACGCAAACAGGGCACAAGAGACAGAAAATGCAATAGACGGTCTAATTTTTAGCGAGGGCTTTGAAGGTCTTAGTATCTTACAACAACATTATGGGGAACAGAGACTCCTGTGTGAAAGAAAGATGCTGCACAAAACTACCTTTCTGTCAATACAAAGAGATATCTGCATCCTGATGAACAGAGACATGGAGCTGAATGTCAATGTCAAGAAATTAAATGTAAGAAACAACCAAGTAAAAAGAGTAATAAACTGTGAAACAGTGGGCATTGATTAAAAAAAAAAAAGTGCGTGGCCTTTTCTAACGCAGCTAAAGCCACATTTGTCCTTAAATTAAAGCAAGTATTTACTGCCAAAGGGAGTTGGAGTTTCTCTGTTTCCTGGTCTGCAACATATCTCGAATGATTGTCAGAATTTATGGATGAAATGCTGTGCAGGGATGGATCTTGAGCTAAGGAAACGTTGATTGCATTTTGTGGTACATCTGGGGATCACTTTTTCATTCATTCACTGATTCATTCGTTTTCTGTAACCACTGATCCCACGATAGAATTGAAACCATTCACATTATCTGTTTCACCTCCACTGCATGATTTTGGTGGTTCTCTATGTATGTATAGAAGAAAACTGTGTCCTTTCTTTTAAAAAGGTAGGAAAGCATCACAAGCTCAATAAAAAAAACTGATGACACAAGAGCAACTATGACATCACTCCCTTAAATGCAGGTACTTTCATAACGGGAACTGTCACCCCGGTGAGAGCACCCGATTTAAACATAGATAATTTCCTTTATGAATCATGACATTGACTGTTCTATTGCATGAGGCTGCTGCTTCACCGTCTGTGTCAGCAGGTCGTCCTAAAACTCAGTTAAATTTCAGCCATGCAGACATTAAGGCTTTGCATTTGATTGTGACGATGAACTATTTCCTGCCCTCTGGCTGGCCTTGGCTTTGATGGGAATGGATACTTTACTGGCTGATCTAATACAAGGCTGCATTCTGAGGTAATGGGACAAGAGAGATGAGCAGAGTTGCTGTCTGCTTGCCTCACAGCTAATGGCGTTGGAGTTTATCACGCCTTCCAACGGCTAAGAAGAGAGAAAATTGGAAGTGCAAACACATATTAAACTTAAATTAGATCAGAGTCTCCCTCGTCACCACTTCTAAGGCATGTCTCCCTGGGGGGAGAATGAGATTTACCTTAATTCCAAAAGAACACAAAGTCATTTTGTTAGTTGTCTGTTAAAACAGACACACACACACACACACACACACACACACACACACACACACACACACACACACACACACACACACACACACACACACACACACACACACACACACCATCAACAGGTTTGTGCAGGGAAGACATTACAGAGACGGAAGCGCTTGTCTTGCTGTTCCCTGCTGAACACGGACCATTACAATCATCATCCTCCAATCCGACAAACAAGGTGTTTGTGTTATTCTGAAAAACAGAATTAAACCTGACTTGGAGGATGCTTCGTCTTCCTCGCCGTAGAGCACCCCTTGGATCTCCGCCTCTTGATTTGTGACATTAAAACTGTCCCCCTGCCATTTGTTGCGCATATATTAGCCTTTACATGATTGATTGAATTAATTCATTATTTTTTCCTGTTTTTAATCATTTCCAAGAATTTTTTTTTTTTTGCTGTGGGTTGTGGCTGAATAGGAATTACCCGGCGGAGCATAGCTAATTACTGAGCATTAGCATATGCAAATGAGAGCTGTTATCTTGTTGCAAAATGTTGCTTATGGTAAACACTGGGTAATCACTTTAACGAGTTTAGCCGTTTAAATGATGGTAATTGTATATTGTTTAAGCAGATGGTCGGATTCGCTTTAAATCCAGGTACGGACAGGAATGCAAGATATTTTTCTTTTGTTCCCGTTCTCCTTTTCACCTTGACTGCTACTCTCGGTTTTGCAGTTCTTTGATGATGAGACTGAAAAGAGAATAGAATATGTGCGCCGCAAACCATATGAAAGCGTTGTGGCATCATAAAGCTGTAAGAACACCAAAAAAAATATCTAAACTGGAATTACAGCAGCAAGGCCAAATGGTTTGACGTCAAAGAGAGGCAACCCAGGAGCACTTTCATTATTTCATGAGGTGACGTGAGGCTGAACTGAAGACACTTTCACAACCTTAAACCTGTATTTCTGAGATGTCACACACAAATGAATGTGTTGCTGAACAAGCTCAAACAACTTCGATTAAAGCCTGTCACTGCCGGTAAATCTGTCTTTATTGTGCAGTGTTTAAAGCTGGAGTACAGCAAAGGTGGAGAGGGGGAGGAAAAAAGTTCTGCACTGCAGATTTAAGTGCTAACTGTGTTTCTTAAGCATCACGATCAAGAAAAAAAAAAAAAAGACAACATAACGAAGCAGAGAATAATGTAACTGAGGCTCTAGTCTTGCTTTTTATTTCAGATGATTTAATCATTCAAACTGAATGTGTTAGGTAAAAAATTTGATTAAAATCAGAGATTTTTTAAAGCTCACTTTGGCTTCTATAGCAGCTAATCAGGCTGTATTCAAGTTGAATAGGTAACAACGAAAGCCTTTGTCTGAATTACAAACAGTAATATCAGATAAAATCCTGTGTGCCGTGCGCTCCATGTCAGCAAAGGACAGAAAGTGGATGTTTCAGGAACACAAACAGAACATGTTGCAGGTGCATAAGATGCTGAAGAAACATCAAGCATGGTGTTTTCCTTCAAACCGTTCACAAAGTAAGAGGTCGCAGTCGATTGAATGAGGCTTTTAAAGAGAGGGGCACCCCTGAGTCTCTGAGTGACACCGGACAAAGGCCCAGGGGGCAAACTTTCCAGCCTGGAGAGGACCACACACACAATGCTCACAATATCTCTTCTGCACAATGTCCACTGGGTGATGTGGAGATACACTTTGTCACTCTCTGGCACACGCACACTCCAATAGTCATGCATTTTCTCAGGCTTTGTGTGTGCGCGTGTGCAGGAAGCACAAAGAAAGAATGCTAGCCAGACAGCGACAAAAACAAAACAAAACAAAAAAAAAGCTGTATGTCTCTCTGAGTCACCCTGTAGCCCTCTTACAGCATAGATACAATCATTTCATCTTGTCACAGTCGACACCCACCTTATCTCTTGCTGTAGGGAACAGGATGTGAGTCAACCGCTCCAAAAGGGACCATTTTGTTCTCTAAACACACTCATTTGGTGATACAGAAAATTCATGGCAATTATTCAGCCCTCTGTGAAATTTGGAATTTAACAATGATCGTGAGCAAATGGCAAGTTTTTTTTTTTTGTTCTTGTGATTAAGGAGTAATTAGGATCTGTGCATTGCATTTGTGCTCCTGCTGGAAAAAATAAAGCCATCTGAATTTTGTTTCATGATGCAGCCGGCGTTCTAGTGTGTAGTGACTTTTGTTTCATCTCTAGGGAGAAAAATAGACAAGCAATGATTTCGGCATTTTCTGATGGACAATAATTGCATTATAGTGGATTTGTGTTACAGATCGAGGGGTGTTTATACCTTACATGTGCCACATTAAGTCCTGACAGTAAGTACTAAAGATGGTCTAATTGTAAGGATAAATACATCAATTGTGGAGCCACTAGGTTGTGTTCAATAAATTAATAAATCAATACCCCAAAACATTTTTTATTTGGTTTATGGAATATGGGAATTGACTTCTTTTTTTTTTTACATGATCAAACTAAAAAGGGTTATAAACATATGGATTGTGGGAAATGAAATATTTCTAATTTGTCATGCTCCCAGTTCCAGTTTCCCCTCCTGTCCTCAGTATCCTGGGTTCGCTCCCACTCAATCCACTCATTCCTGTCACCTGCGTTGATGCAGCCACCTGCTTCCCATCTCTAATCGGGCTCCACCTACTTAAAGTTGGCTCAAACGTCAGTTTGCTGCCAGGCTGTCACCAACCCTTCCTACTCTTCTGGTCCCTTGGATTTTTGAGATTTTCTTTTTTTTGTGTTTTCCATGTTAGTCTGTTCCTTGCCTGTCCCCTTAAATCTGTTGTAGGAATTTTTCGTTGTGTAATTAATCTAAATGTTTTTGTATGTGGGTTCTAACCTCACCCAGAGCACCGATGAATGATTTTAGGTGGGGCAAACAGTTAACTCGCATTGCCAAAGCTTGTCTGCAACTCTGGAAAAGAGATTGACATAATTAGAAATTTTAGTTTTTACCATGGGACAGATCATATGCACGACTGATGCCACATATCTTTAAAGGAACTAAATGATTTTAACTTCTTTCTGTTTCACATCAACCAGCCTCTAACTAAACAGATCAAAATCACTGGAGCACGCTAACACTTTGTTCACGGTGAAGTGAAACTGTGAGTCCACCATTATCTGGAAAATAAAGAAAAATCCTCAAAATGGCTCATTCATATGATTTCCTATCTCAGGTTGGCCTCCAGTTAAACAGTCATAAAACTAAATGGACCTGAAATTCTCCATATGCCCCAAAACAGAACTATGCCTCAACAGCCCCTGCCCAAAATTTGCAAACCCTTGAAGACGTATAATTATGTGTCATAAATCTCACTCATTAAGCAGACGCTTTTAGTCATCTCTTTAAAAGGGATGCACTTAATTTGAAAGCACTTTTTGTGAGCCGATTTGGTAAAAAATGTCTCTTAAATGAATGTTATTTATGATATCAATGATATCAGCCTGAAATGTCAGTGATCTGGCTTGCTGACAGTTTGATAGTTTGGTTGGTCCCACAATTTGGTGTCAAAAGACCAGATATAATTCCACCTTTAGACATCACGTTAGCATTTCAGTCAATCTAGAAAAAAGACTATTTTCTAATTCTCTAACAAATCAACAAATTAATTTTGTGAAGTGTAAGACCAGTTTCTATTCAGAATAATTTGAGTTATTCTAAGGCATTTGAGAAATGTTTTAAGCTATATATTCTGAGAGATATGTGAAATACATAACAATATAATATGATATAACTTTAGTGTAACATACAGGGACTTTTGTCAACCCAAGCCTGAGCAGATAAAAGTAGTTTTACCTTTTTTTCCTGTCCTCCTCAACCTTAACTTTAGATGCCACAAATGAACTGTCAGATGGCTAGCTACGCTAGCTGGGTAAAATCAGCATTATGTGTATAGAACTTTGATCTCAAACCTGTATCTGCTCATATGGAACCACCGTCACATAAGAGTGCGCTGCATGAGCTCTAATATTCTATAAATGGCACATGTCATTAAAATGTCACGTCTGCTGTTGTTAGTCAGACCTTATGTTCTTTCCATCATCAGTCAGCTGAGATATTGTAGTTGGCCCACACATCAATCAAACAAAGAATCAAACAATATTACCATGTGGAGATATTATTGAACATGTGGTCTTTAACCTTTTGGAGATCTTGAGATCCTAAAGGTGAACATTCTCCTGTTATGGTTTAATTGTGGTCCTCCTATAAAGCCTATGACAGTGCTGTTTCTAAGGGGGAAAAAAAGACATGCATGCAGAACATGTGTGAAGGAAAAAAAACACGTCTGAGCATCTTTAATGGGAGAGGATGTCAAATATTACAGAGCAAAATCGGAACAGATGGTTTGCTATCCTGCGGTCGAGGCTGTAAGGCTGGTAAATGCACACAGAGCCTTAGAAGACTGGGGGGTTCTATCTGCTTAATGCAGGTAGGGCAGCGTGCAGGCCTTAGATATACTGTAGACTGTAGAGGATTAACTCGCTAGGACATTGCAATATATGTGATAGTTTCCCATTTCAAGGCAAACTTTATGGAAATCCGGACACAGCCAGAGTAAAAAGCACAAATGTATTCATAGTATTGCAAGATTTGGGTAACAACCTGTAAATCTGCATAGAAAAATAAATACATTTTGACATTAAGTTTAATCCTCTTGTTTCCATATTTCAAACTAAGCCATTAAAGTCCACATAAGCAGACTGTCGGGCTTTAGCGGAGCTTATATATATTCTGAAGCCATGTTCTGTGGATTGGAATATAATGATGAGAGACTGTATAATTAACACAAGGAGTGTGACAGGACTGGAATCACTTAAAATTAATATATTGCAGGTAGAAAAAAAAAAGTTTAATCTCACTGATAAGAGGGCAGACATGCAGCTTAATTATGCAGCCTTTCTGATAAATTATTCCCTTTTTAGAGCAGTATTTGTAATTATGTTATCACAGTACACACCATTATGATTAACCACACCATTACATGTCTTATCTTAAGGTTCTTCGGTGTTTTAAGAGTCCAATTTGCTGCAGCCAAAGCGGAATAACACGTTTAACAGTCATAAAGCAAAGAGGCTAAAATGTTTTGCTGTAGGTGTTATTTGAAGGCTCTAGGCTGTGTGTACGCACATCCAAAGTAGAAGCATCCATCAATATGTAGATTTTCTCTACATTGCTATTGCCTGTTTTTTAGAAAATTGGTGTAATTGGTTGGTAAATTCTGTAAATGTTCTTTTTAATTATACATAAAAATGTTCTCTGATTCGAAACATTAAGCTAAGCACCTACTCGCTGTGTTTCCCACTCAAGGTGAAGGTCAGCGCAGGTGTGTGGGCAGTTCAGATTTCAGTGCCAGCCTTTTCTAAATGCTCCTCAGCCACCAGCCAGCGTGAAGTAACCAGCCGTGTCGCATATTTCTATGTTCTCCAATGTTCAGTGTTCCAGTCTGGAAATCACATGCTCCTGGGACACATCCATCTTCTGTGCTGATGGGCCCTCCCCATCATCCTACAATTTATATTTCTTTTACCTCCAAACCAATTTTCCCCTCACTTTTCTCCTTCTACTTGGTCTCTGAGGGATGGGGAGTCATTAACAGGTAATGAATGCAGGGGATGTGTGATTTCAGCGTATCTGTAGGGCGAACAAAATGGGGACCTAGAGACCGGACATTTGCCTCATTGCTCCTCGTCCATGCTCAAGGGAGGATGAAGGAATTTTGGTTATTTTGGCCCCTGTCTGAAGGAGAAACGAAGGGTGTAATTGACTCCCCTCAGAGACCGGCTAACATTGGAGCAAATTGTTGCAAAATTTCCTGTGGCAGGTTTATTCCATGTGTCCCATGTTTTATAAATGTGTGTCTCAGTCTGTCTGTCTTACGGATGGATGAAGTAGCTTTGATTTTCGTCCTGTAGTGTGTGAAAAGAAGGGTAGCGAAAACCTGGCGCCGTGATTAGATGACACGCTGGGTGATGCATTGTTGAACTACTTTGACCGCTGTGCTGTGAAAGTTACCATCAAGAACCTCTTACTGCTGAAATATACATCAGGATCTCAGATGGTTAAATGTATATGCGGTGTACATGCTATGTGATGACAGCAGGGTTCTGAGTATGTGTGTGTGTCCCTACCCTGATGAGTAATGCCTGGCATAGTTTTGTTTATTAAGATGCAAATGAGGCTGTCTTTATACTCCTACAGTATGAGTGTACCGGCAATCACCAATTTACCTTTTATCTACTTCTATCTATATCAAAGTCTTTCCAATGTAAAACGTTTTCATTGACCCATTAATCCAAACGAAACAATTTTAGACATGTCCTTCTTAGCTTTTTTCACAGGCTAGTGGATCATTTAACCGTCTCAACTATGATCTTTTTGCTGAGATGGAAGGAATAGATGGGAGATGAGGTAATAATGGGATTTTAATAGTATATCCCCAATCAATTACTTTGCATGTTATCGCTGATTATCTTTAAAATACTCCTGTGTGTTAGCCCAAAAATAAACATGAACTAAAGGACTAAAGCTCAGTGCATGGGTGAGCTCTAAAAAGAGGTGTGTTTACGAGCTCTGTATCTGCAAGGGGATAAAAAATGGTTTTGCTAATGCTGCAAGGCTGACGGTGGCTCACACACGCTGTGAGATGGCGTGCCAGGAGGCCAAGGAAATCTCATTCCTCTATGTGTTCTGGCTATTGGCTCAGCCCAACCTCGGATGAATGATAAATGAGCTGTTAAAGCCGAGGTCATGTGTGCAATGCTCACCCATATCATAACTGTCAGTGCAGCCACCATCACTGGATTCCCAAGATTCAAACGTGGAGAGGAGTTTCCATCTGTAATTTTCATCATGTACAAAGAGCAGCTGTATTATTAATACCGAGCCCTTTTCATATCCGTTCCCATTTATCAGATATAATGAAAGTGTAGCCGGTAAATAGGGCCTATAATAAAAAACAATTTGCTTTCATTGACATCAACTTCAGTGTCTAAACACTATGACATAGTAGGTTGTGATGCATGCCTTTAAAGTTGATTTGCAGTCTGCAAAGAGTAAAAGGAGGAACATGAATAACACAAGCAGCATTCTTAAGTCACACTTTTGATCGTGTTGACTTTTTTTCTTTTAGTGTTCCAGAACATGGCAACACGATTACAATTCGTACATGTTCTGTGAGATTCGAAAGGCAAATAATCTGTCTATGCTTTGTATATATAATGTTTTGTGTCCTCAATTGTGCACAAATATTAGGGTTTGGATGGCCACACACCGTGGGAAGAAGATAATCATCCTTATTAGTATTAGCATATCCATAATGTGCATAGACCAAGAAAGAAATATGGCATGAAGTACCTTTATCGAGAAATGATGACGCATGTCTGCAGCAGACTCTGGTCTGTCTTGTTCAGTCTTTCTTAGTAACAGCAATCATCACCATGGTTACCCAAAGAATATGAGATATGTCCCACCTTTTCACACTTGTGTTAGTATCATCACTGTTATGACCGATCATCTCTGTACTGTGCCTCCTTTAGAAACACCGTGTACTTTTGGTGAGTGGCATCCACATCTGAAAAAAAGACAGGGACCTTATTTTAGGAATACTTAAAAGTACTTGTTCTTTGTTTGATTTCATTCATTTATTTTTATTTGAAAGACATGAACCAATTATAAAACCAGAAGAATTTTTCTGCCTGGAGCAAGAAGATCTTGTTTGTGTAAGCTGTGAAAGAAAGGAGTCCGTCATGGTTATGAGCTGCCATTGAGGTTCATGTTTTGTGCTCCCACAATACATTCTCTCTTATTGCACAAAAATCTCCATTCCATCTCAAGGCCAGTCTTCTTCTCTTGTTCATCATCATCATCATCATCAGCAGAAACCGCAGCAATGGGGAACATGAACGTTAAATGACCCTGAGCTTGGTGGAGTCCATTTCGAGCGATTCCCTCAGGGCTAAGGAGCCATTTGATGCATGACACTGCCACGGCCAACGGAAGCTTCTGCGGGAAAGTTGGGGATTGTTTGTTAAAGGTTAGAATGTCAGAGATTGGGTGGATGGACAGTAAACAAAATAGGGAGGGTTACCGATTCAGGGGCTATGATTGGGCAGAGAGGGGAAACATCGTGTTCCTGGTTGGATGAGCAGTATGTCTCTAGATCCTGGACACACACACTAGCCATGTTCTCATCTGCTCCCGCTAATTAGCTGTTCGCCTGAGAGAGCACCATGCTGCCCGCCAACCCCATTAGCCAAACAAACTGTCCCCATGAATCCCTGTTTCACAAACAAGCAGACACACAAACAAACCCACCAATGCTGCTCGCACAAAGATAGCACTCAAGAGAACGACAGATCTTATTTATCTCGTACCCTAGACCCTTTGAGTGATGTGTCGCTGCTAAAATTACAGGCTGTGTGCAGTTTGAGGATGGTCAAAATGGATCGTGTGAGGGGATGTGCTCATCTCTTGTCATCCTATTTTGCTCAAGCGGTATAATGAGGCATCAACCGCTGCTGACAACCTAACATCAGCTGGCCAATTAATACTCATGCTTCTTTTTTAATCGGGCGCCTGTGCAGACGCCCCAGCCCAACAATATCTGGGCCCCGGCTTTTTGAGACTGCTTTCTTGTAAAGATATGATAATGATTTCCTCCAGAAAAAGCCGAATTCACATTCTGCAAAATGATTAGTACTCAGTGGGAGCATCTTGGACAGAAGCCTGGAGGTAGCGTTATATCCAGCGGAGAGCCACAAAGCTTGGATACTATATTGCACAATGAATACAATTAGGGAGCATTTGCAAAGAGGAACTGCTCAAAGAGGGATTCAAGGGGTTAGAAGCTTGGATGAGTCAACAGAAACTACATTTTTCAATTTAAAAACCTGCTTGGCTAAGATAGCTATTGATGTTAAAGAGGTGGCACAAGATAGCAAACAGTCCTTTTGAGAGGCAGAAAAATACGGAAACAGATGTTCAAAACAGCAACAAAAGGGAACTCCTCGAAAAGAAGTGGAGGCGAGTGGAGTGGTATGACAAAGAGATTCATCTTCTCATTAGCGGCTCATCAGAAGTGGCCAGTTTGCAGTGCCTACTAGGAAAAGGGGTGGGAGAAATGGCAATGAAAGAGAGAGAAAAGAGAGATGGAGGAGTGTGAGCTCTCCAAATGGTAGAAGATAAGGGGAGCTATTTGGTTGCGGTTGGTGCTCCAAGAGCTGGGTCATGCATCGCTACTTTTGACAACTGCTCACACTCTTTTATCAAGCTAAGCCCTACTGTGGAAACCCACCCCATTTCCCAGAGATGCTCCTGTGAAACATGCATGATTTCTGATCACATTTACCATGTCCGACAGTGTGTTATTACAGTCGTGATAAGAAGTACAGCGATACACCCTGAAAAAAATCCTTCCTTTCTATCCTCCCGGTGGTACAAAAGCTGCTCCCAACCGTACCATGCTGGGTGCCTGAACCATCAAATAATATGTTAATTACATTCTGGGACATATTTAACAAGCCTTGATGTAAGTTCGGGGTCTCTGAAGCGAACTGTATCTCCTTTATCTCTATTCTTTCCTTCATCCCCCTCCCAATCTGCAGCCGAACCTCTGCAGTCTCGTCTTGTCGCAGAATTGACACAGGTTATCCTGATGATAGCAGATGTCATTTAATGTGATCCCTAGGAGGGAAAGCGAAGGGGCTAAGGCTAATGGAGAGTGGAGCAAATCTGATTTCCGTTTGATGATGTTGTGCTCTTTGCTTTACCTGCCAGATTGCTTTGAACTGGACACATGGAGCTGAATGCAGCAATAGTGACAGGGTTAAAAAAAATGTGGCAAGGTTGTTTGTTCTATAGCTGCAATTGACCATTCCATTTACTTATTTTCTGCTGTTGTGGAACAAATAGGTTTATTGCAACATTGCCACTGTTTTTGCTCTGAATGGCATGACAGCTGTGCAGTTTCACATTTGCTGTTGACCATAGAGGCAAATATATAATAAAGGCACGAGAACCTGAAACTGTCACTTTGAGAAATGGATTTACTGCATCTAGAAGTCGATACTGGATGTTTTAAGGCCAGTGTAATAACGATTGTCAACTGCAGGAAAGGACTGATAGCAGATAAATCGGTCATGGAAAAAAATTAACACCAACATACAACTAATGACTCGATCGCTGTACAGGTGGAATAAAATGGACCCTGTCAGACATTTAATCATTGCGATAACAACAAAGGATTAAGTATGGCAGACTGGTAAATGGTAAATGGACTATACTTGCATTATGTCTTACTAGTCTTACCAACCACTGAATGCACTTTACAACACAAGCCTGTTTTCACCGGTTCACACACAGCTTCAAGGCAAAAAGAAGATGGGCATTATTTGTAAGGGATAAATCATGCAAATGTTACAATGCTGTTACGAGAAATTATCACACATGCCGTATAAAGGTCAGTGGTAACATATGCGCCAAGATGAAGAGATAAGGAACATGACTCTTAGAGCTGAAGTCATAGTGACAGGTTGGACAGGCCAAGGGCTTGCAGGGAGGACATCTTAAATCTCAAATTTAAATCCACAGCTGCAGAGACGTATGGTAGCATGGCTGTCACTGGTAGTAAAGAATACTGGCAGCTCTAAATGCTTGACCTTGACTGGAAACTTCTTCTGCCCTACTGCCATGCATTGCAATATTTCCGCTGCAGATTTGGTTTAAAAGTAAGTTTTACTGTGACATCCTAATAACTGAATCCTAATAAATAAGAGCACTGTAAATGCACGCTTAATGTATGATATCTTATCAGAGGTAGGTGGCCAGCTAAGGTGGTTTAGCTAGTCTCAGTCCTCTTATCGTGCTGCACACAAGGTCGGGATATATCTTTGGCATCTTGAGGGGCATTGAGAGTTTTTTTTTCAGGGTTTGGGTTGTACGGGTCAAAAGTTCAGATTTAGTTATCACTCACAAATATGCACCTGCAACAGGTATGCACAATCCACAGATGTACAAACTCAGTGTTATACAGTGGTCCCTATTTTTCAAATGTATTTGCTTTAAACAGAAAAGAACAAATTATGCCAAGTCTGTATGCATCTTGAATTCACACCACACCATCTTATCTCCTTGTTTGACAGATGAAACCCTTAATTAATTATAACTTCAAGTCAAACATGTGAAACATGTGACGCACTTGGAGGGGCTTTTATGAAGGCTAACTTCCCTGTCAGCAGACTTTGGGTTAAAGAAAGGGAGTGGTGGAAAAAAACAACAACACATCAGACAGATGCTTTTTAGATCAAAGTTGGCCAGATGCAGAGCGATGTGGAGCAATTCATAAAAATCTAACAGGCTTCAAAAGGCTCTTTTCCCCCTAAAGAGATATGCTGTGTGAAATGTCCAGTGTAGCCCGTGTTCTGACCATCAAAGTAAATCACTCTCTCACTGTGGGTCATTACTGCAAGCGGCTCCTGTCAATAATAAGTAAGCAGCCCTTAATCTAATTTGACAGTGGAACTGCAGCTCTGCTGAAAAAAACCCCATCCTCTCCATACAGAGCAATGGATAACTTGTTGTCACTTCCATATGAAAAGAAAAACAGCTGGAAAAGGGGTCAGGTCGTGTGTATATACTGTATATCAACATTCACTTATGTAAAGCAGGTGCGCAAATAACATTCATTCATTTTCCTATCCGCTTCATCCGCTTGCACGGGTCACGGGGAGCTGGAGCCTATCCCAGCTGGCATAGGGCGGGAGTTGGGGGAAGCTCTGGGTGCGATGCCAGTGCACTGCGGAGCTACACAGAGACATACAAACACACACATGCAAACTCACTCCTACAGGCAATTTGAAATGGCCTATTAACCTGTAGTGCATGTTTTTGGAGGTGGGAGGAAGTCAGAGAACCCGGAGAGAACCCACTCAGACATGGGGAGAACATGCAAACTCCGCACAGAGTGGGACTCGAACCCGTACCCGCCTTGTTGTGCGGCGACAGCGCCACTGTGCCACCCTGTACAAATAACAGTAGTAGACTAATTCTCTGTGAAAACAAGCAGCTGGAATTTCTCCTTTTTCATGCCAGTTGTATGGTCCTCTTTTATGATCAAAGTGCACAGGCGCTTATGCCAAACTATATTGACTGTGACTGATTTAATTATTGATGGGTGGCTGCTTGGTTTTGCTGACTGACCCCATCTCACTGTCCTGTGTAATGCCCTAAGGATGGTAGACCTTCTGCCCCTCACCTTCTCAACGCTGCCTCTATCACTACTGGGCTCCAGTCTGACCGCCCTGTCAGTCAGTCAAGTCTTCCCGATGCTAATTCATTGTGACCGCTTTCAGTTCTCCACCTCTCTTTGTGATGTCAAGGGCATATATATTGAGCATCATCAGTCTGGAACGGCTGCAGTCATTCCAGTGCTCAGTGCACATCACACTGCTTCCTCAGCCATCGTAAGGAAACCCTCTCAGGCACTGTAGGTCATTAACAATTTATTTCAGCGATGCCTTTGGTGGAGAATACCAATGATGTTGGCAAATATCTAAGGTAAAGCATTGAAACAGGAAAACATAAAGTTGCAAAGTTGTTTTTGGAATGTCTCACATGAGTTCGAAAGAACTGGAAATGCTACAAAAGCATACATTTTACAAAATTGAAACTCAAATCAAACATTGTTCCTTCTAAACCTTAAAAACTTCCTTTGCTTTCTCTTTCCTTTTTCAAAAGTCCAGAAAAACCTGAACATTTTGACACCTTTATCCCCAGCACATAAGCAATTGTCTTTTAAAACCACACCATAGCGTAATTTCATTTAGGTCATGTTTTTTTTTATTTTTTACTGCATGTTAGAAAGGGCTTCTTTTGTATTAGATTAGCATCCTGCCAAGCCATGATACTTCTAGCCATTCAGATTTTACAAGAGAAAATGATAGCGTGACAGGTTGGTTGATGGCTAGAGGGTTCCCAGAGTCATCAGAAGCATCTGTCAAGCATTTCCGTGGCTTTCTGCACAGTGACAGTAAATAACAACACAATATGCAAAATACAACACAGGAAGAAAAAAAAAGCCCTCATGAATCCATAACCCACAATTAATTCATGCCACAATTCTTTTAAAACAGGAACTACTTCCAGGATCACTGTTGGCAGACCATTTGTCTTTCACACCTGTCTGCGATCAGATATGCAAATCTGATTAAAAACTGAATAATTATTCTAAATCCATACCAGTCACCACTGGGATACTCAAGCAAATTGACAAGTGGGTCACAACATCTGTCATGCAGCTGCTGTTATGCAATCATTACTCTGCATTATGCACTGCATCTAATATGTGATGGGAGGCACGTTCAGAGGACGACCTGATGTTTGGGGAAATATACTTTCTTATTGCAAAGAAAACACTGAACATGCTAATTTCATGTTATTCTCTCTCTTAACCCATCCTCGTATAGACCGATAAGATCATGAAAAATCTTCCTTTGTTCCATCAAAATCAACCCTGTGTATGAAGCATGTACAAATGAAGTTTTGTGCTGCAGGAAACAATGACTAACCAGAAGCACCATGCATGTAATGTGGTTTTAGCTCCATAGTGAATTTTGTAATGGTTTCACTCCTCTCAACCTTTAATTAAAACTTTGCTGATTCTTGATGCGTAAAATATTTTTGGAATTGCTGGAATCCCGGAGGGTTGTCAGACCCCGACTATTTTTGAGCTATGCTATGTTTAGCATGCAAGTCGTAGTGGTATGGATTGTCTTATTATTGTAAGACAACAAAGCAGCAGGTTTTCAAAAATTGGTTGTAGCTCATTCCATGACAGCATTACAACTGTGAATATAATCCATTTATCATTGCAAAAATATCCAATCCTAACTTTTTTTGGCTGTGTTTTAAAGAAAAATGTCATCCTTCTTTTACAAGCTGCTGATCTAACACCATTCAGTTATGATTCTTAAACCACAAAAAGCCGGGGCAGATATGGTGTGAATGTGTTGTTATTTCTGCTGTGTGCAGTCCAGGTAGGACCGACCTCTACTTCTCATCTGACCAAAAACGAGAGCAAAGGGAGGAGAGAAACAAGAATGAGCCAAACACGTTATCCTGCTGGCGCAGCCAGTCTCACAGCGTCATCATCAGTCTGAGTCATCTTATTTTAATATGCTACTTTGATGAGCTGGTGGTGGTGGTTGGAGGGGGGGGGGGTGTCCCCAGAGAATACACACACATACACACACACACACACACACACACACACACACACCCACACACACAAACACACACACACACAAACCATCTCCACTCCACTCTCTTATATAGTCTGACATGTGGTTAGCAGCCACTTCTATACTGCAGATCTGCACATTAACAGGATCACGCATGGCTCTTTTTAATACACAGGTGGTTATTTCCCCTCCTGCGCACACATTCTTGTCTTTCACACACACTCTGATGCACACGGGTTCATATCTTCATAAATTAAAAACCTGACATACGCACGTGTGCTCTCACACATCCTCGAATTAGACATGTGACCACACGCCACCAGCTAGCATGTAATTTTGGCCTGCGGGCTGTGTGCCCATGTGTATATCTACATATGTGTATGTATATACAGTATGTGTGTGTGTGTGTTATACTGTAACACAGTAGGTGGGATAGTTGCATGTGCCGGTTATGCACTTGTGTCCTTCAGGGCAGATGTACTTCGAAAGCAAAAGTGTTAGGGAGATGGGAAGTCACGCAAGCATTTTCTCAGTAACCAAGACCCTCTTGAGTATTACCCCCCCCCACACACACACACACTTTTCTGGTTATCCATACAAACATGTCTGAGCTGGAACCGCAAGAAAGATGCATCACATAGTCATATATTGAGATCACAATATCTGTTGGAACTTGTTGCCCAAGAGCTGTTTGGGATATGCTGGCAGTTTGAGGCATGGAAGATAAATTCTGTGTTCTGTGCGCATGTGTGTGTATATGCCACATACTTTTTTCCCTTCAGTCTCAAGATGTTCTCTGTTCTGGTTCAGATGCTCTCCTCTTACTGAGGTAATAGAGAGATACTGTCAGGGCAATCTTCCATTTATGTCTCCGTCTTCTTTCAGTCGCCTCCTCCTCTTTCCAAGAACGAAATATTAACTGGGCTTGACTTCATTTGTCGGAGCTTCTTTGTGTCTCCTTCTAATGACCTTTCTGTTAAAATAAGTAAGCATCCCTCCTCCAACTCTGAGTCTCATTGGAAAGTGACCTTGTCTGATGTCTCCTGCCCTGTGTCCCCACTTATTAGGATACTCAGCTCAGACTGAGGCAGCGAGGGAGCGAGGGTGGCAGTCAGGACACTCCACTCTGCTCAGCGGAATCCGATGGGAGCCATGGTTCCAATCTCTCTCTGAGCGGGAACTGGAAGGGCGGGAGACTATTACCGCCACTCAGTCAGCCGTTTACCGGAGCAACTGATGGTGCAGAATGGACCGGCGCTGCTTCCTCTGGATTGAACTCAAGCTGGAGTGACAAGCCACGAAGGGGACAAGGAGCCCTCGTTTCTACACCCTCAATCATGTGCATACGTGTTCCGCTCCACACGGAGCCCTTTGAGGACTGTGAACACAACATGAGCCCACACAAAGGGAATGAGTCTGAAAGGGAGGGTCAAGTTATTAAACTTCAGCAACAGGCTGATAAAAAGTCTCTTAAAGAAAAAATACAACAAGAACATATCACACTTTTTACAAAACAGGTGAAAAGTCAGGGACACACACACAATTGTGCAACCGCCTACATGGTTGTGCGTGTGACACCGATGTCCAAATAAACACAAGCTTAGAGGCCCGAAGATAAATGCTATTTGTAAGTTTACTCCAACATGTATCTTCAGAAAACATAATGATTCCTTTTTACCACAACACAGCCGTCACGACTGCAGTTTATTCTGGATTCAGGTGTTATTGAGAATAATCTGACCTCACCCAAATCATGAAAGCTTCCAACAAAGTAGAATCACAAAGGTATGAGTCATAAAAATCACCCACTACCACGGGTTGTGGGGTGCTGGAGCCTATCCAACGTGACTGAGGGCTTGAGGCAGGGTACACTCCGAGCACGACACCAGCGCACCTCAGAGCCACATGTAAACAGACAACCAAGCACGCACACAATTACTCCTACTGGCAATTTGCATCACCAATTCACCTAAGCTGCATGTTTTTGGAGGTGGGAGGAAGGCGGAGAACCTGGAGAGAACCCACACAGACACGGGGAGTTGAGTTGAGGTAAGAGTTGACCTTCGCACAAAGTAGAGCTTGACTGAAACAAACAAAATTCCTGAAAAAGACACATTATACCTCTTTTCCTTGTATTTACTCGCGTATAGATGTGTAGATTTTTCTACTGATTGACATGACACAGCTCTGCTCCACTCTACACTCTCTGACAGAATCCCCGCAATGCAGACAGGAATCTCAGGCGATCGTCATGGCGACATCACCTTCAATGCAAGAACAATGAAAGGGATTCTTGAAGTGACGGCTGCCTGTCACAGCAATTAGACAAACGCTTTAGAAAAGGCTGAAAGCAGCGAGATAAAAGACGAGCCATAGCGTTTGGAATATCATCACAGATTTAGCAGTCATGACGATTTTCTGACCAATCAGAGGCCTTCGGACTTTTTATCCATCGTTCAGTAGTGGGTCAGCTCTCTCAGAACGTCGATCGAAGTGAATCTAAAACCAAGTACGAGCTACTGAGTCAAGTCGATGCAAGGAGTAAGGAAATCATTGCTCCTTTGCTCTCTGCGGGTTATTTGAAGTCATTGTCATCCCTAAATAGTAATGTGGTTGTAGACACACCCCTCTGTCTGCTAGGTCTCACCTACATCACTCAACATCGCCAATAACTGTATATTTATGCACTCTTTAAGCAAAAATCTCGACGAAAATTGATTTAAACATTGCATTGGGAGATTTATTGCACATACATACATAAATCTTGCAGTAACATGTAAGAGGGATGTGAGCGACTAAGCAAACATTTCATTACCACCCATGCTGAAAACTAGTTGCCAGCATTAAAAGCTTGGGGCAATATTCATAAAAATAAAGTGATACCTTATTGATTCCACACAGAAAATCTCCACTTTCTCCCCAAACAGGGATTCTCAAGGTTAGCCTCAGCGATAGGAGTGCAGGCACATGTTGAGAATCAGTGTATTGCTCAAGGACACAAAAACAGAAATAAACCACAGCAACATGGGTCAAACTGGAAAACGGTGCTACAACAGTCAGAGTCCTTACAATGATTCCGTCTGTTAACTACGATTGTAAGGGTGACTGTCTCATTTAAGATTTATAAGCTTTTATTTTTTATGCTTTAAAAGGGCATTGTTCATCTAAATCTGTAAACATTTATGACACACCCAAACCATGAAACTAACCGTAAATTTATTTCCCATCCAGTCAGTCGTGCTCTTGTTTAATTACATTACATTACTTTTTTCTAGTTATAAATAATAGTACTTTACTTGATACCACTGAAAACTCCAGTCTGGTTTGTCATTCACCCCCAAATGCCATTTTTACTTGTATTTAATTATTTTCAGGCACAACACCTCAATCAGTCTTTTGATATTTAACTACAGGGCTTCAGCAGAACGCGGGACCATTATCCATCCACTTTGTGCCACACCAATGGTGAGTGATTAAACATTCGGGGAAGAATGCAGATCCATCAGAAATGTCAAGTGGCTTTTATATTTTCAGCCTGAATACCAGACCTAATTTCGGTGTGACGGGGCCTTGACCTGTGCACACAGCTACAAGGGGAAACATCTGCTATGCAACAGCACAGGATCATTTCCCAACTTTTTAGTTCTCATCCTGCTCGTCTGTGAGGATTAATTACATTAGACTCATTTATCTCTGTTCTCTTTGATTATCCTCCAAATTTGAAATGATCCTGCTTTTATGTTGCCAACACTTAACAAGAGAAATTAGTCCAGTTTTGGTGCTAACAGTCTTCAGTTCTGGCACTATTAAGGGTGATTGCCATGGATTCCAGAGTTTTACAGCTTTCTACTGCTGAATGATCAAACCTTTGTTTGAGTTAGACGATTATGTGCAGGATTTTGTGCAGGAGAAGGTTTATTTTGTTTCGTTAGAAAGCCGTCGGACAGAGTAAAAACAAAATTAATGCGCTGAGCTGATGTCCTGCTTAGTTTTGTTCATATTCATTAGACCTTTGAGAATAGAGTCAACCCTTCTCTGCAGGAGAGAAGATGCTAGCTGCTGAGAAGCTTTACATTCTAGTTTATTTCGAAAAATGGTCTGATTTGGTGGAGGTGGAGAGTGACATGGGACGATTACATAATTAAGATGTGTGGCTAATACATGTAGATTGCAATGGCAATGTATACCTCCACACGGGTCATTTAGCTGTCTGTAGGAAAGTTGACTACGGTGTTTGGTTGGATTAAAGCTAACATGCCGAAATCAGCCTAATTAGAATATCTGATCTCCTTGCTTTTCTTCCTTCTATTAAATGTCACCTTTAAGTATAGAGGGAGGAGTAATACCCCTGGAGCTCATGGTACAAAAAAAAAATTTCAGGATTAACCATCAAGCGACAGGGCTTCTCTTGCCAGAGGGCACATGAATCAAACGCACCCCTGTGATCTGTCCTTCGCTTTGAGCAGATGGGGTTGCGTCGTGTTGCCGTGTGTTTGATGGCTGCCGAATGGTGGTATGCAAGAATGATGGGAACACAGGAGAAGCTGTGGGGTGGTTAGACGGCAAAGTTGCTTGTGTCATTTTAAAAAAGAGAGAGAAATCTCTTTTACCACACAGAATGGGTCTGTGATCTTTTGGTAACTGCTGCTATAGATATTGCATAACACTCCCATGACATGCACATGGATACGTACTCAGGTAAGTGTTGAATCAGTCAAATTATAGAAGAAATATATTAAGTGTGGTTTCGCCTTGTTTTATTTCAAGTTTTTATCACTATGCTCTCGCATTTTATTCATTTACTTGTGTTTTGGGACAAATCAGGCAATTTTAAAATGTTGCTTTTGGCATTGAGACATTATTATGGACATATTTCACCAATTTTGCAGAAAAATATTACTCAATTCCCCAAGCAAATAAATGGCAGCTTCATTGTTAACTAAAAATATTGCCGTTTATATTCTGTAGCCTGAGACCAAACCTCAGTTTTAATGGGACGCATACATATCGTGCCTATGGCATATAGAGAAATGTTACTTTCGCTACAACTCCCTGAGTACCTCTTCAATGTGATTACATTTCACTGCTTTGTGTTTTTGATCTTGTGTATTTCTGTATTTCTGTCTCTAGGAATCCACATTCATTTCCCTCTGATTTTCTCATGATGTGAAATACTCTCCCGCCAAGTTATTTTAGTCTGAAACGGACCTATTAGTGCCAATCCTCAAGAGGAATCAACTAATGCTATTGCAGTGTGATTTAATGTCCCTGGTGTGGTCATGGTGTCTCGCTTTTTTTTATTTGGCTTTTTTTTTTTTTTTCTTCAGGCTCGTCTGTTGGGTGAATCCATCCATCAGCTTTTAGCTGTCAAATCCCGGTGGCAATGCTCTCCGGTCCTCCAAGGTCTTCTTAGACATGACTGGCTGGCCACATCCCCATTCTTTCCATCTCACTTTCATGGCATGGAGCACTGAGTGATGAAAGCGGACATGGGTGTGCAACAATATCTCCATAAAAAGATAAAAACACTGTTTGACGGAGTGACACCAGACTCATTATTCCATTTTTTTCCTTGTACTTCCATTTACCCATAACAGGTACGATCTATTTAAAGTGTTTGACCTTTACCGGCTGCCTCATCTCTATGGAAGCAGGCTTCTTCCAGAACTATTGAGCGAAACCGTAGCTACATGTATGCTTCATGAATTGCAGAGTGTGCACCCTTATCACTAACACATGCATTGGTGTACACACACACACATACGTACACGTTTATAAGCAAATGCACTGCTGTTAAAGAAGGATTATCTCCATAAATGGAAACCCCTTGCTGAATAAAGTAGCCATTTTTGCCCCTGTGATACTATTTTCATTAACATGAAATTTAGAAAAGCCTTAAATGGCTGAGGCAGCTTAGCTAATTATTGGCTTTTGATTCCCAGGGGCTGTTTTCTTACAATTTGAAGGAAAAACACTAAGTCCTGCCTGGCACTGTTACTATGACAACAAGCTTATAGATCTATAATCACACTGTATTCAACCCCTACAACAAAGCACAACCAAGGCACGCACTCATATTCTCTTAAATATAAAATACTACTGAAGCCCTGCTAGTATACATCAGGATGTGTGGAGACGCAGCTGTTGATTACTAAGCTTGCCAAAAGTGCCCCACCACCTCTTTTCCTTGGACCCAAATCAAATCCCCAATTTGTTTATGTTATTATGTTAATAAAGGGCAGAATTTCCATATGAATATCAATATTTGTGAAGCAAGGGAGGTGTTTCTGTGAACACAGTGGATCTCTGGCAAGAAGCAGGGAATAATATGAATGGGATTCCATTTGGAGCGTAATTTCACTCATTTGATTTTCTCTTCCTCACATCATTGAAAAGTGGGTGGATTGGTGGATGGGTGGGTCGGTGGGGGGGTATTTTTAGAGCCCAGGTGCTTATCCTCTTTGTGGTACTGGAGGCTAATGTTAAATGAACACATCAATCTTAGCTGTTCCGCAGTGAGAGCGCAGCAGCGGTGGCCCAGACATACTGGTAGCAGGGTCCTTGCCAACTGTGTGATTCTAAAGCTTTCCGATTTCTATCATCATAGTTTTCTACAACCGCGGGGCATTATTGGCATCACGTTGTGATTCGTTCAAGTCATTTAAGTGATTCTAGTTTTCCAAGTCTGGTCAGCATGAATAAAGCTATGGAGAACAAAACTACACTATTAACCATCAGTTCTAAACATCTAATGGTAACAGCTTCATCCTGTAGACAATTCTCTGCTTCCTATCACAAATGCATAATAAATCCTTGAGGCATTTAAAAAATAATTCCTTCCTCTGCCAGTAATCTTGTTGTATCACATTTGTTAAGTAGATTACATAGCATTTAAATATATCAACATAAGCCATGCGTATGGTAAGTGCTGCGCAATCGACCAATCTAAATGCAGCTAGTTAATCAATCATACTGCGGTGTGATGACTCATCACTCTTTCGGCGTTCTAAATAACTGTGGGTCAGTCATCATTAAAGGCTGACTAATGCATCATGGGCATGCATATCCACCATTTAGCCAATGTTTATGTGATTTTTGAGTTATGTGCTGTTATCAAACCCTGATGGGGAGATGGGAAGGCCAATCAGTCATCTCGACGGTTTGGATTATTCTTTTAAGCCTCAATTCAGCACGTGTGCACAAGTCTCAGGAGAATTCCTACAGCACCCTGCAAAGATAATTGACAAATATAAAGAAGTAAAAATAAATGCCACCGTTCATACTGAAGTCACAGCGGTGCAATTTAATTTCTCAACGTAATCCTTAATGTCAAGAACATCATGCCCAGTGAGTCATCAGGTAGAAAGTTTCGTGAAGTTTGTGCGACATTCAGGAGAAAAATCAGCTAATTTCTTAAATGGAATCTATTAAGCCCACTCTCATCATCAGTGGTAAAATGGAAATTATGCTATTCAACGCAGAGTGGGATAAAAATAAAAAAAACACTCATATTTACTGCAGCAGCACATGAAGGTGGATCAATACACCAATGACGGAACAGCATGACGACATATCGTGTGAAATCATAACCTCTGTTCTGGCTGTCAGCCTTACATCGATAGTTTTGAATTATGCATTTCTTAGGCTCGCCACTCAATTCCTCTAATTCGGTTTGTTGGGACAACAAATAGCATCATCTCAGTGGTCATTGCATCCGTCTGCAGGGATTCTGATTGATTAGGCAGTGTGCTAGATGTTGAATGGGAATTGTTATACAGCGGAAGCTCACTGTGATGGCCTTTTGTAGGCCATCAATTGATTTGTAAGTGGGACAGCATTCTGATATGTTCAACTGACTATTGATTCACTGTCCATGTTGGTTTGTTTCGTTGCAGTGCAACTGTAGAGCTGCTTGTGCACGAAAGGAACCAAACCATATCTATGAAAAACCTAATTATTTTAGACTGTTGCCGTGGAAGCAAAATTTTTATGGTGTTGGAAGCATGACCTTTTCTGGAGTATATCATCACTAAATATTACATGTGGATTAGCCATGCTATACAGCGGTGCTTTTTAATGTTTTAAATTTTACAGATTTTTGTTTGTTTCCTTATATAAACATAGCTTTGACTTTTGCGATTTTGATTTTCTCTTGCATGGTTTCCATGGTAATGTGTTGTTTTTGGTTGAATTTTAAGGGAGGCCATACTGTCCGGAACAAAACAGATGCCTTTTTATTTTTAGATGATATAAGAAAACTTAATTTTGATTTCTCTGATTATAAAATTGCTTATCTACAATATATACCCATGTATTCAAAAACTTTTATCTCCTTCTATACTCTCCCCCTGATTGGTTGAGGATGCACATTAAAATAAATTCTTAGATGGCAGTCAGACCTTCTTGAAGGCCAAACACTTAACAATAAGTACCGTGTATATACTTCCAGAAGCAGAAAAATTCAGATCCATTGTTTGTTGTCCTACACTGCATCAACAATACCAATCTATTATGAAAGGAGAACAATAGCAGAAATGTTTTGCAGCATACTTTTCCTACTGGGAGAAGCAGTTTACTGACCTGAATGGCTTTGAATGTTCAAATAATAATTTAAAGCTGAATGACCATAAATTGTGGTCAGCAATCAATAAACGTAGTGAGGGTACATTGCATTCAGCAACATTCTATAATTTCAGAGCCAATGAAATTACCCTGCATTCCAATTGTGCTGTGTACAAGAATACACTTCAATCATCCACACTGCATGGGATAAAGACCCCACACCAGGGCTTACTCACACAAATATGGGCAATTCTTTGGATAAACTTGTCGATAATGAAACTAAATGATGTATAGTAGCTGACATAATCAATATAGCTTTGCAGTGCCATATTACATTTTTTGGTTGGGTCATATTTGCTAAAAACACTTTGTAGCCATAATAAATGAGTCACAGGGCCGTATTAGGGGCATTTTTTGCTCGCCTGTAGACTCGATCTCGGTTTCAAAGCAAATTAATAAAGGCTGGAGGGGTGTTCGTTCAGCAGCTCACAGTTTTTATTGTAAACCGAGCAATTATGTGATTTTTTGTGTTCATCCAAACCGCTATTTAATTTGTGGAAAGCAATGAACAAAGGTTTTCAAGGGCAAAATCAGGAATTGGACCCTTCAGCAGAGGCATGCTTTTCACTATCAGGCTGTGGGAGACAGAGGAAAAAAATGTTTTAATATAAAAGTAATGAAAAAATAACCCCCACCCTTGCTTCCCTCCCTTCTGATGCTGATTCAAGGCTTTAAAATGGAACCATATGCACAGTGAATCCACGCACAGGGTCACCTTGAAAGTATTAGGATTTAATATGATTGACCGTACAGCCTTAGTGAAGGATTAACGTGATGTTGTCCACATGCTCGGTGAAAATGAGAGAGGTCAACTTAACGCTATAGGTATGAAACAGAGGGGAAAGCGGAACCGCTGGTTGGATGGAGAACAGGAACTTGATATTGTGGCTGTAAAGAGTTAATATGAACAAGAGGGTTGTCCCGTCAGCACCAAAGCCTGAAGATCCCATTAGCTCGAAAAAAGTCTGAGGTGAACGTGATGAGCTGTAAAGTCTCAGTAATGTCCCGCCTCCAAACTCTCCTTCTCTCCCTCTCCCCCCCTGTTCATCTTCCACGTTCAGGGTCAAGTGTGGCTTTATAAATGTTATCTGATTGCTGAGAGCTTTCCAATGCCCAGAATCAGCGGTGAAATTAATCCCTGACGAAAATATTGACGTACGGAAAACGTAGCAAGTGAGGTGAAGTAATCAGGCAATAAGTGAGGAGGCACTGGGAGTTAAAAAAAAAAAAAAAAAAACAAAAGAAAAAAGAGAGATAAGCACAATCAATTGGTGCTGAGGGGTTGGATGAAAGTTAATCAACTACAGCACAGGTAAAAATGATGAGGAATTAATCAAAAACTGCTTGACCTTGAAGTTTGACCTTTCTTTAAGGTAATCCCAGAGTTCTGCTTAGCTTTTAAGTTATTACAAGACATGAGGATAAAATAGTCTGAAATCATTTTCCAATCCCCTTGATTGAAATCTAATTAACTTTATGGAATTAACCCTTGTATTAAGCATCACTCAGTTCATTACAAAAGAAAGTGTGGCTTTCAACACAGGCTACCATAATATGATGCCACATAACCTTTTAGCTTTGGTCTCTGTGTTTAACATGTCTCAAACGGTGGCAGCCATTATAATTCCATTGGATAGGCCTTAATCCTTGACAATGGCAGGCGAACTTTATATTATATAATATACAGCGGTGACCTTCCACATTCACCTTCCAGGGTTTAAAGGAATAATACAAAACATGCAAGCGTTAATCTTTTCTGCTATGCTTCAATCCTCTGCAGAACCCCGGGGGAATGTCACAAAGGCACTGTTGAAATGCCTCCTGCACATACCTCCTGGCAACCATGGGAACAGGCAAATAATATAATAAATCATTCATCATTCATTTTGTAATGCTGAGGTTGAAGAAAAAGTGAAACGGAGAGCGCGAGAGAGAAAAGCAGTGCAAGAGAATCAGGTGCACATGTGTAACAGGGAGTGACAGTCCCTTTTCAAGTGGAAAAATAGCACTAATTCATTTCCCACACAGTGAGTCCTCTTGTTTGCAATATTCATGTCACCTGGCACAATGAAAGGAGGACAATCCCCGTTACCGGTGTATCACTAAGAATAGATGTAGCTTCTGTGTTCTTTTTTTTTTTTTTTTTGGAGTTGGGGGAGGTTAAATGTAGGAAAAACCGAGGCAAAACTCCTCTCCCAAAATGACCCAGATAAGAATGACAGAAACCTGGAGTCTGGAGGGGATAGACCAAAACAGTCAACACAGAAAAGAGACATAGACAGCAATGTGAAGACGGTGAGAAAAAAAAAAGTTTGTTGAGAAGTAAAAGAGGGAGAGAAAAGGGGATGGAATATTTTAAGAAGCGGGGGGGGGGGCGAATAGAATAATAGAATAAGAACATAAACCAGCTCTCATAGCGACGTTTCAAACTGTTGACTTGCAGAACAGGGAGTTTTTCGAAGTACATGATCAGGCGGCATTTCATAAAGTCTGCCTCAGTGTACATTTCCCCCCCGCACGGTGGAATGCACCATCAGCTTATTGGGGCAATCATTAGAAAAAGAGAAAACACAAATATGGCAACCGGGGCCGATTTTTCCGACGTTGTTAGAACATCTGCAGCTGCTGCAGTTCTATTTCAAGAAGTCTCTGATGGTTGCGCTGAGCTAAGTGCTCGCGTAAGCTGCTAAAATAAGCTGTGTAACAGTGGCCTATTCAATGCAAACTTAAGCACTGTGATGGTTCATCCTTCACAAAAAGCTCACCTAGGACTTTGCATTGAAAAGAAATTCACTTATAATTTAAAAAGTGTCACTTTTTTAAGGTTTAACCTGCATAGCCTCTCAGAAAGTCTGCCCTGAGCCACACCAAGCTAATATGCTAATACTACAGATCCAATCACATGTAAATAGACAAAAAAAATTGCATTATTTTCTAACTCTAAAAGCAAATGCTACACCAAACTAAAAATGCTAATTTGTGCTGCAATATGTCATTTGTCCTTGTGCCTAGCTGGCCTGCAAGTCCACTGAGCGTGGCCCTGGGTGTTCGGACTGTCAGCTCCACTCCCTTCTCCTTCTCCCTCCCTCCCGGGGAGAGGGGACTCTGACCCAACCATGATGACACTGCTCCAGAAGAGATTATAGCCCCTGATACTCCACCGTGCCAACATTATACACACACTGCCCTTTAACTAAGATGCACAGGCTAGCTGCCAGCCTTGTCCAGCCCTGTCAGACCTGCCCACTCACATTTGTGCAGGAAAAATAAGAGAAATGGCTCATAAAGGCAGGTGGCATGTATGTGCATAAATATAGACATGAACGAGTATTTGAATCATGCAGAGAAACACACAAATTGAACATGGAAAAAGATGGCGTGATAACCACGCAGAAATCAATGAGCAATAGCTTTCACTGCATGTCTGTGATGAGGATTTAATCAATACCGGTGGCGATTTCAAACTGCTTCTATTGCCTGCTTTATTTCACAATAATGGCAATACAATGTGACTGTGATGCAGGCCATGCATGAATAACAGGCAAATTGTACGAGGAAAGCTGGCTATGCTGTGCTGGAAAAGCTTTAAGCTTCATGCCTCCATCTACATCCAACCAATCAGTGAGGCTGATGGTAAAATAAACACTTTGACATCATCCAGCGGGGTCCAGCCAGAAATGCTTCTTGGTTGAAAGCTCAAACTCACAGAACTCAGCGAAGCACTTGTATCCAACCCTACGTGATTTAGTGTTAAATGACCCTTTTAATGGAAGCATCAGGTGCTTTTTAAAGGTTCCAAGGTTAGAGATGTAATGTAATGTGGATTTTCAGTAAAAGTGGACCAAACAAAAACATATCAAAGTTTCATTATTTTCTTTCTGGTCTGTGCTTTTGTGCCCTTTGATTGAGAGAACTACTTTGTTCAGTCTTTTGCAGAGATGGAAAAATGCCAGACTCCATTAAGAAAAACCCCCCAAACTTTTACGTTGGCTCCGAGCGTTGCACATTTGCTATTCTTTGAATTGAGCAGGTACTCTGTTGTGATCTGGCCTGTAGCTTATAGATCGCTTGCCAAATATAGGGAACTACAATGGATCAAAGATGTGAATAATTAAACACAACTGAAATCAAGTTGACACAAAGGACATTTCCTTCCGCATGTCAGCGACGCAAAGCAGGTAACGATACAGAAGAAATCTCAAAACAGTAATAACAGATAAGCTACTTTGATCGTGACATATTTTGTCTCATGTGGGCGATTACCCTCAACCTCCTCGCATTTTAATCTCAAGCATCCTCTTAGTTTCTTTGGAATTATAACCTGTGAGTCTGAATGTCTCGCTTCAGCATCTGGAAGAAAGTCTGATGCAACTGCCACTTTATATCATGTTAAATTATTTAATTAGTGAATTTGCTGCAGTTTTAATTGAATCTTGCTGTGACTTTGGGGAGTCATCAATGTCACTTAACGGTAAAACAAAAGAAAAAAAGAACAAAAATCCTGTTTCTTTGCTTCTTCCTTCTTGGTACTCTTCCAAGCAATCATCTATGATGGATTTTTGTAAATGATTACAGACTTTGAGTCCAGTTGATTGATGGTTTCTCCAATCTGAGGAAAGAGGATTTAAGAGGAACACCACACTGGACATATTTTGATTGTAATTTGCCCTCTCTTGCAGAATTTCTGTGGGCAGCACATTATAAAGTTTGCATTGCATGACAGAACGTAATGTAACGTAGCACTTTGGAGATGAACGTAGTTGGAGTTGGATTGATTCTTTACATAGATACATAAATATATAATTGGATTGTTTTCACCCAGCTGAGTTCATTAATCTTGGACAGACCTTTGGAGAATTTGACTGTTCTATTCTTGGCATTTTGCTCTGTGCGTCATTTCACAAGGAAAGAAGCTGAAACAGAGGGAAGAGTGAGCGACAGCCTTTGTGTGTGTGTGTGTGTGTGTGTGTGTGTGTGTGTGTGTGCGTGCGTGCGTGCGTGCGTGCGTGTGTGTGTGTGTGTGTGTGTGCCCTGAAGGCAATAGCTCAAAACTGTTGCTGTCACACAAAAACAATGAGACATGATTTGATGAAGCGACAATGACAAAGAGCTTGTGAAAATGTACTTAAAATACCAGAGAGCGTTTTTGTTACTTTTCCTGGATTGAGGGACTAAATGTGTAGTGACACAAGGGGAAAGGAAGTATAAACCATGCTCCTATAATAGAATACAGTGAAAGTTTGGGTCTGGCATCATTTCCGATAACGCAACTGCAATAAAATCACAGAGAAAACTCTGTGCCCACCAGTAACTTGTGCCTGCTGTGCTATTCTGGTGCCAAAGTCCTTGGCCATTCCTGCAAAGCAAGAGCCTCATGAGATGACAATGATCACAAATGGAACAACAGCGAATTGATTTGACCATCTTGGCAAGCTGGTAGTTAAATATCAGCTCTTGGCAAACAAATATGCAAATGCAGCTTTCCAGATTGTGCCCGCTTCACCCGGCCCCCAAACCCCCTGCCTCACCCCTGCATCACTGATCAGTGGCAAAGGCAGCGCCAGGTCCTGCTGTTTGTGATTGTTCTGAAAGATATTATTAACCTTGTCTCTTAGGCAGATTGGATCAGCAGGATCCCACTTTGAGTCAAATGCTAATGCTGATGTTCCAAATGGCATAAAAAGGGAGGGGAAGAAGAAGACTTGGAAACACAGCTGCAATGAAACAGGATTCGTGTTGGATGGGTGCCGGTGCGGGATGTGAGCTAAAGAATGGGGACAAGCTCATAAATAGCAAAGGCTCATGATTCTAAAGGTGTCAGAGGCCAAGTAGATATATTCCTATTGGCAATGATAAGACATGTGGGCAAGATATGAAGAGGGGATATTAATTTTCCCATAAACCCTATCGCTGTGTGTGGCACTGCTGAAGGGCTTCTGTTAACATGCAGTTTATGAATGTGTAGTGATTGTTGTAGTACGGGCTCAGCCAGTGTGTTAAGTTATAGTGCCCCATTGAACACATTGTATTATAATAGCAACATTCAAAGCAACAATGCATTAAGTGTTAGTCCTTTTTATCATCCACGTATTAATTTTCTTGTAGATGAGACATTCTTGTCTACAGCCACTTATTTGCCTTGCATGTCAAGGGTCTGCTGGAGGAAACCCGAGAATCCTCACAGACATGGGGAGAACATACTAATTCAGTAAAGGAGGGAATCGAACCCAGAACCTTCTTACTGTGGGGCAAGAGCACTACCTACTGCCTTACCTCCTTTTTAGCAGAGGTTCTGAAAGAAAAATAATTGGATCTTTAAAAACCTGTTGGCTCAGGTTTGGTTTCCAGTTAATATCAAACCAGGGAGCATCTCAGAAACTGTGGATGGTGCTTAAACAACAGCAGATATTTTAGCCAATTTGTGCAGTGAGAGTCTTCCTGTCACTGGCAAAGAGGAATTTATCAATCACAGAATCTCTGGCTGCAACGTGTGTTCACTCACTGGCTGTGCCTTCCTAAAAATTGAGAAAGATGTGTAAATATCTGGAGAAGGGTGCATGAAGGATGATGAAAGAAGGTATGTGGACGGAGCTACAAGAGAGGAGGGCGAAGCGTGGTGCAGAGAAAATGTTGGGAGAGAAGAATAAAACAGAAAATGAGAGAAATGGCCAGATAGAAAAATTAAAGGACTTGATTTGTGAATGTGATGAACACACCACAGTGCTCAAGATGTCATTTTGAGACATGAGCCAATTAAGGTGGGGTAAATGTAGTCAACATAAAATAATGCATGCATGATCCAACTGCAGATGTAAAACATCGTTTTACTAATGCTGAGCATTACTGGGTGTCAATGTCAGCTAAAAATGAGAACCAATTAATTACCTTCGCATCCTTCTCCCTGTCTTTTACCCTTCAGTTCATTCAAAATAACATTAAACACAAAAGGGAACATTAGGAAATGTGTATCAGTGATACAGTGTGCTGATGAGGAAAAAGTGTGGTGATACAAATCAGTCCTACGGCTTGATCAAAACTATTTTCAGACATTAGAGGTAATAAATGAGGAACTGACTGCTACTTAACTATTACTTAAAAATAAATTATTTAGTAATTAATAGTCTCAATAACAAAATTAATATTTAATGGATGACTATATGATTATTTACCAAACGAAATACTCCAAGGTCTGCTATTAAGGAACCATTATGTAAATATTACATTAATAATATCTGCAAATCTAACATATTGATCTTTCTTCTTTAAAGGTTCATTATATACTATCAATGCTGGCAATCACATAATAATTTCCAGCTATTACTGTTTTTGTGATATATGTAATTCTGAGCAATACCTAATTCATTCTGATTACTCATAAGAATAATTACACTTTCCTTCAGTAAAGTGTTAAATCGTACTGGCTGGTGACTGAGGGATGAATTAGTTCTTCATACAATTAGTTTATGGTTTCCCCTTTGTGCTCTCTATAGCAAAGTGGTGGATGTAGCAGTGAATGCATTATATATCACGTTATGTAGACCCCCATTAGGAGTAATCAGGTGAGTGCAGATTCATGATTCATCAGCTATATTTCAGAATAGTTCCCCACTAACTAAATATAATATATTTTATGATATTTGATCAGGACTTCTTCAATTATCCTCATTTTGTTCTCTATTGATAAAAACCTTTCATCCTTTACCGAAAAGAAGAAAAAAAAATTCTTGCTTCAAATCCTTTGTCATTGAATTTTTTTTATCAAGCTGTCAAAGATCTATTCAACAACAATTCACTCAGAAGAAATATCAGCAAGGGGTAAATATGTAGTTTTTGATCAGGTTAGAGAGAGCAGACTTTGATTGTTTGGATACGTCCAGAGGAGAGATGGTGAGTATATTGGTAAACGGGTGATGAGGATGGAGCTACCAGACAAGAAGGTAAGAGGAAGACCAATGAGAAGGTGGATGGATGTAGTGAGGGAAGACATGAGGGCAGTTGGTGTTAGAGAGGAGGAAGCAAAGATAGGCCGCCATGATAAAGGATGACATGCTGTGGTGACCCCTAACGGGACAAGCCGAAAGGTAATGATGATGATGAAGAAGAAGAAGCACAATGAAATAAAGAAAAAAAAGAGTAAAAGGCATTGGTGGTCCGTATTCTTCAAGCTCGCAAGTTTAATTGAGTGCCTTTTAAGATAACTCTGTCCACACATAGAAGTGAGATGTTAGGACACATTAATGATTAGCTATCAACAAAATAGGACGTACCACTGCTCTAATGAATAACAAGCAATCAATATGAGATATATAATTAAATAGAAGCCCATTTGAAAATGAGTGGACGGATGTGATGTGAATCAAGCACATAGACCAAAATGGTCCAAACTTTTTCTGTCAGGCCAGTAAATGAATCGGAATGCCCTTTGTAAGGCCTGTACCTTTGACCAAAGATACACTGTGTAATGTCACACCCCACCTTATATAATTAATCAATGCCGCTGTTCTGTATTTTTGTCTCATCTGACTGCTACTTCTTCTCAAACCACTGCTGACATTTGGCTCAAAGTATATTGATTTATTCTTAGAAGTGGGGGCATACAGACAACTTGAAGTGTGTGTTGTGCATGGCAAAGGAAGCAAAGTCCTTTATTTTAAGGTTGGGACTTTTCACCATCATTCAATGCAGATTCATCACAACTCAATACCTGGATATAACTGACTTATTTATCTTTAGAATGTGTAATACAAATTCATCCATAACGCATTGTATTTCACACAAGTGAATGTTCCTCCGAAGAAAAAGTGTAGATAAACATCCTCAAGGACAAATCGTGAAATCCATTCCTGACTTCATAACTGCAACTTTAATGGTTTTAAAAAGTGAAAACATTTCAGGGCTAGTATTTTGAAAAAATAAAATCTTTTGTGTAGAATTTCAGGCAGCATTGAATCATTGCACTATATGACTTGCTCTCAGCAGCTTGTTTCTGATTGCCTGCATTTCATTTGTTTGGTTGACTGAGATCATCTCTGCAATTGTACAGGTTTGCAGCTCAGTTGACTCTAGATAGATGAATATGTTTAATAATCAATACAAGGAGCCATGATGGTAAAACAAGACAATAATGGATGCATGGATGGATGCATGGATGGATGGATGGATGGATGGATGGATATAGACTTATATCGATTTTATTTCATCACAAATGCTCTGTTTGCCTGGTAGATAGCATGAGCAGGGAGAGAGGGGAATATCACAGGATGGAGTCAGCAGCAGTTAAAGAAAGATGTGGTTAGAGACTCAACATCCCGTCATACAAAGTCCGTCACTGATTTGTCCGTATTCATTTCATGTCACCAATCGGTGCACTGATATTTATCAGTGCACTGATAGACTGCTATCGAAGAAGGATTCTCTTCATCCTAAGTACCCTGCTGGCTTCCTTTTCCGATTATGTGTATCTTCCTAGCTTCAGTGAATAAGTATGTCTTTGTCAGAGTGCTGAGGAGAAAAGTATGGTACGATAAAGGACAGAAAAGAGGAAGGTACGATAACGGACAGAAAAGAGGAGGAACTGGGTGACTAGATGTACAGATGATGGCCACACACAAAAAAATTCCTTCAGGTCTGATCTTAGAAGTGGGAGAATAGGTCCATTGAGGAGAAACCTGTGAGTAATGGTACATTAGACAGACTTTAAAAATTATATCTTAGGCAAACATTAATATTAGATTTTATATTTGACAGATGCCTACTTAAATTATAAGGCTGAACCGCAACATCCCCATCTCTCCATATTCATTAGAATTGCTGGGCTGGAAATGTAATCCGTTTAATTAAAATATGTGTTCTATCAAAGAAACTCTATATCCCCTGGATATCAAACTTTATTACTTTTTAAAAAAGATAAATTAGGAAAAAGTAAATCCACTGTCAGTTCTCTGTGATAAAACAAACATGGAAAGAGAGAGAGAGAGAGAGAGAGAGAGAGAGAGAGAGAGAGAGAAAGAGAGAGAGAGAGAGAGAGAGAGAGAGAGAGAGAGATGAGAAGAGATCATGAGGAAATATGCAAATTAAGTTATGAATACAGATCAGACTTCTTCTCTGTAGGAGATGAATTCATTTAACTCTCGTCTGCATGCTGATGAACAACAACAAGGTGCCTTTTTGACGTTGACGCTGTATGTGACATGCTTGCAAAGCCTTCATGGTCAGTTGGTTGAACCAAAAAAAAAATTAAAAAATGAAGTAACATCAAGTTTGCATCTTCTCCAGTCTAGTTCTATACATTTTGCACTATAGGCTGCTATTAAAAATCTCAATCATTAACAGTTAATTCCCCCTCATCATAAAAAAACACGTTCTTGAGCAAGATATCTGAGAGGAAATGAACTGAATGATGGCATGCCGGGAAAACACTTGTATAATAAATCCACAGGTGTCTGGAAAGAAAGCCACAAATTACCGCTTCGTCAGCTCAGTATGAGTGCAGTAAAACTGCATGTGTGTTGAAGCGCAGTATAAATACACATGAAGACGCCTGTATCACTCTTACACTGTGTTTTCAGCATGTTATCATATCATTTCAGAGGATTATTCGAGTCCCTTTGGATGTATATTACTTTTTAACACATCCACCAGAGACCCAGTTGATAACAAACATATGGTTTTTTTATTTTGCTTGCTTTTTATTGTTCTCCTTTCATTGAGTTGTAACTCTTTCCACAAAGATCCCCACCAGTGTTTCAGATGGTAGCTCCACTCAAAGACAAGAACAACTGTCCCCAGGCCACCTTCAAGCATTGGCAGAATGGTCACAAGGATGAACTGGAGGTTTATAGTCTTGAAGTGGAATGAGTGGTCCCCTAATCCCTGTGGCCAGAACCTAGTATATCTTTTTAATGAGAATCTAAGTGTTACCAGCCTCCAGGCTGATGGCTGGAGGCAGTGGAGTTGCCCAGCTTGTCATACATGCAACGGAAGGTCCCACTGGTGCACTGACACAAGGCATCATCAGAGGGCCTTTGAACCTCCACACCACACTGCATTTGTATTTATTTCCACCTGGCAATGGTGTCTGAATGCATATTGCATTTCCTCTGAACTTTCTCCAGGGAGTTAATGCAATAGGCAGCATACATTATATCAGCATGTGGCATAGCAGATTTGATTTTGTACTGTAAACAGTAGGAAATCCTATTTTCATCTGTGCCGTTCTATGTGAGCAATTGAAGTGTAAGTAGCTAAAGGTCTATCAGGTTCGAGTGAAACTCATATGCATTGCTCTTCTTCATACTGTATAAAAGTGGGATGAACCCTGAGGTAGTACAGCTCTTTCATATAGTATTTAACAGCATGGAGCATATAAATTATTGAGCAACTTCCTTATGCTATACTATGGATTCAGAATATTTTGCACTATAAGATAAAACTGAAATTAATAACGCATGTGTCAGCATGCAAAGCACAAGTTGAACTGATCTGCACAATTTCTATGAGACAAGTTATAAAATAACAGATCAAATTAAATCTATAGGTGCCAATTAAAATATAAAAAGACCTGCAAAGTAGAAGCTAATGAGATTTATGCAGAACAACCTATGCCAAGTCTGTGTGATGGAAGGCATCTGCCATAGTGGTTATCCAACTTATTATCAAGCACGCAGAAAGGAAAAATGTAAGGAATGCATCTGTATCCAGGGTTTTCAATAATGTGACAACCACATGGGCAGAAAGTAGTTTTTGAGTTTCAGAATTTAAAAAGGTGAGTGAAAAGGACCTAGAATTACAGGTAAAGTGGTGACATGACTTTTCAGTGCTCCTTATGAAGTCTGTGACAGGGGTCACTTTGTAAGAGCCAATTCAGTGTTGATTTGTTGTCATCTCCAAGCACAGTTGTAGAAGGGCTGCTACACCAAGCAGCTGGGAGAGAGAAAACACATCACTCTTGAGAAAAGATGGCTGTTGCTTGGGTTTGCCATATGCCTTGGCATCTGTGAGTAAGGAAGAATACTGCTGTGCACAACAAAATATATCTGAGTGACCAGGGGTCCCTATTGTAAAACAGTGTGTCGGATCCAGCAAAGTGACAACAGTGAGATTCCAAGCATCCATCATGTAGCATTACGCATGAGTTTCATTGAAGTATTTATACACTTATAGTAATGAAACGTTCACACCTTGCAGAAATGATAGCAACAATTAGCGCCATCCTCAACCCTGGGCTATAATTTGAAATGGATGTTTGACGGGAGAGCACAATTTATCTTTTTTTTTTTTTTTTTTACTTTGTGGACTTGATCCATGTGTTGGAATTCAAAGTGGAATAGAACTGTCATTGACTGTATTTGTAAATTTTTTGCACAGGTTTTGAGGATGACACATAATAAAACTAAATTCCTGCCTGTCATATAAGCACAGTTATTATTCTGGATTTCTTTCATGCTATTTGATGCTCTATTGAACGATAAATCATCACTTACTCATTAGATAGTCTGGTCCATTTCTATGAGACAATGTTGATAAAATACTGGGAATACTTTGGAAATACTTTAAAATTTCAGTTCAATTCTATAATTTCAAAACAAATTTCCAAAGCATTCTGCTACTGTCCAGTATGAATGTGGATCTACAATCAGCGTTTCACAAAAGCATTCATGTAAGGGAGAAGTCGTAATACAATTTGGCTTCAATTCACCAAGACATGTTTCTAAAATGCTTGTAAAATTGGTTTAACTACAGGCGCAAATGACTCGTCGTGAATAAATTGTGTTTATATATTCCCCGCCTTTGATTTTCCTTAATGTTTTGAAGGTTACACTTTCCTCTCCACCTTTGTTACATCTATAACACATTTGCGGTGCAAAAAAAACCATCTGAAACACATGCACCTGGTTTCAATGTAGTCACAGCAGGAGCCCTAACCAATATACTCAAATGTAATCATGCTCTATGCAAGCAGTAATTGAATCTTGTTAGTGCAAATTGAGCACAACAAGCCAAAAAACAGGTCTGCTTTGAATATGTCCTGACCAGAGAGCCACAAGGCCCGAGAACAAATGGGATTACATTGTCTGGAGCTCCTGCAAACACATTGGAGCAAGGTCCAATGTTGCTGCAGGTAAACATGCAATTAAACCTGCCAATATAAGATGATTATGAATCACTGAGGATCAGGCGAGTCATGCTCCAACCTGTCATCCAAGAAACTGCATGAAAGATGATTTATTATCCAAGGCTGGCATGAGTTAAAATGCACAAAATAACAGGATTCATATTACTGAATCTTTATCATAAAATTCAAAGAAGATGGAAACAACAATTACAAAAATTTAAATAATTTAATAGCAAAACAGGGTTTATGTCATACTAAAATGTACATTCTGCAAGAGTAAAATTGATTATCTCTTATTTAATTCAACTTCATCACTATTTCATACATCTTTTTGTAATCTTGTGGCATCAGATTTAATTATTTTTCCGTTCTTAGTTCAAGGAGAAAAGTCGAGAGTGCTTGCCTCTGCAGAAAAGAAATAGGGTAAAGTGTTGGCAAGGAGAATCAAATTATGAATAAATAACCCAACATTCTGTCAGCCTGGGGATAAAACACTCACTATTAACCCCTGCCCCCCTTCAAAAAAAAAAATTTAAAAATGTTATTCACCATTGCCTGAGACAGATGGCCACATCGTCCTCCGCATGTCAGGTCTGCCCAGCTCTCACAACCCAAACTGTGGACTGAACCTTCCAAAAATTTCCTCCACAAGTGTGCACACAATACATTCTCATGCACGCTCTCATCCTTTCTTCCTTTCTTTTTTGACCTATCTATTCTTTTTTCTGATATATACTCTCTCCAAAATCCTTCCTAATAAATATTTATGTCAGCTCCCGTGTGGTGGGGCAGGGCTTACTCACAGCCAAATGATCCTCACACAGAATAATGAAGCCGCTGGGATCCAGGTGAGAGGACGGAGGGAGGCTTATGTAACTCGGTGCCTTGTCCATAATTTAACACCCGCAAAAGCAGATTGGAGATATTGGAGAAGACGTGAGGAATTAGCCTCATAACCCAGGACAGACGTGGAATGAGTAGGTAAATGTAATGAGGGAGAAAGTCCATGAGGGATTTGGTGCACAAACAGCCACATTTTTTCGTTATAGATGGGATTATGTTGTGAAAACCTCATGCATATACCTGCTGGGAGCATTATAACTTTCCTGCATGTAAACCACAGGATTTCTATTTGTTCATTGACTCAGTAATGTCAGTCATGCACACTGCCCACTCTGAGTGCCAGCATGATCAATACAAAGACATTAGCAAACATCCATCCACTACAGGAAAGCAGAGAACTCAAGCAAATTAAAGACTGTTGATTTGCTTTCTATGCAACAATCCCCAATTGATACATTAAAAAAATATAAATGGCTCTTACGGGCCCTTTGATGGACACAGGGGTCGGCAATTTCATTTTATAGAAAGATCAATACTCCACATGTGCCATATATGGACAAGAACAATCAAAGATGCAGGGAACAACATTATTATTGATCTGTGACCTTTGAACTGCTCATTTTTACTTTGTGATCAAAGGATGCATCTCCACAAATCTGTGTGTGACCTACAGGTACATTTCAGGCTTACAGTGAAGCACAATCCCCAATGTTTTCTTAACCATTTTTAGACAAATAACATCAAACACAAGTTAGGTCATTAACTTTGTTGAAAACATTTTTATAAATGTTAAAATGGGCTTAACTACTGCATTGTGGAAAATGTAGTTTTGGTCAAAGCACACTTTTGACCTATTCATTTTTACACTGACCTTTTATGCTCTCGGGGGCCACATAAAATGATGTGGCGGGCCACAATTGGTCATGAATTTGACACATGCAATCTAAGGAATCCCTTTTGGAATAGACAGGAATGTCATACCGGAGAGGTTGGCTTGCCACTGTCACTTGGCCCAGTAGAAGTTGATGGCGTAGATTTGGATTGATGGATGGATGCATGGATGGTTGAGAGTAAATAAAACTATTCACAGGGGCACAGGGACTGATCACTGGTGAATCACTTACAACATTTCATAGAGAATGTGTTTGAAAGTGACTCCCACACGAGTTACCTTCAACAACAGTGCTTTAAATGACTCATCTACAATGCAAATGATTCATCTACAGTTGCTTTGTGAATGGCCCACACTGACAAATGCAAAGGCTGTATAAATGACTACACAGCCTTTAATACAGCTGTCTCCTTGTGCATGAATTTGCCCTTGTATTGGTAATGGTTGCCAGTACAGCATGCATGCACACATCAGTGAGCTGAGGGGCCATAGACAGAGCAAGGCCAAGGGCCAGGCAGGGGCCAGATTGTTTGGAAGGCACCTATAGAGCCCCAGGAGGGCCACTAATGAAGCTGTCATTATCCCACGTCCTTGCTGTCCAACAACCTCCTGTCCTGTCACCCACACATCCCTTACAGATCACACACACATGCACACACAGTGATTCAGCAGTTTGTTGTCAGCTGGAAGGTGTACCAGAGAGTCCGAAAGATGCAACCGTGTCAGACAGGAGACATTGTCATCTCCATGGGATGCGTAGAGCCAAACAAAGACCTGCTTAGGTTTTTCCATCACGTATTCAATGCTTTGAACTCCCAACTATGGAAAGGTCAAGGGTGGCAGTGCAACAGAGAGGTTTTCCATGAATCACAAGTCATAACTAGTGTTTTCTGCTGTGCCTTTGAGATCACCTTCTAGGACGAGCATTTGAGTTTTTATTACAACTTGGTGTTAAAATGCATGTGTTCCACTGTTTGTGCGTTATCTGAGACTAATAATATTTTTGTTTCAAGGCTACATTTATGTGGATCTGAAATTGGCTTGTATGGTTTTGCCGTTCTTCTACACAATACATGATTTTTTTCAAAAGCAGGTCAAGGCCCAGCGGTTTTCACCACCTCAGCAGCTTATTTTGCTTCTTGTCCTTGGCAAAGAGGTGTCCCTGTGCATTTATTAGTTTATTAGTGTTTATTAGTATTAGTGTTTTTGTCCTATCATTGTGTGTTTCAGGTTTTATTAATTACAAGTTCGCTAATAAAATTTGATTCTACAGAAAGTTACTACTCATTGTCTGACTGTCTCCTTCAGGGTCAATCATGACATAAAAAATTGGATTTTATCTCCATAATTTAATGAGGTGGAGTTCACATCAGCATTGCATAATACAGACAGTCCAGTGGGAGTTAGAGGAGTGATTGTAATAAATTACATCACAGAAATGATTTGTCCTATTTGTTTCTGAAGTCAAACTGCAAGAACTTGCCATTTGCCAATTTTCTGAAGAGGGGAAATACCATTTTCAATTAATGTGTGCATGTATGACTGGCGTAAGCCACAAGTATCGATGAGGTTTCTTCCAATCCAGTCTTAACCTATGTTAAATACAAATGTCATAATGTCACCAACAAAATTAGTCCAGCAACAATCTGCAGCCATATTTTTAACAATTATTACTGGAGACTAACAAAACTAGTAACTATTAATGCAAAATGTTCTCAGCAAAGTGCTATCTAATTGGCCATGAGTGCATATAAACATATAACAAAGTGAGTCACCTTGGTGTTGAACGAAAGTAAGAGAGGAAAATTGGTATCCTGCAGATACATGTCACGTCTGGTGAGAAGAAGTGAAGGCTGCCTTGACAGAGCAATATAATTTGGACCCAATTTTGTGACTCAACTCGATATATCTGCTCTTTTTCCTTCCGAGTGAGTGGAAATATCTGCCACTGTCATTCTTTGAGGAGAAGAGGTAGGAAATGAGCCATGGAAAAGACGGATTTGGAAGATGGGATGGTTTAAGTGTGTATGTGTGTGTGTGTGTGTGTGTGTGTGTGTGTGTGTGTGTGTGTGTGTGTGTGTGTGTGTGTGTGTGTGTGTGTGTGTGTGTGTGTGTGTGTGTGTGTATGTGTGTGTGTGTGTGTGTGTGTGTCTGCAAGTGTATGATAGAGAGATGACTTTCACATAGGAGCATCAGAGACGATTTCACCAGAGTAGTCCTGTGCATGTGTTAGTAGTAGTAGTTGCACTAGTTGTAGTAGTTGTAGTAGTAGTAGTACAGCGACATGTATGGCATGTAGTCTTTAAAAAGACATTTATACTTGCGGATGTGTCACTGGCGCAAAAAGAGTTTGTGAGAGTGTTCTGTCATCCATGAGGCGCTGTCATTCCTGGCGTGAGACTTTGGTGTCAGCCATCATTGTCTTGTCATGTCAACCATGATACTGCCGGTGCCTCCATCAGCGATCCCCTGGCTGTCTGGGAGGCAGAGATGACACTAAAGGTAATGATTTTCCCTGTCAAGAGAGCTGGAAGTTTGACGAACCTTTTGACTTGATCCGAGAAAAAAGATAGACATGTGACAAGAGGATGCTCACACGCAGGAAAGACGCTTTTCGTATCAGGTGGCAGGAACAGGAAGCAAATGTAAGAGCGTGGAAGTGACTTTGCATGTGTTGACTCTTCTGTTTGGGGAAATTGTGGAGCAATTAAGAGAATGAACTGCAATAAAAGTTGCAATTCAGAATTTGCGGTAGTTCACATTTATATACAGTGCGCCCTTGTTCTTTACGGTTAATGCATTCCGGGAACCATACGCGATTAATGAATTCCGCGATAGAGCGACAAACTATTTATCTAATGATTTACGGTAATTTGAACATTTATGACCCTCCCCATACTGATATTAAACAACCTTCTATTTGTATTACCTTTTCCCACAATTTTATCGACTGTTTAAATCACTTTGTGTCTCACGGAAGTCCGAGACTAACAGAATGTAGCGCACTTCTCAATGCCTAAGCCAATAGAATGCGCATACAGTATCAAAAATCCGCGATGAGAAGAAGTCGCGACCGTTGATGCGAGAATGTGCGTGGACGCAGTGTATACCCATGACATTTGAAAGTTTTCACCTGAACAAGAAAAAACAAATCCAGCCAACCTATCTGTGCTTTCTCTGCATGTGTTGCTTCCTCCATTTTGCAGGGGTGTTGAGAGAGCATGAGACACATAAGGTATCGATCGTAGCTGCTTCTCTGAGGTGAAACAGAGAGAGTGAGGAGGTGGAGGAAGAGAGAAAGAGTCAGGGTGTCAGGTGTGAGAAGGTAAGAGAACCAAGGAGACGGGATGACAGAGTGGAAGAACACGAGATAAAAGGAAGGCATGATGGAAAACTTGATAAACTCCTACCTCATACCATGTCTAGGAGAATAGCCTCCTGTTCATTAGGAAATTCTTATGTCAGTTGCTGCCTTGCAGTCTTTGAATAAGGACTTGACACAACAGACCCACAGCAGGCTAGTGGCTGCCCTTTCCTTCAATAACCACCACCCACCAGCTCATCTCCATCAGTCAGCTCCATCAGTCTAGTTTGTAGATTTCCATGTTCGTCCTGTTTGCAGTCGCTGTCATCTGCATCACATTCCAGATGCTCCTAGCTGATTTTAAGTGGCTTCTTCTGGTTCTGAAGCTTCTTTTCATCTTCCCTCACTGCCTAGCTTTCACACCCTCATTCAATCTCTTCGTCTCCTGCTCTGCCTCCTCCTACTTTCATCTCTCAATCACAGCAGCCATTTGTCCTTTCCATAGCGAAAGATTCTGTAAGACTCAATATTTGTTGCCACAGAGACAGTAGCCCACGCAAAAGCGACCCATTCATTCATCTCTTATTTGCTGCCCTTCAAAACAAAGAGAAGATCAGTGTATTGTTCCAGATAGATTCTCTGAAAGGCACCATTTTTCTGCTGGATTGAGTGGTTGGCAGTTTTGATTACTTAATGGGATCTGTGGACAATATGACAAAATATACAATATCAACAACCAGGAAAAAAAAACAAAAAAAAAACTGGAACGTTAAAGTATCTTAAATGGGAGAACCCAGAGAACCCAGATTCAGGAAACCTGGAAACTCCACTGCCTTTTCAGATGCTTTGGTGGATTTGAACTTTTTTACTCTGAGGCAACGGTGCTACCTACTGTGCCACCATGCACAAAAATAACAAGCAAACAAATGCAAAGTTTTCTGATAACAAAGCCTGATAATTTTTATTTTTAAAAAGCTAAATATTTCTTGTCCCAGTTGTAGCGGTTAAGGGAGCAGACTCTGTCACATCCAAAAGCATCCAATACCTTACTCTGATTCAAAAGAGGGACAGATTGTGTTACATACATTTTACTTACTCAACAGCAAAGTGAAACTTCTCCCCCCAATCATCACCTTTTACACAAGCCCCAGGCAATCAATATCAATATTCAGTTACAAGATTAGAGTGAACACTGCACTTCATTCAGTAAAAAGAGGGAAAAACAAGTATATGAAACCGACCAAATCATGCTCATTCAACGAAGAGAAACTAGGACAGATAGATCCTGTTTTATTTATTTATATGTTTTCTGCAGTTTAATATATTCCACTGTGCTTGGTTTAAAACGGCTCAGCTCCACTCCATCACTAGCAAATGCAAGATTGAATTTTGGGGGAGAAAAAGGGGGGAGAAAGATAGATAGAATGATTGAGAGAGACACCAGGGGTGCACGCGATACGTGGGGGTGGAGGAGAGTAGGGCTATGTGAAAGTAGTAAATCTCTTCATGTAAGCATACTGGCACACGGGATGTTTGATTTCTTTCCATTTCACACCCTGTGCATATTTTTCCAAGTAATTGATATGTCAGGATAGACAAACTGAGAGAAAAGAGACAGATAATGTTATAATAAGGAGGCATTCAATCCCACAAGAGTCTGAGCCACTGGTATACAATATTTCTTTAGTGCTTTTACAGTATTATCTTCTTTTCCCATTTCAAAGAGCCAATACAGAGACACAGGTACTACCTCTCCCCGGTCATATCTCAGTTCACATCTCTCTCTTCCTCCCTGAGTTCTCCAAATTCAAGGATTGTGCAGTTCTGTGTGTAATGTAATGGATCAATGGGTTTAGCATAAATATAGGACTGGAATTGTGTCTGGTGACCAGTGAAGTCCAGGGTAGCCTCCCTCATCCACTCTGCTCAGTTTCTATCACAGCTCTGTCAGGACACAGAAATGAAATCTTCTCCAGCTCACCCCATCATACTCTACATCCCATACAGTCACATAGCAACAGAAACACACAAACACACGCATGCATGCACATATTCAATTTTGTCCCCTATCATAGCATGATCACTGCATCTTCTTGTCTTATTTGGACCTGGCTGCACACATATTCTGTTCTGTAATTTAGTGTTTCTGCTCCCATAGATATTCTGACTCACACAAACACAGTTGGACACACTCAAACATCACAGCATGTGCTCACATCTTTGCACTTTTGACCAAATAGCTATTAAATCCTCAATTATTGGCAAATGGAGACAAAATGAGAACAGGGCTAAATTATTTCATCAGACCTTTAATCCCACTTGTCTGAATGGTCAGATGAAAGGGACTAATTCAGGGGCTGAGGCTGAAACAATTAAATGAATTTGACCATTGTTGGAAGGATTTTATATAATATTTTCGTGCGAAGAGAGACTGCAAAGACTATCCAGTCTGTATCTGAATACATATGGTTTTTATACACGGAACTACAGATCATGAATCTATCATGTATCTGACTGCATCTAAATTTTCTTTCTTTCTTTCTTTCTTTTGTATTATGACATTCCGAGAGTGAGAAATGCACACCCCATTGTTTTTTGTGCTAGATTACTGCATCTTGGCTCTGATGGATTTTGGAAAGAGTTCCTACAAAAGCAGAAGGCAAGATTGGAAATGCTACCATGCTGACCTGCCTCTGAAACTTTCTAAGCTTTACGGATTGGGTTCCACTGCTTGACTCACAGATGGAGCAGCGCAAATCAAAATCCAAAGTCTCAGACACTGTTGCAACCATGTCTGCTACTTCTTTTGATGAACAAAAACACATGGAGTCATAACAGGATAGCACAAGTCCACACATGTTTTATACTCATTTGTCCAAGTCTGCCCGGTCTTTTCCCTCCACAGCAGGTAATTCTCATCATGGCATGAATCACAATGAACTCAAGAACCAGATAAAGTCTCAAACTGAAAATGCAAAATGTCAAAAACCAATTAACAGAATCTAAATAGCTTTAAACATTGGAAGAAATTATACTTGAATTTTTTCCTGATATGAATGTTATTGGTGTCTAGTGCTTGGTTACTATATGGAAGAATTCTTTACACAAATTATAGCAACAAGCAGGGATTCAAACATCTAAACTAATCAATGATATAAAACAATATTTGAGTTGATGATTTCACCAGCAGATTCACCAATTGTTCATGTGGCATGGTGCACAGGATCAATTTGCAAGCCTATGAAAGCACTTTTTAATGAGTGGAAGGCTCAGAGAAGTAAAGGGGGCTATTGAAAAAAAAAACTAAGAAGGTTGATAAAGTTGTTAAATTCCTGCGTGGTGTTGAGGACTACTGAAAACGGTATTTGGATACTAATCAAATAAATGTTAGATGACATTGAATACCAGAAAAAAAAAGTTTCTCAATGGGAAAGTGTGTCCAAACTTTTGACCAGTAGAGTAGTAGATTTTAAAGAATGTGGTATAAGGAATCCACATCTCTCAGAACTGCATACTGAGAAAAATACAGTTTCCATATTGAAATTACTTTTTCTAAAATGGTTCACTTTAATTCAGTAGTATTTCCGTGGAACTTCTGAAAATGCATATATGTCATCACTTAGATGCAATTTAAAGCTTTATGTTACTCCGTATCTGTTCAAACCACTTCTGTGGAAGGAAATATCTGATGACTTCAGCAGTGAAGTCTCTGTGGTGAGGAGGTAAAACTGCCTGCGTTCTCAATGTAGATGACCGCTACTACCAGGCATCATTCAAATGACACCATGGACTTCATGTCAAAGTATATTAGCGACAACTGCAGGAGAGTAAGTTATGGCAGGGATCACAAAGGTGGAGGTTGTGTGTGTGTGTGTGTGTGTGTGTGTGTGTGTGTGTGTGTGTGTGTGTGTGTGTGTGTGCGTGCGTGCGTGCGTGCGTGCGGATGACCGTTTGCATGTGTGTGTCTGGCTCACACATCTGAGGAATCTGGACCGCATCTCATCAGTATTCTCAATGAGTGTGTCCTGTTTCCATCAGATGCCTCATCCCCACCCCAAGCTCCCATCTCCATGATGTAAAGCACGTGTGTGTGCATGTGCAAGAGCAACACACACATTAAAAATCAAGGTTGAGGTTAGACCAAATCTATAATTTAATAAAAACACTAGAAAATCCAGTGAAAGTATCATTGTAATTTGTAAGTGAAAGGCAGCACTATTAAGGAGATGGATGAAATTGCAGGATTTGCTTTCTATAATTTAAATAAAACACATTGGCTTTACATTTTTCCGTACGTGTTTTAGAAACTTGTGGATGAATGCATTGAAATCCTTTTTGCTTACATATTCAGCCTGAGGATTATAAAATGCCAACCTAATATAGAGTTCTGGTTAGTTTGTTAGTGAACTACTCGAAAGGCACTCCATGCAAATATGTTCTATATGTATGGTAATCATTTATGCAAGGCAGATACAGCTAAACTCAGCTTGGGATACTTTTGCCATCATTGTAATTTTAACATTTATTAATATGCTACATCAAAGTTCACTTGTAATGAGCCAGTAGAGTTTCTCTTCAAAAGTGTTACAGAACTTCATGATATAAGGACAAATTTGGAAATCAATCCCACAAAAACACAACTGAAATAATCCGTGTTCACAACTTCAGTCACTTAACAATGCTAATCAGAGCAAAATGCTTTCCCATAAACTGGGTCTACAATGACAGAACCAGAAAGAGGCCTGTCACATGGAGAAGACAGAATTGCAGACCTGTGTAATTAGAATCGATAATTCATTTTCCCCTTTTCTGCCACTGTTCCATTCAAACGACCCCTCACACACTATTGAGAGAGCTTCCAAATCTCTTAAGGGTTGCAGTAATTGGACTTGGATCCTTCTTTTTTTCTTTCTCCTCAACCCCCCCTCCCCCCTCACCAAAATCTCATCAGCTAAATGCAGAGTACATTCTTCTTGTAGTAATTGTCTTCGACTGGCATGTGAAGTTTTTGCTGCCCTTTTCCAGGTGATTCTTTTGTTCTTCATGCCTGCTTAATTCAGCAAGAAGTAGGAGGCTAAGTTTGGTGAGTGTGTGGGTACCAGACGACAACGACATCATACCATCTATCCCCTTGGTAATTATGGAGCCTATTAGAGGTCGGATACCTAATGCTAGCACTCTGTCAGCGGATGAGCAATAAGACAAGGATTTCCATGCGGACTTCCTTGAATAATCATTGGAGTTTCTTTTTATTCACATGGATGTTGGATTAGTCACCGTAACTTAAACTGTGATCATGTGACGGTTCTGTGTTGGTGCTCTGCTCTGCTGTGCTGGGGGCGTGGCAGGAGGAGTGGCCGGACTTGTGGGCGGAGCCTCGCCTCCACACCTGTTGCCCATCTCCACACCTGTAACCAATCGGGTTGATGAGCCTGAGGCTTCATAACCGGGTTTTCCTTTTGTTCTTCGCCAGCTTGTTTTTGTAATTCTGCTTTCTTCCTTTTTCCTTGATTTAACTTTGATTAAAGTATGGATTATCACCCCTCCACCGGTGTCCTGCATTTGGGTCCCATTCCTGCGCATCGTGACAGATCATTGTACTTCCCCGTTGTGCCATTTGACTCCAAAGGTAAGCACATCTTCTTGTCAATGTAATGATCTGGTTGTCAATGTAATGGACTGGAGTTTGTTCCCAATCACTTCCTCCCCTTTGCAGTGAGAAAATCCATTATTGTTAACATATACTGTAGGTGTCATGATCATTGTCTGCATCGACTCCCACTTTTATCATCACTAAAAATCTTTTGATTGATTCGTTGGTCTTGTCAACTTTCTTTAACACTGTTTGATTCCTTTGGAATAAATTGGAAAAAATGGCAAACCCATTATTTTTTTTCTTCTTTGTTTTGATAATTGACTTGACAGCGTTTCATGTAATTAGACACGGTGGGTTCATATTTGAGCGGATTCCTGTTTCATTTAATTAAAAAAGGCCTTCGTGGAGCTACTCAACTGGGTGCCATTCCAGTTTTGACTGTAATCATCGTGACCAACGTAATCATTGTCACCATCACTGCTGTCACCATTGCTGCAGACGGAATCGCATCACTTTAAGACTTGTGAAACAAATCACACCCAGTTTCAGGCAGCAGATTGCTCAGGGACCTTGTAAAGATCATGGCTACCTAAACATGTCTTGGCTTCCGCACAGGCACACTACAGCTCCACATTTATATCTATGGGTGTCACCCCAGAGACATAGATAACGGAGGTTGTGAATGACTCCTCTGTCACTCTACCATTCCCAGCTTTCTGGCTAGGATTTAATGTGACACTTATAGCTATTGCATGGCTTAGCCCCTAGATAGCAGAGAGCCATGCTTGAATGGAAATGAGATTGTCATCTGTCAGCTACACCCATCAAACCACTGGAATACTGACAAAAGAAGGTGGGAGAAATTGATAGCAATACTGGTTGATGAAGACGAACTGTAGGGGGCCTGCCTTTGCTTTATTATTATCATTACATATTGGGGCCTCACCACATATACCCTGATCTAAAGCGCAAATGCAAACCTGGCTCGGATGGTACTGAATACAAATATGCATGGACATAAATAACATGTATGACTGAGTGTGAATTTAGAGCCACGCTGCATCAGGTACCAATGTTGTGTGGACTGAGGTCAAAGAATACTGAGAATCCACTGCAGGGAGTTCTGTAATTCACTTGATACACATTTCCCAGGAAAGAGAACCCCTTGAAACAGAAGAGTAACTACAACAAAGTGATTTCACAGAAATCTAACAACATCATCTGTTTTTTGTGACGTCCTGATTTGCTCTGCAGATATCCAGTGCAATCTGTAAGTATCTGGACGGTGAAACATGTTTCTTCCTTTCATTGTTTTAGCTTTACTCCAGCATGCTGGATTTTAGATGAAACAATTACTATGAGGTTCAACTGCTGACTCTGAGCTTTTGAGAGTGTTCACATCCATATTGGATGAAGACTGGAGGAGGTGTGGCCTTTTTCATGCATTGTCACTGTAGGGACATAGCTCCAGAGCAACAGTCCTAAATAAACACCTAAGCCATGCATTAGGGACGTGCAGTAGAAAGTATACTGGTTAAGGCTTTCATTTTGGTCCAAATTTTATACAATAAGAGGAGTCGGACTAATAGTATCCTAGTAGAGCCTCATCATGGAAGTTAACAATTGTTTGCTGTTGTTATTTGAGCTCACAAAATACAGTTATTTATCTCGGACCACCCAGACCACCAAAAACAACATCCGTCCTCCACTCTCACTTGATTCCTTGCAGAGTTTCAGCTCACATATAAATACAACATTGAATATTATACAGTTTGCCAGGAGCAGGGGCATTACACGTTGACAACATGATACAAAAAGTTGTTTCAGAAAGTAATTTGTGTTGGGTTTTGTGCCGTAATGTGCTTGAATTGCACTGAGATCACGTAATTTCATTTGCATAAAAGGTATTAGTGCCTCGGCTCTGGAACACTTTGTAAAATAATTTGTGGTGGATTGCAAATGACAGTATACTTTTTTTTTACTCCAGCAATCCGGCTTCTTTTTGGAATGAATATTGCACCTGCTGTAGGCTAGCCTAAGTAGCCTTATCCTTGCCTTATCCTATCCGAAAGTGACAGTACAGGAAGGCCAAGGGGCTAAAACTAAATTAGCATCACAATAAATCAGCAGTACAGAGACTGCAGTCTGACTAAAGGTGAAGGGGAAAAGGCCATGGATTTTCTGCCATGGTGGTGACTGGCTGTCAATCAGCTTGCTGGGAGGAGGTCTATATCCTCAGAGCAAAACCACAAAGAGACATTCACACTCAGTCACATGTTGCAGACACATACATTTCAAATCTTTCATTTAATATAAGAACTAAATTCACTGTCAGGCACATCCTTCCACACATTGATTCATCAAAAATAAGAAATCATTGACTGTGGCCCAGCTGACTGGCTCTGTTGACAAGACCGTGATCGATATGGATGCCCGGAGCAGAACTCACTAATGCGCAGTGGGTGTCTTGAACTGCATTATTTCACATTCACAAACATAGACGAGTACACACATACATATGCACGCCCATGTACTAGCTGGTAATTAGTCAACCTGACAGAACATCCCATGGCAAGTGAGGACAAGTGCAGCTGAATTAGACCGGGGGAAGCTAGTCCCACAAACATACACACAGTTGCTGATTTACACACAGTCACAAGGGAGTGTCTCTGCGCAGCATGAGGGTCTAATTAAGACATGGAGATAATTGGGAAATGGAGTTAGGGGTTGGGGAAAGCAGCGCATGTGTGTGTGGTTATGCCCAATTCAAAGAGATGACTATTTTATCAGTGAAACCGAGCATGCGCAAGACGCACTGCAAAGTTTCCCGTGGGGTGGGTCAGACGGAACAGGAGAAAGGTACTATGGGGGAAAGGACAGCAGGCCACAGACACCGCATAAACAGGGACACAAAGGAATATACAACAGGGATGTATGCCAAATTTAGCTAGAGAGGGCCAGGCTCAGAGGGGAGGAGAGGGAGGGAGACTTTGGAGAGGGTGGGAGAGAACACCAGATGAAAAATGAGGCAACCTAGCAGACAGGCCTCAGACTACACCACACACTCCCAACGCAGAATAGCCTTGGGGATACACAGGGAATTTTGGGTAATGCGGTACGACATGCCACACCTCAGTGGCCCCCTGACTGGCAGCTATGATTGGGCCAAAGAGCTCACAGGGGGCTGGGTTATGAATGGGGGTGGGAATCTGATTGGCTGCTGTGTTTCTGCAGATTGCCGTCTATGTGGGTTTGTCCTTAGATTAAGGTCGTAAGCAGCTGAGATATAGTGCATATACAGTATTAACAATGGGTGGAGTGCAGTTTCACTCTTATGCTAAACTCACACTAGCGCCACTTTATGATCCTCACGTTTTATATTTTCATTTTGCTTCAGTTCTTCATACAGTAAGACCTCGAGATATACATATTAGTTATTTGAAATATGAGCCGTCACACTGTCCATATTTTGTTCGGCATGAAAGTAAAATCTAAGATACGAGCCGTGCTTTGGGACAAATACGATTGGGATTGAATACAAAACCTTGTGATAAGCGTTGACCGACTTCCAGGTTGCTATTATTAAGATGTTCACACCCAGAAATATATATGCAAATGCCATTTTACCTTGTCCTCGTTTCCCACACATGCAGTTCTTCTCATGCAAAGATAAAATCTTGCAACCATGCATACATTCATAGCCTAGGGCTCTGTGCAAGCATCAGAAATGCTTCCCACCATAACCATCAAGCATATGGGGTAATATTAGTTTAATTCAAGGCATGACTAATTGAGAACCTTAAGGTCTCTATGGCCCCATCCGCCATTGCATTCAGATACAAACGCATCTCCTCTATATGAACTGTGTGTGCTTGGGCTGCAGATGTCACAAATCACGCTAAACCAATATATGACTACAGATATGACTAAAATATTATTTGGGTTTTCCCGGGGCTCCTGCCTGAGTTGGCGTTTTTCCTCCTCAGTGTGAATTTGAGGTCATCTCTCTGCACCAATACCCTGGCAGGAATGTGCACTGAGGGAATTGTTTGGGGCTATCCCTCTTCTTCCGGGAATGTCTCTCTCTCTCTCTCCGTCTCTACTTCACAGACATGAACTGCGCTTTTATGGATGAGCTGGCTAATGAAGGATCCATTTCTGTGATGAACATTTGCCCAGGCCTGGGAATCATCCGCAGGTTGAATCATCACTCAGGAGCCCACCTATTGTTCAGGTGGCATGCATCTGCTAAGTGGAGGTTTATACGTTCAACACTGCATTAGCGCACATCAATTATGCAGGTGGCAGCAATTACATATTTATGTATTCTGATAATTGCATTTTTAATACAGCAGATGTCAGCCTCATTCATAGCGGTTAATGAAAATGAATGATGTCCATTTTACAGTGCAAAGTTCACAGGACTGATGGAAATCCTTGGCTGGTAGTCCGTCTCACACGGGCGAGCAACACCATGTTGTGAATGAAAGCGATGTTTCTTTTATTAAGAGTCCTTAGATTAGAAAAACCTGTAATTTCATTGTAAAGGATACAATGAAATTAGTCATGCATGAAGCACTGTGTTACAAAGTGGCTGCTATACCTACACACCCCATGCGTGCAGGCATTATTTCATTAATCAAGCAAGTAGAGCAGATACTCATGCACAATTCTATGCACATATAATGCAGTAAATCATGTTGCACTTGTGAGGTGATGGAAGCCAATGAACATGCCAATCAGCCCCTTCATGCTGTCAACAGTTTTGCAGCACTCTTGCATAACTAGAGCCATGCTATAATAGGGAAAAACTGGGTCAAAAATTTGCACTCTGCAGAGTAAGAACTCCAACCCAAATTCTTGATGACATTTATATCCGGCTACCGACGACTGAGGGGTGACTCACCTGCTGTGAGTGTTATGTTCAGATTCTTTTGGGGGTGAAATTTTTTCTTTTACTGTCCACTCATTTGGAACAATGCAAGACTCAGCATCACATGCCTGCAGGAGAATGACACACGCTAATGACGTGGTCAAATTTCCAGAAATATCTCTGCTTCAGTCATCGAGCGCAATGACTAAAAATAAAAGAAGTGCACACGGGCAATGTCATCACATGCCATAGTCTCTGTACACTGGAGTCCTCTGCCATGATTCCTGCTTTGAACTTTCCCTGTCATTCCTCATCATCACCGCAAATGCACTTGCACTTCCTATACCCCAAGGTGTGTGAATTATTTGGTGGCCATTAGGTGAAATGCTGTGCTCTTGAATACGGATTGTTGTCATCAGCGAGATACTTCCGAGATCCACTCTAAATGCAGATTTCATGAAGCATTTGACAAGTGGAAGAAACTAGTCACTGGGAAATAATCTCAAATATAATCAAATAAACACACAAGAGGGCTTCGGCTCCGCTTAGCTCTTTGGCAGGTGAGCCCCCCGCTGCTATGGGCCTGCATGTAAACCAAACACAATAAGCCTCTGATGAAAAAATAGCTGTCAGCAGTTCCTCATAATACTGGTATAGTTCCTTGCATCACAGCATGTTGTATTTGACTTAATTTTTCATGCTTTTCATATGACAGCTTGTTATTTTGATGAAGAACAAAGTCATTTGTGAAAGACGATTAGATATTCTGAATGCGGCCTTATCTGTGAGGCTTATTGGCAGAGAAGTAACTCTCCTGGGTGGAAGCCAACACTTCTGTCTGGGCTTAGTTAAGTTTATGGAGCTCGTGCATCAAATCCAATTGGCAAAGGAGCGCCCCACACAGACAGATAAAACTGTGAAAATGAGCGTGATGTTAACGAGACATGAGGGCCATCATGTCGTCCACATATTTTTGGCTTGTTTTTGCTCTTCAGAGTCACTGCTGTGTTTCTGGCTTGTTGTGATGGCTGGAAAAGGGGATATGTAAATGATAACTAATCAATACCTGTCAGCAGTTGCAAAGAAAGAAAGCCTCAGCACAGAGCTGCAGTGCCTTCCCATCTAGGCTGATGGCCTAACTTAGAAATCCAATTTTCATTTATGAAACTCCAGATATTTCTATTAATTAAGTCTTTGTCCGACTGTCATTGTGTCAGCTCATTCCTCAACCTGTGACGCACAAGGTTGAAATGCAGAGTTCATGCTCACTTTTTCTCTCATCCTCCTCCATCAGCTTTCTTCCTTAAAATTCCACAATGAAAGAGATGTAAAAAAAAAAAAAAAGTCAGAAAAATGACAGGTCGGTGTCAAAACAATTCACCCACAGTAATATTTGTGCAAAGGAGCTTTAACATGGCGACAGAAACACCCATACAATATTCATGAGATAGATCTGAGGAGCTTCGCAGATGGGTTTCATCTGCGAAGCTCGTGATTGACTGGCTTATAATTGTCTTGGTCATCACTTGAACAACACTGACAAGGACAAAAAGGACGCTCAACAAAGGCACGAAATGTGAGAGAATGCCAAGACTCTCGCTGAACAACAACAAACCATGCCAGCAGTCTCCTCCCAGCATCTGCATTTTTTTTTTATTTTAAACTTTATGATGAAAGATATTGAATAAATGAAGTAAACAGGTATCCTATCAAAAATTGCATCAACATAAAAATCTGAAAATCAATCACACCGTTCAGATTATTGCACTTGATAACCCACAATCGCAATGATTTTCCAGTGCAGTGAATTTGCTCATGAACCCTCACTCTCTCAAGGCCATCCGGAGTCTCCGCTGCAACCTGTTGCCTTGGAGACAGAAGAGGTCCAAAACTGTAGCATTACAACGTTAATAGGGTGACGCACGATTTTTCATTTGCTTTGGGTTAATTGAAAATACTGCCAAAGCTGTGTTTGTTTCCTGGCTCACTGAGATTTGATTGTTTTTCTCCATGAAGGCTTTGACAGGTAAGAAGCTTATCCTTTCAAAACAAACACTGAATTGATACCGGCCATTGCTTTACATCACTGAGTCTATAGCCATGTGACAGCCCAATTATTGTTTAAAGCAGTGCCTTGAACATTAATTCAACTAAGACTTCCATGAGGGCTGTCAGCTTGTGCTAAATCCACTTATAAAACATATAGAAAGTCATTATCCCGCTACTGTTCTGATAATGGTTAGGTTAAACAAAGTGGTACCAGTTATTATCTGTTAATTAAGTCCAAGCAAGTATTCATCTCCTCCCTGTTGCTCGCATCATCCTCAGCATCATCATTACCATCCGCACATTTGTTTCGCTGTCTCCACACTGTAACTGTCCGATTCTGTGGCCCAAATCCTCCGGAGAGGCTATGCTGCACAATCTATCACAATGCATGAACTTCTTCCCCACTTTAGTGAGAGTCTCTTGGCAAACAGTCTTCTACGCAGAGAGGAAGAGAACAAGCAACAAATTCAAGGATGAGTGGGCTGGCGCTTGCCATTTCTCAAATTACATCCTGAGGTTCTTATAAGAAAGAGGGCTGAAAACCGGATGGGGCGCTGCAGGTATCAATCTGCCCACTGCCTGCCCCTGACGGATGGTGCAAACCACTATCCATAATTACCTGCTTGTTAACAGGACGGAGAACATTGCAGACCAAGGAGGGAAGTCCCCCCCACTCTGAAGCGCTCTTCACTCTGAGCTATATCCCACTCGTGATAAGGATACTCTCGTGCCTGGCCCTTAAACATCTCCCTCGTTGTGACTTGTTCAGTGAGATAGGCATCAGTCATAAAACTTTGGCTTCGGGACATCCTTGCTGCGGTCAATGTAATGGAGTGCTAGCCAGCAGCTCTGGACCCACAGATTGATGCTGGTGTGTTGATTAATGCCAGGGCACACCCGCCCAGGTTAGTGGAGGCCTGACAGCTTTATTGATAAATTAAATAGATGTTCGCATGAAAAGCATAAATCTCTCAACTCTTCTCTTAGCTTTTTATCATGCTTGAGCATTCTTCAAAGCTAATCTCAAGTGGTGTTGTTTGAAGAATTGTCAGCTTGGAAGCTACTTAGTCTGTGTGTGTCTACAGATATCGGTTTGTAGCAGCAATTCATGATCGTAAAACAGCAAGCCTTTTCAAAGTCTACCGAGACAATGGACTAGAATTTCCTGCTTAATTCTGAGCTGAACAACATGAACATACTTGAAGTAAAAAAACAAAACAAAAAAGTCAGGTCTACCACAACAAATTACTGCCTACGTAGGTCATACACACCCTTTCAGCATCCAACATCATTATTTGATTAGAGTTAACAAAGCTGATCAAATAGAGGCAACTCAAGCAGGATACAACCAACTCCTAAACCAAGGGCCCAGACCCAATCCATCAGGGATCTGAGCAGAACGAGAGAAGGAATGTCAAAGGAAATTAAATCAAAGGAAACAACACAAGGACTCAGATAGTGAGAGAATGTCCACACCCCTTTCCCCCCTGCACACACCCCTCTTTGCATTCCCCTCCATAGTCTCTTATACTAGACAGATGGATGCACTTTTGAAGAGGAGGCTGAGGAAACTTTTAATGAACAAAAAGCTGGCTGAGGGGCTTTTTGAATTATCTCATGGTCGATAAGCACCCCACAGCACAAATGGCACTGCGAAGGACTTGGGTCAGATAAACAGCATCTCTTCAGAAGGAGAACAGAAGAGGAAGCTGACACTCGAAGAGAGATTAGCAGAGACTCTTTTCAGGGTTTGTCAGGCCAATGGACAGGAGTCAAAACTGAAAGAGAGCTCTAGAATGGAAACAAATGTCTGATTTAAAAAGAATGTTTTCAGCTTCATGTTTAAAGTTGTTTCACAAAGCTCATTTAATACAAAAAATACGATGTTCAATCAATATATAGAATCTCTCCTAATTAGATTGTTGTTTGCCAGTAGGGTTGGATACATCATGTGTGACAGACCTTTTATAAACTGTTTAGCATTGAGTCATGCAGTGTTGTTCAGTGGGAACTGCATTACAATAAGCTAATGGCGATTAACACACAAGATGGATATCAGCTGGCGAGTCACGGACTCAACTCTACACTATACATGATCTGCATTTTGTCCGAGGATCAAGGCTTGTGGCATTCGACCTTTTGGAAGTGCTGTCACAATCTCTCTTTGATATCATTAGATCAATTAAAGACTCTCATGGGAAGTCTGGCAATTGCACCAAGGTTAGAGAACAAAGGTAGGGGTGATTGATTAGCCAGTGCCCAGTATTGCAAAATAAACAAAGAAGCAGGATGGATTTCTCACAACCAGGGAAGGAAGGAAGGAAGGAAGGAAGGAAGGAAGGAAGGAAGGAAGGCAGGGAGGGAGGGAGGGAGGGAGGGAGGGAGGGAGGAAGGAAGGAAGGAAGGTTTTTGCAATGGCTTTAATGTAATTCTACAGAGTCAAAATTTTATCAATTAGTCCCCAACAGTCTAATTTAAATAAGTGCTGGTCAAATGTAAATGGAGTGCTTGTGTGTTATTATTTCTGTACAAGTTAAACATCACCATCCAACCCTGTTCCAATGAGAACACATTGATCCTCCTGACCACACACACCTGCAGAATTGCATCCTGCCAATAAATAAAACTATAATATCTCACTAGGGAGAGACCTTAGAGATATTTACTATTAGACACTGTAGTGAGAGAGGGAGAGAAAAAAAAAACATGCCTGTATCACAGGACAATGTTACGGCCTAAGATCTCATAATCTAAAATTCATTTTTAGAAAGTCATTTTTGACCATTAAGGATTTCATGTGTTTGAAAATTGTGCTTTTATTATTACACCTCTGCAAGTGAGTCAAATGAAATTTTCTGTAGCCTGTGCCTTTAAATCCGATCTCATCATTTACTGCATTGCAGATGAGAATTCAAGTAATTAGAGCCACTGATCGTACAGTACATTGATCCCGGCAGTATTAATGAGATCAGCCTGTTCGCCTAATGGACAAGTTCCCTTTGGGAACTGGGGTGGTTGAGTTTCATCCCAGCAAGACCAGTGTAATTGTCTTAGTGTGGCTGTGTGTATTGTTTGGGTATAACTGTCTCTGTGTGTAGAACCTAAGTTAAGTGAGTGGTGAGCCTGCAGAGAGCAGCCTTCAGCATTCGCACAGGGCTTTAAAATCTTTATTGACCTGTGAAGGTGAATGTTTTAATGACCTCCCATATCCAGGGAGGTATACCATGCAGTCAGTGTGGTAAATGGGATGCACCGTTAATTGAGCTGAGCTCTGCACATTAAGTCAGGTGAGATGATGTGCACCGATAATTTTGAAGGAAGAAGCAGTTTCTTCACAGGAGGATGAAGTGTGCAGAGCTGAATGTATTACCGAAAGTTTTCCTGAACGATGTTAAACATAGCTTAATTAAGGTCAGAATCTTACAGAATTTCCAGAATGAATGTTTATGAAGTCAAAATGGTTTAAATGATTTTCTGAAAAATTACACCTCCCCTTGATTACCTCTTGTTTTCATTTCCCCGAGGAAGCAACTTCACACTCTTGCTCACCAAGCAGAAAAAACAAACTGTCATCACACATTTGCAATTTTTACCAAGTAAACTTCTGTCTTCACGTAAAGCCCGTTAGGCCTAATCAATGCCAACAAACTGTCAACCGCAGATGAATCCCTTAGCCTGGAGAATAGGCGAGCGGAGAGTGCCTTGTCATTCCTAAGGAGTTATCCGTCATTATGATCTGAGCGCACACCACAAACAGATGATATTCAAACAAAATACCAAGCTGGAGCTCATCATGCATGAAATATAATTTTTCAGAATGGGGGGGGTGGAGCAAAGATATATAATTTTTCTATCATTTCCAATTATGTTAAGTGATTTTTTTCATAACATCCAACTAACTAAGGAGTTTCTGTCTTCTCAGTATCAGAGAAAACACTCATGTGATCTACTTCACACTTGCAGTGGCTCCAAGGAGCTACAAAGTTAAACGTAGGGCAATTTTCAGCAGTGCAATTTAGTAGGAATAAACTTAATCACCAAGCAAAAAACACTGTGTACAGTCGCAGGTTACAGCTCTACTAAGTGAGTTCTTTTCCATTCAGCTTTTCCCTTCAGGGGTCGCCACAGCGAATCAGTTGCCTCCATCTAACCCTGTCTTCTGCATCCTCTTCTCTCACACCAACTACCTTCATGTCCTCTTTCACTACATCCATAAACCTCCTCTTTGGTCTTCCTCTAGGCCTCCTGCCTGGCAGTTCAAAACTCAGCATCCTTCTACCAATATATTCACTATCTCTCCTCTGGACATGTCCAAACCATCTCAGTCTGGCCTCTCTGACTTTATCTCCAAAACCTCTAACATGTGCTGTCCCTCTGATGTACTCATTCCTGATCCTATCCTTCCTGGCCACTCCCAGAGAGAACCTCAGCATCTTCATCTCTGCTACCTCCAGCTCTGTCTCCTGTCTTTTCCTCAGTGACACTGTCTCTAGACCAAACAACATCGCTGGTCTCATCACATTTTTGAGTAGTTAGACAAAAAGGAGCAAGTAAACAGGAATAAGGGAGACAGAAAAAAGGAGTTTCACAGTTGTCATGTTGTAAAAAGATGGAATAAAAACAAATCTTATCGTAAACAACATTCCCAAGGTTATATTTGAGATGTAACAGGAGTACCGGTGCAGAAAGGTCAGTAAAAATCTACTGCTGCGGACCAGAGAAGCACCAAAATATTTTTCAAAAAATATCGATATTACTCTAAGTGCATTGTATATTGTTTTCTTCAGACTGACCTCACTAAGTTTTTTCTTTGCCCCCGTGTGAAAAGCAATATCAACACTGCTGCTGCTGGGGTTCTGCTTCATTCCACCAGGCATCAATGAAAGCTGTATTCATCCGTTTAATACTTTCACTTTACTTTAACAGCCATGTTTTGATGAGAAAACTGGTTAAATTAATTAACTAGTACTTAATAATGCATAATTATTTATCCTCACCCCACAGCAAAGCAAAAATGTGAATTTATATGCTAATACATGTTTCTGTGACTATATGCATCTATGCTGCATTCATTGGAGGTTTGAAGTCAAGTACTTAAGTAGAATTATTTAAAATAATCCTCATCTAATATAAGGAAAGGCTGGCCATGACACACAGTGATTCAATTAATTTATGTGTGACAGTAGTCCTTTGGATTTAAGGTCAAGTGTTTATATGATAAAGCTTCTGACAAATCGAGCCTTATTATGATTAATATCATAACACAGTAGAGCGTTGAAAATCAGATGATGATTGATTAGATGGTTTAACAAATCATTGATTTATATATGGGACCATGTTTATGTTGTGTAAATCAATTATTACATTAATAAAAGTAATATTAAGAATAATCAATATTACATTTTAGATGAATAGACTAATAAAATAAATATTAGATTAGTCGGATTTTTAAAAATAATGGCTTGATGTGGCTGAACAATAAATTCTCTCCAAAGTTATACAGGAAGAGACTTGGATTCAATGTCTCTGTCAATGACATTAAACATTGAGTTTAATGTCACCTTTAATGTCATCACTTAAATTTTGATACCACTAAATGGTTTCTGTCATTTGCACTAGTGTGGAAGATCGGTTTTCCAAAAAGCTTCAAGCAACAATGCCGGAGGGGAAGCAATTGGATCTTTCAAGACAAGCTAAAGCTGAATGCGCAGCGAGGAAACTCCTTCAATAGGCAGAGAAGGATGGTGGTGGAAACGGCTAATGATAAATATGTTGCCGAAATGTGAATTTAAGAACAATGCTGTTTGAATCAGGAAATCCTTAATGATCAAATCTGAGTAACAATCAGAGTTTATTTGTAGAAATAGAAGAATAAGCTTTGAAAATGTGCAAAATATAAATCCATTTGAAATGGAAAAAGGAAGGTGACATATTTCATTTTCTTGTAAACCGACAGGGCATGTTTAATACAATCCAGGTCAACTTAGTGCAGCCAAACAGAGTGAAAGACATCCAAGAGTCCTTCAGATCTGTGTTCATGCCGCCTCTGCGGATTTTCTGGGTCAAGGGGAGATGGGCACAGCTGGATGGTATGAGCACTGTGGGAAAAGTGCAAGGTACCAGACAAGATCTGAGGAAGGGTAGCTTTAAAAAAAAAAAAATCCTTTCACTACAGTGTTTATTTGAAATCTCTCCATAAACTCCTGCAGTGATATTGTAACTATTGGCAACCTTGTTTGGAAGGCCTCTGGTTTTAGCTGTGAAAAGTGTTGACCAGTGGCAGCTGGACTGCAGCACAATCTGTTGGTATCAACTATTAAAAAAGGCTCAGTTAGATGAAAATGGATGAAGTTTGGGTGCCAAAAAATATATTGAATGAGTTTCATAATAATTGCATTATGGGCTTCATCTATCTTGATTTGGTATAAGCTCCTGGTCTCTATAAAAAAAAATCCAGGACACAGCTTCCTTATTGGTTCACTGGGCCAGCAGCTGTGGGACTGGGGATGGTGATTCTAACTTTGATGTGCTAACAGATACCTCAGCTCTGCTGGTAAGGGATCAGGGCACTAATGTCCAGTCAGGCCTCAGTGACATAGACTGATGGACCACCCCATGGGGACACGTGCAGCCACCCAAGCATGGCAAACAGGAGAAAGGTAGAGAAGGGAGGTGGGGATCTTAAGCTAGTGAGGATGGGAAGGAAGCTTTGAGAGTGTAGCAACCAGAAGAGACAAGAGGGAGCGGAGGTAATGTGAGCTGAGGGGACACACGTGTAAGACAGGCCATGGTCAGCTACTCATCTGCGCTACAATAACACTAGAAGTTTCAAGGTGGAGGTGGAGGATGTTGAGACTACTTGGAGTGCATGGCTAATTCAAGAGGGTGACTGATTCTAAAGGCTTATATAATGGTTTAAAGGAGGAAAAAAACAACACATAGATGATTAATCAGACGGTCAAAATGAAATTTCAAGAGACAGGAAATGTAATGTGACATCACCGAAAGCCTTAAAGCATGTTCTTGTCAACGTCTTTGATTGTTCCATGCCAAAGGACACCAAAAGGATGTGAGTCAAAAACATGTATTGATGATGAGTCAAACTATCTCGGGATGAAGACCTCACTCCCAGCTGATTAAAAGTGTTTTAGGCTAGATCTTTTTGTTACATTAAATGGTCTAAATAAGGAATAGCAACAGTGTAAATGTAATAAATGAATAGTATATAAAGTTGAACAGTAGGGGAGGGGACACCTTCAGCGTCTGACTACATAAGCTTATTTCCATCACATCAGAAGCTCTGTGACCAGCACAAGCAATTGGCAATGAGTAAGTGGCATTTGAGAACATGGTGAGTTTGAAATTGGGCCTGATCAGGACACTGTGGAGTTAATGGCCGCACTGCGGTGTGGTCTGCAGAAAAGCGTGCAACCCACTTACCAGCAATGGCTGAAACAGAGACATGGCCGGAAGCATTAAGGTGCCTTCAAGATGGAAAACCTTGGGCAGGAAATCCTGCTATGTAGGAAAAGATATTCTGTGATTAGCTGACTTTTAGCAATGATAACACTTCTTTTCTCTTTAAAGCTGTTAATTGAAAATTATTATACCAGTAGATAATAAACTGGATAATATCTTAGTTTGATCATATAACTCCAAGAGAACAGGGTGAAATATTATCGCGGGCGGGTTTTTTTTTTTTTTTTGGTTTTAGTACATTTTTCAATTTTATCTCTGGAAACTGTGAAACATGTATCCTTCCAGCAAAAATTACCTTTTCCAACCATTGCCAAGCTTGGAAGCATTACAGTGCACTGACTGTGATACCTCGCAGGACATTTCCGCACACAGCTCTAACTTCCAGTAGAGAAAACAGTAAAAAACTTCTCTGGACGTTTTCCAGAAAGTTCCCTTGGAAATTACTCAAACTGGGCATCAGAACACATTTGCATAGGCAGAATAAAGACAGACACACAAAAAAAACACAAAGGCAAATATGGATGAACATATGAATGTAAAGACAAAGTGAGGAGGCTCAGCGTACCGGGTCTTGATTGAAGGTACTGCTTTCTTCCTGAGTTTGGAAACAGCGGCAGCAGCACTCCTATTCCCTGGACTTGCCAGTCCACTTGATAAACTTTGCTTTTGAACAACGCTGAAAAAAGGATGGAGGCACACATGTTCTTTGTATTTGATCAGAGCAGTATCACAAGGGAAAAGCGACGGAAGGGTTATGTTAAGAAATTCCAATGCCCTAGTTCTCTGTGCCTAAAACACATAGTCTCACTGATTATTCCTCCATATACTTTTTCAGTATGTTACTGGTCGTACTACACTGGAAGCACAACAGCAAAAAAAAAAGAAAATTATACACGGATTTTTACTACTGAATAAGTACTATTCAAATTATCTTTTTTTCTTTGGCTCTCCTGACACACATATATCCTGGAATTAATAAAATTATTTGATTATAGAATGATAGGTGTCACTTAAGCCTATCAAAGTGAATTATAATATTGATACTTAATTATTGGCTGTTCACGCAACAATGTCCTAAAAGGCTAATCTTTGCATTGTTTCATTTTGCATGTTAGTCTTTTGTCACAGCTACACTTATCATTCTAGTTCTATTCACGGGTGTAGACAGAATGCTGTGGATGCAAGAAGAACAAGAAATCAATATAAGACTATCCGATTTCAGCAAACAAAATCGTCCATTATTAATCGTTTTAATTGGGTAAAATAGTTTTACTTTTATTTCGGAAACATAGTGCTGTCTTAATATCGTTGTCATAACAGCAGTAGATCTCAAGTGTAAATCTTATTAACTTTCAAAGATGCCACACGAAGTAATCTAATTTCACCACACAGATGTAGTTTAGTGGGAAGAATGCAAAATATTTCATTTTTAGTGGAAGCATAAAACATTTGTTCATGAAATCTGTCAAATCATCATTCCCGTTTGGAATGTGGCCAGAAGGTTTTCCATTGCTCTCCTCAGCAGCAGATGAGCCCCCTGTGGGAAACTAATTTTGTGCCCATACTGTAGAGTCAGTCTCCCACCAGCCTCCCACCAGGCTTTCAACATTCTCTCTCTTTTCTTTAACATGCTTCACCAGTTTCTGATCCATCTCTTTCACTCCTCTTGCTTTCTGTCTTCATTTGCCACCGCTCTTGTCATGGTGTGTTGCCTTTTCTTGATTTGAATAAGTATTTTCAAAAGCTATACTTATCAACACTCTTTTTTTCCCCTTTGTCAAAGTGCATCATATATGTCTTATTTCCCTTATCTTTTGCCTTCTTTATGTCTGTCTTCATCTAATTTTTTTTCCATATTGCAGTAGCTCCACCCACCGACTTTAGCCCCATTCCTCTCACTCGCTCAGTAAGCAGCTTGGGTTTTTAAACTCTAGGCTATGGCTATAGCACATTGCCCATCTGTCATGGCAGGGAGTTGCCATGAAATGGCCAGCTCCTCAGCATCACCAAGTGATCTTCTTATGAGCTCTGAGCATGGCACTTACCCATCCTCCTCTGAGAGTAGTGAAAAACATGCCTCCCTTCCTCACCCTGTGAGGCAGAGGGAGTCTGTCAGATTTAGACTTGAGCAGTTAGATTTGTGCAGTGACGAGATGGGCTATTTCATCCTGTCTCATACTAGAGGGTACAGCTTAAGGGGAGCAGGCAGCCCACGTTATGGAATTATGAGAAAGACTCCCAGCATATCAGGTTTAAGTCTTTGGCGGATGATAACGGGTAAACAGGAAGGGCCTCATTGCCACAGCAACCATTCCATAGTTTTCATTTCCTGATGTGAACTGCATAAAACTAACTCCAACCCATGAAGAACAGGTATAAATGATTTTAGAGCAGACAGAGATACACATTCATAAAAAGACCACCATTTAGATCCAATATCCCATCCCACCAACTCATAGATGGCTTGACAGGAATAAACTTAAGTTTTATGTGGATGTGGACAAAATGTGTCACAATCTGATTTGCTTTACTGAAATTCCTCCATTGGGTACCATTAAGATGTGATTTCAGCTGTAGATCTGCATGATTTAGAGGAAATATGGGTCAGACTGGACACTAGACTGTGTGATAGAAAAACAAATCTGAAATGTGTGTAAGATCAGTGCTATCAGCAGTGGGTTTAAGTCTAAGTACATGTGAAAAAAAGATAATTGCTATTTGAGGAACAGAGATTTTACAGATGGAATGTTTAACTTCCCATTTTGAATCTCTCAAAGCTTATCCAGTGGCTCAATCAGATTTACAGAGAACACAGAGAGAGTAAATTGTTTATCTAGAGAACATTGACCCACACAGTCCAACAGCTCTGATTCATGTTAAAATTATATTAAATGTAATTACATTATAGGCAGGGTAGCATGGAACCCTGTGAAGAAGAAAGGTGCTTTATTAATCCCTTTGGGGAAATTATTTATCCCCCGGTTTTTTATGTATATTTTTAACATGTGTGTACAACAAACACACACACACACACACACGCACATGCACACATACACAAGGGGCCTGTAGGTACGCAACGTATACACACTGAGCAGTAGAGCGCGGGCAGCTCCTTCCTGGTGTGCCCCAATGAGCAACTTGAAGGAGGACGGTGTCTTGCTCAAGGCACCTCGGCAGTGCTCAAGAGATGAACTGGCACCTCCCACTGCCAACTCACACTCCAAATGTTTTTGATCCGCATGGGCCTTAAGCTGGTCACCCTCCAATTCCCAGCCCTAGACCTAGTGGATTTACTGCTGCCCCAATTTATCCACATTTTTGTATAATCTAATTCAGGCTGATATTTACAAGGGGTCAATAGTATCTCAGCTTCATATTCTGAATGCCACTGACCTTCACACCATTTTAGAATCTACATTGAATTAACATTAGGTACATTGCAACTCTGCCCTGGAGATGCAGTCTTCATCTGGTGGCTGCTCCATAATTTATAACACTTGTCTTGCCGTGAAATGTGGCTGCATCTGATGTGTGATCTAGAGGGAGGATTGATGCCTGACAGCTGAAGTTTGGACCAAATCCCTCTCCTGTCTAACCTCAGATCTCCAGTGGGAAATACGGTGGAGGCATTTTTAAACTGCAAATAAAATTTGTTGGCACCTTAATCAAAATGTCAACTTGATCCACTCTGTCTATTTCTCTGTCCTTCTATCCCTCTAATTCTCTGCAATAAATTGGGCATAGTATAAGTGATGTTCTGAACATGCCCCAGAGAGTCAGATACAAGAACTAGTCAAAGTGTCACATGTGGGAAGCATGCAAATTCATGGGTACATGTGCCTTTAGAATTGATCCTAGTCTATCAAATTTTTGCAAATCGCCAAAAAAAGATGCACACCATCTATTGAGGAACCTGCATGTGGTGATGTATTTATTGCTAATGCTATGGGACATGCAGCAAGCCAAAGCAGGTGTAGTAAGGAATAATAATAAGTTTGCGAGCATGCTTTGCATATCAGGCACACAAGGTGATCAATCACAAGCAAAAGACTTGAATTAAAAAACCAATACTTTTAAATTAAATAATTAAAAGTGCAAGTAACATAATCAGCAAAATAAATATTATAATTTAACATACTATTCCATGCATTACTGTAGTAGTTGCAAAAAGTGAACATAGATTTAACTTAAATACAATGCGGTGGTAGTGCATTTTTTGCAGGGAAGACTTTCAGGTCTTTAGCTCAGTCTGCTCAGCTCAGTTAACATGGTAGGAGACAAGGAAAACCTGCTGCATTTATTTATATTCTCTATTTTCACTATGCATTTTTCTCATATCTTGGCGTCCTGTGGGAAACATAAACACTATTATATTTTCATCTGTTGTGACATTGAGTAGAAGTGCAAGTAGCATATAATAGAAATACTGTACTCCGAAATGTAGTTCAGCACAGTCCTTGAGTTTATTTATTTACCTTTGCTGCTTTCCTGAATTTCTCCTGAAAGTTGTGAACATTTCACACAATAATTTAGATTCTCTGCAGAGAAAGAACACAACAGATGCTGAGTGAAATCCCTTTGTCTTCCTGTAGCCCTCAGGCCTGCTGTTGACATTTATTTGAATGTGTTCAACTTCATCCAAGTCTAACTGTGAAACTGCTGAGTTCTTCTAACAGGCTACAAGGCTAATTTTCTTCCTCTGCCTTCGGCTTATTCTCTTCTGTTAAATTTATTCTTCATTCAATGGTAAGATGGTACATTATGTGCACAATGCTTGCAGTTGATAATCGCCAGGATTGGATAGGCCACCCCCCCCCTGAAAAAAAGAAATCCTTGTTCAGTTCTTGCAGCAATGCTGAAAAAGTTGTCTTTGCTTTTATTTTTCCCTCACCAAAAATATATGGAAAGACTTAATATTTTCATTAAATGCTATAAAAGGGGTGAGATACCCCTCACGTTGTTGAGGATCAGTGCAGTACTGCGATAAAAAGCTCTAACTAAATCAGTGAAAAGACATCTGTGCTCCAAAGTGACTGTGGTGTAACTGCAGAAAAATTAGCATTTCTGGAGATCACATTTAAATATTGATTCTCTTGTCTTCCTGACTCTAAATCAGGTATTCTAGCCATTGGGAAGCCAATGAGAAATAATAATATTACAACAACTGACAGGTGACGTGAATAACTAATTCATTTCAGAATGTTGCACCCTGGCACAAAGCAAAAATTGATCACGGTTAGTTTCAGAGACACAACAAAGAGTTTGAGGCATTGGCTTGGCCTTCAAATTCCCTATATCTCAGTCCAATTTAGTTTCTGTGGGATATTCAGGACAATAACTCTGTTCCGTGGAGGCCACACCTCGCAACTTGGAAGATTTAAAGAGTCTGTTGTTCTTTGTGCCAGATACCAAAGCATACCTTCAGAGGTCTTGTGGAGTCCATGCCTTGAGCTGGGTTGGAAGCAAAGGGGAAATTGCACCATATTAAGCAAGTGATCAGTTATTATTATGGCTGGTCATCACATAATAATAAAGCAGAATTAGTGTATTTTTAACCACATCCAATAGTTGATTAGTATAAAGTAATCATAATGAGATTGTCATGGGTTTCTGGTGCCACAAAGCAAACTCACCAGAAGCAGCCAATTATTCTATAAAGCTGAAGTTGGATCTTAGCAAACCCCCACATACCACTGGAGCACTAACAGAATCGATACATCTAAAGTAGAAATCAAACCCTGGCAAGCTGAGACACTCAACATTTCCACCTCAGTGTGCATCCTATTCTGACATGAGCCAATCTGCCAGAGGACAAGTTAGGATTTTGGTTGGCTCCACTGACACAAAGATATAAAGACATAGAAGGTGTGTATGTGGTTTTCCTTTTTGTCTTTCTCTGTTACATTTCCTAGATTTCCTGCAGAGGCAGTGTTTTTTCTCTCCAGACTCCAATCTATTGTGGATTAAACACCCCACAGACCCAGTGAAAGCAGCATGTTATCCCCTCTACTGCTCTGTACTTGTAAGTCACTTCTCTCCTGATTTTTAAAAAAATAAAAACAACATTCCCTACTTACAGATTTAGTCAGAAGACACTTGTGGTAGGCAATGAATCCAAATTAATCATATCAAGATATCTCCTATCCAGGTGATGTGTCATTATTAATAGATCCTGGAAGAAGATGGATCTAAGAAATGGCAGGTAGAAGAAAGAGGAGGTGTAGAATATTGAAAATGAAATGAAGATGAGTTTGCTGAGGTGAGGTGAATCATGCAACCTTCATATGCTCCCTATGCATTCTAAATCAAGCTTACATTATGTGGCTATCATCTTATATGCAAATGGTTGGAGTGCTGCAACAGTGCCTGATACATATTCATGCAGCTGGAAGAACATGGCACCTGTCTGCAGGACGGCTGGTTATGTTAACTCTGCGTTAATGTAGAGCATATGCAGAGAGGACAGGGTGATTATGCATGAGTTGACAAGATGCTTATTTCCAAGGGTGCCATGTGAAGAGAAATAACTTGAATTACTCAACAGTCTTGTGTCTGATCTTTTTTTCATTACTGTAAGTGCAAATATTTTTATAAGGATAATGTAGTTTCTTCCTATTTAAATAACCAATAGACCTTATTTGCATTCAATCTAATGTGGAAAATAGAAAGAGGCATACAATAAAGTACCGGCATATGATTAGATTTTGTTGTGCATGGATAAACAAGACTACAGTAAAACTGTAATCCTCTCTTGTCACAAAATTGGACCGGATACCAGCAAGTAGTGGCAAATTAGATGATCTAAGACCCCGTTAAGGCTTGTAGGACGTTAAGAAAACTATTATATACTCCATGGTCGCTTTGGGGTGTCATTTAAAAGTGAATGATGCGATTTTGAAGTGAATACTAAGATGTAGAGGGAGCTAGTGCGATGACATGTGGTGTAACTCCTTCAGTTAATGTATGGCAGTGGAATTGTGAACCAGCTGTGACGATGGAAGCCGCTCCTGACTGACAGGAATACAAAAAGTCTTCAGATTTGTAATGAGTAAAGCATTCCATGGCCCTTTCCATATATTATTGGACAAAATTATTTTAATTTAGACATGTTTTCTAAAGAGTCGAATAATTCCATATGCTTCTGGCAGAGCTGGGAGATATGGAACCAAACTAACTTCTTCTGTTTCAGTACCTCTGAAACAGAACTTGAACTGAACGATGTGGTATCCCAAAAGTGGTGCCCTCAGTGAAGAAATGACTGAAATACTGTATCTCAGTTCCAGGTGGCACTGAACATTTCTCAGTTGGCATTCAAACCTTCTTCAACCCAGACCTGGAAAAAATTACTTTTCAATTGGCCTGCTCGCATCCAAACACCAAAAGCAATCTCAGATTAAAATGATTTTTCATTGGCTCATTATTGCCACCCATGCAATCTGTGTTGAATTTATGCATTTGAAAATTCCAAACAAATAAATTTGGATGGTGATGGAAATTATGGTATCCAATGCAAACAAATGCTACAATTCATATTCATTTAATTGACTACATCGGTTTCCACTTTAAAGACACTAGATTTGTCACAGGCATTGTAATGTTTTTAACTGACTGCAAAAAAGAGTAATATTTGGCCCAGGTAAAATACATTTCAGTGGAACAGCATGCAGTCAGTCAGCCTGCCTGTGGAGAAAGCAGTCAGACGTAGGTCAGGCCTGTCATGGTTGGATCACACTGGCAAGAGGATTTGGGTCTTGTCAAAACCATGACAGAATGGTCAGGAGGGTACCAGGCTGCTTCTTTCTTTGCCACCACAGCCTTGCCACTGTGCCTGAGGAATTTTATTTTACTATATATATCTGCCGCTGATAATTTCATATGATAAACAAAGTCCCTAAAGTCACAAAAAAAGATTACTCAGTTTATCCAGAGCAAGACTTTGTAGTATGCAATGTGTGGGTGGCTTAAAAGATAGTCAAAGCAAATGGGAACTGGTTCGAAAAGATAAAGTATAATGAAATGAAAATGTATTAATAAACAAACATGAACACGAGGCCCTATATGGCATGTCTTTACTATTCGCAGTCTGAATTTGGGTTATTTCTTGGAGGGAACAAAGAAAGAGTCACAAAATTGCAGACAGGCACGCACATTTGCCCAATTCAGAGGCGCTCTCATCATCAAGACAACACTTAGACTCACATCCACAATGAAAGACCGCAAAAATCCAAAAGCATTCACATCTTAGAACAAATAATGACAATAGGACTTCTCTAATTAAATCTACGCTCTGCGAATTGGACAATGCAAATCGTGAGAACACATTTGCTGTCCGACATCCCCCACTTCACCACAGTCCTCTCCCCCGGCTTTAGAAAGGCATCTCTGTAAAATTCAGGGCTGTGTAATTATCCCTCTGTTCTACAATAGACATTAGTGAAGACATCCCGCCACTCTTCCAGGGATCCTATTAAGACAGGTAATTAAAGGCGGTGCAAATGAAAATTGGCTGAGGAATACATATTGGAAACAGCCTCAAAAATGGGCAATAAATCTCCCGTCTGTCTGTCTTAAGGGTGCTTTGTTTGAGTGTATTATTCAGGAGCCTCTTGCTGGCTGATGCCTGAGAGGAACATATGCTGACAGGATGGGGCACGGAAAGGGTAGCCAAGAGGCAGCCATTTTGTAGGTGACCTACTTCTCTTTTAATAAATAGAGGAATGGGGGGGTGGGGGCAAGATGGGGTGTAAGGATGCCTTGCCAAAGAGGGCTATTTGTCCTTGCTGTGGCTTCACAAGAGTACGGCACAAAATGTTATAAAGCCCTCGGTGTCTCCAGGTGAAAGCAATGCTTTTATATTACGCCGAAGCTGATTTATTCAATTCACACGTCAGCTGCGGTAACAAAAGCATTCATCAGGAGGACCCCATTTGCATTTTCGCACCGTGATGAGCCAAGTTTGCTCCCCTGTCACGCCAAATGATGTTTCCAGTCCTAATCATGTTATGGTGTTCCGATGAACATTTTTTTATCACCTAACACCTTCTGAGACCTCAGTCGCTGAACTGCTGATGAGTGCAGCCATCAGCGATTGATTGAACACTCAAGTGGAAAAAAGCCCCGCTTGAAATCAAGGGCCGAACACTCCAAACATCGACAATTCAGGGAATGTGGGACACGGACGATGGAAATCGAAGCACCGACACATTTGTATATGGAATACAATCAATATCACGTAACATTTTTCAAAAGTGGGGTCACGCACGATACACACTTCTGATTGACATTGAGGTAGGTGTTGATCATTTTGCCGTACAGTAACTACAGATGGTTTATAAGATGCAGCAGCTTAGTTTAAGGCTATATTGAAGAGGAAATGTCTGAATCATATTTAATTGGACAAATGACTCTCATTATCTTCTCCTCGATTGAATACCAGTTTTAGCAGGTAGGGCTCTAAGAAAGGAGGAGTGATTCAAGAGGGCTCTCCTGTTTTCCGCTCGCTCCCTTTTTTACTGTCTGTTATACACAAGAGAGCGCAGCCTGGAGAATACAGGGATGCACACTTCAATTTAGAAAGCATGAATAAACAATGGGGTTTCCATGTGCTGCAGAAATTTCCCCTGGCGGTGTTCACTCACATGCTCTATAGCCGATATGCTCGTGTACATGTGGAACTCACGCTCCCTCCGTGGAATCCACACAAAGACTCTGTGGAAATGATACTGATACAAATATTGGATCCCATAAACACTAATATCTTGTGAGTTATCTGTACAAATGCACACCCCCACTACCTCATCCAACCAAAAACACACAGACACACACATACACATACACACACAAACGTACACATACACCAACAGTATCTCAAAATTTACCGCAGAGAGATTCGGTGACATATAATGTAAAATGACAAATAAAGTTCAGTATGGATTCCCTCCCATCACAACCACCCCTGACACACACACACACACACACACACACACACACAGACACACACAGTTTTATGGGTGATGAAAGGGTGCAAAAAATTACTTGCTCACAGCAGACCACAGTGTCACAGGGAAAACTGCTGTGAACACAAATTTGGATAATGGTCTCACGCCCAAACACACACACAAATACAGAAGAACAGCAGCACAAACAGCCTGGAATTGCCCGACTGCAGAGATCTTCACTACAATCTATTTGAAGCCGACTTCTCTTAAAAGCGCACTGAGATGGAAACAAACTATTCTTGTAATAAAGCCTCCCTTGGTCCACAAATTAGGATAAGGGACTCAGCATGAGTTAAACATCCCAGTTTGGAACATATGTGTGGAAGTGTGTGCTTGAAAGAGATACCACTGTACTTGTTTGTGTGATATTTGCATTCTCCAGAGGAATTTGTGAGCATGTGAGTATGTCTGTGTTTTCTATGCCCCCCTTCCTGTGCCCATGTCCTGGTCCCTTTAATTCTGCGAGCTAAGATAATGAGAATTTTATCTGTGGCTCCTCTGAGGCATGGGGCTCTGATTGAATGGGAGCAGAGTGTAACGGATGAGATGAACGATAGCAAGCCGGTTAGGTTACACTCAGGCATGCTAAGGCACTGCAAGCATGCTCTATGGGGATGCATGGATGGTATGTTTGTGTGAGCGCTGAGGGAGGTAATGGAAAGTACAGTGTACCTGTGACAAAATGGGAGCCCCTTGGGTTGTGAATGATGCCACGGCTGCGATAATAATATTACACACTGTGTGAATGAAAATAGGGCGAGGCACAACATTGGACCATGCAACTCTTGGCGGTGGCAGATCTTGGTATGTTTATGACAATTCCAGCAGTTTCCTCTAAAAATGATCTTTTGATGGCACACTGGACATATTCAATTTGTAAACCACGAGTTATAATCACAATGAGATTACGTAGATTAAATCCACTCAATCAAAAGTAAAAAGAGAGACATGAAGACCTGAGAAAATCTCAGTTGTAACGTATCTCAAGAGAAATCTGTACAGCCATATTTAACAGTGTAACCGAAGAAGCATTTATCCCAAAATCACATCATGTTTAATTGCTTGCCATTACTTTTTATCCATGACCCAGAAAGAGGTACTTATTCAGTAAATACATTTTTCTTCCTCATCTAATTATGCTGGAGATGATGAGTGGTGATGCTTTGGCTAAAAATAAACCAGTGTCTGCAAACCAGGATGTAAATCACAAGATTATGCAAATTAGGATTTTTAAATTTGTTCTGGCTAAAAAATTATGTTTGACCTGTCAGTAAAAGCATTGAATAACCTTTAATTTTCTCGCTGAAGCCGCACATGTTGTTTTTGTTTCTTACCTTCAAAGTTTTAATCAGTTTCTATTAATAACAAGGATTTATGGAGTGCAGCCTGTACCCAATATGTTGTGTTTGAGTCATCTCCAATCGTTTCATTTTCCTGCGAAGGTGACATTGTCATCAGCGTATGGCGTGAGTTACATGTGAATTCCATGATACCCATTCTGTCTAATGTTATTCAGTTTTCTCTCAGATTTCCCATTCCCCTCTGCTTTCCTTGTCTTCCTGTGATAAGGATGTTGTGCAAAAAGTTTTGAAATGACTTCTTTGATCTTCATGGCTCACTATCAAACAGAGTCCAATCTGCATCCATCCTCGCTTTTCACAGCAGCGCAGAGAATCAATTTCATATAATAAAGCAAAAAAAGATGAGAAAACAGGTACGAGAGTTTCTCAAGCAAATTGAGTGGGTATAAATCTCGTGCATTTTCTACTGTTGTGCAGTTTATCAGGTTTTTGCTTTGTGGGGTGCTCTATAATCATCAAATTCTCTTAAGTTTATTCACAAAAACACTCTTCAGAGCAATTACAGTTATTGCAAAGCTTGCAGAACAACATGCCTCATAACCACACATTTGTTCAGTCGAAGAGAGTTTAAGCAGCTCATTTTGAAATAATTTGTAAAAACCCATCTAAGGGACATTGATATGTTGATACTAATGTGAAAAAGAGTAGTCTAAAACTCAAAAATGACAAAACAATTTTTTTGTGGTGTTCGGGTAACAATGACCCCTCAGAGAAAAAAGGCACATCATGATTTCTGATGTTATAAAAACTGTATAAAAATTATATTTTGAGAAGTAAATTTTAATGTGAAATAGTTGATGCCTTTCACAACTTGGGGGAAAATATCAAAAGTGATCCTTTTTTTGATGAGCTAAATATCAGACTATTTGTAAGGTCTTCTTTTGATACTATTACTGAACAACTGCATCTTCCTATGCACATATGATAAGCATTGTGCTTTTCCATTTAAGGCTAATATAGGAGTCTACAATTTACATTAATGATCAGAAAACTCAATGCATCCTGGAAAGTCAATGAGCTGGGGAGGTATAAATTGATTGAGAAGATATTGTTTTGCTCGTAAACAAAGAGGTGAATAAGTGGAGAAAAAGTGAAGATTGGTCAGTTGCTTAGAACTAATGATGTCTCTTGGATGAAAGGAAAAACATCTTCAAGCCTGTAAAAAAAAGAGAAGCCTTTTAGAATTAGAGAAAAGCACAAGTACTGTTGTTCTCATTTACCGACTCTATAGTTAAGGAAGAAGATAATAGAAATTGATTTGTGTACTGTGAGAGTGATGGTCTTGATCAATCGAAGAAAGAGAGTGAACGAGGGAGAATGGACTGTTGTGAAATGTAACGGATAATTCTCTACAGGTTGCAAATTGCACCATTTTAGTAGAGAACACAGAAGAAAAGAATCAACCCATGTCGACTTCATTATTGTACTGTTTTGGCCAATCAGATGCATGGAAACACATCCATCATTCATGGATACTTTTTAGTATCATTTTAGGTACAATTAATGACATATTATGACTAATCATTTACAATTAAATACTTTTCTAATTTGCAAAATCCCACACAGTAAAATTTCATCTTCAGTTCTACTAAGCAGTTACCCAAAACTGTGTATCAAACTAACTCTATTTGCAGAGCACTATAGTCAAAAGTGGAGGCTGACTTTCAGAGGCCTATTAGCATCGTCCCAGTGACCACTCCATGGAAAAAACAGTCAGAAATGAACAATGTTTGGATTAAATTTTAGAAATGATAGGTGTTGAACTGAACATTTGTCACAGTAACAATTTCCATAACAAATCAATATTGATCATCACAAGCCAAAATCAAGGTAATGAGAATAGTTATCTATGAATCTGGAACTCAACATCTGGCTCGCAAAGTAGTCAATCGTTCAACATCTGGAAGTGATTAAATTTTTGTACTGAAAATATTATTTTTTCATATGAACTCACATCAAGTCATATCAAGTTGATGCCAATTGGATAAGTGCAGATTTTCTAGAATAATTTGTGAATTTGATGATGACCTTTTATTTTATGGATGTGAAGTCCAATGCAGCATCCTCAAATCCATTCATTAAATTCAGTTACTTTTGAATTCGTTTTCCAGAATAAATGAAACGAAAATGAAAAATAATTAACTGCGTTTATTGTTTTGATGTCTACGGTATAATAAGACTGACAGCTTTTAAGACTAATCTGTCCATATGTCATTGTCAGCACTCTAGACTCTGTCTGGGATTTTAAAACTGTCAAAACCTCTGTAATAGATCGACAACAATAAATTCAGCTCCAACTCCAAGACCTTCCAACACAGTGCAATGACTGAGCATATATTCCCCTTCTGCTTTTTTCTTTATCACTCTGGGGTGATTGACTTAATGAACACTGCCTTGAGTCTTTTGCTGCATATGGTTTCAATGTACAGTAGTTAGTTACAGAGAAAGGCAGATGCTCCAATAGTTCAACCTAACGCGTCAATGCGTTGTATGAACTAATTGGTTGTAAGGATCCTGTTCTTGCACAAGCAACAAACATCAGTTGTTTAATCAATCACCCCAAAATGTCATATTTTTGCCATGTGGCACCAAAGTTTGATATCCAATGTACAGTAATTTAAAAAATTCTAGCAGAAATAGTCAAACTGTATTTCGCAGTCAGAAGGATAAATTCCTTTTTTCCAAGGCAGTGACTTTTTCAAAGGTCACTTTTATTTCACGTTAAAGATGCATAGGACAGAGCACTTTACCCTAACTTCCTACAACTGTCACCATATTTGTTGTTGAAACATTTACTGGCCCCTTCAGGTTGTATCAATTTGACATAAAGGATGTACAGAAGTACATGGATGTCACCTTCCATGAAGGAATGCTTTCATTTAAATACTGTATGTGGATGAAGCATAAATGGGTTTTAAAACTTCCCCTCCTTCCTTGCAGCCCCATCATAATGTAAAAAAGATGCGTCAGTAAGTTCCCTCTCATGTTTTTAAATCATGTTCCTGAACAGTTCTTTTTAGGTTTTACTTTTTTCTTTTTTTTCTTTCTTTTTTTTTTTTTTTTTTTACAAAATCCTAATTGCTTCTTTGGTAATACTTAAAGACATCAAGCTTTATAAGCAGACTCTAAGGGATAATACTCAATGAGATGTGCTTTTAATAATGCATGACAGTGAAACAGAAAGCTCTTCAAATTACAGCCAGGTTTTTGGCAGCGGACACAATGGAAAAGTCACTTTTCTCCTGTCTTCCTAATCATACCTCATTTGTGAGAGAGCAAAGCTTACACACAGCCGACGATGAATAAGACTCAGTTATGTTTTTATGTAGATTAGCTCCTACGCAGGTTATTTATTGGGGCTTGTATCTGACACACCAAGAATGGATCTTACATTGTGAAGTAATTTATGGTTTTTGGTCTAAATGATGGAAAAATTCCATTTTTTACAGACCACTAAGAAAATTTGAAGATGTGACTTACAAAAGCAGAAATTTGAATCATGGTCAAATTGCAAATTCCCAATTTGTGTTTCCTTATAAAATGCAATAAATGCTGAAATCACAGTTTAAAATGTTGACAAGAATGAACAAATGATTACACCCAATAAGTTAACAAGAGTTATTGTATTATCAATTGTGTTAAATCACAATTGTGAGTGCAATGGAGGCCCCACATTTTGTGTGGACTCCAAAAGTTTTAGTTTAATCAGCACCTCTGTGATAAAAAATAAAATTTAGTAACATTTTTCTTCAAAATCCAAGTAATGGAAAAATAAATATTTTTTTCTGACTACCATCCCTACTAAAGTTATTCTCCTAAATGGGTCTGCAAAATATATTTATAATATTTACTGCATCTACATTGTGTTTATGTAGAATGTGTGTAAACAACCAAAAGTATTTGAACAACATCATGGCCCAGATGTTGGACTTTCTCTGAAGTGGATCGATGCAAATTGCTCGCTGTTGCAATCGCAGATGCCACAAGCAAGGACAGACAGGCAGCCAACGTACCCCCCCCCACACACACACACACACACCCCTCTCTGTCTCTCTCTTTCAAACTCTCCCCATTGCACAAAATGATCTGCCACTCTGAACAAGAATATGCGCTACAGGGCGGCCACTGGCATCCATTTATCAGCACTGTGCTCGTCCAGAATGTTGTCTCTCTTTCTGGCAGGAAGAAAATCAAACAAACAAGAGGACAAATGGAGACCAAGGAGGGAAAGGGGAGCAGAGGAAAACAAAGATGAAAAACAGCAGGACATCTTTTGCCACCCTCTTTAATCAGGTGAATAGATACACCGAACTAAAGTGAAAGGCTAAAAAAAAACAGAGAATCATTTCTTTACAAACCGCTGAAGAAAAAGGCCCTGACATCATTTTTACAGTCTGTTGTACCTTTAAGTGCAGATGCCTCGCTAACTGCATTAATCTCTGAGTATCCTCTGTGACCACAGTTTCTCCTCCAGCTCTGATTATTTATCTGCTTCCAATTTATCTCTCACTGCCATGCCCTCTTCCCCCTCCATCGAAACCTCATTCCTCAAATTGGTTCCCTTTCACCTGAGCTACTCTGTTTGATCACCTGTTGGGTCCTCGTTCTATTTGTTACAGCTCCATTGAACAAAATTTGATCCACATATTTTAATACCTTTAAAGACCTGCGCATCTTTTGGATAGAAACTTGTTGAATATCCCAAACATTTTGGAAACTTCTTGATTTTGAACCAAAACAAAAAATGTGTTTCATTGCTTCTTTCTTTAGTTTCCTGAGCCATCGCCGCTAGCCTCAGAGTCAGCTTTGGCTATTGACTAAAGCACGTCTAGCAGTTGTGAGATAGATTAGTGCTGGAATGACTGAGGTTTCATGAGTGTGAGTGCCCAACAACCTGCCTATAAATCACCCCTAACTCTAGTGCAGCATCAAAAGTCTCTAAACCAATCAAATGTTACCCCTCCCTTTCTCTTTAAAAGTTCCCAGCATGTTCTTCTGCCACTCTTTATTTCTTTCCTACGGACTGTAGCCAGTGTGACATCTTCTACTTGTTGTTTTTTGTTTGTTTGTTTATTTGTTTGTTTTGGGGTTGTTGGGGTTTTTTTTGCTGTTTTTGACGCCTTGACTTTAGCGTTGAGAGCACTGTCCTTATTTTGTATCACAATTTATGAACTTTGTACTAACATTGGTATCTTTTTTGGGCAGTACAATGCGTTAGGAAACTGCACTTGTTGTACAGTATGTCACAAGTAATGTCTGCGACTAACAACGTGCAGCTAAGACACATATTTTTCCTTCATCTCTTTTCGATTGTTTCGAGCACTCTTTACAGCTGTCTTTATCGTGCAGTCATCATCTTCTTGATCTGCCATGAAGTCATGGACTTAAAATGTTCATCTTCAGACTCACTCCTTCTCTTCTCCCCCTTAAACCAGATCATTCCTACTTCTGCTTCCAGTGGAAAATGTGAAGGAAGAAATACGATGCAAATGGCAATATTTACATTCTATGATTATTAAGTGCAAAATAAAGCTGGAACCATTTTATTTTATGTAAAATCCAATGATATGGAGGCAACACATATGGAGGCTACCATTTCTACGTAACTGCCTTTTTCTAATTAGTGATACACAGGGGTCTGGCAAACCCTTTTGTTGGTAGTGCTGCTTTTTGGATTCTGATTTGCATGCATGACAGCAATCTCCACTCAACTGATTGCCTTCTTGTAGTTTGGATGGCAATGTGTTCCCTGTGTTCATTTCACACTCCCTATTACAATTGAAAAACATGTGATGAGCTCAAAACAGTTTAGGACTAAATACCTTGATTCTAAATGGCTGTATTTGGGTAGATTAGATTAAACTCTAATGATCCCTGTGGGGAAAACCGGGTCCTTAACACAGACAACAATAGATACAGTGATGATATAATATGTACTGAGATGATAGAGGGCATAATCTATCTGGCTCAAAATTACAACCTGTGGCACAAATTATTCACAATAGAAGCTTTAATAGAGAAGTTTGGTCATAAATGATCAACTAATTTAAAAAAAAAATCATCATTACAAAACTGACAACAGGGCATATATGCATAATTTGTATTTCTGAGGAAATTGCCCGAAATATGAATATTCCCTGCCTTGCCCATCAATTGATAATGTTACTAGCACAGTGAGTATATGTATGAATGCCTAAGCATGTTCTGACTTCCACTATTCTTTGTGAGCAGGCAAAAATAAAACTCAGGGATGGCTTCATTAAAAATGCAGCAAAGGTCCTTCGAGAAAATATTGCATACCTGATTGTATTGTATTACAACTGGACCTGGCACTGTTAGGAGCTAGTCCACTTCCTCTTGCAATAATAAGATGTCCGTAAATCTGGAAAAACAACAGGAATGTGAACTTGTCCAGCAGGACAGAGTTCATTCAGATCGGGCTTCTTGACAGCAATGATGAGAATCTGCAACAGCAAATTGCAGCGTGAGTTGGGGAATTAGTTCTATTTTCAGAATGGAATCCGTGCTGCAGTTCATCCATACACTCAGAGAGCTCCACAGTCTTGTAATGAGGCAATAATGAAAAAGGAATCCGGTGACAATCTCTTTCCCTTTCAACTTCTCCCTTTCCATCCCTCATTTACTCACACACATATGCCACTAAACCAGATGCATGTGCACACAAACATGGAAAATTAATTTGCCAAAGTTATAAAGGGTTTTTAATTTCTCCAGCACCTGCATGCGAGATTGATTGCACATTGACTGAGAAAGGAAAGTGACAGATTAGAAAGACAGAGAGGAGTCAAGAACAAATGGATGAGGAAGCCATGGAGGGAGATAAAAATGGAAAAGCAGACAGTTGGAGAAAGAAAGACCCATCATTCGGAGCACTTACTGCCCACAGAATGACAGCGCCGTTTGTATGCTTTAATTTGTGTCTCGTCACATGTGTGTGTGTGTGCGCGTGCGCGTGTGTGTGTGTGTGTCGTTCGCGTGTGCAGGTGGATGAGAAACAAGAAAACAGCACGGCCTCCTCCGTCTGCATGCGTCATCAATATCACTGCTGTGGACACAGCTAATTGCAATATGTCACAGATAACAAATGCTTCAGGAAGGCCACTCATAAAAAGGTCTGACAGCTGCATAACTAGAGTGAATGGACACTGCCACTGCCTTGGGAACAATAGAGATGTACTGTAATTATGTCACTGGTTTAGTGATGAGGTTGTATAGACCTCCTTCACCCACCCATCTTGCTAAATTAGACACATCATAACTGATGTAGGTGAAGGTCATTGGTTTCTGCTTCAGCTGGAGGTGGGGGGTGCAGCCTCCAGGGATGGAAGATATACGTATATGTTATGAATGGAAGAGCAATATACAGCATATTGTGGTAGATAGATAGTTATAAATTCACTTGAAAAATAGCTTTGAGGTAAAAGAAAAAAAAAACTAAATAGTTGTCTTTTTTTCATCCACATAATTTCCAAAGTTTTTTTTAAAAATCTGACAAAAATCTCTTCTTCTGAGAAGTAGTTTTTGCCAGAAAACATTTAGAAATTGGAATTGACAAAATAGGTTTGACCAGAACTGCTATAAACCGGCCTTACTTTCCTGGGTCATTATTCTACTTGCCAATTCCTACCAGCGTATAATTCTCCCGTAGAGTTTTAAGAGACAAATATCTATATTATTCCTTGCAATATTGAGATTTACATTTTGTGTGAATGCCATACAGGTACCTGGTTGATAGGACAAAATGGTCACAGAAAGTTTGAGATAAAATAGTTCTGTCACGATCAGCTATTCTCTCCACGAAGTTCTGCTGAATCCTGAAGAATTTATCAAAGCCGTGGTGTTCCAATCATGTTGATGTGGACTTAATGAGTGGCTTTACGTTCATCTGCCAATCACGGCACCTTAATACACCAAATCCTCAGCTGGGAGGACTCTACCTGCACACATACATCAAAACATGATGGTGGAGGGCCTGCGAATGGCTCATCGGTATGAGCGTAGGGGTCCGTTCAGCTGCATTAAACCCCAGCAAGTTCATTAAGCTGCATGAAAGGGGAAGGATGAATAGTGATGCAGAAACGCTACCTTGATCAGTTTTGGTGGATGTTCTGCACTGCTGCATGTGAGGTTGCAGGGATAATGTGGGAGGTGCAATAATGTATGCACATTAAGGGTGTACATGTACTATAAAGACAGAGCAGTGAGGGGAGACGGGTAAATGGAATTAAAGTGCAGAAGTGAAGAACGGAGTGTGTGCAGTCAGAAAGATGTGATAGAAACACAGGGAAAGGACAAATCTTGACATAAAGCTGAGTGACTAAAGTTAGAACCAGTTAAAACAACAAGCTAGAGGACAACATGGAGAGCAGTGTTCCCTCAAAGGAAAATTTTTCTATTGTTCCAGTCTGTTCATCCTGGAATGATGGCTATCAGTTCGCATTTTTATTTTGCCTCTTGAGATATTGGCCAGAAAAAAAAACCTCTCAGATCTGATAAGTAAAGTTCCAGACAGACGGAAATCACAATAGAAAAAGCAAACTGCAGACACAACCTGATGCCTCTTCATCATGCAGACGACGTTGACAGGTGCTGTGATGATGTGTGGGGAGGAACTTCACTCATTCTAGTAGAAAGTCGAAGACGGAATGAGAGAGGAAAGGGAAAAAAAAAACTGTTCTGTCTGTCTCTCAGCCTGCCTGCCTATTTCCCAAGGCTCTATCGTCTCCCTAAATAAGAGCTACTTGGAAAATGTAGAAGGGTTCTGAGGAAGCTGTGAGAAAAAAAAAGTGAGTTTCTTGTGAAAGAAAGCTGTCTCACCAAAATGAAATGTGTACATAAAAAAATAAGAGTCAAGACTTAGTAAGGGTGTTGGTGGAGGTGATAGACTCGACTCACAAAGAGGAACTGGATGAAGGAGACCTATGCCTCGTCAATGTTTCTGATCTGTGCTGATAAATTTTATGGAGAAATGTCAGAATATTTCTGGAATGCATTTGTTTTCTGGCATTCAATGTTTTATATTTTTAGGCAAATTTAAGTGTATTTTGTCTACTTGATAGCCCCTGATGGTCATGGTCCAGTTCGGTCACTGAGCTGCGTTGATGGAGCATTGAGTTATTACTGTAGTGTGGCTCAACTTAACCTTCATCTGCGATGGCTTTCCACTTCGATTGCTTCACATGAGTGGAGACAGGAAAAAGGAAGCGTGGGAAAGGAGATGGTGTCAGACTACAACTATAGTGGCAGCAACTCACCCGGATTTCAGGAAATCGTGAGTCTTCACGGATAAACTACAAGGAAATGATTCCTCAAGTAATGGCAGCAGAGAAGCCATACCTGATTCAATGATAATCTAATGGCAAAATGTGGCCGGGTGTTTTTCTTGAGGTGTTCGCACCTGATTAGATGCCTAAGAGCGGGATTTCTTTTGCATCTAATCACCGCACATTTGTGATGATCAATTCACAAAACAGTAGGTGATAATTAGTATGCAAAATGTCTTTGTAACATCAAGTTTGGAGCTCTGCAAACATCAGGCCAAGCAATTCACATCAGTAAAAAAGACAGCAAACAAAAACATCCCCCGTGACTCAATTCCGAGTCGTGGCATATCTTGACCTGATGAAAAAGAAATGAAAAAATCACGCTCCATTAAATGTCATTAGGCCTGTTAACAAAATCTAATTCTACTAAAGTTCAGCGCTGCTTTACAAATTGAATGTAATTGCCCACAATGCAAATGAGCTGAGCTATTGTTTGTGCGAAAGTGAGACCAAGTGAGACATGAGTGTACGAGACAAAGAGGCAGAAAAACAAAATGTGTGAGTCGAGGAAGACCTTTGAGCACTGGCATAATGGGCAACACTTACTACTTCTCACAGTGTTCATTCAGAAGTACGAGGGGCTGCAGCACTAGGGAATTGTCAGTTGTCAAGGCTTCGAAAACTGATGGTTTCATTTGAGGAAATAAAGAGGAGCGATGAGGTAAATGTAATTACCCAGCAAAAGCGGTGTGGGAGTTTTACGGTTTGATAATTATCCCTTAAAGGCATGCTAAACTTTTCCCAAGCTATCTGTTTATAACTCCACCGAGACAGACAAGTAGGAGAGAGGTCACCAGGATTCAGAAGGGAACGGAGCAGATGAAATATGTGAAGGATCAGATAATTGCAGATTTGTTTGGCGGCTGAGAAAACTGAAGGAAGGGAGTAGTACAAAAAGAAATAATACAATACATCACACAGCAGCATATCTTAGAGCACGGTTTATTGCTTTGCTAAGTCACATAAATGTATCAACAAAAAATGGAATCAATAAAAGGAAATGTTGAATTCTTTTGTGTAAAATGCCTGTTGTTTTTGGAATAAGGCATCCAAGTGAGCAGAAATATTCAGAAATGGATGACTGAAATATTTGATAGGACAGTTTTCTTCCCCCTCCCCGGCTCTCTTAACAGAGCTATCGGTCTCTTTTATAGATGTGCAAACACATACATGAATACTGTATTTACTACAGCTCTACTTCAGAACAAACATTAATACGCAAACCCCAAAGTTACAAATCTGTGCACAGATTTGTAACTTTGCTGCGTCGTCAGTGAAAAAAATTAATTTTCCGACGTGAAACCAGTGATTTTGAAATCTGACGTCATGACATGGTGGTGAATAAAAATGCACTTCAGTACAGAAAAAAATAAAAGGAACAAAATGTCAGAAAGAGTCAAGCTTGACTTTTCAGTCTCATGCCCTGTTCTGAAATTCAAACTGGAAACTTTCCAATAGCCATGATAACATAACATGTTATTTGTGTGTGTGTTGCTTTTTTTTTGGTACAGCAAACTGTACAATAAAGAATTTAGTGAAATCCTCCATTTTAATCACATAGTCCCTCAATGAGCTTAAAAGACCAACCGTTTCCATGTCAAAGCAAAGCTTTTCTCTGCAGATAAATCTGTTTCTACTTTCCTAAAATAAGCTAAATAAGAAATCCCTTAATTTGTTGCCCCTGTTGTCTGTGGATCTTAGTTGTAGTAATGCTAATTTATCTCAGGGATGCTGCTCAAGCTGCATGTAAGCCCATGTTGCCTCCCTTGTGCACAAAGTGATCAGCTTAACTTCTCTATCAGCGGCAAAAATCTCTGCAATGCGCTCTGTTCTAATTAATGGTGGATTGGCTGGTGCATCAATATGACTGGAGTTGGATGAAGGCAAATCCCTGTGGTGCACACAATTGCACATGCAGAAATAATTACAAGTACAGTAGAAACAATCTAGATTTCACTGTACACAGTAGTTGGTACAGAACTATACAAAGTATATATGCAAAACCACTTTTCTTTAATTTTCCATTGCTGGCTAATGTGAGAAAGTTTTCTTCTGAGCCTAAAATATGGGATCTGAAATGTTTTGTATATACACTTGTGCATTATGTGAATGTCAGCAACAGTGTGTATTACTGTCAGTGTCACTCTGGAGTGTACATGCATTTTCTTGCAGGATACTGTTCTATTACACCAGAGAGCCAATTATTGTCTCACAGTTTGACACCAGTCCTGTCACGACCAGCATGCTCATACATGTTAATTGTGGTGTTTTAACAGCAACAGAGGTTTTGGTTGCCTCATTACAGCAAGGACATGAAACTACCCGAGGTTGATTTGACAAAATCTCAGTCAGCCAGTCACACACCCACCCACGCGTACTTCTGTCTCTACTTCTTTTTTTCTTTCCCTCTTTCTGGCTCAGAGTTAGTGGCTAATACCCCAAGTGCTGACCTTCAATTGAAAGCATTGAAAGCTGATCTATCTCAGTGAAACGAGTGAAGAAACCTTCATTTAAAAACCAAATTAGATGAATTTCACACCAGTTCTTTTGGCAGGATTCATTAATACTTTGAGAGGCTATCGTTGTTTCAAACAAGAAGCTTTGTTATTTGTTTTGGAACAATCATTTGTGTTGGTCTGAAAGCTCACAGCTGAGTCATAACTAGAAAGAGCAGCTGTCAGAAAATGTGATAACAGGTTGTTTGGTTTAGTCAGGGGTGAACCAGGTGGAGCTGAAGGTCATTGTACATCCTGTGACAAAGTTCCCATAAAGGATGTAATGTACAGCAAATTACACTGGTGAACTATGAAAGCCAGAGTGTCCTTATGTTGTCATCATATATGTGAAGTTAGAACTCATTTGACTTTGTACAATGGTGCCATTACCAGCAACAGAAGTGAAGGCTTCCTACCCTGACAATATAACAACGGACAAAGACGTTAATACAGATTAATAGTTTATTCTTTCAACTGTGAAGACAAGTCTGTGGAACACACATAGTTTAGTAGATTTCTGTCCACTAACTTAATCAAATTGAGAACTGACAGTGTTTGAATTATCTCATGAACATTTAGATCTGGAAATTTCAAAAGTATATAAAAAAAAGAATTTTCCATCATGTTGATACAGTTAGTTAAAACTCTTAACATGTGCCTGGAGAATAAACGCCGCATCGAGGTCACCTCGGAACTAACACTAAGAGTTTTGCCAATTTAAAGTAACGGAGTGGGCGAGCTTCTCTATAATAAGCAAATATCGGATATATTCTGTTACGTTGCCATACTTCAGGGCGTTACACAGAAAACAACAGATGAGCGTGATCAAGCTGTGCTGATAGCTATGCCCCATACTGGCAGCCAACATATGCAACATCAGCAAAATACTGCGAGAGCACAGTGACAGCAGAAGAACACTGGGGAGAAAATATGTTGAAGAATGAAGGGAAACAATGACAGGATTTAATAAAGGGACAAACACTGGGAAAAAAAAGAGACAAGAACATGGGCGGAAGTTGACAGAAAGAACACTAAGACAAGTGATAAAAAGGAGATCTCATGAAGTGTTGAATGTATGTTCAGAATATAAATCATAAAGATGGGAGTGAGGAGTTCAAATAAGATTAGATACAGTATAAAAAAGAAACACTGCAGTGAGATCATTTTCTTCAATCGATTTTTAAGTCCAGTTAAGTGACTTTTCTTTACAAAGAAGAGTAAGAGAACTGCACCATTTGGAGTCTAAAAGCTCGTTGCCTGGGTGACATATAATAAGAAATTGTTCAACACTGAATCCTTTCAGTGAAAGCTGCAACACCATGAATACTGAATATTCAAATAAATATTGGTGGTCAACGTTTGTGGATTTTTCCAAGAAAAAGTACTGTTGAGATTCTTTTGAGATATCCCTCATTTCTGACTTGCAGGAAGTACTTCTAATGCTGACTGCTCTGAAGCTGCACACCACTCAAAAGCATATTGAAAGTGACACTCTAACAAACCGAGAAGGACATCATCAAGCAGCAGGCAAAAGAGATCTTACGTTAATGTCATCCAACTGGACACTGCCCAAACCTCTGCAAAATTTAGATATTCTGTGAATAAACATCTCAAAAACAAAAGGTGACAAGGGATATCCTTGTCTGATTTCATCGCTCACGTTCACTGTGCTAGACTTACTCATGCATTTCAGTCACAGAACACGAATACCGTGAGGACTAATCTCTCCTGTGGAGGTGAGATGAAAATATTTTCCTGAAAATGATCTGACTTGAATGGGGGGGGATTGGATAATAGATTCCGAGAACAATTCTGAAGGGATAACCCATGGAATATTCAATTATGTCCACTGATACAGAGAAAATGGGAAGGAAAGAGAGACTTGGAGGAAGAGAGAAAGTCCTAGAGCATTGGTGGGAAGGTCAAAGAAGCGGAGGCAGATGTTAGACGACGTCCCAGTAGAATTCTCTCTGCTGCAGTGTGTGATCCGCTCAAACCCAGCAGTGAATGAGAGAGGAACTGCAAAAAATAACAGATGCAAAGAAAAAAAAAAAATCAAACGTGTTGAGCTGTTAATGACGTGCATGTATTAATGTTGGATCTGCATGCAGATGTACATATCGGCATGTTTATATTTAAATATGAGCTTAAGCATGGGTAAATCCCGCAAACACTGCCTCATTTGCATTACATTAATATCATGCTGTATTCACAGCACAGACAAGGGACTTTTGAGAATCACACAAAGATTTTGTTGCTGTATCTTTGCAATCTGCTGCTTTTATTTCAGAAAGTGTCTTTTACTGCCTCTAGACAACCTCCACACACACACACACACACACACACACACACACACACACACACACACACACCTGTAATGGTTATGTCAGTCCACCCAAGGACACACAACATGTCAGCTCTGATTAAGCCTGTGCTCAGCCTTTAGAATAGAGTTCCCGGGCAGGGGGGAGAGGTACAGAGGAATAGAAGTGACTTGTGTCCAGTAATAAATCGCTGCAGGCAGCTGGACTCTTCAGAGCTGTGGCCCAGCCGAACCCCAACAGATGCTGGGTGGTTTGGCCTGCCAGTTGAGTCCCCGCTTGTGGGCCAGCGCCATCATGAGCGATGGCTGCAGTCCAAAGCAGGGGGTCTGCCGCCGCAGGCGCAGGTGTAGATGTCATTAACATTCAATATGTAAAGAGCAGAGCCTTGCGGATGGGGCAAAGTGATATTGATGGAGGCTTGTCTTTAGACGTCTGGTTCACTAAGCAAATATGAGAATAAATGTGGCCTTTTGCATGGCATGCACCTTTCATTAATGTTAACCAACAGCCTCAGTGGTGCACGCAGAGAGTTCATTAACAGTGGTCACTATGGTTTGACAAGCTCCGTCTGTTTATACTTCTAGTTTTGGCCATAGTTGGCTGTTAAACTCTTCTCCCTGCACCCCTTCAATTCATGAGGCCCGTGTGCCAAGCATGAGCCATTATACATTTTCTCCATCCAAGTCAGCAAATGCCAATTATGTTTGTTGTTTGTTTGGAAGTCAAAAGATTATGTGATCAATTGCCAAGTTAGAGACTTGATAAAGTGCAAATTAATCCTGTGAGAATTCATATTGGTTTGGAACTTTTTTTTTTCCCTCTTCATCGGGCTGGTTTTGCCAGAAAATTGAGTAGTCCCATGAAAAGCGAGAGCGTCTGAGTGAAAATAACAAAATGATAAACAAGGCCGGATATAAACGAAATGATTTTGGTCACGAGTCAGTTATCTAGTCATGAATTAGGCTCACTAGCCATTTAACCTTGTCCAACATCAACCTAATTCTACAGAGGCAGTTTTGCCCTTGTGTTTAAGTAATCCTCATGTCACATGTTCAAATCTGGCACAAAGTCTCCCTGAGCTGCGGCCTTGTTCTCCACTAAGGACCAAAGCCAGGATTGTGGCCACCTTCAGGCAAATGACAGACAAACTGGGTTCCTCAGTCCATTAAACTCCCATTAAACTCACTGATAGTTGATCCGCTCTAGCTGCCAATCTGTACCTATATAAAGGCCTCCTGCAGTGGCCAGGACTTGATCCTACAAGTGGTCCATTGAGGAGATTTCAGTCCCGTTTGAAGATAGCGCTGCTACTGCTTCTCAGTTCCATTTGGTGGACTGATGATTTAAGTGGCATAGTGGTCAATTTGGGCGGTCTGTTCAGTCTTAAATTAAAGGGATGGACATGGACTTGTTCAGCCCTGTGTTTGTAGAGCACATAGGAATATCCGATTTTCGCATTTTTCATGCTCTGCCAAGGCCTTGGAGTTGTTCTTTTTCTTCTTCAAACAGCCTGTGTTGAAAATTCCATTTTATCTGAGCCTATGAAGCCCAAAGTCAACTTGCGATATCAGACTTATCAAAGTTGCATACGTTTTTGATCCAACATGTTGCATTCTAATGTAAAATACATAGCGGGAAGGTCTGCCTTGTCTGTGTTGAGCAGTAGGTGCACAAATCTTTCTTTTTGAGGCACTCATAGCAGATGTATGATTATGGGCTCATAGTAAAAAACAACTATGCAGTCATTGGCTGCGTTGAGGTACTTCATGCACCAGTGGGTCAGCGGGATTGGATCATCCAGGTGAAATTCCTATCCATCAAGAGCAGCAGATCACAATAAAGATGCTGGTTATCACTCTTTCCCACCTGTTGCTATGCTGACAGGTTGTTGTGGGTGTCTTTTAACACCTTTACACTGCCGTTGACTCTGGCGGATGCAATAAAATATTATCGTAGTCATGCTAAAATTACACTATTTCGAAGGTGGTGCTCATTTTGAATGCAATGGGGGATGTTGAAGTTCCCCCACCCCCATCTTGAAATCCATTCTTTTGACATGTGAGGAATATGTATGTTAACTGTCACAATCAGCATCCCATACAGTTCTCATCCAGTCACTCGCTAAGTTATCGCTGGGTTGAAGAACTATGAGGAATGACGCTTGTACTTGTAAATGCCTATTTGGAATATATGAACAAAACATATAACGACACGGAGTTGAACTCAAGGAGAGGTCGAGTTATGAAAGTTGATGACAACAAAAAGGTGTGCAGTACAGATAAAGTTTAAAATTCTGAGGTCAGGTATAATTTTTGTTGGTACAGTTTAAAATTATCCTTACTTACTATACTGTATGTACTGATACAGTATTAATCCAGATTCCAAATACTTTGGTGTTTAAATATGTGCACAACACTCTGTAAGCCGCTGTGCATCTGCCCTATCAAACTTACTTTGTCCATTCTGTGTGCTATATTTTCCTATTATTTTCCTATTCATTAGCACTTGTACACCAAAAATGTGCTGCCATCTTTGGTTTCCCTGAATATTCTTTCATCCCACCCACCGCTGTGATTGGCAGCACGCCGAGCTCCCAGTGAGTCTGGCAGCAACTTGTTTGCTACAAGGTTGCGCCGCAGACCTCATTAACCATTCATGATCACCTGGTGGCCTCGCTTCTCCATGCATATTGATGCTACATGACTGAAACTGCCACTTGGTTTCTCACCGATTCCTTTACCCTGTTTGAGGTCACACTTGCCTTTGACCTTGCCGTGTTGACACTCCAATACTAATGAGCACGCATTAGCCACCGTATCAAAGTTCAAGCACCCATAAACCTTTCTGTCAGGATGTAGGGAAAGCACAATGCCTGAAGGAGTGTCCTTAACACCTCAAATGTTCCGGATGATGGTAATTAGTTTCAGTGCAGCAAAGCCAATGTACACACACATGGTTTTACATTTGTAAGTACACATTTATCTTTGTTTTAGCTCATATACACACATGCATTAATCATTTCTGAGTACCTAGTTTGGGATGGATTTTTAATTAAAATGATTAAAAGGCAACATATTGATATAAGATGCAAGGTGCTGTCATTGATATGAGTTATTTGCAATAAATCAATATTTAGTAACATGCCTACATGTATAATGAGGCCTGTGGCAGTTTATCTGTTGTATCACTGATGTTCATAGTCTCTGTTTGTTCAGCTGCTAATAGACATTTAGTAGCAGATAACACTTCAGAGAACAGCTATATTTACCTCAGCAATATCTGCAGTAAGATATGATTATTTCCTTCACACACACAATTTGTCTCATTTAAATTGAATTAAAACAGCAGTTGCTAAATGTTTCTGGAGGGTCTGATAAATTACAAGTTGAGGTTGCATGAGCATCTGCACTTTGTGTTGTTATTTTAGTGCAGGTGAGATTGACAGGCACACACTGTGAAGGATGAGTAATGATGCCGAATTAAAAGGCAGAGGAAGCAGGCACACTGGGCTGTTGTTTCTATCTGACATGTCGCCCAGGGGCTGTCATCACAGCAACTCCCTTCTCCTGAAATTTATGATGATTCTGCCTGCACCTCCCACTTCGGAAGCCATTCTAAACGAAAGAGGGGCCCAGAAACACCTTTTTCTAAATAAAATTGTATTTGCTCTTTGTTCGTCAAATGATTCCCCAGCCTGCCTGGCCAAGTATGGACTATGTGATCATTGTCATCTCATACAGATTGTCACATGCTGCACACACAGCCATGGGGAAACTTGCCCAAGACAGAGATCAGCAAAGATGAACAGAACAGTTTTCGGAGCTCAACTTTAGTGCCAGTGATACATGAGCTTACAAAGGGTAACTGTACAAGGATGAGTACAGCCTCTTCATTTTCTGGACCTTCTTTCGCAGCTAACCCAAGCTACAGGGCTGGCTCACATCCCAGGTCCTTGGGATAAAGCTGGGCATGCGCATATCCTCAGCCCAACTACCTGCCAGCAAGCCAGACAACTCCTCAGAGTGGATGGAAAGATTTGTTCCTCATAGTTTACTCCTAACATTTTTTTTTTCTCTTGGATTCAAAGGTTATCTGCAGCCATACTGTCTGGGTCCTCTGGCGAGAGCCAGCGGGGCGGGCGGCTCGCCACAGGCGTGAGCACTGCCGATAAGCAAAGGAGAGCCAGGAGGCGATGGGTTAGGGGCGGGGCAGAGGGTGGCGAAGAGATACAGAGGTCCATTGTGTCTTCAGACTGACCTTCATTCACTTTATTGTATATAAATCGAGTTCTCCTCGGATGTGAAAGCTAACAACACTGTTGTTACTTTCACTTTCTTTCTAACAGGGAACTGGAGAACAAAACCAAACAATAGTGGCAGTTTGCTTTAGAGAGAAAGGATGTACTTGCACAGAAAGTAAATGTTTGCAAAATGTAGCATTTTAAAGAATGGCAAACATCAACTTAGGCTCAAAAGATTCTTTGGGTGTGGGTGTGGTAATGCGAGAGATTGGAGACAGGAATGTAGTCTATCTTTCCAGTTTTACACGGTGAAAATAAAACCAGGTCTAGAAGCAGCCATTCCCAAGGCTCACTAGCTCACTTTCAGTGTGTGTAGCGCCTCCATTAATACCTAATGGGTGTAACATTAGGGGGAAAGAGTGAGTATCTTCAGGGCTAACATTAGCCTGGAGTACAGTATCTCCTTATCTGTTTGGGACAAAAAGAGAGTAAGATGGAATGCGTTGTCCTTTTTTGGACTTTTTTCCCGCATTAACTGCCCTGGGGGAGGATAACATGAGTGCAACTGAAAGTGCACAGAAACAGGACAGTTTTATGTAGACTACTAAGCATAAGTCCATGTACTGAGTAGCAATTCATGTTCTCCGTATAGGCGTCATTGCACCATGTACATACAAAAGCATACACACACCGACAGACATGCATATTGTAATTGAATTATGCATAACCAGGATAAAGAAGAATACACACTTACGCAATCTGCTCTGCTATTGTGATATTCATTATTTCTATGTTAACCAGCTACTACAGTATATTGAGTGCCTTGCATCTGGTCATCATCAATATGTGACAGTAATGTTTATTATTCAAGCTACATTTGTTGCACCTTGAAACTATTTAAAGGTAATTTAAAGGTAATTAAAGACTCCAATTTGAATGACAAATAAGGGGTTAAAGATGTCCTGGAAAGCAACACAGAACTAAATGTAATAACCAATGTATTTGCATTGTCATTTACATAAGTAGATGAGTTTTAAAATGAAGGGCTTGTTATTTGCATACATATACAAAGTTTCCTCAAATGCCACCTATAAGAGGATGAGACAGGAGGGGTGAGAATGCAGTGTGCAAGGGAAGAAAAGTGATTCTTAAAGCAATAGTTTTGCAATTCTGGTAGGTTAGTGCAGCATCAGGAGCAGGGCTGAGCTTTTGGTTGGGAACATGCATGATTATCATAAAACTAATGATGATTTATGGATTGTTTTGTAGAGATCAGTGGTGCACAGAGTTCCCATTGTTATTGTGGAGTGGAGAGTTTTGCCAATGTGCAATCAACTATACTGTACCCATTTTGGAAAGACAAGATTTACAGTAAACCAGATCATGTATGTATAAACACATGTGCACAGCTAAAGAGGGGGAACCACTCTTCTGTAGCTCTGGCTAATTTCCAGACTCTGGTTGCACAAACATCATTAATCAAATTGACTAAGATTAGTCACTGGCCAGTTCCCCTACCTGTTTATTAAAATTAAATCAATGTACGTATCACTGCAAACATGGACCCCAACTACAGAAGAGGCAATAACCACAAAAGAGCCCCGAAAAACCATAGAAAACTCAAGACAAAGCCAGGAAATACAGAAAAAGAAGTAGGAGCAATGGTGGCAAAGCTAATACATGTGCAGAAATGGATGAGTTGAGGCTCACAGACTGGAGACAGAGGTGAGAGACACCTTTTGTTGCCCTGTACTTTAACAGATAACCTTGGCTACATTGCAAGAAGGATCCGTGTGAAAAGATTCAATTGAGTCCAGTTCAGATTGTAAAAGCCACTCTCAGTCCCACAGTGCAGTGGAAGAAACCTTACAAAAGAAAGGAGACCTGATGGAAAAGCAAGCTGAAGACACCTCCCTCTCCCACTTCAAAAAAAACTTTTTCAGAAGCTAAGTTAGGACAAAAGCAGACCAGATGCATTTAATATCCCCTTTGAGTTCCACAAAATGTACTGAAACCCTAGTTTCTGCTTCTTACTCTGTATTGTCTTGCTCATGCTGTGTCTGGGATCCTGTCTGTCATTGTCATATAATAGCATAAAACATCAACTCTACTCAAACAATATTGAGCGTTCATTGCCGTACTAGTAGCTGCACAGCACTGACAATTATTATGTCGTTAGAAAGCCAAGAGAGGTGGGAGAGGTCTGGTGAGTGGGGAAGAGGGCAGGTGCTTGGTTTATGCCAGGTGCTAAGGGAGCACACAGAAGGTGGAGTGAGTCACTGAAACCTTCTTTGTGGATAATGCGACATGGTTATGGTCATAAAGAGAAGGTAAATTGTTAGACCGAGGTTTATGACTGTGGTGTATTGGGCAGCGGGGGGGCAGAGGCTGGATCAGCAGGTTGAGAGTTTGCTGCGACTCATAGAGATACTGGTTCTGTCATAAAAGTCTGTCTCTCCCATATAGGAACTCTCTTCCGCCATAACATCCCTTTTCTCTCAGGGTGTTTTGTAGCTGGTCCTGAATGTTTTATGTATAGAAAATGTGATATTGTACAATATTTTGCAACTCCAATGAACTGCATTGCAAAATACCCACAGATGTGACGATTTGACACATGCCTGAATGCTTTAATATGCAGTTTAGCCACTTTTAAGGGAGAAGCTCATGAGTACAAAGGTATTTCAATTCAACAAAGATGGCCTGAATAATCATGTCTCGGTTAATGTTTCAGCAAGAGTATTGTATTGAAGCTACAAAATTGGACTGCAGATAAGAGGTTTGCAATTGAATGAAAGAAATGAGAGATGAAGTGATGGGTGATGAATAAAACATGAGGTGACTGATAGGGCCATACTGACCAAAATGAGATAGTTATGTCTTTGTACTTCATCACCCTTGACCTCGCTGTCAAGTTCTTTGGCATCACACATTCCACAATTATTTGGCTGCAGCTTGCGAGTGTATCGAGATGTGAAAAGTTAGACTCCCATTTACATCACTGGTGACAAGCATGGTTCTTGATTTTTGTAAATTAACACTACAGTTACCCTTGGTTGTTGTTGGAAAGTGATGTTGCTGCTTTGCCTCTTCCTGTTTTGATGAAATGAAAAACATATTTGATAAATGAGAAAACTGGTGTAATGCATAAACTTTAAATGATTTAGGTATCGTTCCTACAAGCAATTCCCCGAAATCTAACAGAATTCAAATACAGTCCAATGTCAGCAAGTTTTCTAAGTGATGTCGTAATTTGTTCACAGTAATTTCTCTAATTTCTCAAAATTAATGAGGTAATGACTTATTGATGTTAACATGCCAGTTTAAATGTCTCTATTGACAGATTAAAATGTGATTAATGAAGGGATACCCAGATGGCGTTTAGGGGCAAAAATGCTCATCCACAACGAGGGAGACTGAACCCAATAGGACAAATGGTGTCTCAAGACTAGCTGCAGAACTGGTGATGTCATTCTTATGATGGAATTAACAGTGGGCAGAGATAAGAAATGTGGTAAGCATATGAAAACACAAGTACAAAATTTAGAGGAGATATACAATTTTCTTGAATGATTTACTTTACAATCTTACTCGGAGTGTCCAAATTTATAATCTGCAGGAGCAAAATTTATAGATTCCTGAGGAAATTACCCCCCATGAACACCCAAGAGGGCTCACAGTGGAATATGCTTTTTAGCTTTCAATTATATATTGTCAAGTAGGGCATCATCTGCAGATTCCAAGCTGTGGGCGTTGTATGCTAGCCCTTGGCAGGATGCTAAGCTGTACCAAGCCCATAATTATGTAGCCAAGCTCTGCCATAAAATATCACAAAAGTGGGATTGGCCAGAGCTTCTAAATCTAACTCTAGGAAATGGAAAGTCTCCCCAAGGCTGTAACAGTTACCGGCTCAATGTCAGCATCCATAAACAGGCCAAGGCTACGATATTGGAGTTAATCAGATGCTGCTTAGGAGGGGATAATGAGTCATATGCTTTGTGGGTGTTTGAAGAAGGATATTCATAGGTTAAAGTAAGTCATGGGGTAAATAGTTGTGTATTTTATCTTATGGGTATTAGCAGTGCATGCTTACGCGGTGTTGCTCACAGGTTGCTGACATCAGCTCACTAGCTGGGTTACCATCTTGAAGTCGTCAGTTGTCTGTGTAGGTACTCAGTTATCCAGGTCATGGTTATCCAACGCTGTTTAAATCAACCCACTGGACTTTAAGTCTAAGTAGGTGCAGGGATGTTTGCTGGGGCTCAATGAGGAATAGTGCTAACACAGGGGTGAAGGTCTATCATTTAACAAAAAAGTTTACCAATGTAGTGGAAAAAAGTTCTTTCATGGATTTCCAAATCAGCCTCAATTAAGGTTGTGCCTCCATATATTTTGACAAAAATGTCAATCATATGCTTTGGCCTTCTCAGCCACCAGATTTCATTGAAATTGACAAGATTGATTAGAGTTTTTATATATATTTTAGACAAGACACTCTTTCGACATATCAAAACAAACTTGAGGAAACTATACAGAACTGTAGAGTGTATTCTGAACAGAGCTGACACTGTTTTGGCAGCTTGTGGTGGGCCCACTCATTACAAAGACTTGAGTCTGTCAAATCAAGCTTAGGACTGATCTCACAATTATAGTCAATACAATTGTTAATCATTTAATAAATATAAAAATTCAGCACTAATTATCATTTGGGAATATATGATTTTTAAAAATTTATCTTGTTTTGCACAACACTCCATTTCAATCACACCCAAGCAATGTGGAGTGAGAGCTCTTGGGTTTAGCACAATAAGCACTCCTGTATACCTATCTATTTTTATAATTGTCATGTACTGGATTGCAACTTGAAGCTTTGAAAAAAGAACCTTTAGCTATAATAAGGTTAAGACAATGTTGTTACAGGTAATGTGGGCCTAATTAAGCACACAAGCTCTGCTGCCAGGTTTGAAGTCAAGGAGGTGGGGATAACTGAGAAAATCATGACACACTTCGTCAAGAGCACCAGAGAGAGTGGGGTGGGTGGCGGGGGTTATTGAGAGAGCACAAAAGCAGCAACTCTCATTTTGTGAGCGCTGTGGCGGGTGGCTTGACACACACTGGCTGCCTGAAGCGCCATGGCAACAGGGAGAGAGGAGATTGAGAGAGGCGGAGGTTCAAGGACTTCACTTGTTCCAGCAACACTTTAATTACTTTGGGCGCTGGTGTTTAGTGAAACATGCATTCTGGGACTCAACAACTATTGGGAGAAAGCCCCAGAGATTTCAGTTTTGTTTTTTTGTTTTTTGTTTTTTCCTCCTCTCTCTTTGTGAAATTACTTCAGCTATTGAAACCAAACAGCAAACAGGATCTAAAGGAGCAAACGTATGGCGACAAAGGGCAACAGAGATGGGGAGCTGGAGGAGGGAAAAAATAAAAAGAGGATGAAGCAAAGTGAACACTAGATAGAGATCGACAGCATGGTGAGATAGGAGCTGTTTCAATAAGAAGGTTGCTAACAGATATGAGGAAAAAGAGCCAAGGGGAAAGGATTTATAGGGACACTAGCTTGATTATCCATTTTAGATGCACATGTGAGCACATATGGCGTCTTAATTTGCAGCATGCTTAAATGCATATGTATATCAATCTGTGTATTTTCGTATGTATGCCTCATCCTTCCCTGTCTGAGAATATAGCAAGAAAATGTCTTTTTTTTCTCCTGATGTCATGCCTAACACGATCAGCACTCATTAAAAGCTCTCCAGAGCGCCGGCATCTAGCAGACAGGAACCCACTCCAAGAGACAACCCCCAATCCCAGTAAACACACACGGTTTCCTGCCCGTAAGCCTCTTCTCCAGTGGAAACAAACTGGCATCCACTCGAAGCATTGGCAATGTTATTCATTTTTATGTAATCCTAAAATATGGATCAAACGTTTGTCCCTACATGCATGAAAAGGTATTAAAAGCATAACTTTATTTTATTTTTCTCAATCATCGATAAGACCCATTACTCCTTTTAAGATGCAGTGCCTGCTTTCTGTCCACATTCACCTTTTCCTTTTTTTTGTATCGCTATCAGATCACTTTTTTTGTAAGCAGATTCTTCCAATCCTGTTACGCATAATATCAATTTTTCATGTCCAAACTGGACCACAAGTAGATAATCCTGAGTCATAATCCTCTGGGGAATATTGGCGTATTTTAAAATCCCCAATTCATTTTATTGCATGTAATTATTCAGTCTGGCTGCAGCATCTGGCTAGACTAAGCAGCAAAACAGATATGAGGAAAGGAGCATTTTATCTTGGCTTCATTGGATGGCATTTGCTATTTTTCATCCTAATGCTGAAGTATGATCCAAAGAGGTCATGTGTGCACATCTCATGAGCATAGACACGCCTGATAATGCACAACGGCAAGCTATTTTATTACACCTATGCAAGTCACAACTGATGCAGTGGTGTAATATGTTCTGTGAGACAAGGTGACGGAGCACATAGGCGGCTACACAATCGTCCTTGCTTGCAACACATTTCTGTCTTAATGCAGGAGGGAAGAATCTGGGGAAACACTCAAGGATGAGGGTGGGCATTCTTTTTTCAGCCTTTAATGGATTATTTCATACAAACATGCAATTGGTTTGCATTACTGATGGATAGCAGCCATTGTTATGGTAAAGTCATTCTAGCACTTCCCTGGGTCCACTATTAATCTCAGTCAAGTCAATGGTTCCATTGTACAAAATTCCCCATTAGACCATGCCACCTTGACTACAATGGAAGTGTCAGTGTGGCACATTCAGGACTCTACCGTGGCTGGAGAGCAAATTGAGTATTTCTCAAACTGATTACATTGATAAAAGGATGTTTTTCTAATCCTCTGGAATATTGGGGAAATAAAAGACACCATGTATCTCATTTTCAGTTGTATGAAAGGTGTTTATTCGGAAGGTGGATTGTCTCCGGGTACAGGTTAAAGGTAACTAACCCCATTTCCTGAGGTAGAGTGGAACTGGCTGACCTGCTGCGTTCTACATCAGCTTGTGACCCTGGACTAAAAGATGGTAGATGGATGGAGGCAGAGAATACCAAGACATAGTGGAGAGAAGAGACAAAGGGTGAGAAGGAAAAGAAAGGATCTACAGAACCCGTTTTCTTCTATTGTCCACCAATGCTTCACTGTGGGACATTCATTTTCTCTCAGACTCTGTCACTCTCATTTTCCGCTCACCTTGTCTCCAATGCTTGTTCTCATTCTCTCCTCCCCTTTCTGTCAATTTGTGAAGACCCCACATCATTACTGTCAAAAAATCACACTGCAGTGCCAATACAAAAAACGCTCGCACAATATCAAATGCACAGGCGCTCAAGCTCATACTTGCCACCCACTCATGTGTTGAGAGTGAATTTTTTTTCTCCAACTGAGTTCTGACATTTTTCAACCAGCTTTTCCCACCGGAATTTTGAGAAACTCTTAGCACCCTGCCCCCCAAAATCATTGTCTCCATCTTTGTATGACTGTGTCCCTACTGCTTTACAATATTGAGGTGGGTATGAACTTGTTACAGTGTCTTTGCTCACAAATTTGAAGATACAATCAAAGCACCTTGAGATAATATCTGCAAACTTTGTAGTAGACCTTTGGATTGCTTCATTGCACGGATGTTTGTTTGAAATTGTGCGCTCGGTTCAGACTTCATTGTCAACGAAAGAAAAGAGACGCTGAGAGAGAGAGCGCATTCAATATCATGAGCTGCAGGGTTCAATGGGAAACATGTGAGAGAACCCTGCCATCAAATCTCGCACTTCAATTTTGAGCCACAGGAAGAGGTTGGAGAGGTCTGATTACCATCGATGATAGGCCATCCCATCAATCTGATCTTCTGTAAGAGGCTGTTAAACTCAAATGGACTCCCTCTTTAAAATGGTGTCAAGTAAATAATAGATCTTTTATCTAAAGTAGGCCAGACTGGATAAACATGAAAGGAAGCTTATCAGATCAGAAAGGTGATCAGGTAATCAGATCAGACTTTGATTCCTCTCATATGCTTCTCAGCAATCATTGGGGCAGCTCTAGAGTTGGATAGTCCTCTTAGTTAGATGCTGAATCAGGTGTGGTGCTGGTCGCTAAGACAGGCCACACCAACTTAACCATTCAGTATCCATTTGCATTCAGTATCATTATAACTGATGCCAAAATGTTCCTCAAGGAAGGGATCAACATTCTTATTAGGTGCTCATATGCTGTACGGTATGCGAAGGAAGCTTCAGTTAATTACCCAGACTAACACGGCAACATACAAGTTTTCACTTCAATATCTCATTGTTAGACTTAATTTTTTCCTTAAAAAAATCATTAAAAAAGCTGCAACATATTGGATTTTGCTTGCAGCCAGGTTTTGATCATATCTGCAGGAGATTCACTGCTCCGGCATGTGTGAGATGTGCACATGCACGGTAACACAAAATTGTGTTTGAGATTGAAGTTTCACTATGTGCCAGCAAATGACTGTGAAATGCACATGCAAACACTGATCCATGACACTTTTGCACCACTGCAGAGAATGACAACATCCAGACACAACCGCTGCAGAGATGAATGGCCTCCAGTGTCTCATGCATCGACACACAGCCCATAACTCTACCTAGCTGATAGAAGCCGTGGGGATTGTCTCTACCACTGCGGTCCACCCTCCTGTTTCCCTTTTTTTTCCTACCCGTCTTGTCCCCTTTCAGTACATCCTCCCACCGGAGTTGTAAATCGCTCCAGTAGCATCCGCCAAGAGCAATGAAGCTGACACGTGAGGACTCACACACACCAAATACATGCATATAGATGCCTATGTTCACAAACAGTCAAACACGCTAATAGATATCTATGAGTATATGCGCAGTACACCCCCCTGACCAAAACAAAGGAATGAAATCAAATATGGCACATGATTAGTGTAAAAATCTCCCTCCCTGGTAAAACGAGAGATACGATTTGTTGGAGCTAATGTTACTGGTGGGGTTACTGATGAACTACCAGACCTAGTTATTCATGCTTTAAATGAGCTAAAAAAAAATCTTGTAAGGATGGGGTGGAGAGATGGGAATGGTGGGGATTGAGACGGACGCATGAAGAAGGATGAAGAAATTGGGGAGAAGCTCATTAAGCTACCGTGGATGGGGGAATAGCAAATAAATAGGCTGATCACATGAGAGCGAGAAAAAGAGGAGAAATGTAGATGAGAGACCTGGATGGAAAAAAAAGATAAGCAGGGGAAAATGAAACTCGGGGAGGGAGAGAATTAAGGGATATTTTAAAATGTGGAAAGAGTTAGAGTACAATTAGTGCAACCATGTCCTTTCATATGAAGCTGTCTTTATGCCAGAATACTGGGTACAAGGAATAAATTTCAAGCAGATGTTAATTTGGATGACACATTTACATGTTAGTTGCTTTTACTGTGTTTCACTGCAAGTTTCAGAGCTGCTGTGGAGTCACTTTAATCACTTCCCTGTGGCAATAAATGGAAAATCAACTACTCCTGAGCTGCAGTTTGTCATTTATTTGCACGGTGGCTTTTTACTGGGAAAGGTGAAGATCCTTCTTCGCAAAAATGAGACTAGGTGAATATGCTAATCTGGATTTAATGGTGATATTCAGGTACAAAACTGAAAAGTCATGGAATCTAAGAAAAAGAAGGATTAGGTGAAACTGAAGGTGTTTTTTGGGGGGAATTTGTCAAGATTTTTCCAGTGACGGTTGAGCTTGTCCGTTTTTGGTGTTATAACCTGTGAATATGAATGGTTTGACACACATAATAGAAGCCACGGGCCTTAACCAAAGACAAAAATGTTTCTCGGCACATCGCGTTCTTAATCATCCCGTTGCTCATTGCTCTGTGATGCTTATGACTTTCCCCTTTCCAAAATGTCTGACAATAACCATTAACAATTATGAAATACAGTTCATGGCTCACCCAATGGCAGCAAAAAGACAGGCCTCATCATGCAGCATACTTCTGGTGTTAAACCAGCATCATGCTTTAACTCTTTTTTATTATTATTAAGACTAAACACTATGACATTCATTCATTTGTGCAGAAATACATTTATATGAATGCCGTCATTGCCAACAACATTAATCATGATACACCGTCAAAATCCAAAGTGCCTCTGTTTTTTGTATTTTCTACAATATAGTTTTAATTAGCCGATGAATCAAGCATAAAATGTGTTTGCTGGTAGGGTAAATTGAATAAGTACATTTTTAACAACTAGTATCCCATAAAGTTTAGTTGAGATTGAAATCTACCTTGAAATATTGCTCGTGGCAGCGAGAGCCGCGTCCTTTCCTGTCCAATATGTTTATTGGCGATAACTGACTGCCTTCAGCACCTTTATAAATCATTATGCCATGATTAAGCTTGCCAGAAAATATTAGAGTCTCAATTAGTTTATTAGCTTTCCCTGCAGAATAAAAATATGCAACACCTCTAAAGTATGCATATAATATGCCTATTTTACAGTCGCATGGCTTTTCATGGCATCATATTTCTCTCAGATTGGTCTCAATTTATCTGTTAAATTTTTTTCCTCATGTCCTTGAAGAGTGACCGGTGTGTATCATATCAAGACTACTGAGACATACAGGATGTGCAGAAACATTAGGGAGAGGGGTGAGGAAAGAAAGTTCCACATTTCAAGAAGCTTCACTTCCAGAATACTTAGTAGGATTAACAAAATTCTTCTATCAAGATTAGAAAACAAGTTACAGAGTTATTTTGTTGTTCAAAATCTACCTATATTTTTTTGAAACCTATGATCTTGAAAAGGTGCATCAGGTAACATTTGTGGTCTACATTTTCTTCAGTTGTGTAATCTTTGATATATCCATTTTTTGTCACACCTCATATTGTGCAAGGTCAGGGGGGAGATAGAACTGACCTAGCTGACACCGGGCGACAGGGAAGTCGCCAGTTCATCCCAGGGCCAACACACAAAGAGAGATCACACTCACTGTCACACATTTGTGCTATTTAGAGACCTGCAAACAAATTCTCGGGTGGATTTGAACCAATAACCTTCATGCATGTGTCACTCATGTGTCTTACATATACATTCATGTGTAAACATTTGGTGATGATAATGAAGCCATAATGAATAAAATGAATTTGGGGCGGCAGTAGCTCAGTCCACTAGGTCTTGGGCTGGGGGAGCGGAGGGTGGCTGGTTCAAGATCTATGTGGACCAAAAATTTACGAAGTGCAAACTGAAGTTGGAGAGGTGCCAGTTCACCTCATGAGCACTGCCAAGGTGCTCTTCAGCAAGGCACCGTCCCCCAACAAATTGATCATTGGGGACAACAAAAATGAAGCTGCCTGCCACTCTTCCTTTGTCCTTTCTTTATTTGCATACCTATAGGTCCCTTTAGTATGTGTGCTTGTGTGTGTGTGCGCGTGTTTGTGTAAAATATATGTGTTTAGATATGTGTAAAATACGGAATTATGCAAATAAATGGAAAAAAGAATTTTCCTACGGGGATCATCAATCTAGTATTGTATTGTGTTATTGACATTTTGTTTCTTGAGAATGAGATGCACAATTATGCTTTACTCCTCGTATTTAATTGCAAGTGTGCTTCTTGCACATTTGAGTGCTACCTGTGAGAACTACACAGCAGCCACGCACCCAAAGCAAACCAACTCTAAATGATTAGCAAGGTGTTACTGCACGCTAAAACCTATTAACCTATGTTTACTTACTCCGCAATTCATTCTTTGACTCGGCTCTAATTTCCATTTCCTATAGAACAACAATTTCTCTCTGAAGCAAAGCACACAGATATTGCTGTGAGAGACATTTTTCCTGTACACCACAACATCCATTACTGAAAACAATATCCAAAGCCACAGCAGCCATTGATCTAAATGACACCGTTGTTTACCATTATTAACAGCTGGGATTTGAATTTGCCTCATCGTATGGAAGAGAAAAGAATAATGAAAACAGATTGAAGCAATCGATATCAGAGCTATTATCAGAATGAAGCATTATAGCATTAATCAGAATGGAGTTTAAAGTTCAGACTCGTGTACATAATGTCCTTTGACAAACGAACTGCAGATTAAACAAGGCTAAAATAGTCAAATGTCTGATGCTGAATGCATTTTCGCAGACAAGATATACTGTCAGCAATAAACGGGTATTAAACCTCACTGCCCAAAAAGATTTACTCAGCCACAATTGGGATGGCATATAAAAGATTCTTAAAAGACAGAGTTCAAGGAAAGTGTCAGGATTCCATTTGAGATTATTCAACTCAATCCACAGTCCCCTCCTATTTCTGCTTTATTCTACCTCTCTCACATTCTCCTTTGCCATTATGAAAACTCAGTCTTTGATCTTCAACAATGAAAGGTGGCTTTATCTTAGAACAACAGAGAGACAGACGATCAGAGACTTAGTAGACCTTTGAGAAATCTGGATGAGAATAGAAATACAGAGGAGGTGGGCTGCAGTAACCATAAAAAAAATTAATCTGCTGCTGAAGGAGGAAGGACAAAGAGTAATTGATTTACAAATACTTTTAGGTCATGAAAGTCAGAAAATATCAGCCTAAAAAAGAAAAAATAACAAATCTAAATAGTAGCAATTAGTGGTTTCTGATATCATTTTCTTAAAAAAGTTTTAATTCCATCAAGATGAAATGGTACATCTTCAGTGAGAACAATGTTCCAAAAAATACACTGAATGGTCTATGGAGCGTTTATGTCATCGTAACAATGTCAACAGTGTTTGAGTTATATTCACACTTTTAGAAATGAGAGACAGTAGTTATACAACACAGGTTTAAAGAGAAAATCTTATCCATGCATAAATTACAGGGTCACAATCTCAGTTTTTGTGTGCTTGAAACACTTTTGGAGGTCTCTGTAAAAGAGAGCCTGGGAAAGATTTATCTTTGCACTCCTGGCAAAATGCTACATAAAGATGCCTTGTGTGTGTGTGTGTGTGTGTGTGTGTGTGTGTGTGTGTGTGTGTGTGTGTGTGTGTGTGTGTGTGTGTGTGTGTGTGTGTGTGTGTGTGTGAAATAAATAAAAGTCACCAGTAGCTTTGATGCCAACACTGAAGAGGACGTTGCTTTTTGGTCATCCAACAAGTTCCACAACAAAAAAATAGTTTGGAGTTCGGACGGTAGAAGCAAGCAGCGCCGGTGGCATCAGCAGCAGCATCTCTTAAAACAACATAAATCTAACCTTGTGTTTCAAAAAGTAAAGTACTTTGAAAGTATATCTACTGACTACCTTCTGCTCCACTACCTAGGTTTACCTGCAACTAAATGCACTGCTTTGAGCACCTATTCTCCATTGGGTGCTGCAGCAGCCATTTTTGAAGTCTTTTCCATTAAAGCAGGTGCTGGAAATAAAACTGGCCAGAAAAACATAAATAGTGAGCTAAAACACTAAAATCTATGGTGATTGGAGGGGAGCAGCAGCTATATTTATTCTTTCTCTTAGACTTGTCTATTGATATATTGATTGTAGCCGCTTCAAGACTAGTTTTTACCACAAAAAAGTCAATTCATACACACACAATATATTTCTACTTATGACCTTATCAAGATATCAACACAGTACAGGTATATAAATATGCTGTTTGTACCAAACTCAAAATGGGCCCTGATTTCCAAAGTCAAAGTTAAGAGCAAGATTATTTCACATTTCATTTCACCCCTATCAGTCTTTATCTAGTGTGCCATTGCTAAAGCATCAAAGGCTACTGGTCTTAATGTAATTAAAACATAATTGAATTGAATCTGACTTAAACTGAATTGAACTGACACACTGAGGGAGATTTGCAGAGATAGAGAAACTAAAGGCTAAGGATTTCTCAAGGCAGGGGACGGCGAGATTGCCCTTGCAGTAGGACCACCTTATCAATTTGATTAGAGTGTGAAAGGACACTTAAGATCTCAATTGCCAGCCCATTAGTAGTCTACTCAGCCCCCTGCCTTAAAATCCAATGGCTAATGTTTGGGGTGGTGGGAATTTACAAAGATTATTTGATTTCACTTAGATACGCCCCTGCATGCAAAATTAAAGAGAGATTAGATAAAGTGTGTGCTAAAAATGAAAGAGTGGACTTCATTTGAAATCAATGTTTCAAATGTTTTCTTTTGTTTACTTGCTGATGCAGGCACACTTTAGATAAGTTTAAAATATATGTAAAAACATTCAAATGGCAGGTCACATTAGCTGTCAAAGATTAAAATAAGCTGCTCTGTCAATGATGTAAATTAATCTCTCTAAACCCCTGAAGAAGTGTTGAAAAAGAACAGCCAGGGTGTGGACTTAAGAGATATAGGTTCCTCCCTTCTCTCTTATTTGATGACAAAAAAAGTAATTATGAGAGGTCGACGAGAAGAGAAGAGAAAGGAACACAACAGAGCCGTTACTTTTCATTTCTTTCTCATATCCTGTCTTCCTCTATATACCCCCCCCATGCAACTTTTGTTTCCCCAGACTAAGACAATCCTATTTTTGAGAGCTGGTTGGCAGTAAGCTTCTTGAGGGACAAAGATGTGGACAAAAGGCCATTGCTTTGTTTACCAAGATGGCTACTGTTGAAAATGAAAGGCTAAAGTGGGTATTGACCTTATATCCAATGCGCACGTCTCCTTCCTGAAGACGACAGACTGGCTGGATACACTCTCCGGCAAAGCTGTGGGAGTGTGTTCATGTTTACACAGAGAATCATCAGCGCCACACTCCTGAGTCGTATGCTGCACTGCCTTTACATTCTGTAACCCATTCAACCATAGAAAATCATCCAGTAGTCAAAACCTCATTAAACTTCTACCTCCTCTAACTCTGAGGTGAATGAGGGACTGACGAAAGTCAGAAAAGAGCCAATTGGATTTGATCCGTCATTTTCTTGTAAATACATTCATTCAGGTCTTGTGGATTGCTTCAGCTGTGGTGCTCACTGTCTTCAATGCTTTAGCCCTGGATCCAATTTTCAGAGAACTTATTGGTGGCCTAAAATAGCAAAGGAGCTTTTTGACAGCAAGATTTCCTGGTTAAAAGGTAAGACAGACGCTTGATATAACCGAGGATGCAGAATATCAACCTGCCTGCGCACATAAACATATCTGATATGCGAAACTTCCCAAGGCAGTTCAGGAGGTTAATATATACTGAATCTAATATTGGTTTCTTGTGAAATCAAACACACAGACACAGACACACACTTGCACACAGAGACAGAGGCACACCTCATAGTCCCAGAGCGAGACTAATCATAACTAACATAGCAGCATACCCAGCCAATAAATATGACTCAGATCACCAAGGGAACAGAGCAGATCTCCTTTGTGCTGTTTCTCATCTCCTCCCTCTGTCTGTCTCTGCTCAGGTCCTTCTCACAAGTTCATCCTGTCCTTATCTGCATTTTCTTTCTTTTCATTGCTCTACCTATTTTTCCATCACTTACCACCCTCACCCCTCACTCCTCGCCATCCTTTTCTCCAACTGTTGTTACATGCCATCAAGTTCTCCTCATCTAAGTAAACTGAGAAACCCTAAGTAAACTCAGGTTAGCTCTCTCAGAATAGGTAGCAATCACAGACAGAACACAAACACACAAATACACAAACAGACAAAAAAAAAAAGTGGTGCTGGAAAAACACACAAGAGCACACACACATACACACACTCCTACATGCATCCATATGTAAGCAGCATATATGCACAGCCGATTGTGCTAATATGTTGATGGCTGGCCCCTGGCAAGGGTGACACCAGTCACCTGATTTACAGCTACTGGTTTTTATTGGTGTTTGTGATGGGCTATGCTGCATGTGTTTAGAAAGCCCAACACCTCATCACCTCAGCCATTACCACAGCAACCACCAAGGACAGAAAGACAGAACTAAGTGAAGGAGTTTACAAGAGGTTAATATCAATAACTATAGGCATATATAGTGATGCCTGGTCACCGCTCTGCCTTTGACAAGATAGGAGTTGGAATATTTACACAAAAAAGCAATTAAAAGAATGAAGTAGTTACAAGGAGCAGCAGAAGGAAGCCATTTAACTGAAATGGCCCAGAGGAATAGGAGCAGACACAAAGTGGGTTCCTTGTATGTTTTGTTTGTGTGTGTGTGTGCGTGTGCGTGTGCGTGTGTGTGTGTGTGTGTGAGAGAGAGTGTGTCTGCGTGTTCCCATTCCTGATGGTGCATTTGCATGTGTGAGCGCATGGGCATCTTTTTTGCTTGTGTGTGGTTCACATATGTGGGTGGGTGGCTGGCGAGCAGTTATGTAAGGCGTTAATTGTCATGCAGTGCGCAGGGTGCAGGCGCTAAGCACAGACATGAAGCATTCTCAGAGCCCACAGAGGCGAATATTAAAATAATTAAGAATACTGTCTGCGGCAGATGCAAGGGTGGGGGTGTGTAAACATCAAGATCCTCTCTCCTCATGTGGATATGTAAATGTTTTATTTTTATTTGCATTTGTTTTATGTTGCAGATACAGTTATGTACTTTTGAGTGTTGGTTTTAATGTTTGTTTTAATGATTATGAGTGTGTAGGAGTGGATATGTTTGTTTTCCTGCCTACATCTGTCCTTGCCTGTGTGTTTTTTTGACTCCAAAATTGCACATCAGAGCAACGAGCTAAAGAAACGTCAGGCTTTAAATGGCATCGTCTCACGACCTCTGAGACAATGACATGGATATTTGAATTATTCAGCATTTGCTGCAGCTAAACACAATATCCTGTGATTCGTATGGTTTTGGTATGAATTTGATGTGATGGTGCTTTAGATTAGTGAATACCCCATAAGTCGATAGTTTGTTGTGCTCTAGCAGGAGTTAACTGTCTAAAGGTTGTTCCATAGCTTATTAGATGGATTAACTGGCTTGAAATCTGAGCTCTTAGCTCCTGTCATCATTTCAGATGATAATATGAGAATGTGGAGATTTAAGTATGGACGAAAATATATCATAGAGAATAAGATATCAGGATCTGTATTAGACGGATAGAAATGCAATAAATTTTGCATGAGAAGCTTCTCGAGCATTTTGCCGCCTATGTTGCAGTTTTGAGGACCCAACACCATGATGGTGGGTCCTCGGAGCTTTTAAGAGAAATAAGGTTGTGTTCTCATACATGTAATACACCTACAATGCAATCAAACAGTCACTTAAATACATCAACTGTTTAATTGCTCTGGCCAGTTTGGCCTCTTTGACTGGAGGATGTGGATGAATAGATAATTGCCGTTATAATTTTAATGATTACCATTTATTTTATAGTTATTGCTTCTGCTATTCTTATCATAAGGGTTTTGGAAGCCTGCCAACCCTCCTTTCAGTGACATCACCGTCTTCAGTTGCTGATCACTTTCTAAAATGAAGGCTCATTCATTTTTCTTTTTTCTCCTCTCCCTTCTTACTGCCTAGGAAACATTATTATTTGTTATTTGTCTTTATAAAGATGCTTTACGCAGCAGTTAAGTTGGTTTTACATGTTTGCCACAAGCATGTTATATGACTGCTTTGTTAGTAATTTATTTATTAATGGTTTTCATTCATAAGCAACTGCTATTAAACACTTTCTGACAGCAATAGAGATGTGAAGCGACTATGAATAAAATGTGTTTCACTGCGATATGAATCACACATTGTAGGACCTCATGAAGCTGCTGAACACTTTCCACAGTAAGCTGTGGCATCTGAATTGTATTATCTGTTTTCTGTGCCCTACAGAAAACCAGCAAAATGTTAAACTCTTGGGGTATTGCTGGAGAAACGAACAGAAAAAAAACCTTTTAGACATGTGACATGGAAGGAAAAAGTCTATTTTTAAAGAAGTTATACAAGTCAAGATTTTTCACTTTCTTCTGTTCTCTCTGTAACTCACCAGGGCCAATAACCATAGCAGCAAGAAATCAGTGCCCTGCCATAGGGAAGAGAAATTGCGATTCTTTCCGTTCACCAGAGTCCTGAGGTTCACACCAGAGGGGCTATCTATAAAAATCTGGACCCCTCAAGGAGTCGACTCAGCCAGGGAAGCGCAACTGGACTTAGTCTCATTAATTCACCCTAAGTACTCTACATGATTACGTTGCTCACATGAATGACTATCTGACGATCCACAGTTCATGTTGTAAAGAAAGTAAAAAGTCAGCAGGGATCAGCGAGAAATAGGAGTTTTGCAGTGCAAAAGAATGAAAAAGAAAATGTGTATTTTTGTGTTTCTCCCCATGATGCAGCCTGCAGGAATCAGATAACTTCCATGTCATATTCATAAAGGCCATTATTTTTTTTTTCTCTTTGTTACCAGTGTTCATGTTCAGCTTATTCAAAAAGGTGAGATAGCATTCAGTCAAAGTCAATCACAGCACAGTGGCTCACAACCGCTCCTTTTCTATAACCACACAATTACAATATTTATGAGAACTCCTGCTGATGGAAAGACTATTTCACTGTCCCCCATCAGTCCCTCCCCACCCCTCCCTATCTCTCCTTTTCTTATGTGGTCCTCATTCTTTTTCTGTAGGCTTATTTTAATGAAAAGTTTGGTGGTGAATTGCTCGGGAATTCAGAAGGGCTTGTAATTTCCACAACAGGAAGACGTGAATAACTATGCGCTGATGGTCATAAAGACACTGACAGTGCTCGGAATAACTACATTGACTAAACACAGGAGAATAAAGGGCAGAATCCCTCTTCATGTGGCCCCACTTTGCCCCTGAGAGCCTCGAACAATAAATCACATGAATTGATTGAAAAATGAAATGTTCATTACAATGACCTCAGACAGATAGAGAAAAGCATGAAAGAGGGAGACAAAATGACCGCATTTAAAAGAGGTAACGCAAATGTTCCCATCAGGTTGAATATTTTCTAATACACCTCAGATGGGGGAAGATTATTGATAGCGAGTCTATGATTGTGGTAAGGGGATGGTATTAAAATAAAAACCCGACCGCCACGTCTCCTGCTGCAACGCCTCTCCTTCATTCCATTAAATCTTGCTGCTAAAATATGCATCAGAATTGCTACGAGGTGTTCGTTCCAGCTACAGCAGATGACTGAAATCTCAATCATTTGAACTTGAGGGTTGGTTCCTGGTGGGAGATGACTTATTCATGGCATAGTGTGTGTACCATGGTAAGATTATCTACCCACGGAGCCCTGCTTCCCATCAAGGACATTCTAAAGAAATATTAACCTTTGGTACAGGACATTTTGTGCTGCTGCAGCCTCTGTTCACTCTAACAAGAGAGACTGCAGCCAACTCTACAATGTATGCAATGACATGTCTGCAATGACAACAATATGTCTGCAATGACAACACTGATATTATAATATTAAGCAAATATAGAAATGTTGTGATAATTAGCATTGGAGGCTGATATTTACCTGATACATGGTTGAACCAAAGCCTGGAACTTTGACCAGATGATGGAGTAATAGATTTCTCCAAGAGTACAGCAATTCATCTGAAAGCTAATATTACTGGGATGTATCCTCTGTGCAACATGATCATTCACAGCACGTCTTCCACTAGTGTAGACTTACCAGTAGACAAGTACGCCCCTGGTCAAACTGAAGTTCTACAACATGTTGAATTCTAGAACTATCTTAAATTTTAAACAATGCAACAAAGGTCATCTTTTTGTTTGGCCCTTTCTACCCTGTAAATAACTGTTTTGAGATTTTAAGTCAGGGTTATTCTCTCCTCCTCCAAAGGGCTTGGCTGGAACTGACATCTAACTGACCCTTGAAACTCCTTTGTTCTCTCTGTAGCTCTTCACTGGCTGTATTTTCAGAGAATAAATACTACATGAATAAATTATGTTGTTGTCTGGCACCTGAATATTGTGTTCATATTTTCAAAGAAAATGCACCCCATGTTGGTTTGCTGCTGGGCAGATTTTGTAGTTGTTTATGTGCATGAGACGTAACCAGTATGCAGGAGGCCGTCTGATAATGGTCACATTTTCCTGTGGGAAGACCTTAGAGCACAATAATAAAACTATAATAATACTACTAGAAATTAAAGTATAGACTCTACATCCTGCGGTAAGACAGGTGTCCAACTGACACTCAATTTGAGGCGCTTGCAGACATGCACATCCCTCGTCATTACGATACATTGATTGTCATAATTGCTGTATGCGTATCTGTGCAGTAATTCCAAATGAGACGAGTTGAGGGACCTGTGGGCATTGGTAGCACCTACTTCGGGGACAGCAGCCATTTCATGGCTGGTCACACTGGCTTCTCCAAGCAGAAGGGGGTGATCGATACACACACGCACACAGACACACTCTCTCTCTCTCTCCTTCTCTCTCTCTGTCTTCCCTTCTTTCTCAGAGGACATTTTACGCCGGCTTACGCAGTGATGCATTTGATTGCACAGCACCACACCAGGGCCAACTCATCAAACTTTTGATCCAGGGAGAGGTATGCAGAGGAATAAGTTTGGTGAATCTATCTCTAGTGGAAACTTGTGGATAAGATAAACTCTGTTTAGAACTTGATAAAGTAGAGAAGCAGGACATTTTCACAAATGACAGCGCATCGTGTCATACTATCAGGGTCTTAGCCAGCGTAAACGATGTACAGTAAATAAAAGAGGTGTGAAGGCAAGACATGGACATAAAGTCTGGCACTTTCATGGCTGTAGTATATTCCACATAGAACATTCCTGTTGAAATAGTTCCACCTCATAGCTGCAGGTTCATGTATCAGTCACAGCTATTGTAGATCATCATATTCTCCGTATCCTTTAGTTAACCGTGTCACCGCTTCGGAGCAGTCATTAAATGATTTAGAAGGCTGTCCCAGCTCTTAACTTAAACTTCTCATGGTGTTGGGCTTCATTATTGATGAGACGCTGAGCACAGGATACTCAAATATGCAAGGTTTGCTAACCTCTGTCAGAAAGAACACTCTCCACCTCCACCATTATCTACCGTTGTCATGAAGCTGATAAACCACAAGGAATCCATCCCGTTCCTGGCAAAGATGACGGCTCATTATCGTTCAGATATCACTTTGGCTCAACCTCAGGCTGTGTGTGGTGCAAGTAGACTACTCCAAACTCCTTGGAAGTCTCTTTCATTCTCGTATCACCAACAGAAAGCAGTGGAAATTAGTTGTCCACGTCTTAACTCTTTCAGGTTCGATAGGCCTGATGAATCCTGTGCATTCTTACAATAGGTAAAATCATGGAACTGGCATGCTGTAAATCTTTCTAGTCCATCAAGGAAGCCCAACAATGTGGTCTAAACTACATTTGGTTGGGTACACAGTTCAAGTTGCATGAAAAGAAATCTATTTGCACAAAAGGACTGTGTGCAGTCCATGGTGTGAAAGCCAGGGAAAATGGCAATATTGCTTGAGCAATCCCTTTTGTAAATGGATGGTCTATCCTTCGATGTCTCCCAATCTCTTGTGCACACTTGCTCTCCTTCAATTTCCTTTATCTTAGGCTCCAGGTGTATATATCTCAAGCCTTTTCTCCGTATCAGAGCTCTTTAGTGTTATCTCAGCATCAAATCACAAGCACGCACGTTTGTATACCACACATTGTCTTTCTCTCTGGGAAAATGGCGTTCCTTGGCTGAGGGAGCAGACTTGCTAGATAAGGGCCGAGACTTGATCTCATCTTCAAGACACACACAGAGCTCCAGTGTAATTACAGTTCTCATCCACGGTGACCATCAGCCCCCAAGCCTCCCCACAGACGCCATGACTGTGTTGATGTGTCTCATGTGTTTGTGTTTTGCACTTTGCCTTTGTGAGTATGTGGTTTTGTGCTGTTCTGATGTATGAATTACTTCCATGCTGTGTGTTTTGAGGGATAAAAAGAAAAAAGGTATCTTCTTGTGTTTATTGCAAATAGAAGATTACTTGTTTCCTTTTATTTTTACATAAAACAGAAACGATAAAGTAAACATACAAGAATGTGAGGATTTTTTTTTTGAATGATACCTTTCAAATGCTGAAAGAGAACTCTTGAATGTCTTTCATATTTTCTTTTACTTATTAATGCAAATATTCACTGTGTATCAATTGGTAACAGTGAGAGCTGAACTTTTCCATTGACAATAAAACAAATTTAAAAAAGGATGTCATATAGTCAGAATCCATGTGTTTGACTTAATTTCTAGTTTGTACAATAAGCAATGTGGTTGAAGATTGAAAAGACACCAGCTGAGTACTGACCTGGGTTTGGGTTCCTCCATGCCAGACACTTCCGCCACATCACTGAAAGTAGTTGAGTATTTTTGTTATGTAATCCTGATTTATAACAAAGGGTATATGACAAACCAATGATGATGAATACCAAAACCTTCTTAATGGAGGTTAAAAAAATACAAATAAATCAAAAAAGAAAACCAATTGCTGTACACCTCAAGAGCACAAAGATCAGCTCATAATTATTCCATTTAATATTTCATGAACGGTTGAATGTGCACTGTTACTGGCCTAATGTACAAACCCATACACACATGAAATGGAGATCCTCATTCACTTCTAATTTGAGTCCTGAAAGCACATACCAACAAAACAACTTTTTTTTTCACGCTGCTTCTGTTGCCTCCAACTCTCCCTCGATCCCTCTTTCCTTTTGCTTCTCTGTGCAATTATCTTCCCTTCCTTTCTGCCACAGGCTGAGAAAATAGTTGGTTTTGGCCAGAAAATGTTGCTTTGTGTGCAGGAGACAGTAGAACAGTGTTTCATTTGCAGAGCCTGTGTGCGTATGCAGATGCCTGTGCATATGTAGCTGCATAAAGCCAAAGCATCTTTTGTAAGTAACACAATTGGATTACAGTGGTGTAGACCGGCTGTTCCCTCTATAAAAATCTAGCAGGCTTTTCAAATGCCCAGACCTGTTATTGAATTACTGTGATAGTTATATAGTATTGTCCTGCATTGTCATTATACAGGATGCAGCAGGACACTAAATAGATGTTGCACATATTGTATGGATATTCAGAGAGACCAGCAGACTTCTTGGCGGCTCCTGCATGCATGAGCAGTATGTACAATGAGACCAAGCATAAAAATCATGGGACAGCTGCGTAACATTTAGCATACTACCTGGGCCTCTGCAGAGGTGTGATGTCACAATACTGCAGACATCAGAACATACAGAGCCTCCATAAGCGAAACACATGCTTATATCATGTAAAAGAATAAGCCTGTTATCTGTGCTGCAGCTTTTTAAATCAACACTGAAAAATTTGAATGAGCAGATGGGCTACCGTATCGACAGCATTCACTTTGCTAGGGTTGCCACATTCATGACTTTCAGATGGGAGAAAACATACACAGAAAACTTGTGAAATCATTTCCATCACGTTATCATGTAGGAACATCCAGTGATGATGGTTGAAGGGCAGTCTCCGCTGCGCCCACCTTCACTCAGCCGTAAAAATGAAAAAGTGCCTCCCAGCACTGATTGCTGTAAGTATCCTTCTCCAGTCTGTGTTGAACTATCATAGCCATCCAAAAGATTATTGTGTTTTGAATCAATATAACTGCACACTCTAAAAATGATTGACTGGTTTGCTGCTGCAAGCAGTGACCACATATTGCAGCTAAAAATGTGGTTTCATTCCTGAATGTTTTAAGTGGTGGCTTAGACAAGTAAAACAGACTCAGGTGAGTTTTCATTGTCCTTTTTTCTTTTAGATATGCAGCAGTAGTCAAAGAGCCAGTTGAACTCCAAATGGAAGGACATGAAAAAACTGACTTTATTTCAGTGTCTTTTGTACTCAAAAGATTTTATTTGAAGAGGACTCTATGACTATTTCTCACTCTTTTCTTTTGGCCGAATCCTTTTATCACATATTTTTCTGGGCACATTTTATGTCTCTGCTCAATATTCTGACAACATAACAGTCTCCGATGTGTATTTATAAGAGAAGACACAATATCTTTGCATACAAGACACCCTCAAAGCAAGGATAACTGTTAATATTGAATGTGTGTGTGCATCGTGTGTGTCCACACTGTTATGACAGAGTGTTATGCAGCTGTCCTTCAGTGATGCTGACAGAGGATATAAATTGATTACTCCCTGAAGCAGACAACCCATCATCCTCGACGCAGCGGCTCTACAGTGCACATTTGGGGTGTGCATGTGTGCAACACCTCGGTGGGAGCAGCAAATGTGTATATCTGTTTGCATTTCCCAGTATGGTGTGTGGGTGTCAAACCTGATGAAGGTCAAGCAGATAGGTTGGGTCACTTGACTGTTATTCAGTGGCAGCTGTAACAGAAGCTGCCAGGAATATTGATTGACAGCATGTTCAGTGTACGGCTCCACTTGGGCTGTCATTGACAGAAAATGTAAGACTTCTAGTCAAGGAGACCATGATTATCTCCCTGTATTTATCACACTGCTAGCATGGGCTGTTTTCAAGACCATGCGCTGACCACATTGCATAACAAAGTATTGATTGGAAGGAGATGTATGTGCATGCATGGGTGCATACCTCTCCACTGGTGATGATGACCTTTCACTTTAAGAACTTATATTGTATGTAAATACCATTTTCTACCACAAATAAAGAACGAAGGAGAGACGGGACCCAACAAGACTCGCTTGATAAACTTGCCACTCTGCCGGCCTTTTCAATTCACATATACCCTTTTTGGAAATGCTCACAGTTTACAAAGAGAAATTTGGTCAGAAACCAAATTAGTATTAGATAAATAGGACTTTTGCACTAATGATGGCCTTGGAGGGAAAGTCAAAGAAAAGATCAATACATCTGCTGGGCAATACTTATATTTGGCCCAGTCAGGTGTGAGAATAATTGTATTATTCAAAAAAAATCAAGACTATCTTTAACAGCATGCAGCAAAATGTCATAGCTGACACATTTCTTTGGACAAATAATCACAGTCAGAGTGATCTTTATTGGAATCACAAATAAGGACAAAGGCATGTCACTTGGTTTCTTTCCAATGTTGAGAACAAGAGCAGAGGAGTAGCAGGGTTAAAGAAAAAAGAAGAGTCAGTGCATGAAAAAGCGAGTGTGTTTACTGTTCAGCAGTGTGTGTGTGTGTGTGCATGCGCGTGTGTGTCCATGTTGTGTAGAGTAATGGGCGGGGGTATGTGCAGCAAAGACTGTAATGTATGTGGGGGTGTGTGTGTTCACACCCCATGCATTCTGTTCTTTAGTTGGGCAGGAACAGAGGTGTTGGAGGCTACAGCTCTTGGGAAGAAGCTGTTCCTCAGTCTGTTAGTGTGCAATTTTGATGTTCTGAACTCTCTGCCAGATCGCGGCAGTTTAATCAAGGAGGGGCCGGGGTGTGTAGTGTGTAGCAGGGATGTGTCCTCTCAGGACAAGAAAAAAAATGATAGCAATCCTCCCAATATTTGTGGAACTATTCAGTCAAGACTAACTTTGTTGTCTGACAATCACCCAAATTCCTTAAAGGCATGCTTCTGGCTAAGAACTGAGACACCTCAGGTATATTATAAACTGCATGCATGGTTTCAGAGCATTATTAGTTCTCATTTTCTCCCCTTTCCCCTGGTGATTTATGACATGCAGAGGTATTGCTTTAAAATGCACCAAAAATGGCCCTCCTCATCTGCTCAATGGAGTATCTCAATTGCGACCCAATATGGCAGGGACAAATGACAGCCATTAGGGTGCAAAGCTTCCAGTTGCACTTTGGTCTGAGCTCCTCACCAACTGATTATGATTCACATTCATCAGAAAGATCTGATCACTGGCCAGCATCTCTTAAAAGATCATTATTTTCTTATTATGGCTACAAGAATAATATTGTTCACACTGACCCACCATATTTCACCAGAGGACACATGCTCTCTGTATTACAGATCATCGGACGCGTGTGAATTAGAACATCTGCCTTCTGCAGAGCTCGTCACATGTTGCAACAGTGATCACATAAAGTTCATTATTAGCAAACGTAATAATGATGTGGACAGCAATGCTTCAAATAAAGATATTGCAAAGAAGCTGAAAATTGCAAAAATGAGATGCTCCACAAGCACCTTTGGCTGAACAAAAGAAATTTGGCTAACAAAAAAGTGACAGGTTCAAGGTTGACAACTAATTTCTATGTCATCAATTCAATTTACTGACAAAAGATCACATTCTCCTCTTCTGAACCTCGGTTATGGTATTTGCTATTAGCCACAAAATAATTTTTATAGTTATTACTGTGTCACAATGAAATTGTGAGATCTTTGGGAAATAAAATGCTTTCATCTCATTTTGAAAAAAAATGGATGTTTCACATGAAATTTTGTCAAGGTTGGTACTTTAACCCTTCTTATTATGGCTAAAAACATGTTTTTTGAGGAATGAGTGACCAGATAACCAAACTATATGGTTCATCTTTGAGTCCAGGTGGAAACTTGGGCAAAATTTGAAATAATATCCAAATAACCTTGAATTACTACATCCACTAAAAAGGGAAAGGTTTGAGATTGCAATGACCTTGAGCTGTTACCGTACATTAAAAAGAATCCATAATTTATTCCAAGTTCACCCATTTGCCAACATTTTTATGAAATCCTTTGAAGTAGTCCTAACATAACACGTTCACAAGAATAGGATGAACTGACAATTTGCAACCCAAAACACTTCCAGTCATGACAACATGACAAATCTCTGCTGGTGCAAAGGGCTTGATGAAACTCAAAGAGCTCAAACGGATCAAAGAATGACACTGTGGTATTTCCCCAAAATGTCACTGTGCTTGATTTTCTGAAATGGGGAAAGAGGGAATGAGGACTTGACAAAAACAATTGGGGCTTTCAAATTTTCTTTGCTTGTAGCTTGATTGCCAGGAAAGTGAGATAGAACATTGATGAAATTGGGTGAACATCTAAAGAAAACAAGTGTTGAGAGTATACCTCTCACCTGTACAGACATGGACTATGGCACATTCAGGTTCTGTGGTCTTTAAATATCCCTTCAAAGTCTTAATAGACAGAGGAAAAGAGAAACAAGGCATCTAGTATTATCTTAAAACCCTGTCCTGATGGAAGCATGTGGATCTTTGGACAAGTCAGTACTGTGAGATATCCCGTTCTTCCTATAAATGCTGAAAGTCACTGAAGTCTCACTGATATATATATTTTTAAAAACTCCATTTCTGCCTTTAAACATTTCCCTTGTGAAGAACTTAGAATCAAACAACAAATGAAGACATTCACTCAGAGGAATTACATTTTTTCAAAGAAAGCTTTAAGTTTCTGAACACGGATTTTCTTTTCATTTGGAACAAATGCAACTGTCTATTCCAGTGACAAAAGCTTGCAGAAATCTTAACTACTTCATCTTTTGTGAATGGTGAAAAAAAGTTTTTTTTTAAAAAGATGCAAGGACAAAATCAACGAAAAGCTTTTAAATGGAAGAAGAACATTTACTATTATAAACTACTAACTATTGAAGGTTGTGCAAAATAACTTTTTTTGTTTTTTTTCTGGAAGTTAAGGGAAATTCTGAAATTGAACAGCACCATGCAATCCCAGGCAAAATAAATGCTAACCTAAAAACCACCCGAAACACCATTGCTGTTGTGTTACTTGATAACAATGTTTGTTTGCTAATGAGAAAGCTATACTGACATATCCACCTATACAGAGAGAGGTGGTGGATGTTGTCATGCTTTTTTTTGCTGCCATGTTAGCCTATAACTTCCTTGATTCCCAAAAGGAGTTGCAAAAAAACAAACTTTGCAACTGAAGTCCTCTCTAATGAAGTTATGAAGTTCTACCCCATACTCTAGAATGTGTCATCTTGAACAGCATCTCTCAAATATATTGCAAGCCTTTGTGGGAGAACACTATATACTATAAATTAATTCTAATCTCTTTTCTCTTGTTCAGAAAGAAGCTGTGTGTCCTTACTGTAAAAGACAATTTCTCATCCTCAGTCTTATTTGTATTCATCTTCAAGTTTCGCCAACTGTATTTTTGTACCACAATCCACAACAAGTTCCCACATTTCCTGTCACACAGCCAGGAATTTCATTCTCATTTGTGTTGACAAGCATCCAGAAAGGGAAGAAAATAATTAAGGTATGTTTAAACGAACATCTGTTCCCCCAAAATTTGTTTAAACTTGTAGGCTACTTGTAACTTTGAAAGCATCTAACCTAAGCAAATATACAGTGATCACGAGGGTTATCTATGCATCCACTTAAATACAGGTTCAATAGATGGTGAGAGTTTGCACAAAAAAAGGGAACCTTTGCATATAGACATAGACTAAGAGGTTTGTCCTTCAACACAGGACGGGTTCACTGTTAATTTGCCACCGCTGGAAATGTATAAGTAGCATAACTGAAAAGAAAGGCCTCAGATATAGGATGCCGCACATGCGAAGGAAGACATCCCCACCACAGGGCTAGTGAATTCTACTATTTGAACTGTTGGAAATGGCGTGTAAGAAGTTCCCCCCACAGATTCATAAAATTTGTGATGTCAAAGGTAAGCCCAAACAATTTCGTAGAGGAAAGTTGATTAGAGATCATCAATAGGCTCCAGACAATGGCTGTCGGCCAGACTCAGCAGCTTGGGTATATATGGCGTAATAACCACCATTCCTCTAGGATCTCAGTGCAGGAGCAGGTTGGATGATGTGCTTAGCCGAGCATGATTTTCACATATGCCATTGTAAACTGGGAAACTGCTTCCCTAGCCATAACGTCAGGACTCCAGATTCACGGTAAAATACAGGACAAAGAAACCAGATGGCGATCAGCTCATTTCCTTCAATCAGCTAAAAATTAAATGGGATCAAAAGGATATTTTTGCTGAGGTAAAGAACCGTCTGCACCAAATGTAGTGCAGCTTAACATAACTTAAATCTTTCCCAGCCACCAGGTTAATATTTCTTCCTCTTCAAAGATCCATCTTTCATTATCTTTTAATCTGCTCCCTTAATGTCTTTGTGTTCAATGTCATTTCTAAATCATGTTTCTTTATGCTACAATGGTTCGTGGTCTCATAAAAGGACATCAAATCTGAGGCAGAAGTCAGTGGAGATTGATATCAGCTTGTTGATTTACCTGAACATAAATATATTTAGCCTAGATGGGCCATAAAACAGTGTGAGAAAGTGTGAGAAAACAGTAAACATAAAACAGTTTGAGAAAGTGAATAAAAAAACCCCAAAATGAACAAAGTTGAGGATTGGAGAAAGCGTAATGATGAAAAATTAAGACTTTAATGTAGTCTTACTTCTTTGTATGATACATAGCTCTCCATTTATGGAGTTATCTCACTCATGTAACTCATACTCTGTCTGTTCTCTCTCCTACCTCATCCTTTCTTATCAACTTATCTCCATCTCCTCTCAGCTCCATCTTCTCTTTCAGGGTTTTTTTTTTTATCCCATCCTCTCCACTCCTTAACTCTTGCTTTGCTTTTTGCTGTACACCTCCTCATTCCTATGGTGCTCAGACTTTAGAAAGGCTCGATGAACAGTAAACATTTTACAGCATTTCAGGCATCATAAAGAGGAGTCGATTCATCACAGTTCTAAATTTTTTTAATAATGTCAGTGATTCACTGCGAAGAAGCGCACCTCCCCCTTTATGGGGATTTTCACAAAGTTGCCTTCCTCTTTGCTGTGTGCTGCACTCAATGAGCTGTGTGGGCCGAGGCAGGTGTACAGAGTGGGTACACTTGATTTCACTTAAAGGTGAAATGTGGAGGGTTTTCAAGTACGTATGTAAGTATTTGAGTGAGTCTCTGCCTTCAAGTGTTTACATATACATTCATATTTATAAGTGTGAAAGGGTAGACTACAGACCTATAATTGCTTATTATTATCCCACAGTAATTATAGGACATAATAATTATATAGAAATTAAATATATACAGTTTGGATTCACAGATAGGTTAGATGAGCTACTACCTCCTTTGAATATGAGGAATCATTATTTATTTCGATGAACTAGCTTCAAGTTCAGACAAAACACAAGACTCCACATGTACAAATGCTAGTTAAAATTAATTTAAAAAAAAAACTTTTTATCTGGATTATTGGTGGTGGAGTGAGTGTTTTTCCTGTGTAACTTGATAAATGTGCATTATTATGTATTAAAGATGTATTCTGTTTCTCTACTAAAAACATTTTTATAGTATTAAATCCTTTTTTTTAATACCCCAGAATTTGATGATGGTCTCTTCTGAAAATTAGCCAGATGAGTTATTGGCCTCACATGTGACTGAATAGGAATTTAAAGGATAACTTTTATATCCCTTTAAAAGTTTTTAAAGATATATTTTAAAAAATGTATATACCTGTAAAAGTTTTTTAAAGGTGTATAAAAAAACTTAAGTACTACCTTAAGGAGGTACTTACCTTACTTCCTTAAGGTAAGTACCTTGATGAAGATACTGCCATGCTAAGCCCCAACAACGCAGCTATAGTGGACCAATAAAACATTTAATAAATATAAAGCATTGCTACTGTATTACTTCAATTTTCACGTAAATTACCCAACAGCCATCTCTGAGAGTGTTGTGATAAAAATTATGACTGAAGTCAGGTCTAGTAATAATGGCTTGTGTCTCTGTGTCATGCCTCTAATAATAGATAATGACTGGATAATGAGTAATGGATCAGTTCATGAACTTTCATTTATCTTCAACTTTGCGGTGCTGGAATGGAAAAGCAATTTGAAACAAGACACAGCTGTGGTTTAGAACCACCAGTGTCAAAATATGAGGTATTAGCTACCTAGGCAGGATGGCTGATACATATTACATGTAACATATTACATCTTGTAAATACCATATTAAGTATGGCATTTGACCTCTGTTGATTTATTCATTGTTTTAGTGTATAAATTCAATGTGCAAATGCATCATAATCATTTGAAGTTTCATTCCTCTTGCATAAAAACCTAAAATTTGACTTTCTAATGTAGCAGATTGGTTTAAGGTAAAGTATAACAAAAGGACACACACCATGTAAATGAGTTACGGCTCCTCCCAGAGGTCGGACTGCGGACGTTGTGATGATTGATTGTTGTTAGTACGAGATGAAAACAGTGAATAAGAATGATTAACATTCATTTTTATTAATGAGACCACCGATGCTGATACCAATTTCCTTCAAGACACCGCAAAACGAAACATAGGCACTATGAATATTTATATTCAGAGAGTCATGCTATAGATTGTGATGTACTCTCTAACGCAAACAAGACACGTGCACTGTACCATGCATTATATCATCATAAAGTACTTCTCCCCAGACTATTGACCCTCAGCGTCTGTTTGTAGTCTTCTTCATCAACACTAATGAAACATCTGTCTCCTGATTCACCAACAGAGGAGACACAGTTAATTGCAAATAGATTACCCTACTAATTATATCTCTTTTTGAAGTGGTGTGTGCGTTTGTGTGTATATGTAAACAACCTTTAGAATATCTACTTTTGAGATCGTATAGTATAACTTTATGATTGCAAGGATCATTGTGTCTGGCAGGATCCCACCAATGTCAACTCCACTGGACTGTCTGAATTCTTAATAGCAACCTCATTAGAGTGGTAATGACCTCAGGAAGATGTGTCTGACCTCTGTCTTTTTCACTTTCTCTCTCATAAGTAATCCATGTCTTCCCCGTGGTGCTTTCTTTTATGAAATGTTATTTTTCTTCTCCCAAGCACACGTTTCTGGTTCAGAGGGCAACGCTTTGTACCAGCAAAGAAATTTACTGTATAGCCATTTAGATCCGTCTTGTTCCCGTGTGTTTATCATTTTCCCTCTAAGTGTCTTTTTTTATTGTGCAAGATGGATCCCCCGAGGCGGGTAGGGCAAGGGTTTGGGCAAGTCACTGAGGAGACTGCAATTTAACGCCTTCACCTTTCACTCCTCCCTCAGCATGGACAGAAAGGGAAGACTTTGAAAAGATGGTTTTGAAATATATGATTCCTTCATATATAAAAGGGCCAAAAGGGTACATGTAACACAATGGTGAAAAGATAAGTTTAAAAAAAATACTACTAATAAAACAAAAGACCAGAAACAAAAAGAGGTCAACAGGCCAGGAAACACACTGGGAAGGAAAGGATTAAATTTAATGAAACACTCTGTGGATGATAGATTCGGATCTTCTCTGGCTGGAGAAAATAAAAAATTAAAACGGGAAGGCCAGCAATAATGGACAGAGATGCTAATCTTGCCTTAAAACAGTAGCATAACTGCCAGATGTGAGCACAAACAGCTACTCTACTAACAATGAAAAATAAGCTGAAATCCAGTAACTTGAAAGGAATACAAATTGGATTAAATTAGAAAATACACAAGGAAGACAGAAAATCTGCAGTATTATATGCGAAGAGAAGGTGGTTAGTTATTCCACAGTTAATAATATAGTATGGTGACCCAGCTGGTGCAGAAATAGGCATACATGTAGCATCACCAGAGGTGTTCAAAGCCTGAAAAACGGTTCTGAGGTCAGTTCCAAAGGCACAGGGAAGAGCCTTTACATTGAAAGGGGGTTGCAAAATCCCTATAGGCCCTATAGATGAAATTAAAAATGCACATGCATGAAGTGTACAAATCCCCCTGAGGCTCTGCTTTAGCATATACTGAACAGTTGGAGGAAGGCGGTGGAAGAGAAAACTGGAACAAATAAAATTGAAGGAGGCAGAGAGAAAGCAAGAAAAGAAAATATGTTAAATGAGATCGGTAATACACCAAGAATGAGAATCTATTATGTGGACTTTTTTTTTAATGTTGTGTAAAAATTCTATTATTGAAGCATTCAGTGAGTAAGCACATATTTAATAGCCCTTCAATTACTTCTTGGATTGGTCTTGAGGACAATGGGATGCTGATGATGAGCAAGGCTGTAAAGATACATTATTAAACATTATCACCTCAGGCATCGTTTGCAAGGATGCAGAATGAAGTGAACTCATAAAGACTTTAGTAAGTTTATTTTTAGTTTTTAACTTTCATTATTGCTATCATGGCTTTGGTACGAGCTGCGAAAGTTACATTTTTTTCTAGCTGATATGAGTAAGATCTCGAAAAATGAAAGAAATTTAAAAACAAACAAACACAAAATAAAAGAGAAACTGCAGTAATGACATAGTGTTGCATTTGGACACATGCCTCATCTTCAACATCATGTTTTAAATCACATGGGATGAAGAGACAAAATAAAGCCCAGGAATAACTTCCTCTAAAATGACATTTCTATCAAACTGGTAAGTTTATTTGAAAATAATATGTTTTCTTGTACATCTTTTGAGAAAATAAAAATAAAAATACGACTATTAAGAGCAGTAACACTGACCACCACACTTGTGTGGTACGTGTATCCTGCATATCAAGAGAATACAGATACATTTACATTGACGTTTTACATTTAAATTAATCTATGTATTTAGAAATTTAGATATCAATACCTGATTTATGCTGGTTAGGCACTAGTTCATTGACAGAACATGAGCCAAACTTGGCAAATATCAGGTATCTAATATAAGCTCATTTCAGTTTTCGTAGCTATCAGGCACTATCTGAAAAACAAGGGTTAGGTGAAGGACTTCAATGCATTCTGTGATTTTAAGGCAAACTCTTGAAAGATATCTGTGTTCTGACACTGTCAGAGTGATTGTAGCAGAGTCTAGTGCCGGGGTTTTAATCTACAGAATGAATGGTTCCCAGAGCCCTGTTTAATTCATCTAAAGCACAGTCTTAACTCCACCGTCCATGTGCATTTACAATGTGTCAAACGCCTTTTTGCAAGTTAAACCATGCATGATCCTGCTACAGAGTGAGGTGAAAGGTGCTAAATGGTTATATTTAATCCCTCAATTATTTGCACGTGTATTTTTGGCATAACACGAATCAAACCAATTGTTGTGTCATCTCCCATTTCCTTTGAAAACCAGGACCATCAAGCACACATGTCATTGATATAGGGAGGACACTGCAAGGGCAAAGGATGGGGTCAAAGACTGTGTCGTTGTGCATCAGACACGGGGGAAAAATTATAGAAGTTCAAACATTTTACACAGTACACATTGAATATTCCTGCCTTCTATAAAACATACAAACAGGTGGACTTTGACAGGAATGATTAACAAATACTTTCACAAACACAAATGTTTCTATGCCATTTTGTTGTGCATTTTGTAGCAAAACAAAATGCTAAAACTTCCATGGTACGGAAAAATACACGCTGAAATACAGAAGGTGTCAAACTATGCAATCCATTGTTTAAACAACATCAAAACATTTTTTGCAATATTAGTATTCAAGACTCCAAGGTTGCCTGGAGACATGGAGAAAGGTTCGGCTTTATCAAAATTCCATCTGAAAAACAAGCAAAAACCTGGAGAATATTTTGGTGGTAATGGATTCCAGCTTGCATGCTCAATGAGTATTTGAAAATATGTGACACAAGAAATAAATGTCTTCATTGTGAGTTGGTATCATGGTAACAGGAGATAATAACTGCCCACTCAGAGCTTGGTTTACAAATTACTGAAAGTTAAGCATGTCTGTAAACTTCATACCCATGGAGAGCCATGATAGAGCTCGATACTTTAAGACTTTTTGTATGAGGAGCTCCAAAGAAATTTGTTGGTCAGTTATTCACCTGGATCCTCCCTCAGATGCTATGATGCGATCTGCTCCCCCATGAATTGCACGCAAAACATACCAAGAGATACAAAACAGTATCTGTATAGAAACCTATAATTCAACTTGTGCCTTTAGTGATGAATGTTCCTTTTTTAAAGCACTGGCAGAAATTCTTTACTTTCATTCCCATCATTGCAAATTGCATTTTGTATAATGATTGTTTGAAGCCAAAGAAGAACTGCTGAATACTAATCGAGGTTACTGCTGAGGGTTTGAAGAAGTAGCAAAGGCGTAAATTTGGTGAACTAGTGCAGAGTCATAGATGAAGAATGTGTGTGCATGTGGGTGCTTCCGTGCGTGTGGTGAAAGATTCCCTGCATCATGTTACTGGATTTGAGTCAGATAGGAAAATCACAGATATCCGTGTAGCCGAGCTAGTCGCTGAGACTCTGACTCATAAAGTACCTGTATATACAGAGTGACAGCAAAACTCCACGTCCGGCACACTGTAAGCTTTCAAGAAGACATGCAGTAAGCTGCTTAATGTCACCACAGAACAGAGGTATGCGGAGCTGAGGAAAAAAGAGTGGGATAAATTGAGGAAGGATGGATTGATGAATGAGAGAAAGAGAAAATGGGGATTTGGGCCCCGTGATAGGATGTCACAGGATGGGTGAGAAGGGTGAGGATGACATCGGAATAAAAGGACTGGTGTGTGTGTTTGAGAGAAAATGAGCGGGGGCGAAGTAGACAGAGAGTGAAATGAAAAATCCCTTCTAGACAGCTTGGTGACGGGCCTAAGTAACCCCCGTGAAGTCAGTCGACACATAATCCAGGTAACGTGGTGCGAATAATAGATGAAACATCAAAAAGCGGAACCAACCTTCCATCCCTCCACCCTGCCAGACTCCCACCTTCAGCTAACCAGCTCTAGCTTTTGCACCCCTGCCTGCCAGCCTGCCCATCCTATCCAAAAAAATCCCCTTTCATGTTACTGCTGAACGGCGTGCTCCAAAAGCTTATCACCGTTGACAAATCCTCTCTTTACCAATAAGCTGGGAAAAATAGAACAGAACTTTTTTTTATCTCATACCCATTTTTGATCCAGCAAAAAAAAATATGATGTGTTCATTATTTATTTGTCTGAGCACGAAGTTATCGAAGACTTATTTCCCTGGGTGAAAGGCGGTGTTGGCTAACATGTGCTGAGAGATGTGCGGACTCCTGACACGTGGCAAAAAGACAGAGCGTTAGTGCTCCCACGGTGAGAATTTGAGGGGATTGTTCCATAAACATAGGCCCTATTAAGTATGGGGAAAACAATTTGTGGGCATGACAGATCATTCTTTCTATGTTGTCTGGTAATTGCATACGCTGTATCATTGGGGATGTGAGCGAAACAAATGTAGGAAGAGCACTTAAAAGTAGATGTGGGCCACAGAGGTGGATGAATGCTTGTGCTGCTGTTTGCGCATTTCTGTGTGTCATGATCGTATGAAAAATTGTCGGTACTTCCAAGGTACTATGGTGCATTGCACCTTCTGGGCCATACAAAGAAGAAGCTGCTAACATAATTGAAAGTGGCAGAGAACAGACAGAGCACTGCTGGAGGATACAGGAAGGTGGAGTTCGGGGGTCACTAACGAGTACGAAACGGCAGAAAGTGCAGGGGGCAGGGTCGATGCCCACCTACCTGCAGCTGTAGTGCATGCTGAGGTGTGTTTGTGAGTGCTGAAGTACAGTTTGAGATCTGTTTTCTCCTCCTGATTGCCACATATCAACACATGTGCACACTGTTTCGTAGAGCCAGAATTCACCTCATCGCAGCAGAGTCCTCTGGGCCGGAGGGGGGTCTGTTCTGCGCTGCTTTCCCTCCGTCTTACCCTCCTTCTCTTTCTTTTTTCCCTTCTCGCACTTTCTCTTCACAGAGCCCCAAAGCTGAGACCTTAATGAAGACGAATGCGAGGAATCAATTTGTGGCATCTTCCTTCCATCTGGCTGGGGCTTGTCTCTGCACCTCAATTAGCACGCCAGCTGGGGGAGAGCTCCTCCAAAGCAGCCCTATTACACACACCAGCGTCTTGAGGAACAGCTACAGGCATTGCTGAGAGAGTAATGCATTAAAATGGAAGGAATGTGCTACTTAAAGCTTAGCAGGAAAAATCATTTTTTTCTTTCGAACCTTGGGATGATGTGAGAGTTTGACAAACTCCCTTGTGCACCGTTAACCATTAGCTTTAACAAAATAGTTAATGAAGAACATAGAAGGTAAGGAGCTCAAGTTGAGAAATAAGTTCTATCATCGTTTCTGATTTGTTACGAAGGCAAATTTGGCGAAGAAAATAGATGAACCGTAATTGCTTGATAAATCTGTAAATACTGCACAGCAAGTTATCAGTTGTTCTTGCGTTCCCTTGCTGGATATGATGAAAAATCAACTTGTTCTGTTTACAGTTATAAAGCATTACAGCTGGCTAGTCATTGCGAAGGTGTGTGCATAAATAAAAACTTCATATTAGTATCATTAGTGCATAATGGGTAAGGTAATAAATAGTTGGACTGAAAGACTGGTGCCTTTTTCAAAACTGAAGAGCCTTTGTGAAACTCAGGGCTGATAATTCTGACACTGCTCTTTCTGAAGGATAGAGGGAAAACCCACTGGAGCATTAGATAACAGCAGGGAGGATAAAACTACCTATAGATACCTATAAAAGTGTTGAGTATGAAGATTATGTTGCTCACTGAGCTGAAAAATTCTCCTTGGTCTGTTTATGTGTTGATTCAACAGATACTGAATCCAACACTGGCTGCTGCCCAGACACAAACATAAATACAGAGAATCTACAGTGACTGCAATCTGCTGGTTCTCTAGATTATATCACCGTAAGTCCAGTGTTATACACCGAGCAACGCTGACCAAATATTGACACATTGCTGTCCAAATGTCCTAGCTTTAACTGTTGGCATCCACCCCCGCACCCCCACCCCCCTCCATATTAGCTTAGAATGAAGCTAGTAAATAAGGTTGTAGCAGTATCCTGTCAATATCTAGCCTAATCTTGAGCATTTACAGTGTAAGCTTGTTATGATGGCAAACTTGGCAATGGAGAGCCGGGACAGATCTTAACACCAGACTAAAGAGCTCAACTCCTTTCGAGTACAGCTCATTCGGAATGGGCTCCACAGACGCTCCAATGGAGGTGATCACGGGATGTCTGCTAACTATCTGTCAAGAAGAAGCCTAATTTAGTCAGTAAGAAAAAGCTTGGTATTTGGCAGCAGCAGTAAATTAATTATCATTACAGGAAGGGAACATTCAGACTAAGGAGAAAATAAAATTAGGAAGATGAATCTTGATAGGATCTATACTCAATGAGCCTCACTCAGTCAACAAACCAATCAAAGTATTGTGAGCTACTTCACTGTCATCTCTTACGTCATAGAGTTCTAACTATGGAGTGTGTAGTCCAGTGAGGCTTGACCAGTGAAAGGGTCATGGGCACCGATAGCTCAGTGATGAACTTTGGGAGTGAATAGCATGCAAAATGATGGCACTGACAATAATTTGGAAGAAACATAAAGGTTTGTGCAAGTTGGAAAACCTTTAGTATGTGGATGATAATTTCAGATGTACCACATTTCAAAACTCTGTTCAGACCAAGCACATCCTTTCATGGCGACAGTATTTCAGCATATTGTGCCCTTCCACTCTGCAAGAATGACACATTATTGATTTGATGAAAACAACAAAGAGTTCAAGGTGCTGACCTGGCCTCAAAATGACCTCAATCCAATCAAGCAATTGTGACTGCATTCACTGATGGGTCAGAGCCACTGTGGCAATAAAAGGAAGACCTGTACATTCTAAGGCAGGTGGTTTACAATTTAATGGCTGATCGGTGTAGTATTATAGCATACATACACACTCCCAGTATGACTCCAAAAGTCTCCAAGCAACCCATGACTCACTGTGAGACCGACAGTGAACTGCTAGTCCTGCAGAAGATACACACTCTGCCAGGTGAGCTGTAATAAGCTCTACAGGGGATTAGAAACGGGAAGACCCCACAGTGGTAACACAGAGGAACCTCTGGCGTCCACTGCCCAAGTGTGTGTGTGGGTGTGTGTGTGTGTGTGTGTGTGTGTGTGTGTGTGTGTGTGTGTGTGCGCGCGCACGCGAACAGATACACATGCCGATGAGTCAGAGAAGTCAGAGGGAACACTAATTCTGGCCTCCAGGGCATCAGTACTCCCCAGCATTGGCTGTGTCAGCACTGGAGATGTTTAAGCCAAATGTCAAGCATAGTACCACCACAACACTGCTGTGTTTATATCTTCATATTGCATACGTCTGTGGTTGTTTAGAGCATGTGTAGGGTTTAATGTATTGCAATTTATACATGCGTGGTACTGCGGAGCTGGTCCTTGGTTGTTTTGTCTAGCAGCTGCACTTGGGAATTGCCATTTTGAATACGTCTGAATTTTAATCTTGCCAGAAATATCTTCAGGCAGAGTACTTTAATATGAAGTCCGTTTTGATTTTAAAAGATGTTATTTAAGATGATTTAACTATCCCTTTGGTTATTGTGTGACATCCCATCTGTGAATGAAGATCACATGCCAGAAAAGCCTCAAGCCTAGTTCAATGTCCATAACAACAGAAGTCTCAGCATGTGCACTGAATCATCAGGATGCCCTTAATAATGATTAGAAATACCCACGAGGATGAGAAACAAACCCCCACCTCCCCACTTCACTCCCTAACACATCATCCTTTGAGACTGCATGTTCTACCATGCTCTCCGGTCTTGCCACCTCCCTCAACCACTCAAATAATGAGTGGCTACACTCTCTCTGAAGTCAGTCCACACCAATTAGCCTTTGCTACAAGCTGTGCTATCGCACTGTCAGTGCATATCACCTGCTAGTGGAACACCGCCTAAAGATGGTGATGTCTGCACATCAAGGTGTTTGAGGAGGCCAGTTCCCAGGAGAAGTGCTTGTCTACTTGTTGAGCATTTAACTTCACAAGAGAGACCCATTTGCAATAAAGTTAACGCCAACTCTGTGCATCACAACCTTTTTCTTTTAGCTCTGCTTATTTAAGATGAGAAAAGATAGAGAGGGAGATGCATGCATGCATGTATGTTCCAGAGAGACAAAGAGAAAAGGATGATTAGTTTCAGTCGGTCTGTATAAATAGCAGCATATAAAGTATCCATAGCAAAGCTGCATCTCTGCTGCCCCTCTCAGGCAATGAAATGTAACTGCACACTCTGCAAGGAGTTCAATAAAAGGTGTTTCGCAGACACTCTCTCCAATTTTCCTGTCTCCTATTCCCAGCATTTCTTCATTGCTTCCTTTCCTCCATTATTTTGTAATTTTTCCACTGTGCTTTCCAATTTTCATGTTGTCTCTTCCATAGCTTTGTCACTTTCTCAATCTCCCCCGTCCTCCACCGCTCCCTTCCCCTCCCTCTTCTTCTGCTGCAGTACTGTGTAATGGATATCCATGGATTATGCGAACCTGCTGCATACAATGAGGTCACATACTCTGTCAGTAAAGACAGGATAGTATGTGAAAGGGATTAAAAAATACAGAATACACGAGGCAGTGTACAGTACATATAGTGTACATAAGTTTTACAATCATATAGAGTCATATAGTCATATCCAAATAGTTAAAGGAATGCGTTCTATGTCATAATATTTTCTCAACAACTGTATGTGGTTGTGAGGGGGGTGGCAATTTTAGCCCACTGGAGGCCAAAAACAAGAAACACTAAATTAAGTTCAGAAATTCATTTGAGAATATTCATATTTCCAGTGCAGACTACCAACAAATTAAAGATCAGCACTATATCTTGAAATCCATGATTAGATGTTGTAATGAGCACGCAAGCCTTTAAGATCTAACACCTCGTACACCAAAGAGCCATCCTACAGGCATGGAATGCATGCATTACAAGTAATATTTGGTCATTTCTTCTCACAGGCTTGATAAAAGGGAGCCAGTTTCTGACAGTTTGTTGAGTCTACAGCAGAGTCTGACATATTGTACCTTGGTTTCTCTGCCAGAGACGGGCAATCCTCATCAGAGTAAATACACTGAATAGTCATATTACCATCTGAATGACCAATGTAATGAAAAAAATAGAAATAGCCAGAATACTAGTGAGCTCTGTGGGAAGGTGTAGCTGGAGAAATTTTACAATGGACCTGCTTATGCCAATAGTTTGGTTTTTTTTTATTTATCTATACAAGTTTAAATTTAATTTAGGAGTAAAAATATTGTGACATTTTGATTGTAAAAAAACAAACATTTAATTTGCTAATTACAATTTTGCTGTGTAACTGCTTACAGAGGGGTTGTCCATGGGCGGAAACACATTGTATTCTGATTGACGGATGATGTCTCTGGTGCTGAAAATTAACTCAAGCTCATACTCATATTTTTCTGTGGAGCAAAGACCTTCGTAAAGATTCACAAAGTCATGGGAGTTATGATGCATATGCAATTAAATTATCTGCTTTTAATCAGTCTGGAAATTGTCCCAACACTTGTGGTATATCCTCACTCCCTGAGCTATTTATGCTGAAAGAAAAGGTCCTAGAGATGCCTATGCTGGTACTGGGCTATAGGCTCAGGCAGCAGTGGCTTTACAGCAATGCAGTGACAGCACCACAACAAAGTACAGAGTCTTGGGAATATGTACTTAGAGCTTTAGAGGCATATGCTGGACAACAAAAGCTGACTGCGGACTACTGAGCACCACGGGGATGCCACAGGGAGACACGAGAGGGAGCAAGACAGAGGCGGAGGGAGAGGAAGGGAAAAAGGGGAATGGAAGGGGTGACAGAGGAGCTTCCATTACTAAACAGAGGGAACATTAAGAAGATTTAATTTGCCTAATGACAAAGGCACATCCCTAAATGGTTGTGCACTATATTGTAGTGAAGCATATTCCATTAAGGCAATAAATCTTTGAATATGTACATCTGGCTTTCTTTCCCTCCTTCCTTTCAGCTTCTTTCTTATACCCATCCCTGCCAGGTATCTGTATTACATAATATTGCGGACAAAAAATACAGAGGCTGATGTATGTGAGTCAATGATCTCTATACATCTTACTCTACCAATAACTTTGCTCTGTCACAGTCACAAACACTCATACACAAAAAAAAAAACACGCATAGCAAATAAGTTATTATCCATGCTCAGATGGAAATGAAAGAAACACAAACAAACACCTAACAATACCTAAAGCAAATCCAAAGTCTTGTTTTGTTTCACATGCACAGTCATTCAAATCAACGCGGTATGCGATTAAAATCAAAGCACAGTTTACCCACGGGGCTGCAGGGTAGGGGTAATGCTTATGCATTCATAATTGATGGAAAAATACACAAACTCACATTCCTAACTTCATTTTACCAAAGTTACCATTGCTCAATCGGAGCTGGAGGGCCGAAATGCAAAAGAAATTAAGATATGTATCTGTTGCAAGGCTATATAAACATATGCATCCGTAATTCTGCACATATTCTGAATTCTGCCAAACACACAGTCACCCTTATTAGCCCCAAAACAGTTCCTGTTTTACACAAGGAGGTACCTTTGCATAGTGAGTGTATTACTATGCATATGAGAGTTGGATTACCATGTTTGTTAGACCGTGGTTTGTGAGGTTGGTGTTTCTGTGAGGCTCCATTTGTTTTAGGTGGCGCTCCAGTTTGTTGCACACAAGGAGCTCATTTCTCTCCGTTAGGGAGTCTAATAACGTTATAAGTCAGAGGAGTTTGCTTCATGAGGCCAGGAAGCCGTATGAGCGCCGTAACTCTCCATCCTCATATTCTTTCTTTTTCGGGCTGTCCCAAATGACCTTGCTGTGCATGGCTGAGCTGGAGATTAGAGATTAGATGAGCAGGAGTGTGGGATACAACTGGAGGGATTTAGATTGTTAAAGAGAATCTACGGTTTTAAAGCAGGGATGCCAAATAGAAAAGAAAGGTCTTAAAAGATACATTAAAGTCAAGCCGCAATGGTATTGGGAGATGAGAGAAGAGGAAGAGGGAACAGGCCTGGTGTGTAGGCAATGCATGTGCGTGCATTTTTTTTTTTCTTTGTATGCCTTCGGCTAGAAGCGGTGGGAGGTCTTTCATTTTTATTCCAACAGAGCCGTTAATCCCCTAATTGTGCTTAATCGCCTGATGGCTTTAATTTAGGCCCTTGATAGTACAGGAGGACCGACCCTCCTGGTCGAGTCTTAAAAAGACCCCTGGCTGGCTGAAGCCCTTCCAAAGTGCGGCTCTGCTGCATGTGTGTGTGCACGAGTACAACGGGCAAAAGGAGAAGATGGAAGATGAAAAAGAATGTGTTGGGATCTTTAAGTGTGTCGCCAAGCATGTGGAGGGGTTGGAAAAGACGAGCTGTTATTATAGATAATGAGCTGATGTGTGTGTGAAACAGACAGAAAAGTAAGCATACAGTATGTTCGCTTCACAGTTGCCCCTCTCTTCTTCAGTTTCACTTTGCTCCTTCTTCTTCTTATCTCATTTTTTCTCCCAATAATGATGAGGGTTTGACATGGCGGTGGGCCGCTCTGTTAACCAGCTTATGTAACCGTGCCCCGGCGGCTTGGAGGATGTGCTGACAGCATGCTTTCTCAGCGTCATTAGCAGAGTTACACAGCTGGCTCCAAACAAGGGGAGGAGCACGGGAGACAGAGATAAAATATAGGGAGGAAAGAAAAAGAGGAAGTAAAGTGTGATAAGGGAAGTCAGGAGTGGAGTGATGGCATAAGCAAGGATGAGGTAGAGAGACAGAAGAGGATAGAAGACAGGGGAGAAATAGGATGGATGTCAGAATGCCAGCTGTGGGAACTCCAGGATGCTTGTCCCACATCTCCTAGCTGAGCTTCTAGTTCAAACACTATTGACACGTCTCAGCTGCACATATGTTTTTACCTTTTTGCACATTTAATCAATTTGTACTGCAGCAATGCAGCAGGGGCGCCTTTGTTCCTCCTATTGTTTCTGTTTCCCTCAAAGGAGACAGAAAAAAAAAGACAAGAAATGCTCATATCCCATTGGGTGCTTGTATAGCATACTGTCCCACCTCACATCACAGGCAACAGAAAAGCAATTCACATGCAAATAGCAGGTTGTCTGTGTACTGAACACAGATTAGAATAACAGCAACCTTGCATCACAGGCCCTCAACAATGTCGTGATAGACATGTCAGATAACGCAGATGCGCTAGTAGGAATCATCAAACTCAGGCGGAAAGTGCTTGATAGAAGAAGCCGTCAATCAGAATTTGTGAACTCCAGCATCGTGTGAGGGTAATGAGAAAATACACAACAATGGAGTTTGTGCACATTCTGCAGCAAGAACAACTTGTGAAGTGAGTGGTTGGAGTGATCAACAAAACCCTTTGAGATGAAAATGGAAATCTAAAACAGAAGTTGAATTAGTAGGTAAAATGTTATGAGTGATTCAAAAGAGCCTACGGCAGCAGGATACATGTATCACAATGAGATGAATGCTCAACAATAGAGAAAAGTGACACAGAGTTGATGTGGAGATGCTAAAACACATACAAAACTATATTTGTCAATCTGTTTATCTCTTTTTGTGATCCAGCATTCTTAACCCCAAATGCATACACGCACTCCCACACTCTTGACTCCATTTCGTGATTTTTTTTTTTTTTTTTGTAAAAGCTTGGCTTCAAGCTGAGCATGATTGGTGGAAGGCCCAGTACGCTGAGCTTCAAGCTCAGGGCTTGGATAAACATCCGCTGGGCACAGAACAGAGATGGAGAAGGCGGTTGTGGGAACGGAGAGTATATCCAATACCTCTGCCACCAGCAATAGCAGATGCTACAGAAATATTTGGCCCCCTCATCATCAAGTGTTGACAATATGGTTTTGGGAGACAATTTGTTTAAGCAAAGCTTAAGGAAGTGAGGATGGTTAAGCACTCTTACTTGCAAGTGTAAGTAAAAAAAAAAAAAAAAAAAGATACGTGCAATAAATGTATGGATGCATGACATAGAGAAAATAGGAGACCATGAAGTTGACATTTGCATCGCTTTACCTGTGTGGAGCAGCGGTTTAGACTTTACAGCCTTCAGTTATACTCAGTACCTCCATCTCTGACAGCTTCCAGGTTCTACTTAACGTCTAATCTTTTTCTTTGCCACTCCTTCTCATGCCCTCTCACCCCAGGTAGATACACGTAAACAAACCTTTGTCAAATTTGAAATTCAACTTTGTTCATTCTGTAATACTGTCATGCCAGATTCCACAGCATTTGCCTTCATGTCGTCCCTCTTTGCCAACATCTCTGCTCCTTCTTTCTCTCTTTTGCTAGAGGAGTGTTTCTGTGGGATGAGTGCCATGTCATGGTTTATGGTTATATAACATCTGTGTTGTCTGGTTGTGTGTGTGTGTGTGTGTGTGTGTGTGTGTGTGTGTGTGTGTGTGTGTGTGTGTGTGTGTGTGTGTGTGTGTGTGTGTGTGTGTGTGTGTGTGTGTGTGTGTGTGTGTGTGTGTGTGTGTGTGTGTGTGTGTGCAAGCCTTAGCATCTGCTCTGCACTTGGCGTCTCAGACAGATAACAGGCTTAACTTCGACGAGCCCCCAAATGGCTCAGGGCAATTCAGTGACACGCTTTCACCTGAAAGCCACGGAAACATCCCACAGCAGTGCTTAGCACTGAGAGCAGTTACTGCTGGGATGGTGGCACACACGTCTCCACATAAACAAAAGTGTACCTAATGAGATGTTAAATTACAACTACAGGTGTTTAGAACCTATAGTCCACTTGTTCTGAGTATTTTCACACACAAATGCTAATTCATCTGCATCATCAACAATTCAAAGAATTCATTCTACAAATTGGTGTACAAATCAGGTGCAATACAGGAAACAAGTGGAACCTGTTCTGGATGAAGTGAGGCAAAACAATCAGCCAGTCGAAGTCTTTAGAGGTAGACAATTTGTCTTATTTAAAGTGTTAGATTAATGTGAACCTGACATAAAGAGAAACATCTTAAAACTAATAAAACTTAACAGTCCTCTTTAAAACAAACTTTAAAACTTTAAAACAGAACTGTATCTGTTTAGGTTTCTTTCGCACAGAATATTTAAAATATTTCTGATGAACTTACACTTTTATTCTGATCCCTAATGGAACGTCATTAATTGATGTCACCAACATTTGATCAGGTGTTTAAAGGTGATTTCCTGTCACTATCTCCAAAAAATATTAGTGTTCTGGACCAGTGAATGGTATTCCAACAAAGGAAACATCGCTGTATAATTTAGCGTGGAACAATGACCCTGTTGGCATGTGCTAAAATACCAGGCAAAACTGTGCCAGTAGAGTGCCAAATTCACTTTGAGGAGCCATCTTGAAACTTCTTTGTGCTTTGAAACAACTTCATGCTGCTGTCAGACGCCTGAGCAGAGGATTATTTCTCTCACTAAAAACACTTTGCATGCTCTGTTGCATCTCAGAATGCAAAACACATCCAGTCAAATAAGTTATTCTGCTCAATTACAGACAGCTTGGAGCTCAAGTCCGATCAGGGTCGAATCATGATCCTCATCATGATCATTGGCAGAGTTTCCTGATGATTGTCAGAAATAGAAGTCAATGATTTTAAGCTGAAAAGTGGACACTGGAAGTCACAACAGTATCCATGGCGCAGGCTCTATGGCATCCCCCAAGCCGAGGGCAAGTATACAGTGACTTGCTGAAAATCCAAGTGGTAGACAGAGAGTCCGAGATGTAAGAAACACTACTGATTGTCTATTCTGAGTGAGGTACGTGCCCTGTGTACTTGCACCTCCTGCTAAAAGCCCAGGTGTTTTCAGAGCTTCTTTAAAGTAGCACACTGCAGGGAAACCAAATATCCCTGAGGCTGAAGGTGAAGGGACGACTTAAAAATGGCACAGAGAGAATCGATTAGGACACAGACATATATATACGCACACAAGAGCCCTCAGACATTTCCTAGTTTCTACTTCCAAGCACCCACATTCCAGCTTCCAACTCACAAATGCATTGCTCTAAAAAAAGCTCCCTCTCCCCATTTATCATTCAGTTTTCTCATTTTACGCCATTTTTCCTTGCCTCTGTTCTCTTCCTCTACTTTTTCCACATCCCAAACCCCTTGTCTCACCATTATTTTTCACAGCCTTCCTTGTTCTTTCACTCATCCCAGAGTGGATCCTTCTATTTGAGTTTGATGAATCATTCTCTCCCCCCTGAAGAGTCCAATTATATCTGATGGAATGGCTTCTACGCCATTGATGTTTACGAAGCTATCTATCCATTGCCAGGACCATGCCGTTTGTTGCAACACTGCTGTCACTAACTTGGCTGAACTGATATACGATATAAAACTGCTATAAAAAGCTAAAGTAGGGTTCTGGCTGCCAGTGGCAAAATTAAACCCACCGCAGTGAGCCAAGATGGTGAAGAATGTCACTGTCAAGCAAGTGGAGCAATGACAATGTCCTTAAACTACTTCAGTGTCTCTCCTTGGTGCTAGTCTGGAAGTTAAATTTAGCTAGACATTTGTGGTACATTACAGGAAACAGTACAAAAGTTTAAGTTTGATTCATTGAGGAGTTTCACTTATTCAACTCCCCTCCCAACACGAACCAAAATAAAAGAAATTAATAAGAACACTTTTGACCACTTGCTCTTTGACTTGGCTGGTCAAAGAGATTTGATGCAGATGAATTTGTCAAGCTGTCCTTGCCACGGCGGAGTTTCAGTGGAGTCTGTTTTGTAAATTACTTTGGATAAAAGTGGCTGTTAAATTATTAAGCACAGACCAGAATTGCACTTGTGATGAAATTATTTCTTTTTAAGAGGCTGCCAGACGTACAATTGATGCCGGCTGCCTGATAACTGGGTGCAGGTGGTCAGAGCTCAGCAGCGTTTGATTAGGATTTTTGCATAATGAGTGGTTACAGGCAGTTTCATACAGGCAGAAATTCATGCATAAAGAGATACATACACTCACTGTCTGACTTCATTCATTTCTCACAGCTTTTTAAATTACAGAATATAGTTATTTTCACCAAAAAGAAATATGGGAAAGTTGTGGAATCCACATTTTGCTTCCAGAATGCTTCCAGAATGTGACTACAAAACCGGGTTGGGGCCCATAATCCAGTACAGACACCGGATTTGGCATAATATCAGCATATTGATATTCTACTCATAGCACAGACTGTCTCTGATCTTTGTTTCACTCATGTTCTCTCCATTCGTCCTCTTTGTGCCGCCTCCACCTCTGATCACTCTATTTACCTCAAAGACAGTTTGTCCATATTTTCAATCTGATTTGCATGTCAGCCTTGGTAAAACCGTCCTCTAAGTCAAGGTTGAACCAGAGATCTCTGACAACTTGATCATACAAATGACAACTGGAAGCAGCCAAAGTAAATCCATGAAAGTCAAAGTTGCAAACATTCAGAATCATGTGACTGTAATGAAGTTCACAGAAGGTAGAGGAGATTTTTTTTGCTGAAAGTCTTTGATATCTAACCGGATCTTGTTTTTAGAATTCTTTTTACAACTTTATAGTTTTGCAATCATCCACCAGACAGGGGGACAAAAACCCTTTCATATTAAAGTCTGAAAATGGAGATGACCCCAATTACTGAGGTTATTTAGCCATACGACTGTAATCTGATTATTTTCTTATTTAAATCATCCTTTGGACTAAAAATTAGGCATGGATATCCAGGAAATATTTAAATCTGACAAGCTAAAACTCATGACTCTTGGCCATCTGGGCTTACAAATATTGCTAAGATGCTACATTAATAATGGTAGAAGTTAGTGACCTGCTAAAGGCAAAGTAGAACTTCTTAACTTTAAATATAGTAACAATGCAGATTGGCAGACTGTGAGCTCTTGAAGGGAGGTCATATTGGCCAACACTCTTCATCACCACCTTCTTAGGTTTTGTCCCTCTGATCTATAACAATAAAAAAGGCAATTCTGAAGTTGGACATGAAGGTCATTGATCTCGCCTTGTGAAATATCACCTGTGCATCTAGCCACACATGGATGAGCCCGCCAATCGAACTTTGGCAAGTCAAGATGCACACGTCTGTACAGGAAGGCATGACAGCAGTCAGAGCCTCTACAGCCCCATCCTCCACCCACATTATCACCCAATAGACGTGGAACTATGGAAAACAGATGGGAGGGAAATTCTATTCTTGGTCCTTTAACATTGTAGAACCAAGGAAAATCTTTTGCAGGCAAATTGAAATCCTTACAGATTTGTGTCGCCTATGGAAATTTTCAGAGTTAAGAGTGCTTCATTAAACCCTCACACATATATACAGACACAACCCCTCTCTACCCCACCATCCCCACCCCCCACCATTCTAGCCTTCAGCCCTTACAAATGTGCAGGTGCACAGACATGTACTGTGCAGACACATCCTACTAGCTCTAAAACATACAGAGATGGGGACCACTGTCGCCTGCAGTGGGCTTGCTGGCACACTTCTTCCACCTAACTGTTATTGCATTAACTACATAATGTAATGATGGGCAAAGTTTTGACTGTTTGCCATCCTCGAGGGCTTAAAGACACTGTAGGCTGTCACACAGCAGGGAGGCACAAACTAAGGTCATGAAATATTGAGGCTGGCACAAAAGCATGGAAATAAAATTGAAATGAAGTGCTGATGCAGAACACACACACAATGAAAAAGAAAGGAGTGGAGAGTTTTATTCTGTGGATAGCATTATACAAAACCTCTTTATATATAGAAGCTCTATGACTCCAAGTTTGAAAGAAAACATTTTAAGAACCTGAAGTAAAGATTAAGGCAACGTTGATTGAAATGAACCTTGACATCATGATTCATTTCATCAGACCATCAAAGTTTTAAAAAGAGATGCTTTCTATTTTTTCTTCAGTCATTGGGGGAAAAAATGCTTTTGATAATAACAAATAATATTAAAAGGAAAAATGTTTCCTTGTATCTAATAAATAAAAGCTGAACTCCAGAGAGAAACTTCTTTATAATATAGAAAGAGGGTTTATTAAAAACAGCCCAGCAGAAATCGCATCACTCTCAACAAGCGCCAACAGCATAAACAAAGAATAATCAGTTATGAACACAATAAACAAATTAAACAGCCAAATAAATAAAGAGATCATTCACAGTGGAGGATAATAAACAGATATATTAGGTTTTTCATGTTCCACAGCAGCTAAGAGAGTGAGTGAGGAATCAATTGAATTGGATGACCCAATTTCTTTATAATACCAGGCTGGTAACAGCCCTAATTTCAGGAATCCTATAAATTTTCCATTTCAGAATCCCTTACTCTCAATATAAGAGTAGTTGTTTGAATCTACTTTTGTTTTCTCATTTTAATCATCCTGTATCTCACTGTGCAAGAATCTACACTGCCTCATTAGAAAAGAGTTAGATACACCCTAAATGCTTTAGACCATGAGCTATTCATCACTGAGTTTAGATAAATAATGTTAAAACGGTCCCTTTTCTTCATTCCTTTCTTTTTAATTGCTAATCTAAGGCTGCTTTAAATGATATTATAGCTTATTTTATGGGGACGTCATATATTCAAATAAAACTTTAATTCTATTGATTAATTCTGCATTGATAGGTTACAGGCTAAAGTAACCCTTAGTTATAAAACAAAAAAGTGCTCATTCAGTGCTATGCTGACTGTGCAGAGATTTAAAGTCTGGCACTGATATGTATTCAATTCTTTCACCCTCGGGTAATGACATTTCTTTTTTAGTTTCCCTGCTTTTTGACTGGGATCAGTGATGCCAGCTGCTTCATTCATAATGGCTCCAGTTCTTAAAATTGCAAATAAAACGTGAAAATAAAAAACTAATTACATCAAGTCTCATGGCAACATAAGATTTGGAAAAATACAAGACATGCAATCCTAATGTGAAAAAGTGTATTTTCACAATTGACTTCACTACTTCTTTTTAACTAAAGACATCACTAGTCAATGCTAGAATGAAAAATCATTTTACTCTTGTTTTCACACAAAGTACGGAAAAACCTGCCGGCGTCATAAATAATTGAAAAGCAATAATGTTTATTGGTAACAACAGAGGCAGTAATTAGATGGGAAATGATGCTGACACATTACTGCAGTATATTACTCTTCTTATCTCTTGTCCTCAAGGGACCATATTGATCTTTTGAGCACTGAAGTTGAAACAAAGAAGCCCCCTCAATCCCCCCCACTGCCCTTTAAAGAGTTTTGCTGTGTCAGAGCAAGGGTGCAAGTCAACTTTAATTGCTCTTTGCTTCACCTCTACTGCTCCTAGGCTGGAAGACACTTACAGAGGATGAAGAAAGTTAAAAACGAACAAAAGATGAGAAAAGTTGTAAAGAGAGAGAAAACTATAAATCATGTCAAACAAATCTGTTGAAGTTACTCCAAAGTAGCAAATATTGGTCGGATTTGCCTTTCATGAAAATTTATTTCCCAAAAATAAATTGGCCATCCTCTGCTTCCAGGATTGATGATAGTTTGTAAAGTTGACAGTTATAAATGTATTGGCTTTAAGCGCTAAACAAGTTTCAGCCTCTTAAACATGAAATGGGCGAATATATGAGGAGGAAAATCACTCTGTATAGTAATAAACTGCAATGGTTGAGGGATTTTACCATCCAAAGTGGGAGAATTATGTTATGGTTAGAAGACATTGGAACATACCATTAGCATAATAATGTATTAGAAATTACTAATTCCCAAGGCTGTGTGCATTGAAGACTGGTGCTGGAGCAGCAGCGTGGTCTGCTGGAAACCTGCCAGAGTACTCGAGGGTCAATTAGGCCGTTTCAGCTGGGCTTTAAGATGGCATAGGGCTTGACAGTCTGTTGGAGATCACAGTGGGACACACACAACTGAGCCATCAAGCTCCAAACAGGCAATGAAGAGGTCTGCCAGGTACAGAAGGTAGCATTGGTCGCAGCTGTTGTAACCGTGATGGAAGCTATTTCAGTGATGGTGGCGATGGTTCTCTGATGGGTAGGCCAGCGCCCCAGTCAAACAAATCCACTAAAGGGTGTTAGCTAGACAGAGGTTGCATGTTATTCTCTCAAGACCCCTGAAAATACTTAAGTAATCCTGGGCAGGTCAAGGCCAGAGGAGGAGGAAGAGGAGGCCCACAGCATCATGACAGGGTATAGAAGTAAAAGACTCACCCAAGATTCAGTTGTTGGTTCCCTCCAATGTTCACCTGGTACCTTTGTTTTGCCTCATAACTGATTGGAGGTCTGCTCAATATGTTGAGAATGATCTCAACATATTGATCATGCAAATTTGCATATTTAATCTTTTAACTTGCCTTTTACCTAAATGTTCTAGTGGGCAATAACTAGAATAAAAGTCCATGACAAAAACGGTTGTGGCTCAGTAATGCAGCGTGAATGTTAAATATCTGTCTTAAAAAAGATTACACTGTCAACATTTAATGACTACCTTAAACTAAATTAAATTAAAAATGTAATTTTCCTTCAACGCACACTACAATAGTCCGAGGTACCCGGTAATGTATTACTACAATAAAACGTATCTAAAAGAAAAAGAACAATATATCTAAATATAGGAAAACCAAAAAACAGACAAAGAGTAAATTTTTAAAAATTAACATCAGACAGAACCTACTAATAGAAAGAAAATTATCAGATTCTTCTACAATTTTGGTCAATTATCGGACACCCTGTCTTCAATGTAAAATGAGAACAAGAAAGATAAAATTGTAAAAGTTCTGTACCACAGGATTAGTAGTAAATATCAGCTTTACTCTGTTCACATCACGCTTTTGTGTACGTGTGTGTCACAGCAGTTGGGTGCGCACAACCGCTCAGGCATCTTAACAATGACAATGTTTGACACTGAAAGCCTGCAGCCACATTCCTGCTAGAGCAGCATCCTGCATCACTCTGCTTTCCACATGGAGAAAACAGTTAGAGGACACAACCACACAAACACACACACAGACACACACACACACACACACACACACACACACACACACACACATACACACACAAACACACACACAGAGACTTTGTACAAACATTGTCACAGGAATTTGTACTAAAAGTGTAGAGGACAGTTGCCCACTCAGCTGGGGAGAGCAGAGTCGAGCTAAAAGCAATGAAGGGCACACCTAACGCTACAGTCACAGCCAGAGTAAGTGAGAGAGAAGCGGGAGAGAAGCTACATGGACAGGTACTGGCAAGTAAATCAGATAGCAAAATACAAACAAAGCACAAACATCAACCTCAACCTTGAGGGCCTGCCACCGACATTCTGTTTTAAAGCCAATCACCCTCAGGAAAGTGACAACAACAAATACATTCCTGGCTAAAGCAGGATGAATGTCACTCCAGCTTCAGTGTTTTCTTTGCTGAGAGAAGTAATACAAATCGATGGGTATTTAATTTCAGATTAAGAAATAAAGGCGAGCGAAAGGGAAGAGACAGCAGAGGGAAGAGAGAGAGTTTATTCAAAACTTAGATAAAACAAGGTAGGTGTGTGGCGGTGATTGGATGTCTAAATATATGAAATAAATCTGCCTTGATATTTACTTAACAGGAGATGTGCTGCACCACATTAATTAAAAATGAAAGATCTTTTACATATTCTTTTATTTGAGGAAGCCTTTTAATTTATAACCTAAAAATAAGTATTTCTCAAAAGAGTTACTTCTGATTTCTTAAGTGGGGTTGTATAAGGTACTCATCCCTTCAGCTGACAGCAGTTGGCATGCCCTCAGTTTGGAAAGCGTCCATACCACTACTGTGTCTCTAAAATCAGGGCATGTTGACCACAATTTACTGTAAGTAAAACAATGACTGTGGATAAGTACCTCATATAACCTCACTTACAAAATCCCAAATAACCTCCGAGGTTAAACAAACACAAAGCGGGTCTTTGAATATCTTTGCCTTGATGAACTGAAGCAAGAGCTAGATTACATTAGATGCCTTGTCATGTAGAATAGATGCTAAAACCCCTTAATCCAAAACTATATAAGCCGCATAAGATTTAGGCAATTTTTTTCTGAATTTGCACTGCATATATTTTATTCATGTTATTTTGTCTTTTTTTTTTTTCTCTTTCAGGCTTTTATTATGAAAGTTTTGTTAACTTCATGGAACACTTTTATTTTCTAAATATGAATGTGATAAAGCTGTGCTGTCTGATTGATATCAAGTAGTTATAGAGAAATACAAGGTTGCTGGGAAAATGAATACAGCCGGGTTAAAACAACCATTTTTCACATCAGCTGAATCAGTGTGACCTTCCTTCATTTTCCAATAAATGCTATGTTTGAAAAGGGGAACAGGACATACCTTCCTCAAATGCAGCACAGCGAACTGAACCTGCAAGGGGTGTAATAGTTTACAGAGCTGAGCCTGTACCCCCCTGTGTGCTTTCAGCAAGCAGGAAACAGTCTGTTCTGTCAGCAATCACACAGATGGCTTTACCACAGCCAGTGTGTATTAACTCTGTGGCCTTCTTGTCCATTGTACACACTTTCTACCTCATCTCACCCACAGATGCATTCAGAGACATTGATTAATCCCTCTGCAACTCACTCATTGTTCTTTCACTTTTTCTCAGTCATGCTCTTTCCCTCAACCTTCCCATCAAAATATTTTGTCTGATTTTGTTCTTGTTCCAACTGTGGGAAAAGCGACACCTGGTGAGGGAGGCCGGCCTCTTTCTGCACTTGCTTCTGTTCAGGGAATCTGATCCAAACTGGGAGCGTCGACACTGAAACTGACCACGCACAAGACTCCTGCATTTGTCTGAAGGACAGCGGAGGGGGACGGGGTCAGATAGGGTAGGGGGAGTGTATGTCTGGTAATGTTCAGACAAACTGTATGTTTTTGCTAGCTCCTCACATTCCCCTGGAGAATCCAGACGCCCCCCACCCCACCTCACCCCCCCACACACACACAGTCACACACACTGTTGCACAGCCAGTATCCTAAATTAACAGTCTGAGGTTACTGACAGCAGTAGCAGAAAAAAAACACACACACACACAAACATACAAACACACACAAACATAGACACACACACACACACACACAAACACGAACACATTCCTCCGAATCATGGAATAGAACACAAAAACACCGCCGTCTAGCTATAGATGTGAGCACATTTTCAATGAAAAGCTTGTCTGGAATGATGTGGAATGATGTACTGCTATATGTTATATTCAATGAAATAATTACTTTGTTTTGAGCCATTTTGCAGTCATACCCACGCATCTGAAGTTAACCTGGCAAATGTGTAATTTCTCTGAAATTCTAAAAAAATCAAAATAAAAACATCCACTGCAGTGTGGCTTTACCCAGCGGATTCAAAATAATAACGTAATGACAGGAAAATAACAGATTGTTGCACATGAATTTCCCAAATATCAAACATATAATTTACAAGTCTGATGTAAAGTATATTGTAAGTGCCAGTTTCTTAAAATAAATAAATATTTATTTACCCTATATTGATAATCAATATAGGGTATCACAACATAGAGTAGATTTCATAATGTAGAGCTCATAAATTTATGTGCATAATTTCATGGAAAATCTTCCATTTCAAAGCAGTTAGTACTGTCCTATTTACCATGTATTTTCATGGTAACAACTTTTGTTTGTGGAGTTCACACAAACAACAATGAAAAGATATTCCACACAAGATTTTATAATGATAACGATATAAGGAAAGTCGCTTCTTTTCATCTACAGTATATGTACAAACTTCAATCGTCACTAAAAAAAAACCCTAAAACAAACAAACCCTAAATTCCTATGGTTGTAGATTGATCTCACAAGGGTGTTAGCAAAAATAATTCACACATACTGGGCGAAACATCCAATGACAAACACCACCGGAGTTGTGTTCATAACACACACACATACACTTCGCCATTGACACGCTCCCAATTTTATGTCGCAAGGTGGAGTGGATCAATGTGTCAACACTACAAAGTCTGGGTGGTGGCCTCCTAGTGCCATAACAAGGTGGGAGAAATTGAGTGCTTGGTCTCTGATCCCGTCGTTGGAGACAGAACCTCCAGGGAAGAGAAAGAATACGGAAGCGAGGTGATATGGAGACTAGACAGCTTGGAAAAAAGTGATTGCAAGAAGGACAGAGAGGGGAAGAATAAGACAGGGGGAGGCAAAGGTCTTAGAGGCCGAGGTGGGGAGAGGGGAGAGACAGCTAGATGAAAAGGTAAAGACACTACTAAAAGAAAAGAAGGAGAGAGAAGTTGTGCAGGAGCCTGTCAATTGTCAAGACAACGTACAATATAAGCGCATTAGTATAGTTCTACATGCACACAGCTGCATTAAAACCCTATTACTGTAATATCTTATCAAAGCTGCTACAGTGACATCATAAACATGTGCGTTCGTTAATCAATACTCCAAAAGGGCCATGGGTTCCATTTTCACTCATCACCAGGCGATTCTTTGTTTTCCTTGCTTTGCTGTCATGTGTGTTATCCCAGATTTCACAAGTGGATGGACACCGATGGAAGTTACCCGATGCATAAATAGCCATGATCAAGCATATGTTGTAGAATTTATAAGTAGGTTTCTTTCTCAGATTGAATGTGTGTGTGCAAGTATGCATGTTATGAGTGCTGACACTCATAAATTAAGGCAGCAAATTGTGATTTACATACTGTTGGGTACGGAAGAGTATCTATTTATATGTAAAATAACTGTGCATAATTATATAGTGAGTATGGTACTGAGTGAGCATCTGACAACGTCTTTGGTTTTTAATTAATGATTGTGGGTGCATCCAATCAGAATGTGGTTTGATGATTTTATGACACAATGATACAACAAGTGAATTGGATCTCTGGTGGGAATGCACAATACAACTCAATGTAAATATAAGTGTAACATGTGAGGGCTATAGGGGCTCAGTTCCTAATGTAGAGGTATATTGCAAAGAATCCCCAGGATACGCTTTATCCTGGGCAGAGTCATTAAAGATATAACTAAAATTTTCATGTCCAACATCCTGTCTCTTTGGTCTTCAAACAGAACACACTCCCTCTATCCTTTTGCGTGCCTTCCTGCGAACAAAGACACACACAGACATGCAGGTGTGGACAGAGAGCAATGTGTTCGTCTGAATCTTTCATCCATCATTCATGCAATTTTGTCTTCAACGGCAGAATATGTCAGGAGTTGCAATGAATTAAAAATAGAGGTGGCATCTGCACAAATTTAACAAACAGCTTGAATTGAATGTGTACGAATGCGCTGCACAGTCTGGATGTGTGTGGCTGTGTGTTTCTCTTTATGTCTGCAGCTAAGTTTGTTTGTGTGCATCATTCGCCACACGCTACAGTTGTATTGTGCGATTTTGTTTTGTGTACAGTCTGCTGTGTTGTGTATGCCTACACTATTTGCATCTTTGCTCTGCCGGGAATAAATATGTGAACGTGTGGCGGCATCGGTGTGTACACGTCTCCGTGTTTATTGAATGCGGCTGGCTTCAGATCCTGATGGCCCGGCGTTGGAAAAAAAGAGGATGGGGGGGGGGTCAGCAGTGCATGGGGAATAAAAATGAACAGGTCCAATCCTCTGAAGCTGATGGTTGTGTGCTTTCTCAGAGTGAATTTATTTATCACAGATGCCAGAGAAATTAGCATTGAAATGATTGCAGGGACAGACTCACCCCGGATATATCCGATGGCAGGCATCCAAAATGTTTATGTTTACAGAACTCAAGTGAGAGAGTAGAAAGGGACGGCAGCATTGGAAAGATCGAGGGAGAGAGAGATGAGACTGCACAGTATTGGAAGATAATAAAAGAGGTAAGATTGAGAGGAATAAAAAAAAAAGCCACCAACAAAAAAACAGAGAAAAAGAGATAAAATATGTAAGAAGAAAAAAGGGCAAGACTCTCGTGAATGGGCTTTGCTGTTGAAGTAGCTGAGTTGAGAGATGATAGAGACTTCAGCTGTAAAAAAAAAAGTGTGTTCCTCCTACACAGAGGGAATGGGAAAAAAGTAGCATACAAAAAAAGCATTACAAAGATATTCCTCTACATATGGTAGAAATGCTGTCCGTGGAGAACAGATGGTGGGAAGGCAAAATATATAAGAGGAGATTTAGTGGTAAAATAGTTTTTTTTTTAAAAAGTTTGGGAGTAAGAAAAAGTGGGGTCAATGCAGAGAAAGACATCGAAATAAAAGCTTGGAAGGAGAAACAGCAGAGCGGAGAGAAACTGGCTCAATGGACGAGGAGAATTAGCCAGAAAAAGGGCCAATGGTGCAGCCTAAGTAAGGTATATGAAGAATAAGCACCTTCTCCTTTATGAATAACTTTTATTACCACCTATCAGCCCTTTTATATTAACCAGTGTGTCACAGTGTGCTTACCTCCTCTGGGCACACTGCGACAAATGTAAATTGAGAGACTGAAGGGGGAAATGCAACACTCTATTTAACAGAGTCAGAGGAAGAAATGGATGAAAAGAAGGAGAGGGAGGCTAAAAAGAGATAGGACATTTGCAAATCACTTCTGGAGAGTGCACAGAGTAACAGAGTGCGTTTCCATGGTAATGGATACACTTGTGGATGAGTGCATATAAATTGATGCGAATATGAATTCATGCAATTCATTACAAATAAATATCTCAATTGAATTTTGTCACTTGTTGCGCTTTTAAGCTTTTGATGCCAGGGTCTGTCATTGTGATTCCCGCCCTCATGAAGCTTTTTACGCTTACAGGAATCCCATCAGGTCGATCTAAAAAGGTAAATGGGATGTGTGCTCTCCTAGAAAATTAATCAAGTCAAAGTTTCTTTCTTTTTTTTCCCGAGATTCATAAGGCTTAACGGGTTTGGGAGGGAGTATTTAATGAGAAATGGAAAGCTATTGTGCAGATAATACATGCATCAAACTAAATTACTATATCTGACTGCGGCAGGAAAACAGGCGAAAGATTGCAAGGCATTATTTATTATTCGGCTAAACTATTATCAAAATCCATTGGGGATCCATGAAAACTTTAATAAATAAGCAGACTTTTCAAATTACCCACTTACCCTCTTCATTTGTCTTGATTATTTAAAAAACCAAATGCTTGAACTCGAGTTGTTTTGCAGCAGTCAATCAAGTGAGTAATGGTTTGCCATGCTCTGACCAATAATATCATCCAAATGCGCTCTAATAAAATCAGTGCATGCTCTAAACACAGGCTCAACGGCGGAGTGAAGCCAAAATAAAACAAAATAATGTCTGCACAAAATAACCATAAAAGCAAGATTTTCATCAAATTGAATCATCTGCATTAGTTTTACTTTAAATGAGATAAAGCAGAAGTGGTGGAGTAAACAATTCTGGCGTTTAATATTCAAATGCTGGCATGCTAAAACATTAATCCTTCACAGGCTCAGACATATAATTTATCCTTCTGTCTACTTCTGATTTTGCAATTAAGCAGCATATTGAAAAATAGAAAAAATGTTTCGTATAAAAGAACATCATAAATAAAACACAGGAATAGATAAATAACTTAAGGCGGACTGCATGCCATACCACACGTGCCCTGACTGCACAGGCACAGCAACCACAGAATGTTACAGATGTTGGATGGAAGTAAGAAGATGCATGAGCACATTTTAACTCTGTATTCCTTGGCTGCGCCCTCTGTCGTTTCATTGCAGGCATTAATGGCTTCACTTTGAGGCTGAAAGGCTAGCGATGCCCTCGCTGCAATGATTTCAGCAATGCTTGGGTATTGGAAAGAGGAGGGGATATTTCTGGGTCACCAGCTGCCTGCATTTTTTTGCAAGCACAGCACAGCCAGGCCTCACCAGCTGTTTCCTCTCACCATCTCTACCCGTTCAAACTTCTTCCCTTTTTTCTCTCTTCCTCGCTAGATGTTACTGCAAGCCGTTTCCAAAAGCTTGCCTGAGGCTAGAGGAAAATTAACTGTCTCCTCTCTTCCTACGGCCCTACTTATGAGCGTAATTGTGTTCATATATCAATAGAAAAGAGAAAAGTGAGACAGAAGACTGAACCATTACTGCATAGGACATATTCGTATTGATCATTAGCGAGATAGGAGAGGGGAGAAGGACAAACAGAGGAGACAGAGGTAGTAGAAACTTTTTCTTTGATTTTGGGCACTGTGTCATCGGGATAAAGCGCTGATCACACAGCTCAGAGAAAAATGTGACTATACTCTCCATCCTCCAATTCATTTAATTAGCACTCTGTAACCTCGCAAATGCAAAAGAGGGAATGGGAAAATAGAATGTGAAAAAAGATAAAAGAAGAGGATGAAGAGAGCAAGAATACAAATAGGGCTGGGGAAAGAGTAATTGGACAAGACTGATAATTCTAATCCTGCTGCACTTAAATATGCATAAATGGGATATAATCCATGAGGCAGCAACTGTGTGGAGCCACAGCGACAGTAAATATGTTTTAATGCACTACATGGCCCTAATTATGCATGAGCCATTTAAGGTGCTGTTTGAAAAGATGTAGCATGTCGTCTTTAACGTGTTTACGTGGTGGTTCGTTCAGCTATTTGGACCAGCAGAGACAGGGATGGAGGCTTGGTGCTCCACTTAAGATTTTTTATATTTTTTAGAGCGATCGATAGTAGCTGCGAGCAAGATGAAAATCTTTTTCTTTACTTTATTATCACCTATAACTGTTACTTACAGATGGCATAAAAACAACATTATATTAGTGAGTAAATAAAAATCTATACGAGTCAAAGAGGTAGGTTTAAAATGCAAAAGAATGCGATATTGATGCTAGAGTGATGTACTCTCCAGCCCTGATACTGATACGCCATGCTAATTAATAAATTATGATGAGTGTGGTTTGAATCTCTTCGATGTGGTGCTTAAACTGTAATTGGGATGCAGCAAAAGATCAATCAATGATTTCACTCTTCAGAAACGTAAAAACTGATTTGAACTGAAAATGACAATTAATTACGGGTTTGGACCTTCATCTATAACCAATCATGAATATAGGTAATGGTGTGTTAAAGTCAGTGAGGGTGGTTACATATACTGTTAATGCTGCTTATTAATTATGAAACAAGTGTGTCCTCCCATATCTGATGAATACAATTTATCAGTTCACCCTCTCCAAATATAATCCTGTTGAACACTTTCTGAGCTCCGTGCTAATCGCTCCATGGTCCACGCATACGGGGCAATTTGGTTTTGGAGGTGGAAGATCAAATACGGTCAAGTACGGGGATTTGTGCAAAGGGGTCACACGCACCGACACACAGACAGATGTCAAACTCGATAAGCTCAAAATTTTGAGCTCACATTCATGCAAAGACTCACAAAAGTCAAGCCTTTCTATAGATTGATGGCGTTGCTGATGAATACTTACATGTAAAAGGGAAAACACTGCACAAACTGTATACAGACGTGCAGACACACGCATGGAAAAGCAAGATAGCAAAGCTGAAATGCAATGCTGGGGGGGCCAATTTAAATTTAAATATAAGAGATCAATCACTTCCAGCCAAGATTATCATTTCAGAGACACACTTTGGCCAAAGCTGGTACAAAATGGAAAGCACTATGACAGCCGCCAACGTGCCCTTGAACACACTTCACACTCTTCCACAGTTGAGCAAATCTACTGGGAACGGTTACACCAGGCACCACCTCGCTATCGCATGACTCCATTTTCATATAAGAAGAGGAGGAGCTTCAATCTTTCAAAGCTCAACCATGTCTAAACTCTGATTTCTTTGGATCCTGAATGTAAATATTTTATTATAATTCATGACATATTTTACAGTCCACTGTTTTGTTTTCAGCAAGACTAGCAAATGCATGGAAAAGTGGCTTTGAAGTTGTTTGGTCATTAACGTTCCTAAGGCTTTCGACTGTGCTCAGTGATAAATTGTAACTAAAAGAGGAACAACAATGCCCTCTCCATGCTACTGAAACTGACCTAGAAGACTTCAGCAAATGTGTTATAGTGAAGGCAACACTGATCAGTATTACGCAAAGAAAATGAGGCCACTGCAAGAATAACTCCGTACCATCTGTAATTGCTATTGTAATGCCAAAGTTAAAAGAAAAAAAAAAGGACACATGCACGAGGGAACACATGTGATAACAGCATGAGTAGAGGAAGAACTGACACAAGCTCAGAGATGAAGAATAGCACCTAACATGAAAGGGATCCGGCACAACAGTGAGGAAGAGGAAAGGTTGGACTTAGGGACAATCTTTTGAGATGAACTGTCAAAACCACATAAGCTCTGTCACCATGAAATCCTCACTTTTACCAGCTCACTTTACCGCTTAATCAAAGTCTAGGCTGAGTGATTACATGCCCCCCCACCCTGGTTTTTTTTTTTTTTTTTTATAAAAGTGCCACTATTTAAAAAAGCTCCTAATTCTGTGCTCTAGGAATAATTTCTAATTTATTCTCCCCAGTCCTGATCTGCCAAGCAAGCTATTATAAGAAAGTCAAGATGATGTGCTGTCAGAAACCAGAGAAATAGATGTCATCCATAGAAATAAGCCTACAATAACTACTGTCTTATTATTTTCAGGGCTGAAGTAACTTTCCCTCATCTCCCCCCGTTTTGCCCCAGGCGCCTCTTTTGTAGCTTGTAAAACGCTTATTATCATAATTGCATAACTACAACATTTTGATACATTGAATTGAGGCAATATATGCCTCTTCTCATCATTAACATACAAGGAGAATACTGAACTCAGCTCATGCACAAAAAAAACAAAAACAAAAAATATCCTCTTAAGTGAGCATATTTTCTGCAACAGTTGTGACTAATAGGCCTTTCATACGTGTGGCGCTGCACACACACACGTTTGCTGCAGACTAAGCAGTTTGTTACGTCGTGCGAGAGTTTTCTTGGCATTTTAATTTTTTCTCTTTCCACTCAAAAAAGGAGGAATCGGGTTGAGCAGGAAGGGTGCGAGGAAGAGAAGGAGCACTTGGCCGTGTTTGGGGTGGATCATTGTACTTAAAGTGACATTTTGGTGAGATGTGCACTTTCCAAAAGCCCCGTGGGGCTGCAAGGACATGCCCAAGCATGCCAGCCTTCTCTACGCAGTTAGAGTCTTTCCTGACACTGAGCACAACAGGCAGGTCAGGCCGTGTGCCCAAACACATTACACTCCTCCAGATCTAACACTCAACAAAGCACATTAATTTTCATCGTACCTGACGTAAGCACAAAACCCTCCGATAATCTCGAATTGAGATGTGCGCGCACACACCATCGTCTGCGGTGAGATTAGGAAGATTATAAAAATGTATCCACCTTTCTGCCCTCTGGTATCCCATCTGAGTACCGAGTTTGAACTCAGTTTGTTCCGCATTGGCACTATATAGTGATGACTTCATGCAATAAACATAGCCAGCTCCCTGCTTTCCGTGACCCACAAGGTCTCATGAATATCAACAAAAACTGGGCCGAATGGCTGTATAGTGATGCGATTCAATGGGACACTGGTTTTATGGAGGAACTGAGGCAGATTATTGTTTGTTTTTTTTAACTTTGAAACTCCGCTATGGAATCATCTTGGGTAAATTTAGTTGGGCTAAAAGGCTATGAGGCGCTTTCATTCCCAGTGACGAGCAGCAGACCATGGTATCGACTGAATCCTAACATCGCTTTGTGCAGAGAGTACCAAAATACCCATACCAATCAAGCAGTTTGCAACCTCACCAAAGGGAAGGCAAGCATGAGCTGATTTTTTCACACCCTGACAGACCCACAATTGCAAAATAAAAAAAATAAATTAAAAAAATGTCAGCACACTGTTTGGCAGTAGGCAAAAAAGAAACCGGAGGGGTAGAGGGAAAAAAAAAACAAGAGTAGCATTACAGAAAGTCCCGACTCCTTGGAGCACAAGTTGAGGTTAATGTTACAGCTACGCTCCAATGCAATGCCAAAAGCCGTTGTAAACAAAGTGCACACATAGCTACAGGTCTTAAAATGTCAGAAATTAATACTGGGTGAACGAGGCTTGTCGTAAAATAAGGGTAAGGACAGTGCTGTGCTTCACAAGTCAATAATGGGATACAATATTAACCCAGAATCACCTCTTTGTGCTCACTGAATGGATAAAGTGTCCAGACTACTGCTCAACAGGGGGGCATAGTGACTTAAAGCTAATCTAATCTATTAGCTATGGTGACATTAATGGTGGAAGCTGTGGTCTCAGTGGGTGCCAATCAAAGCACATTCGCATTTCTGCTACCTGAGTGTGTGAGAGAACCACAGCACCTGAGTTCAGCTTGCAAAGGAAGGGATGCATCGGATGGAATGTAGAACATGACAGGAAGCAGAGAAGCGGGTCGATCAGTCATTACAAGGTGATTTTATTTGTTTGAAACACAAAAGCCACAGGACCTGGTCTGGAGCCAGACGTGTAAAGTGTACTGTCGATAAGAGTTTTTATTATCAGCTGCTAATACAAAAAGCCAAGTTTGTTGGAAGGCTGATAATGTGCAGGAGGAATTGATCACAAATATGATAAATGGGGAAGCCATAAGAACAGACAATAAGCTTGTGAATAGAGATTTTGACTTCCTGCAGGCTCAGCTGTCTTTTACTCTGCAGGCATTGTCTGGTGTGCTTGGTGCTCTGAGAAATTTCAAGCTGCCGTCAGGTGAGACTATTCATCCTGAGGGGGCTCTGGGGTCCTTTATTTTACCTGCCCAGCATGGGGACTGAAGGGTTCTCGCTCCTTTCAGCTGCTGTGATTAAAGTAACCAAAAATGTTTTGTACTGTTCAGGCGGTTCAACAGTGAGGAAAAGCAGCAGGATGCTTTTCGGTTACAAGAACATGCGTTAAATCTTTGTGATGAAATACTTAACTATTCAACATGTAAGGTAAGATGTGGTTCCTCCATTTGGAGATAAAATAACTTCCTTGATATTGGCATGCATTGTTACTGGCAAATGGAACCAGTAGGCACAATGCCCAGTCTGGTTTTAGCCTCTGACATTTTGGCTGCAAGGGACAGAAAGATAAGTCTGGGATCATCAGAGAATGCCGTGAAAAAGGGGGATGATTTTACAGCGTCTCTATCACTAATACGTGAGAGCTGATCCATTACATTACTGATTAGTCTCACCTACAATCATACAGTATTATACTCTGATATCGATGATGTGTCAGCAACCGTGTTGTATTTTGGCATGTTTTTAAGCTAAGAATATTTTCTTTTCTTTTTTTTGGACAAATAACTATTGCTTGTTTTGATCAGTGTGCGATCCAGAACAGTGTTCTGCACATATCCAAAGAGGCCATCACAATCAGAAATAATTTGCTCTTCCTGCCCAATAACATTAAAATCTCATTAAGCCCAGAGTCGACTAAATTATTCTTGAATCGTTCTAAATCTTTCTGTCCAACAGGAGAAACAGAGGAGACCTATTGCTTCCAATTCACAACACAAATGTAGTAACTCCAGTATGGGCTGAATGATTTATTTGCTTCATGCTTATGTTAATGTCCCTTTAATGTGTGTCTTAATGAATCTGGGCCAAACAGGGGATGTTCATAATGACGAAATTCCCTGAGAATTAAACAGAAGTCTGTACTGGATTCGTCTGGAAAATATGCAAATAGTCAAAAAAACAGTCAAACTTTCTCACATCCTCCAACCACACAATTCCATTTTAAATGCAGCTGAACTGACATTATGTGCAACCAGACACTTCAGTTGTCCGGCTGTATGTCAGCTGTGTCGGTTCAGTCAGGCAGTTTTATGTACACAAACAGAAGATAATAAATCTGCACTTTCAAAATCCTCATCAATAAAGTATTTATGACAACAAAACAAAAAAAAACAACCTCAAAGGTATGAAAAACAAAGCCATCTGTAACATCGTGCTTTAGAGTTTTGGCAGTACTCCCAACTCAGTACGCTGCCATATGTGATCTAAATGAATGCCTCCATCAAACAGGCAATGGCTTTGCAAATAACAGCACAGAAAGTACAAGTGAAAAAGTCCAACCCAATCACCTCCAGTGTTAACCACTACACAAGGGCATTACTGGGCTATGACCATCTTCTTAAACTTAATGGAAATAGCTCTATGGTTCAAGAAACACAATCAACTACGGGGTGCTAACAACCTTGCTGACAAAGAATGTTCAGTTTGTACTCCTTACCCTTGTTCTTTCCTTTATATACAGGGCAGAAGTGTATATGAAGGCCTACTTGATATGCATATACACACACTCATACACACATACACACTGGTCTAAGACTCGAGAGACCCAGGGCCCCCTTTCTCTCTCCCTATTTTTATAATCCTGGCAATTAGCGAGAAATAATTAATGTAAAAAAATGAAAAAGTGGAGGGCAGAGAGCCTTGAAGATAGAGTTCTGCAGCGTAAGCATTCAATTCCCCCTTCTCAAGGTCCTCAAGGTCCACTGCTCTCTGGCTCTGATCCTCACACAAGCAAATGAAGGAGGCCCGAACAAAGTACTCTTTGATATCGGCCCGCCCTCCATCTCTCACTTTCACTATGTCCTCATGCATCATACACACACTCACACACACACACACACACACACACACACACACACACACACACACACACTTTATTGTTCTGTTTTACTCACAGTTTACTCACTTGTGTTATCTCTCATCCCTAATTCCATCGTGAATACAAGGAAGTTATGGCCTACCCAGTACGGTCCATCTGAAATAACACATGAAGGTTACACCAGACATCTGTTGCAGCCCCCCAGACCAAGACCAAGGTTCTGTTTGATTGCCTCCCTGTGAAATTAATAAGAGTAGCCATTAACAATCTGGTATAAATAGGGAGTACATAGATGGTTAGCTGTGAAGAGATGTGTGATGGCTGAACCTCACAGTGCAGCAGTGGAGATATGGCTTGTGGTGAAGTGTCTAGGTTGCGACCTTGTGAAGTCACTTCGGGGCCACATGCGAGTGTAATGTGTTTTTGCGATCACAAAAAAGAAACTGTAACGTCATCCCAGGTTTGTGATGTCTGTGCAGACATTTTAAATATGGATAAATGTGAGCACCTAGATTTTCTCAGAGGAACAGACGATTCGTGTGTGTGTGTGTGTGTGTGTGTGTGTGTGTGTGTGTGTGTGTGTGTGTGTGTGTGTGTGTGTGTGTGTGTGTGTGTGTGTGTGTGTGTGTGTGTGTGTGTGTGTGTGTGTGTGTGTGTGTGTGTGTGTGTGTGTGTGTGTGTGTGTGTGTGTGTGTGTGTGTGTGTGTGTGTGTACCCATCCGTGTGTGTCTCCATTAACTTAAACAGACAAACAGCCAAAAAAGAAAGCATGAGGGAGAGGAGAACAGGACGCCTGAGCACTCCTGCCCCCTGGTGGTATTTTGCAGTAGTGAGTCTGGATGTGCCTGGAAGGCTGTAACTTGGGTCACACTAGAGGAGGCACTGCTTTGTGAATAGTCGCAGGGTTTCTGCTTATTGCGCCACCTTTTACTCCTGAAGGGTAGCTTTGATTTTTGCATACATTATATTCCCAAGAGCCAGAAAATACCAATGGTGGGGAGGCTTATTCATTCATAAAAGCAGTAACAAAGATTTAGGTCCTGAATTACAGAGAGACGACATTTCACATGACTTTTGCAGCTAATTGTTGAATATTTTGAGAGAGAGAGTTGAAGCTTGCAGAAGTACTAGTCATAGAAAAAGAATGTTAATGGTACCCTCTCTTATTTTTTCCTTTTCTGATGCATCTGTTTCATCACATCAACATCACTGCACACATTTGTTCAGTAATGCAAGATGTGTCAGAGTAAGAATAAAATAAAGAAGATAAGGAAAGGGATGGTATTCACCGGACTATAAATGCATTAACTTTTTTTTTGACGTTGATAACGAATGCAGTTTTACAACTTAACCAGCAGATGGCATCAGCAGGTAGTGCAGAGTGCTGTGGTGCAGTGCTTTCAGCCAGGTGTTGCCTGTCCCCCTGGGTCAGTGTGAGTCAAGTACATTTAGTCATTCTGGTTAGAGACCAAACACCAAGTTTAGTCATTCACACCAGACAATCAATTATGGACACACACAAGCATCTCCATTAGGGTGTCTTCAAACTTGCAGCCCCCCATTTGCTCCTGTGTGTGACAGGAAGAGAGATGGCAAGATCATTAATTCACATGCTAAAGAGCATGAGAAAACTTGTCTGGGCAATCAATAGAAACATCAAAACGAGGATGAGAAAGATTAGATATTGACTGGGGTAATGAGGTGAGATGGGGAAGGGGGGGGGGCATATAACTAACTGGACTTTTCATCTAATAACATGGACATTCCAAATGGATGAAGAGAAGTACTACAGACACTATCAAGATGACAACTACAAATTTAAAAGTGAATTTGATTTTACTGATCAAAATGTTTGCATTTATAAATAGATATACGTCTCTTTGTACTCAGTTTATCAAGTAAAACCATATAATTAAAGCTTTGTTTTGCCTTATAACATCTAAAATCGGCTTTCCTCAGGAGAAGCACATGCATAAAACATTTCATCAGTAGGCTGAGCCCAACAATTAAAAGTCTATGCTGGCCCCCGGTCAGTAGAGACCCATTGTAAAAGAGTCAACTCAAGAGTTCATTATCTAAACAGGGAAGTGCTTAAAAAAACTACCAAAAACATGTTTGTCATTATAACCTCTTTGCTCAGAAGCCACCCCAGAGATCGATGACTGTCGAGCAGAGAGCTCAAACTCTCCAGCGGGCCAGGAATCAGACAGCCAGTAAGAGATAAAACTAACCGTGGTAGAAAAAAAAAAGGAGAAAAGACTACAGTACTTAATCAGTCATGGAAGAGTGAAAAATATCCATCCAATGCATGAAAACTCTATTGAATCAATGTTGCTAAATGTACTGACATCACAAAAGATGACAAAGTTTTTAAAAAAGCCATTTTGGTTCATTGGTGATATCAAAATTAGCCTTTCATGGCTAAATCCTGGCACTTTCTTCTAAAAACATGTACATCATATATATCCTTTTACTGTCCGGTGTTCACTTTTAACCAAAAGTGAGCTGTTGTTTTTCTTTTTTTTTGCAAGTAAATACCATAAAGTAGCACGTGTAACAGTAATTATAAGGAAGATGACGTAATAATTTTAAATTCTACAGCTACCATGAATCTACACTCAACACAGACCATCGTTTGCCTTAATCACATTTGTTCTGGATGCTGTTAAATATCATTTAAACCATTTGAACTGATTTAGATTATATAGGATAATATCTAAGAACATATTCTGTCCTAGTACCACAGAAGCTTATCAAGCTGTGCAGACACACACACACACACACACACACACACACACACACACAAACACACAAAATATTACTGTTAGTCATTGGACAGCTCACAATCTAAAATGTTTATTCCAGCAACAGGACATAATTGTGGTTTGTTGTCAAGGTATCATTGCTCTGTGCACAAATATTTACATTGAGCTATTAGGGAGTGACTGTTGACTGCTGTGAGAGAAATGGATCCAAACACGACCCAGACTGGCACACTGGAAGGCATCTCAGCTTAATTTAATCTGGGCATCATATGTGATTTTATTAGCAGGCTGTGGATGCCCATGAGGAAGTACAGGTCCAGCTCTAGGGACTCTAACATAGGTTGTATTTAAGAGGGACTGCCCCAAATTCTGCTGATGTAGGATCCACAGTCTTATTGTCTGTCCTCAGAGCATTCTCATTGATCAGAAATGACTCCTCGAGCATTATCACACATTCATTCTAGTACCATGTGCACCTGTCCAGCTCCCCAACACAGGCCAGTCCTCCCACATCATCGACCTTATCAGTCACAACAGAGCCATCAGCCGCCATCACCACCAGTGTTCTCCGTGAGGGAGTTTATCATGATGCTACTCGGGAAACATCCTGTTCGATTAAAATCTCCCTGAAGAAACCAAGAGTCAAATAGTTTCCAACAAGATCAAATACTACATGTCATCTGTTGAGATAAACAATTCATTTCACTTTCATCTCTCCAGTTTGAGGTCAGGAAAGTGTTACGTACGGCACAGCAGTTCAACAAGGATGCAAGTTTTATATTGTTTTTGCCACATCTAAAAAGGATAATAGCTGATGCAAATATTCTGCAGGATATTGCACCAGTCCTGCTGCTTACAGGCAAAATAACACAACAGAAAATAATGACAGTTTGTGATTTTATAGAAAAAAAACAACAACAGGTAATCTCTGACTGATAACGACATCCCACTTTCCAAACACCCCAATGAAGTGGTAGTTTATATTGTTGACTTTTTTATCAGCTTATGCTGACAAAGTAGTTAACTTGTAGGCTAGTTGGGGGCCAAAGTAGTAAAACAGTAATGAAGGGAAATAAAGTTCACAATATGAAAAGTGAACAATCACATACGACTGTGCCAGGGGTGTTGCTCTGGCACAAGCCTTTATTAGTCGAAGAACATCTTTTAAAAGTTTGCTACTTAATTCTTAGTCTCAAAGCTAGTATTAACTAATACCAGCCATCCATAGGGTAAAGTTTATTGTTGACTATGATTAGTCAGAATCAGAGCTAATACTAGCTCAGGTCTGTCACGGTCCCAGTTCCAGTTTTCCCAAATCTCCTCAGTATCTTGGGTTCACTCCCACCAACCATTCAATCGCCTGCTTCTAAGCTCTAATTAGGCTCCACCTACTTAAACTCGGCTCAAACCTCGGTTTACTGCCAGATGGTCACCAACCCTTTCTACTCCTCAGGTTTCTTGGACTTAAAAAGTTTTTAAATTTTATTTGAATTTTAATTTCAAAAAGTTGTGTTCATCATGAATGAGAGTAATACAACACACACACAAACACACACACACACACACACACACACAGACACACTCCTGCGCATGGGCCTCTCTCCTATGACGTTTGGATCAGACCTCCAAGCACACGCCCCAATCAAAAAGGGGCTCGTGACTCACCTGGTTCGTGCGTATAGTAGGATGATTATTTTGGGAATTCACCTCGATAAAGACTGCCTGTTTGCCATGACAGTCTTCTGTCATCACAGGATGAGGATGCAGTCAGTTTCTCCATTCTTCTTCTTTTTTTTTTTCCTATTCTTTTTGACTTTTTTTTTTTTTTTTGCCACGCCGTGAATGCAGCATCACCTCTCATGTGCCAGTGCGCGTGCCTCAAGCCGGGTGTCACGAGGCTGGAGCGTGTACACGTGAACACGTGTCCGCCTGTGAGCGGCGGCGCGCGGTCCAGGCGCATTGGGAACGGGAAGGGGGGGGGGGTGCATGCGGCGCCGTGTGTCACTTGATCTCGAACATCGGAGCAGATACATGCAGCTAAAGTGATTAAAGGGGAGGAGGTCCCTGCGTCACTGGAAAAGTGGCTGCCCTGGATATGTGAATGGATTAGGAATAGAACTATATGAATGACTGCATGAATGGAAGAACAATGAATGAGTGTACGCTGCAATGCAACGCTAGAAATCCCTGCTTTTTTTTTCAGCAAATGTAAATCTGTGTTAGATTTACTGAATGTGATGAGGCTTTTAATCGATATCGTCGTCAAAATCATCAGTTTGAGGTCACTTTTTTAATTGTCGTGTTTACTTCTAGTGGAGATATTTGTTTTATCTTTAATTCCAATGCATCACTGGCTGCATGCGTAATTTCATATTTCCTAAACTTCTGTCTCAATTGGTGGTTTTTGGAAGATAATCAGGTTTATCCTGGGAGAAAAGGAAGTCCACAATGTATTTCTTATTGTGAGATTTTCATTAATATCACATAAAATTGCAATTTTGGTCAGCGGCTGCACATTTGTGTGTTACCTGATGTCAGAAAGTAATTATTCAGCAAGTGTCTTATATGGAGCTTTTCTATTACAATACATTTGAATTTCCCCTAGTTTCAACTGTGAATTTGACGTTTTTTTCCAGAATAATACATAGCCTTACAATTGGTTATTGTATTTTATTTTTAATTATAGAATTAAGAATTAAAAACTGTAAATCATTGGTCAAGACTGTTCTCCTAAGATTAATTGCTGATCAAACTGTGGCCCCATATTTGCAGTAATCCTGAAAGCTCCCAGCTTCACTTGAAGTCATCCAGTTGCAAAAACTTACCTGAAAACTGGTTACTTGTATGGACTCCAGCGTGAACCGATGTTCAGCAAAATAAAAAGGTAAAAAACATAATAGGTATTGCACCGGGGTTAAAGGGGCCCCATGAACTCACTTTGGTCCGAATGGCCCCTCTATCAGATGAATCCAGTGATGAATAATAAAAAAAAATGTAATGCTACTGCAGAAGCCTTTCTAGTTTGTTTGATAATCAGCAAATAAACCATTAAAGTGTTAAAAAATATGATAATGCAAATTTAAGATAAATATGGCATGTTAAGCTAAAATACGATTGAAGTCACAAAGTATAATAAAAAAACTTTGTTTAAAAATAAAGCTTTAAGCAATGATCCAAAAATATGAGTGACATATGTCATAGTCCTTAGACACTATATGACGTTTATATAGATGCCTTTCATTTCTGGACCTGTAAAATGTATTCAACCCGTTCCTCAAGAGGAATGTCGTTCAAGAATATGATGCAAAAATATAATTTAAGTCAGATACATATAAAGAATTGGGCTACAAACATATACATTATAATAAATACCATGAAATATCAAAGAGAGTCGTGTGTTGTTGGGGTGTGTGTGTGTGTGCGTGTGTGTGTGGGTTGAGGGTGGGGGTGTGGTTCAGAAGATTATGGATTGATAGAAACACATAGTCGCCAAAAACAGCCCACAACTACCCCCTACCCCAACTCCCCCTCCCCCAGCCTGGGGTTGGAATTAATGTGTTTCTATTTTTGGCTCGCCCGTGTTTCCAGGGGAAACCTAATGACGCAATGACGTCAATGCAGGTCACCAGCAAGAAGCAGACTGGAGGAATTGGAGTGGCTTCCATTAGAGGTTTTGCAGCATTTTCCAGAGAGGAGGGAGGAGGACAAAATGGATTAAGAATTAAGAAAATGCATAGAAATAAAATAAACATAGACCGAAATGAATGGGAGGCAATGCGACTGACGTCTGGGAAGAGAGAGGATGGAGGGAGGGTGAGAGGGTGGAGGTGGAGGGGTGGTGGTGGTGGTGGTGGAGAGGGGGGGGGACCCTACTGCTGCATATCAATGGGTGCCGTTCAAATTCCCAGGGATTATTGGAGGGAAAAAAGGGGGGCAAGAGAAAAATGATGCACGTTTCCTCGGATCGGTGATGACTGGGTGAGCCCGTTCTATTTTTTTTTTAATTATTTCCTCATTGCTTTATTGTTGAAGTGAGTAAAACAACAACAAGCTGCCGTTCTGTTTTCGTGCTTGTAGACAGTGTTGCCACATAGAGAGCCATTGAGAAATTCATTCCCGAGTTTGACGGCAAAAGCGTGAGTGGCCAGTGTTTTTCTCCGGAGAGACGTATTGATGTGTGGTAATCGGGCAAAAAAAAAAAAAAAAAAAAAAATTCAACTACAAGTGTCTTCGTGTAGACTTCCCCCTGAGTTGATTGCAATTTCTTTATCATTAACCGCAGCGGTGGACGTGCTCCGTCTGCACCCCGGCGCAACACACAAATTCTGCATCCATCGATACATATCCACCGCTGGGTGAGAGTGAGTGGGGAATGGGCTGACATTGTAGTGTGATCAACAACATTCTGGTTATATTTGAAATAGTGTAAACACCACGAGAGGATCAAGACAACCCCGGAGAGGTTTGAATGCAATCAGCCTCGTTTTTTTTATTTTATTTTTTTTATTTTTTTTCGGAGAGTAAGACGTGAGCGATTTAGTTTCATTAAAAATCCGCGCTGTCCATAGAAACGGAGCCGGTTGATCATCATTTGCCAAGAGGCTACTTTTCATAGCCGTGCTGTGTGTGTGTGTGTGTGTGTGTGTGTGTGTGTGTGTGTGTGTGTGTGTGTGTGTGTGTGTGTGTGTGTGTGTGTGTGTGTGTGTGTGTGTGTGTGTGTGTGTGTGTGTGTGTGTGTGTGTGTGTTACAGAGAGAGAGGGAGAAGGAGGGAGAAAGACAAGAGGTGGGGGTGTGTGTGTGGGGGGGGGGCAGTCGTGCGCGTAGATCATAGGAGAAGTAACGTTACTTCTTTTAGCGCAATAGCCAAGATTACTGGTGTGCACATTATTCCCCACTTTGCGGGCTTTCAATGCGTAATGGCAACAAGTGCCAAACCACGCGCCAGCCTTTTTAATTTCACAATAGCTCATTGTTAGACCCCCTCCTTTCAAAAAAAAAAAAAAAAAGGTTTAATACGGTTGTTGTTGTTTTTAATTCCATTCTTTATATTTGCGTTATTCATTTGCTTATTTTCTAGGTATGCTTTTGTCATCAACTCCCAACTCTTCGCCCTCTTTCGGGCTCCGGCGCAGGGCGTTCACCTCGCGGTGGGAGCTGCTTTCAGCACCGCGGACAGCTCGCAGCGCGTTTCAGCACCGCGGACAGAGCGCTCCCCTCATCCTTCGTTCTGAAGGCCGCTCGGTGCTGAGCAGGAGCCACGCCGTCGCCCAACTTCTAGAACACCAAGAGGTTCCCCCGGTTAGGGGGCCCTATAAAACTGACAATTGCGAGAATTTGGAATAATCACAGACAAACTGCTTGTCGCTCATGTAGGGGTTGGGGAAATAGTCCAAGAACGGGATATTTAATCAGTAAGTCGAATGTGGGGCATTATTTAGAGAAAGAGCAGTAGGTGATGTGAGATTTTTTTTTCTCACATATGACGCATGTGCTGAGGTAAGTGTGGCAGATGCCTACGTGTGCAGATGGTCCAGTCTGCTGGTCCCTATCCGCCCTGGGCTTGACGTAACACCCATGTAAGCATAGGCCCCACCATCCAGATGTGGGCTATGCTGTGCAGTGCCCGCCCCCTCTATAGCCTCCACAATGACTCTTTTAAAAAAAAAGAAGAAAAAAAAGAAAAGAAAACTGCTTTATGAACTTAATCTTTACTGGAGCATGAAATCTCACAATGTAGGCCTGCACATTGAATGGAGTTACACCCGCAGCTAAGCTTGATGCATGACACCCCCCATCCCCCTTGTAGACTTAAGCACATCTGGATCCTGAATCCAGATTGTGTGTGTGCGTGTGTGCGTGTGTGTGTGTGTGTGTGTGTGTGTGTGTGTGTGTGTGTGTGTGTGTGTGTTGATGATCTTTGCAGGTTGTAACCGTGTTATGTTATCAATCTCACACTCCCTCCACCTCACGAGATCACTGCAAAAATAATTTCGCAAAACAAACTTTTAGGAGCAAAACAGGAGGAATGACACGCTAGACGCAGGCAAAGGTTTTAATTGTTTCGACTTATCGGAACAATAAACTTTAGAGTAATTTAGAGGAAATTACTCGAAAGTATTTCACAGTTGCTATTAGATGTAATAAAAGATAAAGACAAGCCATAAAGACAGAGCCTCGGTAAAGATTTCATTGTTTTAAATGTGAACGTGAGCTGTTAAAACACAAAAAAAATTATTATTTTGTGAGACACGTGGTGTAGAATAAGATGTAAAGTTCGTTTGAAATCCATGTACCATCTTACGCGGAGCCTTCTTGAAGATCTTTAGCTTTAAGCTTCACAAGCAATCAGGTGGTGAAGATAAGGGTGTGGCGTTTGATACAGTTTGGAGTGTCTGGATCACTTTATTCATGCAGTGTGAAAGATTCAGCTGAGTGCTTGTGTTTTCTATGTTGTTTTTCATAGATTACAGTGGGTTGACATGTGCTGTACAGTATATGGCAGCTGGCTTGTGATGGCGGATAGTCGTTGCAGTAGCTCTCATTTTCTTCCTGAATATCTCTATTTGTCGATTTTTGATTTTTTTTTTTATTTGAATGTAGTAATTAAACAGCATTTTTATTCCATTGTTGCTAAGTTCACCTCAAACCAAGACTGGGTGTAATTAATATTTTACGTTAGTGTACCTTGATTAATGATGTTGAATTGAATTGTGGAACAGCAGGAAAAGATGCGGTAAAGACACGCATGAGCATCATCTCAGGCAAAAGTGTTGAACACTATTTGAGTGGATGTAATTCAAATCTACACAAAGAGAAGATGCAACTTCAAGATTTCTAGGCTTAAATTTTGTGTTAAGGACTCGTCCAAAGACCGAATCTGCTGCTTCTCTCATCTCTTTTCAGACTGAAAAAGGAGGATTGTCTTTTTGCTCTCCTGGTGATGAAGCAGCAGTTCTCTGCTTGCAAATATACAGAAAAACTTTAACACGGTTCGATTAAGTTTGCAAAAGGGACTCCAAAAGCATATTGATATACAGAAATATCCAAAATGATGGTTAAGTAGCACAAAAAAACAATTTGACTGCTGAAGCTGTTGGAGCTCATCTGACTTGTGAACCTATTGACTTCATCAAATCCACACAAGAGTTTATCTGCTGCTGTAAATTGTGCTAAAATATGTCACCTCCTCAGACTCTGCAGAAAGTTAAAGTTTCCTACGAGTCTTATTAAATTAAAATGTAACATCACTTTATCGGTGACATATTCCACTACACTAACCTAAACATTGTTTCCTACTGTCCAGCAAGCCTTTATTCACAGAATGGTTTTGCATCTAGTTGCTGTTGCAGCATTGAATCAAACTGACAAAAAACCAACAACTATGACTTACACCAGGATCCTTCTGAACCTTTTATGTTACTGGAATATCACACACTGACAGTCACAGTGAAGGAAATCAGTCACAGGCATTAAGATTCCATCAAAAACAACAGACAGAATTATGATATTAGTTTGATCACTCTCTCGTAAAGACAATATGTGACTGTAATCAATATCCAACTCACCAAATGATGTAATTCATGCACTACTTCCGTGCAGCAGGATTTAAAGCATATGTAGGTTTTGTTACATGTCTATTGTTCTCCACCTATACAGTTAGTCAGTCAGTGCACATACAGGTTACAAGTGAATCACTTGAACTAAATGTGAAAGACTTTTTCAGAATTCCTGATTTGGGCTTTAACGTATCTCTTAAGAAAACAACAAGAGATGATGGATGAATCCTGTTTTAGACAAAGAAGAGTTACAGTAAAAACATTTTCCAATGCAAGTAAGTAATTCAATCATTTTAAGGTTGTTTTTGTGAAAGAAGGTGGAGCCTGAGGTTGAAAACATGACCATACAGTTTTTGATATCCACACTTCATTGTATTCCTACAGTGCAAATGATCGTTCCTCATTGGATTAGGTCTCAAATTCACACATTTCTTGGATGCGCTAATTCAAATGTGTCATTGTGAGGAATACACATTTTCTGTTTTTGTCGTGTCAAAGAGTTTCCACCTTTTCTGAACACTTTTTCCACAAATTCCTCACACATCAGATGTGCTGATGGCTCTTTTTTCCCTATAGATGCAGAGATTTTCCTGATATGAAGAGGTACTTTGTCCTTTGTGGGTCTTTTTGCGGTCTGGGCTTGCTGTTCCTAAGGCAGTAGCCAGGAAGCCCTTACCCCAAAAAGTATCTGCACTGGATTCTGGCATCCGACAACCTTTCCTTCTCTCTGATGTGAACAGGATCTTTCACATCTAAGATCCTGTTCACAAATTCCAAGATCATGGAAGGCTGTGGCGAAGCTGGGTGTGGCTGACACTCAGTTGTGAAATATAGGACTATGATTTTAAAATAGGAGATGTTTGAGAGGAGCATTGCAGGATGTGGCCGAACAGACGTCTTAATCGGAGAAGGCAACCTGAGAAAAATCCAATTGCGAAGAGTCACATTACAGTGAGAGATAGACAGCTGCTGTGCTTGTAAAGCTACACTTCCTACAGTTCTCTGATATTAATATTGTCAGAAACACACTAATAGTGAATATTTTTGCCATTTTATATACAAGATATTAAAGATTACACCCAGATTATACATTCATTTTCCTGAATATGGAGATACAGGACCATGTGCACTCAAAGAAATGCAGATGAGTTTCCTGTTTTATCTATCTATCTATCTATCTATCTATCTATCTATCTATCTATCTATCTATCTATCTATCTATCTATCTATCTATCTATCTATCTATCTATCTATCTATCTATCTATCTATCTATCTATCTATCTAATATATATATATTGCAAGTGTGTTATTTTCACTTCTTAACCAAAACAACCAATGGGATGCATACACAGTGCAGACATGTTTGGAATCCCCCCTAAAAACACAATTATGATGAACACAGTGAGTAGAGACACAAACACAAACATGCAGCATTGACTCTTTGATGTGTTACATAGACGTTTATTATTTATTCAATCCCAGGAGTATTCAAAATCTGGTTTCCTACATCAAAACCTGAGGCATTTTTTCTTTTTCTTTCTTGCGTACTCATGAGGACACTTATGATAATCCCATGTTTCCATTGCTCAGGGGATATTATATACATTTGTATGCACTGTTATGTACAGTATGCAAAATTAAATCTACAACAGAGATTATTTGTAGGATTGTGTGCAGACTCATGTGCACACTTGAAGTAAGATTACACTTAACATTTTTTTAAAAGGAGCTTTGATCGATCCTTGTTTTATTCAAATTCACATCTATTCAGACCAGTTTCTGTGATTTACATGTCCCTGATCATATTTCTTCATGTGTTTTGACCTGATAATAAAGATGAGGGAAAATGAAAGTAAATGCCGTCTTGTCTGTCTCACTTATTTCGCAAACAACCAACTGTTATTGGCTGACTGTTTTTTATTGTACTATGTACACATTTTCAGTATATTGAAGGCACACGACCTAAATACTGCTAATTTTAAAAGAATGTACAGTTTCTTTGCAACAAATTGATCAAGAGTACACTGATTATTCATAAAAAAAGAAACTGATTTCACAGCCTAACAGCAGCAGTAGCTAATCCAGCATTAAACCCCTGACTCTTCCTGCCTTGTGGGTGGTTACATGTTTTCCAGTAGACCAGGCCTCTGCTTTCATTAATTGATTTAGCAAATCTCTAACTGACCTTCAGATTGGAGCTAGAGATTCCCAGTTAAATCACAGCCGTGGCCACGATTTGTGTGTCACACATCGCCCTGGGAAATAGGGCAGTGCCTCATCTCTGTCATCAGATAGGGACATGGGATACACATTTTCTCTTCTCTCATTTTTAACAATGTATATTATATTTTATAACCAATGGCAAAAGACACATGAAAGATGGTTTGTTTGTTTTTTTTGGTTGCTCTAATTTGAAACAGGCTTAAGTATGTGCAGAGATAATGCAAATGTATTTATGGTGTCAGGATTTAAAGTTGTGTTTTTCCTTTGATAACCAGCATATTAGATTAGTTTATTACAAGTTATCAAATTATTTACAAGTATTGGATTTGCAATTTGTTTTAAATAAGCAAAATATTCTTCAGGCAACGTAAAGAAAAAAATAATTCAAAGAAACTGCAGATTTCTAAATCTGTTGAAAGTTTAAAATAAATTACTTTGAATGCATCTTCTCCGAGGTTTTGTATGTTCCTGCCTCAAATTTCTGGGTGAGTGTAGCTCTCCAGAGGATGACTTGAGAACTGCACCGAAGAACAGACTGCAGCTCTGTTATACAGTAAAGACAACAGAGAATTATTTAAAAATAGAAATGATTAAAAAAGATTTCCAGGAAAGATTTGTTAAATCACAGCTGGGGAAATAAGAGGTTTTACAGCAGGTTGAGCCAGTTAAATGCTTAACTTTATACTGTTTAGTCTCCTCCCTGTGACGCATTTACAACAAATTTACGGTAAAAAGCATGAAGTGTGAATTACCCAATGGCCCTTTTGGTGTAACAAAATATGCTGTCCTCGGACAAGTTTGTTATTGTTGGCTTTCAGCCTCTCTCAGTCAGTTTCTGTCTGGTTATTTTGGCAAAGCATTGCCAAGTATTTGGTTTCAACACAATGATTTGATTAACATTAATTGCCAAAAACCCAGTCATAAAAGACATTTGAAGTGATGCAAGTAGACTCAGAGAAAAAACAACATTTTGTTCCACGTATTGATGCAGCTAGCAGAACCAGGTTTAATTCAGGTCACCTGACAAGTTATGAAAAAAGACTCTTAATAGCTATTTGGTGTGTGTGTGTGTGTGTGTGTGTGTGTGTGTGTGTGTGTGTGTGTGTGTGTGTGTGTGTGTGTGTGTGTGTGTGTGTGTGTGTGTGTGTGTGATGACTTCCAAGGGAAAGAAAGCTTTCCCTTATAGTTAGTCTGTGTATATGACACACACACCAGATGTGTATAGGGGTAACATTAATGCTAACACAGACAAAGTGTTTGCTTTTGTAGATTCCAATGACTATATTGTAAATTTAAAGTTTGTGCAGCTATTTGCTAACTAACAGTGCAAATGATGGCTATCATAATTTACCCTTAGCATGCCTGACAAAGAATAGGTATTTGGTCGTAGGACAACAACATGTTTTCATAAAGCTATTGATAACTCTGGCAGAAAAAAAAAGTTGTTGTTTTTTTCAACTCAAACAGCCATAAAGTAAATTATTCATCCATTTTCTTGTAGATGAGATGATTATTGTCATTTATCCACCTCGTGTGTCTCGGGTCTCCTGGAGCCTATCTCAGCTGGCAAGAGATGGAGTAGACCCTAGATGAGACAACATCTCCTCCTAGGGCAATAAAGTAAATTAACAAGATTCTGTTGCTATTTGATAAGTATAATATACACACAGTGTCAATGCAAAGTAAATATTTTTTTCTTAGTTTAGCCTTAGCAAAATAGCCAACTAGTCACGAGACAATTAGGTTATTGAGTAAACCTAAAATTAACACTGTTAAAAAGTTAGCTTTTTTAACTCAAATAAATTATAAAGTAAATTCAAATGATATTTTGTCATGTGACAAGTGACATAAAAAAGTATTAATGTTTATCTTAACATTTAACCTTAGCATTTCGTCAAATGATTGCAGATATTTGGTTTTCATCCATCCATCCATCTTCCACTGCTTATCTGTAGTCGGGTCACGGGGGCAGCAGCTTCAACAGGAAACTCCAAACTTCCCTTTGCTCGGCCACATCCACCAGCTCTGACTGGGGGACCCAAGGCATTTCCAGGCAAGTGTTGAAAAATAATCCCTCCACCTGGTACTGGGCCTCCCTGAGGTCTCCTCCCTGGAACACCTTCCTAGATAGGCACCCTGAAGGCATCCCCAACAGACCAGAAAATATTTTTGAGGTATTTCACTCTGTCATGGACTGACCAGCTGACCAGCTTGAGTAAGCATAACACTGTTGTCGTCAGAAATAACTGACCAAATGAATTTTGGTTTGACATAAGGTTAGGGAAATTCCTAGCTTTGATAAGTAGTGATGCTTCAACCTTTGGGGGTTCTAGATCTTAGAAAAATTGTCATTCCTTGGTTTTCATAAGAAATCACAACTATTCCCTGTTCCAACAAGTTATTGACTCATCCATTCACTCCCAAATGTATACACTTACCAGAAGAAGGGGGTCAGTTTCAGCAGAAAAACAAGACAGTTGAACTGCCTGGCCCTGTGCCATGTCTGCTTACTGGAATTGACCAAAGCTGGCATTCCAATAAATTGCTCCCACCCCATCCCCCTTTCTTTTTTTATCTTCCTGTGTACTTCAGGACCAAAACATTTCCATGTGTGTCACATTATTCCTCAAACGTACGTAGAGGAAATGTGTTTGAAGGCAGGAGAAACTGATGAGCAAGCCACATTGTTTAAGTAAGATATATACAGTATAATAATTATGCACATTATGTATACATGTGCACACACACACACACATACACACACATACAGTATATATACATGATTCTGTCTCAACAAGTCATTTATGTTCAAAGTTCAAAAACCTTGTGCCACAAAATATGGGTCAATATATAGATCAGTAAATAATGTGCTTGAATAAGTTATTAAATTACCATAAAAAAGAGCATTGCATGAATAAACCCCTCTTTAATCAAGATGAATTTAGATAAATATGGAATGTTTTCTCAGCAGCTACATCACAATATTACTGGAGAGAAGTCATGCAAAGTCAAAGTTCCCTAATGTCAGAAATACCTCACTGAAGGCTATTCCATTAAATTCTTCACAGCAGTCTAGAGCTCTAGCGGAGATTCCCTGTCTGGACATGAAAGGTTGTAAATAAAACTTTAAACAACCAACATCAATACAAGTTTCAACGAACATGAATGAGTTTCTGAATTCCTGTGAACTATGCATCCACAAGACAGCGTGTTAAAGAAAAATCTCCGTCCACACGTAAACGCACCAGTGCGTTTTTCGAAGACGGCTATAAGCATGCCAAACCATGTGGTGGCAGTATTGAGTCAAATTTTATCCAATAGGAATCCTCCGTGTTTTGTTGTCACAACACACGGGCCCGTAAATATGACGTCACAGCGGTTTTCGTCGCAGGCAAGACGTCAGCGTTTTTAAAAAAAAGTCGCGGATACGCCGTCCACACGACAACGCAGACCCAGCGTTCCGGATATCTGCGTTGTCGTGTGGACGGAAGGCGTAAACGCAACAGAAAAGTTGCGTTTTTAAAAAATCCGTCATCGTGTGGACGGGGCCCAAATTAGAGCTCTCCATTGTAATAAGCCAGTATATTGTTTTCTTTCTTCGTCCTTTGACTTTGGACTTTGACCTGAAACAGGCGGAACTGTTGAACGTGTGTGCTCTCGTTTATTAACACACAGAGGATGCACACATGCAGGTCAGCCACAGAAGCTTGAAAGCTTTGTTATACCCATCAGATGACAGTCTTTCCCAACAAAAGTTTCCACAGCATGAGAAAATCCCTTTAAGACTGTTACATTTTAGCCAATATGACAAGCAGAGAATAAATACTATAGAATAAGATCACTTTATAACAAGGAATCTAATGTACAGGAAGTTTTGGTCTAATAATCCCAGCAATGTGAAGAAAACAGTAAAGAAAAAACAGTAAAATAATTGTTTTGAATATGTTTTGTTTTCAGTGATTCACTCAAATTTATATTTTAAGGTTCATGGTAAAAACTACTCTTGCTTTTGCAATTAAACATTAATACCAAACTAAATTCTGCCACTGTTATGTAAATAGTTCTTTGATAACAAATATTACAACTTCTATTCATCTGTTTAAAAAAATCATCAGAGGTGAATTTTTTTAAGGAAAGCTCAGGACAAATTCTTTATATGTACAATTCAGTACATAATACTGTATTTTTATTTCATAGATTTGAAAAACTATTAAAGTTACTAGACATGTCCCAAGTATATAAATGAAATCCTAAATACAAACAACTGCTGTGGTCTTCGGAATGATAATTCCTTGTCGGATTTACATTCCAAAATAACTTCATTTTAAGTCTTTGGAGGGATGCTTGATGTAAACGTGGCTAAAGAAGAACAGCAAAAAGAGAAAGACAAACTCTCTATTACACGATCAGGTCGAACAAACTGCAGATTTTTGGATCACGAACACCTTATGATCCATAAATTATTATGTCCTTATATTTAACCCATTGCATCGTCTCTAAAAGCGATGCACACAATAAAGACGCAAACGCGTACGAAACGTGGGCGCCGTGTTCTTGCGAGGATGACCGCATTATTCCCCATCAGCACCGATGCATTCAAAGACACGTAAAGAAAATCCGCAAGGCCCGTGAAAGATGGTCTGCAACCAGAGGATGACTCATTATTGCTTTACTTATTCATAATACAGTATTTTACCTGTTTTGAATCGAATTTACATTTCGTTTTTAATACTTCTTTTTTTTTTATCAGTTGTTTCTTTGTTAGTTGGTTGCGCAATTGGGTTCGCAACGCGTGACGCCAATAGACGCTTCCTCCATCCTCCGCATTTTCCACTGCTTAAAAGTTATGAATGGTAACAACAAAAACAGGCTTACATGCACAAACATGCAACGAGAAATCCCCTTACAGGAAACCGAAAGTAAGAACATAGAATGGTGTAATTTTGATGTGACTGAATTAGAATGTGTGAGCTGTTTTCTTGTTAACTTCATGCGCAATCAGTGGATGTGGACGGATGACCTGTAAAGGTCAGGCTCAGGTTTGATTCGTGGAAAGAGAGGGGAGGAGGGGAAGGGTAATAGACCCAGGGAGACTATTTAAAAGGGGGGTAACTGCAAAGAAGTGTGTGTCATGTCTGTGCCATTCAGTGTTGGAGGAGCAGATCCACAAATCCGAAACCACAGGTAAGATTTTTTTTTTCAAGGGCTCAGTTATCAAGTATGAACATTAACAAAGAAAAAAGTTTAAATGCAAGGATTTCCTGAATTGCATCAAAGGAATATTAATTGACTAACAAATTTTGGAAGCTTTTGCAAAGTAACTCTTTATATAAATTTCTAGATGCAAAAAAAAGTAGAAATAAAAGATGAAAAAAAGATAATTTTTATCACAATGTCAGGAAACATAAAATGCATTTGCATAAAGAGAAAGTATGAATTAAAATTTTTCCTATATCATATAATGTATTTGCTAATTTATTTATTTTAGGATGTACATCCTTTTGGCCCTGGTCAGTGTTTCCCTTTTGGTGGCTCCCACAACTGCAGACTCCAGCAGAAGTACCATAATCAGTATAATAAACATAGCTAAGATAACCCTGTTCCACATTACGAAACTAAGGACAAAGGTATTCGCACACGGCTTAATGTGCACATTAAACCAATAATTACACATGAAGGATTTCTGTTCACGACTCATGCTATTCTTCACCTTAGCTGCCGACTAATCCACAAGTGGAGCTCAGCACTCCTTCCATTGAGGGAGTGACTGGTATCTGCTATGATCTTGGACTTTTGGATAATGAACTGCAGAACTCCGATGTCACAGAGCACCTCAGCCAGATCCGGGCTGACATCTCCAGCCTAGAGGGATGGATGGGCTCCCTCGCTCGAAAGATGGGCTGTTCCATCCGACCCAAACCGGCTAGAGAACCCGTGGGCAATTCTTTCCCTGACAGCCAACTTTACCTGGTGGTGGAGAAGGTGCGGCAGTATCTGGATACGCTTCTTGTCAACAGGGACAAACTCACTGTCTGCTGAGAAATCTGCACATGAATTTCAAGTCTTGCTATAATGTAATTGAACAAAGGCTTTTTGCACGGCGGCGGTTTGCACTACTTCTCATGGCATTTCTGGCATGGCATTGTGATGTATGAATATTATTTTCATATTAATTTCCAATACTCAAGCAATAATGAAGTTCGTCTGAATGCAAGAGGTGCACATTAAAAATAAAAACAGCAAAGATCTTCCATTAATAGCTGAAATGTGGATTTGGATGTATTTATATGGTTTGTATTATATTTACCTCATGTTAAAAATATTGAAAAGAAAAATATGTCAACGTGTCTTTCTTTCAGCATGTTATATTCTGGGTATTTAATTATGCTCACTTTTTAATGGGAAAGGATTTGATGAATAGGGAACGTTGATACTAGACACATAGTAGATAGATTAACTTTTACAAAGTTAAGTAAGGCTTTTGTCATAAAGTGCTGAACTCCTGGAGGAGTTAAAACATTTTTTAATTATAATATTGTCCTGTTTTCTAAATATTATTTAAAAAATGATATGAAAGCAAATAATTTAACTTTTTTTATTTTACTGAAACAAGATATTGAGTCAAACAAGAAACAAAAACTTTTGTCTTTTTTTTCATTTCCAGACAAGAATTTATTTAAACTGAATACAACACATTTGTCATTGTTATTATTATTATTATTGAAAATTTAAAAACATTAGAATAAAAAAATGACAGTAATTAATTGAATCTAATATACATAATCCATCAAAATTTTATTCCAATTCATGTAAAATTGCCTCACAATCTATCAGAAACAGGAATGTGTCTGGTAAAAAGCAGAGAGCACCACAGATGGAATAACACTTCCTCAAAATGTATGCTTTTTATTCCGGTTCAAACAAAGATGACTAAAATAATTCCTATTAATTGTCCTAACATGAATTAACATTAATCCCACACTGATTCACAGTGAAAGTAAGAAAATGTCTTACTTAATCTTACTTTATGAAGAAGTATCTGTGCCGAAGTGTGTTGTTCACAGTGGACTGTGAATGCAGCAGACATCAGTAATACGAACTCAGCATTCATTGTCGGGAGAACAAATTAACTATTTGCACAAATTTATGACTGAGAAAAAATAAAGTTTAATTACTTTTTAATGTTATTTGGGTGTACCTAGGGGAAAATTAGACCAAACCTGTTCATGTGACTCAATGTTGATTCAACATTTTATTATAAATGTCACTCACAGTTTACGTTAAATTTGATCCTGCTTGGATTGAAAAGTTTTTTAAGGAGCATATTTGATTTGGGCAGCAGAATTAAAAGTATGCAGTAACTGGGTGGAATTTAAGTCGCAAAGATATCAATTAGATACGTGTGATGAGAAATCAGGATTTTAGACACAGGCACTACGATCAAATGTACAAGAAATAATGATTCATTTTTGAAATAGGGGAAAATAATTGCTCAATATTTGTCGGATACTTTTATACTATATATCGAACTATTAAAGGAATCTAGGTGCATTTATTACAAACTAATATGAAACATTTATAATAAAGTATGGATGTTATGTGTTGTCTTTTAATCTGTGCCTATTCAGGACAGCATTTATGAAAATTAGTTTTGTACAAGTTCTCTACCCCTATTTTCTCAGCTTCTTTTAACTATAACATTTCCCAATAATAAAATGTAACATTAATTTTTTTGGATATGATTTGTTGTCTTTAATTGTGTTTGAGGATCCAGATCATGACGCCCCAGAATAGGGAAATGTATCAAAAAAACAAAACTTGGGCCAGCTTTCCTGTAGATGTTAACTGTGGGTATCAGGTTTTGCTTTAAGAACTGCTGGCTCAATGTGACCTTGTATACTGATAAAAACGTCCTCTAAAACATGTGACAATGCTTCAATGTTGCTGCCTTAAGAATTGATTCAGTCTCACAGTTTGTCACAGGGATACACTTTATTCAATAAAGATCTGTACTTTCAATTTTTTGGTTAAGTGCAAATGTGTCTGTATTATTGAACTTCTATACTGGAACCACCAATATGCCATACAATATAAAGGTACAGTTGTACGCCATGTGTACAGGATGTACACATGGCGTAAAAGATTCAACCCATTAATCTGGATCATCTCCAAAAAGCTCTTTCTTTTTGAAGTATTCGTGAAAAATAACTCTTGTACATTATGTTACCTTGACAAAAAGTGACAGAAATTGAACAAAGAACTCCAAAAACAAAGCTCTATCTGCTGATGTCCAGAGTGGAAAATAGAAATAAAACTACCAATGCAATTCTTATGTTTGCCAGTAGATGTCGCCATTTTTTAAAAAGAATAGATTCCTTCATGCTTAAAGGAATGCTTCATAATGTGCACATCACCTGTTAACATAACATTATGCCCATTCAAAATTCTCTGCATTCCGAAAAATCTACACAGAATTGATTGTGAACATGCTGTTTTGTCAGATTATGAAAACATTGGCATTGTTATGAACAGTTTTAATTTCACATGAGTTGAAACAGTTCTCAGGGAAACAGTTCATTAACTGTTACTGTGCAAATCAAACACAACATAACAGGAAATGTGACTCTTTAAATATTGCACATCACTTATCATATAACAAGCAAAACGAACATATTTGTTAATCAAACTCCTGCTGACAAATAAAACCTTCAAATGTTTCAGTTTTAAAATTCAATCAATGAAATTTTTACGCAACACAGGGAATTTACATCTTTTTCTTCACCTCCAGGGGCGGAAAGGCAAGCGAGTTCAAGAATTTATCCAGAGTAGAGAAGTAGTCTGCCGGGTGGCACCGCATGTGGGCAGCGTGTATCGACCTTTTCCACTTCATGCTCTCCACAGTCACGCCTCTTTTCCTCCAGAGGTCAATCCACTTTTCCATGACGGTATGGTCACACAGGGCGTCATTGTCGCTGGAGAAGAAGAGTGCTGGTGCCGTGATGGGGTTATTTCGGAAAACCTGGATGCTGTGGTTGTAGAGGTCTGCCGTGTGGGCTTTGAAGAGCCAAAAATAAAGCATGGCGGCATTTTTAACGATGCCCTCGAAACGTGGCGCCAGAGTCTTGCCAAGTCCTGAACAACAAGATGAAACAGTGGCTGAATATTTCATTCAACTTCTAAACTGCTTTATGCCCCCCTACCCCCCCACCCCCAGCAGTGGGTCAGCTGACTAATGCATTATTTAAAGCCCTGACATACTGTACGTCCCAGACCAAAGTAACCCGAGCTGGGTCACCCACACTCACCTATCGCCATATGCTCCAGAGTGCCAACCACCAAGCTGTCAAGGATAAGCCCTGTCACCCTCTTGGCCAGGGATGAGTGTTTTTCCTGTCCTTCAGAGATATGAGTGAGCATCTGGCTGAAAGTGTAGCCGCCAATGGAGGAGGCGTGGACCAGTACCCTCCTTCCAGAGAACTGAGAGTCCTCCAAAACCTTCAAAACCTCCAACCCGTAGTCGAGCCCCCATCGAGGCCACAGGAAGTGCATCACATTACTCTGGACCACCAGGACATCCATGCCCCGGTCCACGTAGAGGTCCCTGTATTTGGCCACTGCATGTGGTCGGGCGCCAAGCCAGGAAAAGAAAAGTAGAAGTGGACGGGGAGTGGAGGATAAACCTGATTGGGTTTGGGAGCCTGAGAGCATCGGGGACGAAGGAGAATCTGCAGAGGAGGAGGGATCAGAAGAGGGTGATGGGGATGAGAAGGGGCGAGGATCGGTAGAGCCATTGGTGAGATGTGAGGTCGGTTCCTTTTCTCCTGAGAACGGAGTGTAATAATAAGTTATCCCACGGCTGATCCTCCTCACTTTGAACCTCTCCTCACCGACCTGTTCAGCCACGACTCCAGTCCTGAAGAGTCTGAACCAAAATAAAATAGAATGAGTCCGTTGAGAAAAGGAGAGGTAGAGAGCTGGAATACTGTGTATGATTTATGAAAGGTAGTGTTATTATCTGCCCCCCCAAAAAAATTGATCACCGCATATCACTGATTTGAACATGGACAAATGTGTCATTAAATCAGAATCTAGATCTGGTTTCTCATTTCCCGTCAGGACTGAATGTGAGAGGGCGACAAAAAGTACACAACGCTCTCTTTCTATGAGAAACAGATGTATGGATCCTGTTCTTCCAGTTCTCCGAGTCTAGAGATTTGTCTGACGCAAAAATACCATAATTCTATACATTCCTGGGTTGCGATCTTGTTTGGATATGAGAGTATTAAGCTCTCCGGAATGTAGCTGGGCTATGAACATCAAATGCAACATTTCCGACCCATGTAATCCGTAAAATCGACGCAATTTAGTGTCCACTGAAGCGCTCCTTAAAATGATCATAAAATGCGAATATATCATCTATCCTTTTTTTTTTTTTTTTTTTTTTTTTTTGACGTTCAAGGTAAATTCCACACAGGGGTTTTTAATGACAATCGAAGTGAATGGTGTTACCCTGTGGAGATGAGCAGGTTTCCCATTCTGCCGCCGCGGTCTGTCTGGATGCCTGCAGAGACTCGCCTGTCCCGTCAGCGCCGCACCGGCTCGTCTCAGACAGGAGATTCCTCTTCGTGACTTTATTTAGGTAGTGTGTAAATAACAACGTAGTGGATGTGTGCCGCCATCTGGTACGGAGGATAGATAGCGACATAATACAATAATTTAAAAAAAAAAATACAGTAATGGTGAAAATATTACAGTGTAAAAATATTCAGCTATTTTTGTTATCGAATAGTCCGATGTTTTTATCTAAACAGGGAAACAGCAGAAGGTCATAAAGCCCGTTTGGTATGACCTCATCTATTTGCTGCAATACATTTTAGTGACACCAGGTGACGCCAGAGACCAATAAAGACGGTCATGATTTTATCACCTTCGCTATGATGCACACTTTTCCTCAGATTATTCAAGATGGGACCCTGAAAATCATTTCAAGCTGCCTCCATGACACTCATTTTCAGTTGTGTAATCAATAATATTTACAATAATTGTTTAATTGTCATTAAGGCACTGAAAAAAAGGCTTCTTTTTTAAATTTTGCAGTCAGTTGCAGTAAAGCTGCCTTGGATGCTGATTAGATTAAATTAAACATAATGAAGCGCAAGTATAAAGAAGTTTTAAATATTTCCTTGACCAGTTAATTTCAACTGAATTTAAAATAAAGTTACGGGCCTATGAATAAAACACAGAATAAAGAATTACACCCTCAAAATCGGATTCATGAAATCTGAATCAATTTCAGGCACACGTTGCTCGGAAACTAGAACGTCTCCTCCGATACCATCAGCAGTCTGTCGAGTTGTCGAACATGAACTGAGGTTGTCATGACAGGGCAGCTGACAGTAAAATGGCGGCCACACTTATGATCAGGTCTTTCCATTTTATCAGGCACTCATTCTCAGACAGCTGAGGCACTTTGAGGTCATCACATCCCTTTCTGATTTTCCCTCCTCCCAATCAGAGCAAGTGTCACTTCAGCTATAAATAGCAGCCATTACTCAATGAAATAAAATATACCAGTAGATGCATTAAACCAGTAGATGCACCACTTTTGCTTATTTAGCCTGATTTTGTCCCCTGGAATCAAGTTTGTGTCCCTGGTTCACCACAATCAGTTTCAGGCTCACTCAGGCAGAAAAATGTTTGAGCCCCCCCAATAAACATGACACCCCCCCACACCAGCCCCTTAGGCCATGAGTCTGTGTTATTGCTATACACTAGCACCCCTCCTCAACCCAGGACCCCTTCACCCTCATCTTACATCAATCCCCTTCATCCCTTCAGATTTTCTATACACCCCCCCCTCATCAAAACTCCTCCACCCAGGAAAAGAAAGCCTGCATCACTCACACAGAGGCCCTCTCACCCATCTTACCCTCTCAGCACCTCAGACCACCACTCCCGTTACTACCCCCTCAAAGCTTTTTTTTCTCTCTTTGTATTGTTTCACCACGGGCCCATTGTAGGAGCAAAAAAGAGAAAGTTTGGAGGGATGGGAGGTAAAGAAGAAAAGGAGGGGAGGAGGGGAGAATGTGCCCTCTCTGTTCTCTGGGCAGGAGGGGTCCGCCCACATCAGGGTGTGGAAATTCCATCGGTGCTTCCTGATTTCTCTCCCAGTATTTCCTTTTTACTCCTCTCACCCATCATGTTTTCGTCTGGCATCGTGTGGTTTCACAACTTTCTCATTCTTGTTTCTGACAGGTTTAGAAGAATCAGATTTTTTTTAAAAAGGGAGGGGGTATGCAAGGTATACTAAATTACAGGTAACCATGGTAACGGTATTTCTGCTTTCAAACAAATGTGAAAGCTTGGCCAGTGTTAAGAATCTCATCAGTGTACTTATAGCTTACTATGGCTCACACACGTTTGGTCACATATGTGTGAACACACGTGTTTTGCACGTGAAGCTCATCATTTCTAATTTCATATTTAACAGCTAGCACCGATGCACAGATTGCACTTGAATATCCATGAGAACTGCCGTAAAACCAAAGTAGCAGGATTGGTCATGAATATTAAAATTCTGATTATGAGCTGATGCGCAGCAGAAGGGTGAAATGGGCCGGATTTTATTTTTATACTATCCTCTGCAGGAAATCACCGTCATTCAAATAGACCTACAGGCAGCCGATTTGTCCAAGGTCATCCCTGATGCTCATCTAATAGTCGTAATCAGCCGTAACATAGCTGATGGAAAAGATGTGTGAGAAGACATTAATCAACTCTTAACACACACACACACCACTGCATGAGACTCAAAACACACGGTAGGATTTTGTTGTTGGTTTTCTTTGGTTGATAAAGATTTGGGAGATTTGACTTGACCTTGCTGTGACTAAAAAAATTTAAAAAGAGGCCCTCACAGATTACAGATGACAGTCATGAACTGTACAAAGTCAATTGTTGTGTTTGTTGGTTTTTCCTGTAAGACAAAGAAAGTTTTTTTTGACCTCCACAATCTGCCATTGTCCAGCACTTTCCGTGTGCTGGTGCCAGCAGACTGTACACAGAGAGGACATCAATATGTAGTCACACACACGCGTGCACACGCGTGCACACGCGTGCACACACACACACACACACACACACACACACACACACACACACACACACACACACGCATTGGATTCCTGGTGTTCTCTGGGGGACTCCAATCTGTTTCAGTGTCCTTCGGATACCAGCTCAACCTGGGAAAGCATGAAAAACCCATCTAACACACTGGAATCCACTGCCATTAGATATACTAATAACAACAGAGTGTGTGTAAAAGTGCATCTATAAGGTGACAGAGGTTATCTTAGAGTGGGAGTTTTTAGTCATATCAGGAGGCGGCAGCCTCTTTGATGAGCTGGAGAAGAATCTAAACAACTGCAGAGACAGGAAAATGAGAATGATGAAAGATTACTGTCAATGGCTTAAAGTGGTATTATAATGTATATATATTTGTATGTATAGTAAACACCATTTAAAATATTGTAACCGTTTTACTATGAATTGAGTTTTCTTCATCCTAACCATTTTTTAGTTGTCTCTCCTCCATTATGCTTTAAATTTTTTATTATTACAAAGGCAAAAGGATGAATTTAATCAATTCAAAAGCAGTAGAAGAAAATAAATGAATAGACTTTGCTGGGATTTGATGGAAGGTCCTCAAGGAGAACATTTGTCTGGTGTTAGGGCTGTCCTTGAGCAGAATTTAATTCAGCCTGTCTAAAATTCACAGCATAATGAGCGTGAAACGAATAAATCTGTCCTTACATCAGATAAAAGGCAAATGCCAATTTTTGTGTGGAATGAAACTCACTTTTGAATAAACTTGGACTTTATTATACGTATATACGTACATTACTTTACTATCAAACACCCTCAAATCTGTAAATTACTCTTTCTCCAAAGCAGTTTTTCTTGGATGATGCGTTCTTACCTAATCTTTTAAAGATTAGCATATAGCTACGTTGAGTACATTTGAAGGTCAGAATAATAGAGCATGTAATTCGTGTGTTCGGGATGCACACCTTCAGACAAGGAGCTCACTCTGAATCCAATTTATTCTATATGAAAGCGGGACGCTACGTTGAATTTTAAGTAGAAGAAGAAGAAGCCCTGTCGCAAGAAAAGTGTTCTTGTATCCCACTGGGGTAGAAGTCAGTTCTGTGAGAATAACAAGGAGAGCCAAGGCCAAACACGTCACAGGGCTGAACCTCACTGGGGAGGGGATCTCATCACAGAAGGAGCCCTCAGCCACTGCTCAGGAAATTATTTTTCCTTGAGGTAGGAGTTTGTTGATTGTTCCTATATTTGAGAAATTCCTGGGGATCATACAGACGGAGATTCAGAGAATATGAATGTTGATGCACAACAGTAACCCCACTGGTACAAAACAGACACCTTACATGTAAATACCGGTGAATCCAATCAAAGTCAAAGATGAGCTCCGCAACTTTATGGGATTTTGGTTGGTAAAGACATTACATCACAGTCTCCAGTCTCTCAAGGAACATCACATCATCACTCATTGTTGCAAATAAATCCCCCGACCTCTTGTGCATGTCGTCTACCTGGAGCATAGCTGTTGTGCCATGTCACTGTAACCACAATGTTTGGTCAAGAAAATGTCAGTAGGGAGAAAGAAAAACTGCAGCAGCCTCCTTTGTCAGTCAACCTAAGCATCACTAGGTTGTTGTCTTGCTTTTAATATGATCAAACCTCGTGGATACTTCTAGCTGAACATGCAATTTATGATGTTTTCGTGTGTGATGGCATCCCACCAATGTCCCACATGCCAGCAATGAAGTCTCAGGCAGAAATGACAGCAAACCCATAATAAAACCCAAGTTGTGACAAATCAGAATTAATTATAAAACTTCAACTCCAAATAGGATTTTACATAACAAGTGGTGAGGAATTTAAATACTGGGCAAAACCATCAGCTTGTGAGTTTCACCACTGTAGGTCTTACAGCTGTGTGTATGTGTGGACATGGTGGTGTTGCGTGTAATATTCTGCATTTGTGTGTTTGCACAAGTGGCTGTGGTATGACATCCAGCTCTGTTTCCCAGTGTCTGCGGCATCGGGTGATCTCCGCTAATGAACAATTTGCTCGGTGAGGTGTGACCGCAGGCATTGTGATACGAGCCACACAGCGGACTACTGATGCAGTGGGTGAGAGAGATAGACGTGGAGGGAGAGAGAGAGAGAGAGAGAGAGAGAGAGAGAGAGAGAGAGGCAGAGAGAGGGAGTGGGACAGAGGGAGGGAGCAACACTGGAACTCAATTCCACACAGACAAACCTACATGGACTCAAAGAGACAGTCTCTCCTGCAGCACACACACACACATACACACACACACACACACTCAAGCACACACAAATACAGACACACACACACACACACACACACACAGAAACACTGCTGGCTGTGCATTCTCCATCTTATTCCTCACGTCTGAAGGTAAGCAGCTGACAGCTTTTCATTTGTCTCTCTGTCTGCACAAGTATGTAAAACAGCTGCTTTGCATCCAGGAATGGGGTTGTGCAGGTACGACTCCAACACACAAACAGGCTGTGATCCCTTTAACACATGTTAAAGGTTTGTGGTTTAGGATTATGGGAGTCAGATTGACTCATTTGATCTCTGGGAAAACACAGAAATGTGCATGTTTGCATGAGAATTGAAAAGAAAGTGTCAGAGCGTCTGTTCAAAAGATGTCAACATCTGCAGTTTTCTCTGGCTTGGATTGTGCAACCACGTCCGTGTTTATGGATTCTATTTTAAGATGTGAGGAATATGTGGATGCAAACCGGCAAATTTTCCTGCATGTCATGTTGGTTGTGCATGTGTGTGTGTGTGTGTGTGTGTGTGTGTGTGTGTGTGTGTGTGTGTGTGTGTGTGTGTGTGTGTGTGTGATAGAGAGAGAGTGTGAGCAGTCCATACAACGTCATTGGCTTCAGCTGTCACCATGGCAAAGACAGCTGGTGGAACGCCTGCGTTTGAGAGCCTTTTTACTGGCGACAGGTTCACTGCATTCATCAGCTTTAGAGCTAACATGAGCATTAGCCCACGACAATTAATGTCATTCTCCAGAATGAGCAATGTCTTTCATCATTTCATCAGTGGTCAAAGCAGGGTGCTCAAGGAAAAGGAGTGTAATAGTATAGCGCCGATTAATGATGCTCCAGATTTGAAAGATGACAATAAGAAAACCAAGACTTTGGAATTGAAGGCATTGATGTTGTAAATAAAGCATGACTTTGGATTTTTGGTTGCAAAGCCGACAGGACATACATGACCTGTTGTAGATCTGGATAAGGTTGCTGCTCATGTACTTATGTCCGGAGGTTTGGCTATTCCTGGACGTGAGACCAGCATTCATCATGGTCAATAATGTCCAGGGACTATTGACCATCGCTGGTTGGATCCCGCATGTCTGTGGATCCATGTATAGCTCCAGTTTCACGAGCAGTAATGAGACGCCGGAGAGCCCGGTTGGAAATGATGTCAAATAAAGAGAAGTTTTTCTAAATAGGGTAATGGGAGCAGCGCTCCCTCTTGCTGTCATCCTCTGCTTTGTAACCAGAATAAGGATTTGACTTTAAATTCTATATAGGATTCTACCATCCTTAATACTTACATACTGACAATATGCTCACAAAAAATGGATATGGATATTCTAAGCAAGACAGCACATCGTTAGCTGGAAATGCAATCTCTTACTTTGATGTTAAACATTTATTACTTCCTTTAAGATTAAACACCCTAATTATGCAAAAACTACCAAACCGACTCCCACAAAACTTTATGGAGGGATTGGGCATGAGCCAGCAAAGCTGAGCAGACGTGAGCGATTCTTCTGCCTCGGTGGAGGGACGTGTCGAGCATCGTTGCAGTTCTGTCTTGTTGCTGCCAACTTCCAGTAAGATCTGCCAGTTTTTTGGTATGACAGTGACCCCCTCCCACCCACCCACCCTCACTGCATGCCTCCTCACAGCATCTCATTTTCATCCTCAAGTCCAGGTGGATAATCATACTGAGCTAAAATCTGCTGAAGACAACGGGATGGAAAACCTGACACTCAAGCCAGATTTGCTGTTTCTTCACAAAGTGAGCGATCATACTTATGTGTTAAACTTTATCAACCCCCAATAATGAACACAATAACAACTTCCCAGATGGATAGACACACACTTCTTTACTACATTAAGCTGTCTTCCACCTTAAAAAGCCCTACAAACGTGCTTCTTTCTGCATAACGAATTCCCCGCTGGCTTGAAGCGGTCAGTCACGTTGAAACTGTGCCGTATTGACGTTTCTGTGCAGCGTCAAAGTCAGGAGAGGACAACGGGAAAAAAGCCGTGTGTTGACTCCTTAGATAGGAAATAACACCTACGGTGGCAGAGAGCTCAAATTGATAATACCAAACAGGACAATGGAGGCTACATTATGTGAATACACACTTGATTAGAAGCACAAGCTCATGTGGAAATAATATGTTTAAGACTCGTGGTTAAAATTCCCACCCACACATCTGAAGAAACAACTGTCACCTTCAACAGTGGCATTTTGCAGGGAGGTAAATGACTCCATTATCCTGAACGGTGTCACCGATCCTCAGGCCATGCACATAGCAGGTTTGTTAAATAGTAATGACAACGGCCATGCCAGTTCATTTCTTCAGCGTCGAGCTTCTCCATTTCAGTCACTCAAGAGCAACACACACCTCTAATTCAGTCACCTTCCCCCTTCAGTAGCTTTCTTGAGCTCTCCCACTCCTTTTCATCTTCTCTGCTTCTCTTGTTAGTTTAACAACAAGGATCTTATTATGAAAGGGGGCTCGTAACGGCACAAGGATCTTATTATGAAAGGGGGCTCGTAACGGCACAAGGATCTTATTATGAAAGGGGACTCGTAACGGCATACACAACCACCAGGAAAAATTTCCATAGAGAAATATAATACACCAGGTGAGGAGGGCTGATTAAGATCAAGATGGCTGACAGTAGTGGGAGAATGGATGGAGCAGGGGGGGGGGGGGCATTACCTAGATTGAAAGACAGGAGTCTGTTTACAGAGTTAATGAAAGAGGCTCAGGAAGCAAAGTGAAGTGAGTATCAAGGAGATGGCTGCAGACGTTTCTGCCATGAGAAAGCCACCACTGAATGTCAACACGTTGTCTTGCGTCTGTCTTTTGCTCTCTGCCTTTCTTTCCTGACTTTCCTTCTCCTCTCCGCTCCACTGAGTCCACTACAGCGGCAAGCACCCCCAGTCTTTGTCAAGAGTAGCGAGACAAAACCCCAGCAAAATAATAGACGGGGGATTGTAAATTCCCCACAGACACTTTTCATCGTTCCTCTCCACTTACTCTGCCGCCTGTCAAATCAAACAATATCTTCACTAACGGGCATGTATTTGATGAGGCGACGAGAAAGTTAAAAGATGCACAAGCTATCGTTGAGTGGTTCATTACCGGCTCAACATTAGATAATCAATTTGTAAAACTTGATTGCTACTTTGTTCAAAATCTATTTTAGAAATGCAATTGATTAGTCCAGTTGTTTCATTGCTGTGGGTGTCTTTCAGCAAAATGATGAATCAAACGTACAAGAGCTATCAATTATCATTCTGCAAATCGGCAAAGTTTGTGATTAACTGATGAACACAAGAGGGCCATTAGCCACTAAAGAGCTAAAGATAAGCTGTTTACTGCAAGAGTTGCAAACCCAGTTCAAAAAAAGTTCACTCTTTGCCAAAGCAGATCAAATTCCTCTATAAGTTCCCCTTGTGAAACTCTTGTATATTTTGTTTTTCTAAATAAATCTGTAATGGAGCTCACCTCTACAGCAGCCTGGTAGGAGATCAGCTGGGGCAGAACTTTTTGTCAATGCATCGTGGCCTGAAAAGATCCTTCCTTTTGCCACACCTGGTGACACTAGGTATAAGTGATGCAAATGTGAAATGTGAGCTGTCAACTTCAGTGAATTATAAATATTCACAATGTTTCTAAATAATTGATTGATTGAAAAGTCAGTCTACGGCTGACCATATCTTGCTCAACGCTTACCGACAGATGAAATCTCACCAATTTACCATCTACATGCAGTATCTAATGGATTATTAATTTACAAGCCCAAAAAGAAATAAAAGATGTGCGAATGTGTGGGTGAGTGTCCCTACTCTAGAACAGTACATGTGGGCGCAAAAACAAGTAAGCAGTTGCGATAACGTGCAGAGTCAGATAGAAATTCATCTACGATCATATCTCAAGTGCGGAATGTGTCCGTGTGTGGGCTGACTGGTGGAAGATTGAACAAACAGGCATCTAAAAACAACCTCACCTCGCTGGAAACGGGTTTTCATGCTCTTCGGTCAGATCATAAACCGATGGAGTGTGTGGGAAGCTCTAAGTTTGACCTTCCTCGTTGTCAACCTTCCTATCTTGGCATCTAAATGCGTATCTAGGTTGTTTTCATGCCTCCAGGCGGGAACGGAGGAGGGTGGGTGGGTGGGTGAGTATGTAGGGGGGGGGGTGGGGGGGTGACAGGTTAAATCCCTGCTTCCCTGGTCAGTGAGGATGAGGATGGGATGTTGTACAATAACGAGACAAACACTGGTCCAGAAAATCAGAACATGACAGATTGAGATAACATGTTGACTTTTATCTCCACAGATTCCTTTCACTCCACTTTAAAGAACAAATAAATCTGAGATTGAACGAGAGCACAGTGAGGCCAAAACCAGGCTGGAGGGGGGGAGGTGGGGTTTATTGGGGAGTTAAGTACAGCTAAAGCATACAGGTTGTTGTTCTCGCAGGGGAAATTCCTTTGGTGCTCCAGTCTTTTCACTTAGGCAACAGACTAGTGACTTTGAACCACTCTGTGCTCCATAAAAGAAAAAGAGGTCCCTCCAGTCTTGTGTTGGAAACACGGACCCCTAATTCGTCACCAACCTTCCCCAGCCCTACTCACACACACATTATTTCTTGACAACTCCTCACTGAATAGATTACATATGGATGGAAGTACTTTCCCTTATTGGCCCGGCCTGTGTAGCCGCCCAACCACTGCGGCACAGCATGCATGCGAGCGACAACATGAAATAAATACCGCCACATCTAACAGGACGCCACTAATTGCAGGGTGTAATACTTAAGTTCCTGTCGTGATTTGTGGTGGTTGGCATATATTTTTTGGTCTGCTATCTTCAGCAGTCATTTGGAAAGAGTGGCACAGTTTCTACACTTGATTTACTATTGCAGCCTGGAAAACAGGTCACGTTCAGAGTAACGGAAAGTTCGCCTTCCCAACTTAAAAAAAATGAACAGATGTATATTCTATCAAGTTTTCCTTGACTTAAAATTAGCAGAAAAGTGTGTCACTCTGTGTGTTCTTGTCTTTTAGGCCACTCTGCTGGTGATACAGCCAAACCCGCCACGGGGAGCGGGAGGATGGAAAACAACATGTGACCGATTGGTGCGCCGCCGTTGACAGCATGCTTCGCCTCCTCCGGACCTCGACCTTCTGCTTATGGTGTTTTTTGCTGCTTCACAAACAGGCTGTGGCTGATGAAGAGGCCTTCTGGGGACCAACGCCACCAAGAGAAAAACCACCTGAAGAGAAACAAACCTCCTCCTGGTGGCCTAAGCTCCCCTCACTTCCCTCATTCCCATTTCAGATCCCTTTCATTGGGGGATCGGACACTGACAACGAGGCTTCTGCCTTGACCACAACTGCCACAGAACTGACAAAGCCTGTTGTTCATTTGCAAGATTACTCACAGGAAGGGAGAAATTTTGAAGTTTCTGAACCCACCAGCACTTCAACTCAGGAGCTCCTGACCAGTGTGACAACGACTGGACCAGAATCGCTTTCCACAGGGACATCTGATTCTCCACAAGGCAGCACAGCGCAGAGCCACAATGATAGTCTTGTCTCAGACTCCTACTCTCCCACAAGCAGTTTTACCAGAAACACTCTGTTCACCAACAATCCCGCTAGCGCAAGCACTTCTGAACAAAATGCAACACACAACCACCCACAGCAAGGCACCACACAAGCAGCTGGACCCGGCGAGGGTGCCAGTCCGCCACACCTCCAAGAGGATTCCACCGAGGAAGCTGAGGATTTCATAGAAAAGATCTATTCAACGGTCGTGCCAGAAACTACAGTCCCTACTGCCTTGACATGGGCAGCAGCCCAAACCACGACAACAGTCCCAGGACTAATGGAGACCACAGGGAGCAGCAAACACACTGTTAGGCCTGTTATGACATCCGGGGAAACCGCGTTTGTCAGACAAACACAACACTCGACTGTTAGTATGTTCCTCCACACTGAAGAAGACTCATTGAAAGAAATTCACTCCAGCGAGCCCAACCTAGGTTTCTCCGAGTCCAGGTTGGAGGAGGAGCTGGGAGTAATCACCACTGCCATGGGACTCGATGGCCAACCAGTGTCTGAATCCATAACCAGCACAACTCAGAGCCAAAAGGTTAACTTCCCAATAGCAGGAGGTAAGCAAAGTTACACCAATCAATAGTGTCTGCATTTGATTCAATACATGTAATCAATCATTTGCAGGCAGGTCTTAAGGGTTCAATAGATGGTTGTCAAAAGGTTGCAGATAGCTCAGCATGAGCAGCGACATGTCTGACAGGGTAAGTAGTCAAAGGATCTACATTAGCATAAAACTGAATCCAGTTGTGAGAAAAAGGGTAAAGCAAAGATCAATTTTAAAGATAGAGTTAAGATTTTTTTATACTATTCGGGGGTTTACCTCACACTCTCCTGTGGAAGAAGACAACTCAGCATAACCACAGAAATACAATCCACAATACAGTCTGTGCTGCTCAAGAAAATAGATCCATGACTCAGAATGGTTCAGCAGCATTACATAAACCATTACCTCTGCTAATGGAAGGAAAGTACATGCCTGTCAATGTTCTCGCTGAGCATGAAAAGGAAAAGACAATAAGATAAATCATCGACTGTCATCAGGCTTTAGGAGACTTTGTCACAACATTAAGGCAGTAGCTCCTTCCTTTAAGCCCACCCACCCCCACCCCAACCCCCACACCTACAGTGGTGTGCAGTCTGGGGTCTGTGTGCTTAATGAGTCTTCGGAGGATCTTCGTCCTCTAGGTACAGACACATTAATCATGTCAGGTCATAGGTCGCACCAGGAAATGATGAGTCGATTATTCTTAGCCAAGGAGGTTTGGAGTCCATCTGATAAAATTGATTGTTGTGGGGGATGAATAGAGAAGACGAATAACAGTGACAACCTTTATTCATCACACGGTGGGATATTGTGATTATTAAAATTGGATTATAAAGCACTTTTCTTCACCTGAATACTTCTTCAAATACATACGGTCTCCGCTTTCAGATGGGATGCCATCCAGTGCTCTAATATTGCTATCAACATTAGCTTTCTCCAAGGTCAGACTTTAAGAGGTGAATCTATCACGTCTCTCCTTCACACACTTGGTACTGAAAGTGATGATTATGGGTTGTCTGTAACACCCAGTGTTGTGTCTGCCTTTGTGCATCGTGTGACAGCATGCAGAGAAAAAGGGGGCTTGGGAGGGGAGGGCTGCCGTGGCGTCGTATCAGTATTCCAAGTGAACACTCAGCGAAACCACCCCCCTCTCCCGTGGGACCATCCGTTCACCAGTCGCTGTTCAAGGATGCTGAACATGCTCCTTGCCATTTAGTCACCTCCCTCCCTGCTCCCTGAGTGCAAATGAAAATCCCCGTCACCTTTTTGTCTTAAGATTTGAGCCGTGGCTGCTTCGGATGGTCGGAAATGTCTCGAGAGGAATAGGAGAAGATTCTGGTCATGGAATAAAATGCCTGATAGTCTTCTTGGCATACTATTAGACATCAGCCTTGCAGGGTGTAAATTATTGTACCTTCCTAAAGGACACAGGAGGAGACTAACGTAAAAATTAAAGCACAGCCTGCTGTATTACCATACATTATCCCAATGTGAATATTATAAATGTGCACTGGAACTTATTTTAAAGCTGCATTGTTTCCCCTGCAGGAGATGTAGAACATCAGAACAGTGGGGTGAATTTTATGGGTATTTGTTGTAGATTTTGATTGAGACAGCATTTTCTGTGTGATGCTTCCCTTGAGGTAATCAAAAAAAAAAAAAAAAAAAAAGCAATGCTCTGGATCTGCATCAAAAAAACCCACTCAGGAACATTGAGACATCTGATAGCAAGAGTAATTATCAAAAGAGGGAGAGGAATAAAAGGTGGATATAGTGCACATTTTCTTCCTTCAGTAAAAGCTTCCCTTCACTTTCTCCTTGTCTACCCTTGTCCCACCATTTCCATTACCTTATGCAACGAGACCAGACCCTTTTACACACTCTATATATATATCTACAACGATATATTGTCGACTGAGTAGCTGAAGCAGAGCCATTGGCAGATCGATTACGGAAATATTTAAAAAGGAAGCATGTGACATGAACATCTGTTGCCCTGGTATGGAATTTACATGGACAAGGGAGCTTAAATGTAAATGCCGTGGTGAATTTAATATTATGGTAAGCCTCTCATAATGGCTTCTTCACCCAGAAGGAATCCATGGGGTTTTTGGGTTTTTTTTTAAACTGGAAGGATTACACCTGTTTGTTTTTAGGATTCCACCCATGGAGACAGAGAGAAAAAGGAATCACAGAACAATATTCATTCAAAAGATTTTAAAGCCAGATTGTAAAGGAATTACTACCAATTAAAACAAAAAATCCTGATGCAATTTTGTGCAACTTAATTAAAACAAAAAGAAGGAAAAATTAAAGATGACGTTTCTAACTCGTCCCATTTGTCTGATTATCAGCATCGTACAGACGCTCATTTCCTCTCTTATCGTTCTGCATGTGTTGAGATTGCGTCAAACCCACACGTGTTCTTTTACAGAGTCTGGGGGCTTACATAGATGAAGGGGTGCGTAATGGAGCACAGCATTGTCTTTTGTTCATCATTTCTAGAGGCTGGTGATAAGCAGGAGCTTCAGAAACATTACACAGTGAATAACTGCATTAAAATGGCCATCCTTTCCTCGGAGTTTTGCTATGAATTCAGCTTAGTTTTTAATCTCCGGATGAAACTTCAATCACATTCACAGCCTGAGGAAAAGAAGACAGATTCTTCTCCAACTTAGGATCATTTTATTAACATTCAGCGCATGAGAAGTGTGTTAGTAAGTAAAGTGTAGATTAAATCACTCGATTTCAGTTCTTTTGTTCTTTAGTTGCTGAAAAACTTTTCACGGAGTGAGTGAGATGCATTGTTTACTGTCTTCATTTTTGTTTCTCTATTTCTGGACCTCAGCTGTTAAATATTTCTTTGAAATCCAGGTAAAACTGTTTGTTATTGAGTCCCTGAGAAGACCAAAACCCAGGGATTTATCTCTCGTCTCGCAACATTTTTGTGAGCGCGGTACTGTTAAACCTCCAGGGAATACAATATTAAGTGCACAGCCCATTTATTTAGATTTATGAATATTTAAATTATTTTCTATTCTTTTCTTTTTGAATTCTTAGATTTCCTCCCATCCCTCTTTTCTCTTCCCTTTTTTGTCCAAATGTGCCAAATCTGTTGAATAACCTGCAATTGCAACAGTTTCATATGTGCAGCTCAAATACACAAACCACAGATTAATGACCAACAGGTGAAAAACTTAGTACTCTTTGTCTTCCTGTTCTCTTTCTCTGGAGTCATGATTTTCTTTTAGAAGATATCTGTTACTCTGTCTCTCCGTGTCTATTGGCTGAGGCAGAGCTCCAGCTGCCTTGAGGCCAGTGGTACAATAAAGTAGATTCTACTTTGGGGACTTTTAAAACTTGAAATTAACTTGGACGCTATGAGCATGGCCTAAATAACATTACAACCACGTAGTGGCTTGCTTTGCCTCATGGCTGTTATTTTTCGAGCTCATTATTCCTCCCACTAGCCGTATCCCTCAGTTCCTTTTATTAATATTCATTCTGATGCTATAATTATGCTGCACCTTGTTTCCCTGGCTTCACCATCAGTCCTTCCCAGCAGAGACTCACTCACTGAAGAGCGTCCCAAATCTCCTCTGATCCCATCTTTCATTTGGAACTGCTGCACTGGGTTGCAAAACACACAAATCTTGTCCACAAGGGTAACAGTGACATTATATATTTTTTAGAGCACCAAAGGGAAAAGAGAACGAAGTGAGTCTCGTTCTCTCTGTCCTCCTTTGCCTCTGTTTTCTCGCAATATGACAGATGATTGGACGAGGGCTCTGGATTTGTGATGCACCAGGATGTCCACACCCATGAACACACATCAGGATGTCAATGTAATTAGACTACAGTGGGCCAGACTCCTGTGCTATGGATGACTGGCTCCAGCTAAGTGGATGATGGGCTGCTCCATTTGACAGAACTGGGTTAACAAATAGTCCTTCCATTTTCTGGAAGTCACAGACATGCCACGAGCAGAGAGGGTTAAACTTCCTTTCGTTAATCTGATTTACGCTGGCTACGCTGTGTGTTCTCTAAGCTGCGTTTGTGATCACTTTGAGATCACTCACAGGTTATACTGCATGTGTCTTTCCAGAGCTGCCAGGCAAAGACGTTAAGGAGGCTGAGGAAGATGTGGCTCCTTCAGCGGATGGGAGCCCTGACGCTGGTTTGGCAGATGTTTCCACGCCACCCTCTAAGCCGCTAACGCCATCCCTGCCACACAGAAAAGGTGAGCTCACAAATCCCTCGTGCTGAATAAACCTGCCTCACCTCCCCATCCATTTTGAGCATTTGTTTGCACGACCACACTTATTTAGCTGAAAGGACTTCATGTCGCTGCTTTAATAGACCATCCTGAAGCTGTATCAGTAAATCTGACAGAGGACTGGGAAAAAACAATTACCCCGCATCTTTTGCCTGAAGCCACTAATTGCTTCCGATGGGAGAATAAAACTGCTTATTCAAGCTGAGAACACAGGAGTTGTGGAACAATGGCCACTCCATAAACAATTTCCCTCTGTACTGTCTTCAAATAAATAATCATCAATATGATGACAAAGATGGCAAAAATATTGATGTTTGCCAATTCAGTCATCAGTTTCAAAGAAATAGCTAAACAAAGTGCATTTTATTCTACTCAATAAGACACAGCGTCATTCTTTTTTTATTTAGGATGAGTTGTGTAGCACCTTCTTTCAAGCTCAATGCGAAAAAACACTTTCAGTTCAATCGAAGACTAAATTAGGACTGGTTGTACTCAATCGTGTGGGAGGTTTCCTCTACTGCTATAGCTTACTGGCACATGGATTAAATATTTAGTTTTTCTTCTCATTAAAATCTATACTTTCATTTCGATTTACACTTTGCTATTTCCAACACATCCCTTGCAAAGATAAGTTGATCTGTAGCAAACCTCACTGGCTCTGATTGATGTGAACCTTCAACAATGGCTCACAAATATAAAATGTAACTTTTACAAATGGCTCACTTAGTTCCTAAATGTATTTTTTTTCTATTACAGTAGGATAGAATTACTTTTGGCCATTTGTTTTGTTTTTTTGGCTTACTGTTCTTTAATATTGCTGTAATACCTCCATTATATTTAGAACAGTATTAATTATAATTTACAGTATATTAGCCCGTCGTCAGCCAAATTTTTGGTAAGATAGGTTTAATGCAGATTCACAGAACCAGCTGGAACCTACATTACGTCTCCCAGGATAGCAGATGAAATTCAAAAATAGTCTCATCCAAGGTGCCATTCACTGATGGTGGGATGCCTCAGGGCGCGCTAGCTCAACCTGTCGCGTGTGAATGATTGACACAATAACATTAGTAATCCATCTGTCTGCTTTTTTGTGTGTCTTCTCCCTAAAGCAAAAGTCTGCACTTTAATACATTTTCACACAAGCTCTCCCATTTACCTTAGTGGACCCAAGGCAGGTGTTCTGGTTTTAAATGCAGCAGATTAAATACAGGAATATTTCCACTTTAACATGCACTATCTGGCTTTTCCACAAGCGCTTTCTGGGTGGTCAAAATCGAAATCAAAAAGCAGATGGATGTAAAACAGACAAGCTTAATGATGTTCAATCATCTAATGATGTGTCAGAGTGAGACGAAAAGGGATTGTCATCCCCTTGAGACAAATCCTTCACCTTTAGTACTGAAACTGGCCAACAGATATTTCAGATGAGACCGTTTTACATTTACTATAACAAAATTAAGAAACAAATAGAAACCCTGTGTGCTAAAAGTGTTTCCACTGAGATGTAAATGAAACTGATTCTCATATGTGTGAGTAAGTCATGCAATGAAGGTTTGATGATGGCTTTGATTGGAACTCATTTATCTCTTGAGCTCTTGATTCCAATGAATGAATAAATCATGTTAAGACAGAAGTATAAATAGATACGTTAATAAGTGAAACCTTTATGTGTTATTTTTAGACATGTTGTCATTGCATTGTTTGTCTTTTGCTTGTTCCATCTCATTGCAGGCTATTACATCCCAGGGGATGAGGTCTTCTGGCTTTCATGAGCCGCCTTGTCTAGTGGTTTGGTTTTCACATCAAAATACCTAAAAGGCATCAGCATCACTTGCCCTTTGTCTAAATGTTAGCATGCACCTGAGCTAAACTGAAACAGTTACCATGGTAGACATCTTACAGTCTAAACGTTAGTTTTTCCAGCCTTTTTTAGCATTAGCACTCTCTTAGTATACAGTTGCACTGCCTTCAAGCTGAACACTCTTAGATTTGTATTTGAAAAGAAGGTATTTGTAGAAATTTCTTCAACATCAACCATTTGTTTCAGAGTCAAATAAATGCTTCAGTGGAATACTTCCCATTTACAGGTCTGGTCATACAGTGAAAGGCAGTAAAATTTTGATTTTGAAAATTTTTAAAAATGAAGTTAGTCAACTAGTCTGAAGATAATTTCCCCAGAAAGAGTTTAATAAACTAGACGTCTTTTGTTTTGTTTTTTTCTTTCCTTCATAGTACCATGTTGACAATGAGATATTTTCTAGCAGGCGATAAAAGGGAACTTTTTCCTCTCGGTTGGTGTTCGCAGGTGCTTTGCTGGTTGTGTCTGACAACTACAGATGTGTCTGCTGTCTCTCACATGAGACACTTGTTCCCAAAGAACTCTGTCTGATAACCGAGGGCCATGCAGTGGAACATGAAGTTCTCCATTATTACGCTGCAGCCAAAACATACTGTTCCAAACCTCGGTCAGGCTCACCCAAGAGAGCAGAGAGACAAAGCATAGCACTAATCTAATATGTGTCATGTCTTCCACTAAGCCTGACTCACTGGCATCCCAATCATTACTATCATCCCAGAAAGCAAACAAATGGATGGAGGGGGTCACTGGCATGAGGTCATAATGAACCACACCTACTTTATCAGTGGCCTTGCAGTCCAAGCGCCTGCAGCAGTGTGTTTGTTTTACACTTCAGCCACATTTCCCACACAGCTGCTGTCTGTTTTGACAGGGTGACATTGTCAGTGCAGCCATACCCTGTCAGATAATTAAAGCACACATGTATTTGACATCATTTAAAGTTGCAAACACAAATACAGGTGCTTATTTTTAACTTGAATTAAGATTGACTATTGTTCTTCACAACAGATTTTGTACAACTCCAATTATGCTTTTTTGTTTAGTGTTAAATAGCTAATTAGCAAACATTAGCATGCAAAAACATTATATATATATATATATATATATATGTATATATACATACACACATGTATACATACACATCTATCAAAAATACATGCTAGTACGCTAAGCACGTTGCTAAGCGACTGCAATAAAGAAATGCCAGCATAGTTGTTATTCTTTTCATCATAATAATAAATTGATGTTTGTTTTTATTTAAAATATTTTAAAAAATTAAAACATGTCTGTCAGTATTATATACTGTACGTCAATATTTGTGGTATTAACTTTGTAAATGAACTATACTGTTCATTTATCATGCGTCTGATTATTCAACTTTGTTTGTATACTGGAATAATTGACACACAAGGGAGTCTTCTCAGTTGCATTTCACTTTTATATATTAAAGATTCATCATGGTTTGAGTAAAGAATGAACCATCATTTCAAAATCTCTTTTTGTGCTTGTGGAGAATGTAATCAAGCATCTAAAGACTTCTCAGACTCCACAGCGAACGATGCAGCAGCTGGCGGTCTATTATAGCCCATTTCCAGAAAGCTTACTCTCAACCTGGGGACAGAGATTCAGCTTTGGGGTCAAGGGATGACTGAAGAAAAATGATCAAGTTAACAACGAACAGGCAGCAGGGAAGTTAACGCGTATGATAAAGTACTTAGAGTCCAGTACTCTTGAGGATTCGAGGAGGGAAAAATGTAAGACTTTGCTTTGCATGGAGAACAGCAAGTGTCAGTGATGTGAACGTATGTTGCAAATTCAACAATAGAAAACACACATTGGCAAAAATTGCACATGAATTACATTAACATCATTCCATAGGCTATAGGCAGTGTGCATTTCAGCAGTTCGAGTGCCAAAAGTAGATGCACACACTAAACCATTTAACTCTCCTCCATGGAGAGAGAACTGCAGACCTACTGCAGTTAAACATAATGGAAACAGCAGCTGCCATATATCCAATCTATGCAATGGGGGGAGCAGAAAACACAAAGCATCATAAGAGGATTGTAAAAGAGAGCAGAAAACCATCTTGTTGTAAAAATAACAAACCCACCTATGGGTGTTTCCCCCATTTAATGGCGGGTGTTGAAGGGAAATCATAAACAAAAGGAGCAAATTAGGGAACCAGGACAGGGTGGGAATGGGAAACAGAAAAATACAACCCATGGAAATACATCCAAAAACAGATAAAACCATATGACGTAAAACCACATAAATTTAGCTTTTAATTTTGCCTTGGAAACAAATTAGGCATTTTGTAGCAAAATGCAAAAAATTGGGTTTTGTTGCACAAACAGCATTACCTCCAGTATAATGTATTCCCCCAGGCATTGATGGACATGTTTAAGCCCCCTCCACTTTTTTTATTTACAAGCGCTATGGTTTGCAACTATAACTACAAACAATTTCACAACCACAGAAAATGCTGCAAAATATATTTATGAAGATTTGTACACTTGACTAAACTTGCCTGAGGTGGGATTTACTGTGATATGTTGTCCATTTACACACTGTAGCACCTGAATAAACTTGCAGCAAAATGACTGATGGGCACAATCAACAGATGGAATTAGAGGCAGCGTCACCTCTGCAGCTATTGGCAACCTTTTCGTAACACTGCAAAGGTTTAACACGGCTTTTAAAAGAGCAGCCATTGTTTACTTTTGATGGAAAGGAACATAGTCTGTGACACAAAGACAAGAAGGCTGAAAAACCTCAGTCTTTTCACCCATGAGTAAGTCAAGCAATTCATGCCAATATTAAATAGACCTGTAGGATGTAAACATGCTTTGTAGGAATCTCTCTGTCATGTTCAAGTGTTACTTGGCGACTCCTTTATTAACAAATCCTGCTGTATTTTTTTCACTGTGCTACAAGCTGACTAACGCAATTAGAATGTACTGTACTTGCATGGAAACACTCCAGATGGCTTACGTAATGCAAGGAGAAGCTAGATGTGTGATTTTTAGTTGGCTGATCGCTCTACCACACACACACACGCACGCGCGCATACAGGCACACACACACACACACACACACACACACACACACACACACACACACACACATCCCTACCTCTTCTTTTCCACCCGACTCAGGTTGAGGTTGAAGTTGCTTACAAGTATAAGCTTTTAAACAGGATTCGCATTTAGAATGGTGACCACATGCTTTCACCATCCTGGAGAGTTGATTTGATTTGGTCTGAAATAATTTAATTAAGTTATTTGTACGACAATAATGCAATATGCTTTGCTTAATATATTCTTGTCCTCTTCCATTCGATTATTGATTATCCTACCAGCTATTTGGACACAGTTCATTAACTGAATTTTTACTTTCATTACAGGCATTCGCCCAGAATCTCCTCACATCCGCCCATACATTGAAGACTGGATGCCAAGCCCGCCAGACAGTGACATCACTTACCTTCCAGATTGCAATAAACATCACTCTAGAATCTGCAACTTTTCTGACACTTGGGATGCGACAACCTCCTCAGACACTAAGCCCACACCAAACACCACTGCCTTGAACCAATCAATCAACCCCTACTTGATCCAAGCACCGCTCATGTTGGTGCCCCTGTACACCGACTGGAATAGCGCCATGGCAGCTTGGGGCCTGGCTTGGGAGGCACATGTTTACGGCGCTGGTTGCACTTTTGTGATGCTAACCTTAGCCTCAGCGCTCAATCTGCTCTGTTTGCCGCTAAGATGCCCATCCGGATGTGGCTACTTCGCCCTGGTCAGCTTGTTTCTACTAGCTGCTGGTTGTACCAGATCCTTCTTGCTCCTGTACGATGCATACGGCCACCAAGACCTTCTACCCTCCACAGAGGCCTCTTTAATGCTGAATGAAGCACCGTTTCCCTGCTTGACCGCAGCTTTTGGTTTGGTTTTCCTTCTCCTTTCCATGCGCTCAAGAATGCAGCTTTCCTACTCAGCCTTCCAAAGACCTTGTTTCCTTGCCTGCCTGGTTTTCATACATTTTGCTGCAGCATTTGGACCAGTGACATTACTTAAGTTTTATCTACAAAAGCCTCGCCTTTGCCTCTTTCTTTCTCTTATCTCCCGTGGAGCGTTTGTTGCACTGGCTACATTTCTATCTGCTGCCTATTTTGTATTTTACATCTACGTTCGGGCAGATTCGAAGCACATCTACCATCTGAATAACACGTCTCCAACACCTGCTGAGCGCTACAACCGCTGTCCGTTTGCGGAGAGTCGGGACTGGAACCGTGCAGCTATAACGGTTTGTCTTTCAGCTCTCTTTTTTTTAGCCTGTGCAGGACTACAGTTATACGCAATCCTCAATGCCATGGGGGTGGCAGGTGGAGAGGAGGTGTTCCACCCTTGGCCTTGGTGGGCTTTCCAGTTCAGCTGCAGACTGTGTGAGCTTGGGGTTTGCCTCACCTTAGCCCTGGTGGTCGCGCAACCGATCTACTGCTCCGACCACCTCCCTGCAGCAGGGAGCTGCTGGACTGAACTGTTGGCATCAAAGTCACCCATGCTGCCCGGGAGCTACCAATGGTCCCTGAGCCAGCAGGAGAAGCTCGCCATCGTCGATACCGCTGGTCTTGGGGAGACAGAGAGCTTACCTCTTTATACTCTAATGGATGAGAGACTTGGGAGCAGTCTCAATGGCCTGGACCTTCTTTACCATAGCAACCGGGCGTTGGCATATAGGGACCTAGACTTAGATTTGGACTTACAGGGTTTAGAAAAACACAGAGATGGAGGAGGCGAAGAACCATCAGGTGCCTCTTCCTTTACCAGTGACTCCACCACAGACTTGCGGCCACCTTCTCCCATCAACCTGCGCCGAAGCATAGATGAAGCACTCTTCAGCGAGTCCCTCTTTCCTATTAGCCTATTTAGTCCAGCTAAACCCATTCGTTGCAGTGATCTATCTGTAAATAACCAATGTGCACTTCCAGGCAATGGCCTCTGTGATCCTCTCTCTGGTGACTCTGGCCTTTATCGAACCTCTTCCTGCATGGAGATGGTCTCTAAGCCTGCCCAAACTCAAGGAGACACTGTTGTAAGTGCCCCACTATCTCCTTCCTTGTCCACGTCCTCTAGCTGCTCATCTCCTGAACAATGGAGAGGAAGCTCGTCCTCCTGTTCCCTCTACCGAGCCTCTCTCGGAGGCTCCTCGATGGTCCTCTGCCTGAGCCCAGAAAGGCAGGGTGGTCATCTTATCCAGCAAGGGTCCAATACGGCCACCTTTGACCAGGCTGACCCACAGAGGCACTATCATACACTGGGAGCAGCTTCACAGGAGAGCCTGGACCTGGACATATCGTCCGAGGCAGAGCGATCCGTGCAAGAGGAGTTCATCACTGTCTGCAGACAGATCGATGCTTTGAGCATCTGCAGCGAGACTATTGATTTATAAAGGACAGTCTGCTCAAGGAAGGGTTACACTGCGGATGCATTCCAGAGGGTGTCCATTAAATATGGCAAGATCTCTATCAAGGTTATTTACAGCCCATTTGGTAGTGCATGGTAGCTTTTGCATACATCATAAAATAACTTTGACTGCCGAAATAAAGTTTCTGAAGGGTTTTTGAACTTTCGGTCAATAGCAAATGAATCTTTGAGGGTCCAAGTGCCAAGAATGTCAAAAGCCAAGCCAAAAGGTCGTTTATAAATTTTACATGTTTGATAAATGTTGGTGTAGTTTGATATAGTAAGAAAAGAAAAATAACACCGTTTTCCTGAGTGGAGATAACAAAATTATTTGTACAAATGTTTTTAATGAATTCCAAAATTCCAAAAGATTTTACTGTGACCGATTGAAGCACTTATTAAATACTACTGAAATCCTACCCTTTTTGACCTCAGTATCATTTTTATTTTAATCTCATGTTGAATACTTGTGATTAGGATTAAAATATCGCACACTATATGCTGCACAACGTTTATAATGTTGCAGGTCAGCAGTGCCCTCTGCTGGTGAAACAGAAAGACTGCATTACTTTACTCTTCCAAGTCACACATCAACGGTCTATGACCATGTTACTAATTTATTTTCCAACATACCATTATAGTAAAATTTGTATCATAATATTTGGGTTCTTTTACTTCATAGATGGGATTTTATCAAACTCTAGAACTCGGATTCAGAATGGCTCTCAGTGACACAAGTATCAGAGCACCACCAAGGCTTGAAATTACTCAATCAAATTAAAAATTTGAAATTAAATTAGGCAAACCTTTGTAAGTCTGCAAAGTTTATTAAATTTTAACAATAGAAGTTCACCAAATTGTGATTAATATCTCGACCCATATTAAATTGCATATGATTATATTACATGAGCATGACTCTGGCCATTAATTTTCAATATATTTACCGAAATGTAAATTTCGGTTAAAAAAAAGAAGAAAAAAAAATCTCTTGATGTATGAATGTAAACTATCCCTGAATAGAGACTGAAATAAAAAATTACATCTCAAGATTTGTGTTTTAACTTTTCAAGTGACCATGCTTAGTTAAAAAGCCCTATCAACAAAAACAAGAGAACTAGAACCAATGTAGTCACAGATTGCAACATCCCACGGCACCCCTGATTTCAAAATTTTACCCTGACCTACTTGCATAGCTCAAAGATCAAAGCTAGTGCTTTGACCTACTGTCATAGATCAAAGCACTAGCTTGGCCTTCATTTATCTTGTCCGGTTCCTGTGTAACAAAGTTGAAATTTGACATTGAGCTAGTTTTCTCAAGGTCAAGGTCTTCATCTCATTTTCATCCCCTTTGCTCCCCGATTAATGTGCTTTTTGTTTCATCTTTCTATCTGACACTGCTGCGAAAATATTTGGTGCACTAACGGACGGACGGACGAAACACTGACATTTACATCACCGTTTTGAAGCGAGATGTAATAAGGAATAAGACAGTGGTCCAAACACAGTTTGATTCATTTATTCTTCTTTAACTGAATGAACAGCAAAAGCAACTTCTCTTTTGCTTTACTGTAAACATAATGTTCTTTGAACTGTAAATCATCCAAACAAAACTGTAATGACTTATTGAATACAGAATCTTTTTTGTCCATCTAAAAAAGCCCTTGCTTATAATTATAAATGCTGGTTGCAGAAGCTACCTCTGTGTTCTAAATACATATTGCAGCATACAGAAAATGAAAGCATAAAAAGTGTCTTAAAAAGAAAGTAGTTAGTATCTCACTTAACACTTTATCAGTGCCATTTAGATGGGCAAACAAGACTCTGTACTGACATAAGATATTTTATAAACCTGATTTTTCTCACAGGATGGGAGATGAAAAACAAGGAGAATGTCATTCACTAAAGAAGGTTCATGTATTCTGTAGATCTTGGTGTACATTTTCTGGCCATGTAGTTCAATCGCCAAGCTTTGTAGGACACGCGCCCTGGCCAGGCAGAGAAAGCAACTCTCAGGCTTATTATTTTAGAAAATTACGTCTAGTCAAACAGATATCCAGTATGAAAATGTTAGAAAAGCCTAGTCCTACACGAGCTGAATGATGACAAATGGCATTCAAGTTAGAAAACGGGGGATGAGAGGGTGAGTAGCATCGTACATGTCGACTTGAGCTGTGCTGTGCAACCTTAATTCCATCCCTGGCTTCAAGGCATATATCTGGTTTTTAAAAAAAGTAAAACAACTATCAGACAGCCTTCACCAGAATACCCAAAATGGACAAGTAACAAGGTAAGAAGCGGCTTCTTGTGGCAATTTTGGTTTTGAAGTTACCATAGAAAGTCTTAGACAAAGTGTAAATATACGTGGCAGTATGTATGCAAGTACAACAAAGCGGAATAAAAATAGAACATGTTTGGCTTAGTGAAAAAATAAACATGCATATCAAAAACACTTCATGCTCAATTCGACGTCCCGAAGAGTATACAGGTTTAATATAAAGTCTGTTTGATCAAAAAGTATTCAAATTAGAGGGAGATTTTTTCCTTCTTCTCAATATTAACTTTATTTATTTTATTTATCAGTTACATCTTGTTTTCTCTTAAATATACCTGATTGTGTAGCTTTTGGTCCCTTCTATGCTCAACACATGAACATAATGAAGTGAGATAGGATGCTGACTATTTGGTTCAAAGGGAAATGAATGTCCACAGTGGTAAACAGGCTGGGTTCTGTCTATTACCTGGATGAAACTAGAGGGTAAATCTTCAAGGATAACTGCCACGGCCAATATCTTGTACCTCAGTATGGAGGATACACACAGAAAGATGAGCAGCTACAGTTCAACAAGTAGCTTTAACCTCTGATGACGTCAAAATGCAAATAAAAGTAAATAAGATTGCCGTTACAAAGGAGACATACCGCACAAAGAGAGACAATTTTTCTTGTGTCTTGTGTGTGTAACTGTGTTTTCCCGCACAGGGATGTGAGACACTTCCAAACAGGGATGAGTGGATGTAAAAATCCCCCACCCCAAAAAAAGCGATGCTAATGGAATCTGCACCATGATTGTTTTTACCTCACTGTCAGGAAACATTAAAATAGTGCACCTTCACTTCATCCAAACAATCAAATCATTATTCACCAAACACGCACACATACACACACACACACTCATTCATTCCGTCACGACTCGACGCCCACGAGAGATTGGGGGTCGGCTTCGCACTTGAGATTTCGGGGTGTGTGCGCGCGTCCTTCTGAAAACCCTGATGTGCCGCTTCGTGAGTTCGAAACCTGGGTGTTCAGAGAGACGTCGGGCGCCGGCTCGGAGTTTCTCACGTCGCTACATTGCCTCTTTGCTCCTCCCCCACTCCCCACAGAGAAGCAGCCGGCTTAGATCGGAGACGGGAGGTGACGGTGGACACAATGCGAGAAAGTGCAGAGAGGGGTGTGGTTGGGTGAGGGCGTGGCTGGGTGAGAGGGGGGGGGGGCTTGTATCCAAAGTGGCGATTAACATTTGGTCACTGTTAGGTTGGGTGCGTCGCGTACACTGCTGATCCGCAGTCAGTTCAGTAAAGTCGCTTCTCGTAACTGTGGAGGAAGAGATGAGATGTCAGCGCCGCTGCTACACACCTGTGACTCAGCACATTTATGTTAGCCAACAAGACTATCAAACTTTTTGCGCCGTCATGTCTTTTCAGGCCAGCTTCATGTTCCTGTATTATGAAATGACAACAGGAAGTATCACGATGACAGTAGCCGCGTTGTCTCTTGGCATTGTAAAAGCGAACGAAAAGAATGCTGCTTGGACTGTTGTTCCTGCTTCTGGGGGGGGGGGGGAGTAGCAAGCCGGGGCCAAAAGTAAGAGTTCAGTTTGCATGAAAATAATATGATGATCTCGATGCATAAAGGAAAACACCTACTACAGTATTTCCCACACTATAAGGCGCACCGGATTATAAGGCGCGCTGTAGGTTTATGAGAAAATTATAGGCTTTTAATGCGCCTTACAGTGCGGGAAATACTGTAATTACATTCCATTCTACCAGCATTCTTCTAATTGTATTCTACAGACGCCTTCACTATCCATCTACTTAACGTTAGCGTGTCTTATTTGTACTTACGAGTGGAGTCCATGAATTCCCCCCTCCACCTGTGCAGACATGGTCCTCTTTTCAAACTTCAGCTCTCCAGAGTACATCATTGAACTGAAACAGACGAGCACGTTTAACCCACGTGAAAGCTAATATTTGTTTTGTATCATCGCTGGTGACTCACAGGCTACTTACCGGAGGACAGACAGACTCTTTGCCCCGATGTCCTGACAGCCGTGCTGGATACCAGCTATCAGGTAAGGTACAAACTTATGGATGGATCCCTTGTCTTGGACCGAGCCCGACACGCCTTGGGCCACTTTTACTTTGTCACCCTCACTGTGGAAACACCTCGTTGATATTTGTCTGATGGAATCACAGCTTTAGTAAATGAAGGTTTCTCAACAGTTTGAGCCTTTAACGTACCTGAAATAACGTTTCTGGCTGCTGATGCTCTTCTCCATGGCGTCCAGGGAGCCCATACCACGGTACTTTTTTAGCCGCACACCATCTGAGAAGAAATACTCTCCTGGAGCTTCAGTGGTCGCCGCTAGCAAAGAGCCCATCATAACTGGAGGAGGAGACAGGAACATGTATAATCTGCTCACCAACTGTGACAAAGGTTTTGATATTGATATATCTAAATATTTACAGACATATAGATATTGATATATCTCACCAGTTGATGCTCCAAGAGAAAGAGCCTTCACCACGTGGCCCACGGTCTGAATGCCACCATCAGCGATGACCGGCACGCCGAAGCGCCTGGCATATTCCGCTACCTTGTACACCGAGGTCCCCTGGGGTCGCCCACATGCCATGACTAGAAGGTGAAAATACATATATCATGACTCAAAAAAAAAAATCCTGCCTATCACTCATCCTGACTCAGACGTGAAGCGACAGAATTACGTCTCGATAATTATTTCTGCAACGTTTCTCTCCTGTTCTTGTTGGTGAACGTGACCCAGTATGAGCATGAGAGGCCAGTCCCCATGGCAACCCATAAAGAGGCCTTGGCATATCACCATGACAACAGCGGTCTCAGGGTATTTGTTACCTTAGCAACTGATACCCTTTTCTTCACACTGAAGCTCATAGTATGATTAGGAATAGGTGCAGCGACTGTAGGGCTGCACTGAGCTGCGCCAACTACGTGTAAAATCTGTTTCTACTAAAGATGACTGCAGCTACATTTCAAGAGTGTATGGAAATCACACGTTCCTGCTGTTTCACAATAAAAGCCTTCCTGGGAGATGAAGGGCATCTCTCTCCACTGAACGACCAAAGTAGTTTTTAACTTGTATTGACACTTTTACAAACGGAATCAAAACAGCAGCACAAAAGTGTGGTGACCTACCTCTAACATGTGATCAAATAAAGTCTTTATATATTTCTCCGATCTTTAAAAAGAGAAATAAGCAGGGATAAAAATTAAAGCATGTGATATAAATGAAGTGAGGGTACCTTCCTGCGTGATGCAGATGGAGCCGCAGCCCATGCCGACCCTCAGGGCATCGATGCCAGCGTCTATCAGGTTCTTGGCCTGGGCTGCTGTAACCACTGCCAGAGAGAATAAAAAATTATTAAGTTCTGTTTACATTACAAAAATGCTGCCAAAAAAAACCAACACATCACCATCGTGGAAGTATTAATAGAGGTGACAACAGCGGCGCGTTTGTGTTTTCATTGTCAACAGACTCACCGTTTCCTCCTGCCACTTGTAAGTCTGGATACTTTTGTTTAATATAATTTATCATGTTGATCTGATACACCGAGTTTCCTTGTGAAGAGTCCTGGAGACAGAAAACATTCAGGAGTCAAGCACAGGAGCGCGTATTCTCAACAAATGACTCAAGTCTCTAAATGTAAGTTTATATCCATAAGCTAAACCCACCAGGACTACAACATCCACTCCAGCCTGCACCAACAGGTCCAGTCTGTATTTGTCATCCTCCCTGGTGCCGATGGCGGCGCCGCACAGCAGCTGTTTGCGTGAATCCTTAGAGGCCAGCGGGTAATCCCTGTTCTTCTTCAAGTCGGTCCTGGCGATGATGGCCACCAGCTCGTCATTATTATTTACAATGGGAAGCTTGCCTAGCAACAGAGAGCAGGATTCATGCTACTGAGCTTCCTGAGATTCTGATCCGATTGGACAAGAGCTGCTAGCAAAGACACAACCGTCACCTTTTTTACTGCGCTGCAGGATATCGTTGGCTTCTTTCAACGTAACACCAGCTGGCGCCACGACCAAGTCCTCCCTCTTTGTCATGGCCTTGGAGGTAAAGATTTGCAAAACAAAAAAATAAAATGATGAGTGAAAATATTTTGAAACCGAAAGCGTGCTGTTTGTTAAAAAGCATTAAAAAAAATACACACCTCCTCCAAAGGTTTGCCGTGGTCTTTTTCAGAAAGGAAGTCGATGTCCCTGGAGGTGACGATCCCGACCAGTTTGCTGCCCATTTTGCCCGTCTCCGTCACGGGGATCCCAGAGAAGCCGTGTCTTACTTTGGCCTCAAACACATCCCCAACTGTGTGGCGTGGACTCATCACAAGTGGGTCTGTGATGAAACCCTGTTCAAACCTCTGGGAAGGAAACATATCCGTCGTTAATTTATTCTCTCTCCCGTCCCCCCATTTCTCTTTAATTTCGCACGAAGCAGGAAAAGCAGTGCCAAACCAAACACAGACGACAGGATGTATGAGAAGAAATTATTAGTATGAAAACTCAACCAAACAACACAAAAAAACATTTTAAAAAAAAACACATAAAAGAAACCCCACACAAACAAATGGAAGACATTTACCATAGCCTTTATAGGGAAAAGATGACAACATAGGTTTTATGGTTGATGTTGGAAGTCCTTTTGGTTTTAAAACCAAACAACAACACCAATAAAACTACAACTCGGAAAAGCAATCATTATTAGTGAGCATTTGAATTTGGGATCTTTAAGAAAATAAAAGTCTGCTCACCTTAACCTTGCGGACCTCATTAGCCTGGAATTCCGGTGTGCAGTTGTGATGGATGATGCCGATGCCTCCCATGAGCTGTCAGATCAGAAGTAATTATAAAGGATATTTTAGAGCTGAAAAAAATGAAAAGAAAACCTGACTCGTTATTTCCGCCGTTACTGTCGTACCGCCATAGCGATGGCCATTGCCGACTCTGTGACGGTGTCCATGGGGGAGGAGATGAGAGGGGTCTTCAAGGTGATCTTTCTGGTCAGGGCTGATGTCAAGTCCTGAGAGGCAGAGAAAATGGAAGGATAACAGATTTTAATGTCGACACTGAAGTTGTTTTTTTCTTAGTGGCAGATGTGAAATGTTGCAGACTTGTGTCCTCAAGTGACATTTTTAACAATATATAACCTGGAATGACTGAAACAAACGTGACTGACATTTTGTTTTAACATTAGTTTATGTTGCTAGCGGCCCCTGTTAAACAAAAATCAGACGCTAATGCAAAAAATCTGATGCTCACGCTACTGCATCTCCAACAGCCACCTTTAACTTTCCCGTCCTTCCAAAACACAAAAGCTAGATTTTGTTATCTTCAGTTTAGCGCATGTGAGAATAAAAATCCACAAACAATCACGAACAATCTGCTGGGAAACCAGCAGATGCGCCCCCGGTGGCGTCCAAGCTTTTAGCCCTTATCTGTGAGAAATAAACTATGAAAACTTTTTCTCAGGGGTTCACAGGGAACGTGAGAGAAATCTACCGACACCACTCCACAGCACTAACTTGCTAAATTCAACTGAGAGTTTGGAAAGAACGTCGGGACGAGTCTGAAGAATTTCCCACAGCGGCTCCATCAAAACGCGACGCCGCGAAAATGCGGAAGAGCACGTCGCGATTTTCAGTTTATCCACTGACACGTTGACAAGAACTGCTCCATTCAAAGTGGTGACTGAGCATAAATTCAGAAGCATTTGTGTTATTCGTGCTTGAACGGGATCACTATGCAGAACATAAACATGGCAAAACCCCAGACTGAGTGAAAGTAACTAAGTCACGGCAAAAGCAGTCAAGAGCTATCTTTAACTTTGAGCAAATGTGAAAAAAGTGATGACAATTAGATTAATCTTTCTGAAAATGGACGAAGCAAAAGAAGGATTTCATCTAAAGCCCTGAGATTAATTCTCGCTCTCTGCAGAGAGGCTGGTGAGCGACGGAGAACACGCACATATAAACACCGGGGTGAGGGAGCAGGCGGCGGGTGACCACATCGGGCAAAAATAGGAGGGCGGTTGGGGAGAGGAGAAATGACGCTGACAGTTTTGAAACAGGCAGAAAACAAGACTATTTTTATAAAGGCTCTGTTTATGCGATGAGGTTGCGTCTGGAGCGGAGAGGCCTCTTTTCACTGCGACGAGGCTGAAGGGATGTGGTGCGACTAAAAACGGCGCGTCAGCAGACGCTGCCACGTTGTGAGCATGTCACAGAGGAGTGGGGGAGAAACCAGGGAAATTATATACTCGTCCTTCAACATACCAGTGACTGAAATATCTCCCGTTCCGAAACCAATTAATCTAACCAGTACCTTCAATTAAAACTACGCTCGAGTAACTTCCATGCTGAAAACAAGACCCTTTGCACATCTGCATACTCACCACTTCATCTGAGGTAAAGTCGATGAAGCCAGGCAATATCAGGAAGTCACTGAAAGACACAACAAAAAAGAAAAGGTAAGAGGCTGATCCAACTCGGTACAGAAGCATTCACACCTTGGCATTTACACACCAAGAGTTTCTCGAGTCAAAAGCAATTTAAATAACCTATACGTGAAATAAATTCTGCTTCATATTGAGCAGGAATTTCTCTTTCTGAGAAACTCAGGGAAAACATGGTAAAACGATTATTTTTTTTAGAAACAGATAAAAGATCATCGTTTGAGCAACTTATAGTCTTTTACTGGAATCTCTTTTCTGTCTCTCCGTGATTCCCAGAATGTTGTGTACAAACACTGTGTTTGCTGAAAAAGGTACAGGGTTAACATGGCTTTTGACCCATATAAACACAATGAGAGGGAGACACAAAAACAGTGAGAGACTCTGACCCAGACACAGGAGTGGTGCGTTTAGGGTCAGATGAACTTTGTGGTTTTGGTCGGCTTTGGGGGTGAAAACAGGCAAAAAGTCGACAGAAGACACAGGAATGAAGAGAAGTGTTGAATGTGGATGGATGGAAAACATCCCAGAACAAACGTATGTGAAAGAGATGAACAGTACAGGTGGAGTAAAAACACACTGCTGAACCTGTAACACATCAAGATCTCTAAAAGAGATGCACTTTCGAGGGAGGAGTCCTGTTTGTCCAGGCATCATCAAACCCCACAAACAGGAAGACCAGGAGACGTCTGCTAGCTTTTAACGCCCAGTGCAAACCTCAGCTTCGCAACACACTGACTGCACCTACCAACTTGTGGTCAAGCGCTACGTTGAAACTCGTTGCGTTGACTTAAACGCCTCTTACTGCCTTCATTTGAATGTGAAATGTAGACAAATGCACGATGCAAACCAGTCAAGTTTTGAAGGCACAAACAACCTTTCCCTACTTGTAGAGACACCTCTCCTTATGTAAAAGCATTATGAACAATCTGCTTACACCCAAACAGAACACACCTGGGGTTTTTTTTTGGGGGGGGGGGTTTCGCAAATGTAAAAGCATCGACTTTGACAGGATGAATCTCGTAAAGACTCAGGTAAATGTCCAATATCCTACTTTGGTTTGTAAGAGAAAACCTGTGAGATGTGAGTGAGATTAGATGAAAGTTAGCAGAGGGAATTAATCCTCTGTAGTCCTAAGAAATCAGCACTATTAGACAGCAGCTAGTTGGGAGTCCCTTCAGGCTGCAGGTGAAACTGATCTGTGGCCTGAAATGACAGCGGTCATAACCTAAGTTGACATTTCAAACCTGATTACACAACATTTTAGCTGATGTACTTTGCGGCGTCTGTATGTAAAAACAGACGATTTAAGCCTCATGTCTAGTTAATAGAGCTAATCATTCACCTTCTACACTCTATGTTAAAAGCTAGATTTAAAGGACAGCAATCACATCACATCATGTTCATAAACAGCTTGTAACTAATGAAAATGAATATACGCATATAGATTGGCGTAAATCCTTGATAAATAGATACCATATGCAAATATGATCGTTGAACCCTGTGCTGACAGGAGTGTGTCAAAGGCAAATACGGGAAAGTGGGAAGAAATTTGATCCCGTTTCTAAGAAATGAAACAGAACCAGCTTTCCTCACATTATCAGTTTTCATCTCACATGTTAGGAGCGACTGTGACATGAAGGCAAATGGCTCAAAAAAACGTGATGTAGATTCTCGCCCTGAACCGCCTCCGTCCACCCCTCGTGCCCACATGATGTCAATTCAGGAAATCATGTGCAAGTTTGCCTTTAGTCGTGATGCACTTAATTACACTGTGGAGGGATTATTGAATGACATGCAGACATAATCAAAGCAATACTACATCTATTCAATTGGTGTCTGTAGAAAGTTTGATTAGGGATGAGAGTTGGTGGATGTTCAGCTGGCTATGGGATGAGAAATTGCTAAATTAATTCAAAATATTTGTAAGGAAGGGAATTAAATTTTCTGTTGTGCATGCTGGATTAAAAGGATGGCATGAAATCAGATTTTAAAACAAGATAATGTAGTTATTTCTACATTAATAAAAGTCTGAAACTCATGCTATGTTTTGTTCCAAAGAATGTTCATTTACTTTCCGCTAATGAATTCACTATTTGGAGAGACAGATGACTTTTGACAGAACAGTTTGAAAACAGTTTGAAGAGGACTGTTTTACTCACTTGTAAGTCAAACCATCTCCTTTAGAGCATAGCTCTTCAGCCGTATGACCATCGGAGACAACGCACTGTTGGTCAGATCTGGTGGTTCAAAATGCGTTGGCCATTACAAAGCACTGCTGCGTAAACGTCACTCACCATGGCACGCAGGTGAGGTTTTTTTTAAAAAAATAAGGAGACCTTACTTTGAATGAATTTCATTGCTGAGATTTTCAGTAAAAAAAACAAATCGGAGTTTGTGGTGCAAACCTACTTGTATGTAAGGCCGTCTCCGATTGAGAATAGCTGCTGAGCTGAGAGTCCATCTTCAGGGACGTAGCCAGTACCACCACTGATTAAGTAGTCCGCCATGCTGCCAAAATGAAAAGATGTCACATAAATCCAAGACTAAAATATACAACTTTTTTTTTTAAAGTGAATTGAATAAAGCAATGTCCTGTGAGAACACTAGACAATCCTTGTCGGAGCTTTAATGACCTTCTCTCAGCAAGACATTACCATAGCAACATTAGAACCCAGCCAGATGCAAGTCAAAGCGCCTGGACTGCAGGTGCAACATGCAATCACTCCCTCTGCTTAACACGAGCAAGCCATTAATAATGCAATAGTAAACTTACATTTAACACTGCACACATTTTTTTAAAGAAAGGTCATTTTGAGAATAAAAATACAAATTGAACATGAGATGGAAAATCAACTGTAATAAACAAGCAGCTGCAATACATCAGGAGTGATCTTGTGATTTTAATTTAATTAACTGTATTAATAGTTAATTAATTAAAAAAATATTTACTTAACATAAATACCATAAAAATATAAAGCCATACTAAATGCACAGCTCTGTCAAGCAAAATATGGATGGGTTACCCACTGACATTTCTGTGAACCATTTCACCTAGAACCGCATGGAATTCGTTTACAAAAAAACAAAAATAATCAGAAGCAACGCCTATCGATTAGAACGTCGCCTAACGAAAAATGAACATATCTTCGACATGTCATAATTTGGGGGTCAAGTCGAGCCCGAGTACTGGTATGGTGACCTACATGGTATTATCAGCAGCTAGCAGACATTAGCCGCACGCAGCGCACACCCATAGTAAACAGCTAGCCGCCTTGTTTACGTAGCATTATTGCTAGCAGTAGCTGTGATCCCTCATTAGCCGTGTTAGCACACATTAGCATCCCCGTGTCTTACCTGGCTACCCATAGTAGGAAACGTATCCATGTTAAAACCAGCATTTCAAGAACTGGTTTGCAAAAGAGTACTGCGGCAGTAAAATTATTAGATTTCATTTTAATTTGCGGCGTTTAACTGAATTAATATACGCCGAATTGAAGAAGGGTTACTTTTGTGCACTATAAAGGTTTTAAACGATGTTCTATAATACAAAAAACAACTTAGAGAACAGGGTTAACAATAATATGACAGAGTTTTAAGGGGTCCTCTTATCGAATGACCGTCTCTAGCCTTTATATTTTCAAAAGCGAGGAACAGCGTTGATGTACATCAAGTCTACGTTAATCTGCAATACTAATACTAATGCGAAGTGAAAATATAGCTACATTTCAAACAGAAGAAAGCAATAAAGCTTTCATGTTGAAGCTTTAATGTTAACCTGAGGATTGTAAACATATTTAAAGCCAGGTCTGCCAACTGGAAGCGAGGCATGATTTGTCATTAAACAAGCATTAAATGATGGAAGCGATTCATTCATCAGGTAACCAAGCGATATCTACTCTAAATCAAAGATATTCGGCACAAATGTTTTCACCAACAAACACGTCATTTGAATTACACGTTTCACTTTATTTAAAAGTCGTCACTTGCGTCTTATTCAAGTTGTGACATCATGCAAGAATTTTCGCCTAGATCTTATTTTTTCTATCAGCATCTGAAAGTCGTCATTAATTCTAGAATTAAAAAATAAAATAAAATTATGCATATGCTTTAACAATCCAAAAACAAAAAACATGAAACTTTGGTCCGATCAGACGTGAACTCTGCTCAGACTACCGTTATGCTTGCAGACATGTGGGAGCAACCATTAGCCTTTAGCACTAGCGCCTGGTCATTTGAGGATGAACTTTACACAAAACGCCTTTCCACGTGTGCGTTTTAGCGACAATCCTCACCATCAAATACATAGACGCTCTTTAAAAATTCCGTGGCGTCTTCGCTGCCATTAACCCCAACATTATTTTCCCGGGATCGAGCAACATTAGCAAGCTACCTTGTGGAAGCCGATGCCCACGTTGACCAAAAGGGAAGCAACTTTCCAGCCGTGGATCGGAAAGACGTCAGGATAAAAAAAAAGAAGCGATAATAAACACAACCGCTCCTTCTGAGTCGAAGGAAAAACGCGACGACGATACGCGGCTCCCAGATGTTTAAAAAAAAAAAAAAAATCGGGGTTGGTATTTTACGTGATCTAGATGCGCTTGCCTGACGTTGCAGACGGTGCGTGTTGATGTTATGTAGTGGCGGCTGCAGCGTCACTGCCCTTCTCCCCACGGGGGCGGGTTTAACCCTCCGAATCCGGCGGATTAGTGGCAAAAGGTGATCCACGTGGAAAGTTCGTCTCCTGAAACCCGACCCCCACGAGCAAATGGGTCACACATGGACTCCAATTGGTTTTCTTTTTATTTCTGATCGTTTTAGCACTGGCCTTTATTTGATTGCTTCCATGTGCAGGATGTAAATGTTTTAATTTAATAGTACGATTAGGTTTATAAATAAATACTGCACTATCTATCTGTCTGTCTGTCTTTCCATCTATTTATCTATCATCTGACTGTCTCTGTTCATTAAAATGTTAATGTGCAACGCCAGTCATTTATGCTATGTAAAATATGCGTTGTCATCTTTTAAACTTTGTAACAGCCAAACACATTAAAACAGTACAGTAAAACAGTAAAGCAAAATACTGTATAAAATCATAATGCTGACAGTCGTCAGACTAATGCATACCGATACTGCTCACTTGCTCTGCTACTTTTACTTGTGACATGTTTTAAACGCATGACCTTAACTGTAATGCACTGGTATGCGTTCTTATCTGAGAATGTCTTCTTAATTATGCGGCTCTACTGTCTGGAATTGAACTGGCTTTCAACCTACCGCAAAAAGAAATAAGGGACCCATTATAAAAAGCATTTCCAGGAACAAATTGCCTTGCCTAAATAAAATTTTTCCTGAATTAAATGACCTTAACTTGGATAAAATGGCAAAGTCATCGGCAGAAAAGGCAACACTGATTACATTTCTAACCATCCTTGCATTCATTGAAAGATCACAACAACCTGATGTGACTCACTTTCACTTTCTGACCACTACAGTATTATGGTGTCCAAAAGTAAACATAATAACATGCCCACATGTTTATTTATGTGCAACAGAGGCTTGGAACACAAGAAAAGTGCAAAGTTTTTATTGGCTACTTGACATTCTGTATATCTTTTTTTGCCTATTTGGTGTTCTGTTGTCATTTCAATGTGCTGTTGTCAATTTTTATTCTGTTCAGTGTTTATATTTTGAATGTTCATATATCTTATTTTTTGGAGCCACCTGGAACAAGAATTTTGCTCAGGATCAATAAGAGCCATCTTATCTTATCCCAACTTGTCTTTTTAATTATGTTTCAAAAAAGGTTCATGGTGATCTTGGTAAATATTTACTTGTAAATTACATGAATTACACATGTAAATGTGTCCAGTGGCCACATGAAATAATTTTGCATAACTTTTTTGTATTTGCGACCTCAGTGTTGCTGCTGACATGAAGTTATTTATTATGAGAAAGAGTGTATTTCAACTTGTCATTGATTAGGTCTTTCTTTCCTGTTCAAACAAGGAAAAGAAATATGAGACAAAAACCACGTTCTTTTCTCTGAAACCCAATGTGCTTTGCAAAACTTTATTTATATTAACTGAAAATTTTTTAGACGTTTGTCAAGGTGACTCGGGAGGGATCAGTCTTGCCTCTCTGTGTTTCTGTCACATTAAATGTGGGTCATTGCAGATATGGGTCAGTTGTTCCTTCCTGTTTATCCTCCCTGCAGCATGCTGTTCGCTCATGCCTTGATGTTGCATTGAAGAACATTCAATACGCACACTCTGGACAGACAGACTGTGTTAAAAATAACACCTGACGCCTTATGTTAAGCCACTTCCTGTTGTTTTAGCTTCTTCTCACAAACCAAAGGTATCATAAAAAGCCTCCAAAATCCTCCAAGATGAAGTGCATCATTCAAAAGAGATGTGTTTATCCTAGAGGGCATTTGCATGCGGATCTAAATGCAATCGTGTGTTGACATGTAAACTGTCTTGACGGCCTGTCATTGGTTTACAGGTACAGCGTTATAAAGGCACAGCCAACGAAAGCTACAAGACTTCCATCACATTATTGCCTTATTTCCCCATTTAGAATCAAAAAAATATAAATTTGTATGCCTGACTTTATGATATTTTGCACAACCCTCTCATTTCTTGTTAAGAAATACTTAAAATTTGGCTTTTCCAAATAATATCCATAGACATATATAAAATCTATGCCTTTTCATTCAGGAAACTCACCTTTCTGGGCCTAAACCAGCTTGGATACGTGTAGCGCTGTATCTCTGGGCTGCAGTTTCGTGTCTGTGTCCGTGTCCGTGTGAGGTTTTCCACACAAAGTGTTCATCCTCCCCAGATGAAGCTTTGGCATGTGGAGGCTGAAAGTCCCCTACAATTCTCCGATTATCAGCATGGCTATCCTTCGTTCCATCTGCACCAAAGTGCTCATGACCATACCCCTCCATGGTCCGTCCGAGGTCAGTCTCAGAATCCAGTGACACTTTTTTTCTTCCTGTGCAGCTATTTACATGTTAACAGAATTCCAAAAGTCACCTCAAATATCCAACAGCTACAGCAGAATTTGACTCAGAAAAGGAGGTAACCGAAAGGCTCGGTTCGTATGAACTTCATAACCAAAATGTGGTAAATGAAAGAGTTTGCAAAACAAATGTAAACACTCTGTTTGCTTCTCAATGTTTTCATCCAAATTCCTTTGTCTGCCCTGTTTACTTTGCCCTACAGACTAGATATGCAGATGCGTGAGTGTTTCGAGCAAAAGAAAAACGGAAAGAAAAAAAAAATTCCAACTCCATCTGCCCTTGCACAGGATTCACCTGCCTTCGAAAAGACACCAGCCACCTCTAGGCGTGTCCACAGAGGGCGTCACCTAGGAGATTCTCCCACTGAGAGCATATCACTGTGGAAAAGATGCCAGCAGCAGAGTGTTGTTGTGGAGAAGCTGTTGGGCTGATGTCTTCAAAATGTCTGAAGTGAAGGTGAAGCTAATGGACAGATAAGTACAGCACAGCCCTGTTCTGTGCTTATGAGTAGGATAAAGCAGGCATCGCCCTGAGCGTCCCTCTGCAGGTTCAATGGAGTGTTGAGTGCTCTCTCTCTCTTTCTATGTATGGGTTAATCCTGCTTTCTCTCATGGTGATTTCACAAAGAGGATTTCAGAATTAGAATGAATAGGAAAAGGAAAGAAGAGCAGCATGTTTTTTTTTGGTTTTTTTACAGCAAGATCATCTGCACTTTTATTTGTCTCAACACAACCCAGTTCAAGCCAAATATATTCAGAATACAAGGTTTTTTATTTAACTCGCTGGACTCCCAATGATAAATTTAGCTGGACCATCCACGTCCGACAGCCGTGATTTGTATCATTACTTTGTGCAGGCCTTGCAGAAAATGTTGGTTTCTGATGCACAGCTTAGCAAAAATGGGGCCAAACAAAATGAGTATGCATTAAAATAAGCCCCTGTGTCACCACCCTGTTTCCCATCAACATCCAGGCTGGGGCTGTTTTACAGGGTATTCACTTGTACTTTGACACCGTGGAGTTAGTTTTGTAACATATTGTCACACAGTGTTTTATAATCACAGTATTACTTAAGATTGCACTCTTAACCCATTTAATCATTTCTTTACATGCTGCACACATCTTAGAGATTTTTCTTGACATCTGGATTTAAACTCATACTTCAGTGAATGTTTGTACTTGTGTGTGGTCTGTGGGATTTTCTTATTGTGTTCACAGTTTTACATTTAGATTGTGGAAAGGATTCCCCTCCACAAATACACACATGTGCTCATCACCTGCAGGTGACTGACTGTTCTTGACAGTTTTTGAGACGTTAAGATGGAAAATCCTCTTATACTCTTTTCCTAGGCTCGAGTAACTTCCCCACTCAGACCTATTCATGACCACATGGTAACGGAAACCCCTCACCCATGCAATGAGGAAAACAGACCAATCGTGGGTGTTTTAATACTGAGGATATATAGATCATGTAATATAAATGGACTGACTGCTGTTGGTGTAAAACATCTCTGCTGTTCTACCTCAAAATCATGTAATCTGTGGCATTAAAGGATTAGTGTCTTGTGCCAAAGGAGAGCGGGTTCCAGCTTTTAATTTCACATGTGCCTGTCCTCAGGTCATCCTTCCTCTCATTCAATTGCGTTACCATAATGAACATCATGCGCATAGCGTGGACACTCATTGACTGGCTGAGGCAAACTAGAGTCATAAGATTTTTGACACAAGGGTGACCAATCCTTGACTGGGCGTTGAAGACATCATCGAGCAGCTCACGCAAAAAAGATTATGTGAGTGTACAGGATGACTGTAATTAATTTCACATCACATCACTTACAGGACCGGCCTCTCAAACTGGAGCTGAGAGACTGGATGAAATGAGTGAAGTGAGAGAGAACTAGAGTCAGACAATGAGGTCGACTGTTTGACTTCAATTAAAATTAATGGCATGCATTCATTCATAAAATATGTATGTTGAAAAAAGATGCCAATAAACCCATAATGGTTAATTAAATCTGATTGTAAGCAAGTGGATGGGAAAGCTAATGGTTGCAGTGCATTTTATTAGTGCCTTGTGAAGATAAAAACATTTTCACTGGACCAAAGGCATAAGTAGAACTAATGTGTTCCAGTTAGAGTAAGTTGTGAATTGTGATGGTGTGTAAGCATACATAAAACCTGGACAATCAATTGATACACCCGCAATTTTTTTTTGCTGTGGCATGAATAATGTAATGCTTTTGGCCTTTATTATGTTTGACTTGAAAAATAAAATGAATAAAGGAATTTAATTTCCGTACTTGTTCACTGTCAGCGTGTTTACATCTTTGCTCACTGTTATGGCTGCATGAGATTCTAATGTTGCCAACATCCATGCTTTTCCTGCTGAGACAATGTGCTGGCAAAAGGGAAAACTGCAATATTATGATAGTGTAATTGAAAGAACAGTATCTGCTAATGCTGGAGTGACGTGTAATCCTAAAACCATGTGACGTTGTTCTGTTCGTGTGCTGCCACCTAGTGGATTTAATGTTGTGTTACCTTAAAAAAAATAATTTGTCTGAAACCAGGATCACTAGAATGTTTTCATTTTCTGTTCAAATGGATGGCGATAGTGATCTACTAAAAATGATTTACTAGGTAATTTACAGTGAAGGAGAGTAGGAACTAGATCCTAAATTTAAATGAAAACACGCATCCAGCATTGTGGGGGAAAAAAGCACATAACAAACAAAATTCTGCATTACTGTAGAGAATAAAGCAAGAATTGCTGTGGGTGGTGCAATAGCCTATTGTAAATGATCTCATGAGAACAGAACTCATACATTCATCCGTAACAGTATTTTACTGTTAGGGGTGGATAAAGTGGAGCTGATGCTGAATGACTTTTATTGGACTGCAAATAATGACCTCCTTTCACTTCTTCTGGCTTGTGGATTACATTCCCCATTAAATGACTGATTTGACTGTTTGTTCAACTCATGAAATAATGAGAAAAGCCATTAAATTGCTGGGTACTGAGAAACTACTTACTCTCTAGAACATATTAGAAATAAAAAAATGTTTTATAAATAAATCAAAATGATTCATTTGAAAGGAATTACAAGTTTGTGCTTGAATAAATTACCCATTGCCAGGTATTTTTATTAACTCTTTTGCATTTCAAAATGTCAGCATTTACTGTAACTATTAATAAAAAGCTGCAGAAAAACTTTAACTGATGTCAAAAAACAGCCATACAGTATTTCGCTCTTAGTACGTAGAGTGTTAGCTCATGTGCAGTACTAGGGCACATGTCCTTTATTTGATGCCAATATAATCATCTGGATGTGTTTTTTCACTTTGAGTGCTCAGGTGACAGCAGTTTGGGGAGGATTCAGTGTCAAGTAACTAAACAATTTAGTCTGACTCACAGTCATCTCATTGTTCAGATTCTCACTGGCAAGCCTTTCAGTGTTTATACAGACGTGTGGTGAAAAGCAGGAAAGGAGTACATTGGATTAAATATGCTATCGTTTCTCTGAGAGTCCAACGTTTGAACCCAGGCAGTGAATAAAAAACAATGGGATTTAATGCCCTTGTGCTGATGAGTCATCTGAAGTATGGCTGCCTGTCAGCTGACGCCGTGGGAGCAGAAAAATCTGGAAGAAAAACTGCAGCGTATCAAGACCCAGAGTACAAAAGCTTCTTAAACAACTCCATGCTATTTCTGACCAAAGTTATGAGACTTGATGTCCTGAAATGAACCCCGGAGGCTAATCTGGAAATTCATGTTCAGCCCTGCAGGCCTGAGTTGATGTGTTGCAGCATGTTGAACTTGGTTATAGTTTAAAGAAACACTGACTTGAAAGTGAAGACCATGCCAAGAACTGTCTGATGCACCAGTTAGTGTGACATGTGCTCCATTACCATTTCAGTGAACTGTACTAGTGGGCAACTAAAGCTGGAAATTCCCCAAAAATTTTGTCCAAACCAGGGGAGAGAACCCACAGCAACCTGGGGAAACGAACAGCGCTATTATTTTTCTCTGCTTGTTCATCTAGATGGGGAATTTTCCGTGATGAAAGTCTGGAATCTCCTCTCTGACGAGTGACTCATGTGCGCGCTGACAGCAGATTGCAGTGCCTCTCTAAGTTCATATTGGAGCTACCTGGAGTTGGGAGTAGGTTGGAAAATGCCTATTGATGGATTTGCTTAGTCTGTGTATGTGTGTTTGTGTGTGTTGACGATGAAAGTTAATCCCAGAATCTAAAAACTGCAAGTCAGTGAGAACATAGGTCACATCTATTGCCCAACAGTTTATGTTTTGTCTTCCATCCTGAAATACTCACACTCTTGTTGCCAGAACCAAAATAGAGAAGTGAACCATGATCAGAACCATAATCTAATTCTTGTTCGTCTTTGTTGCCTGTTAAACACTAAAACTGTTCTAAATACCTAAAGGTACAGTAAGGCAGCTGTAGCTACTACCCTGGTATAAACCCTGGATGAATGTAATAACCTTTGTTCATTTTCACTATGTCAGAGCAAACTAGTCCTGAATCCTCCCTGTGAAGGATCAATACACATTAGTAAAAAAAAAAAAAAAAAAGAAGAGGGCACAGAAGAAGCACATATTTCTAACAGGGCAGATAATGAATCCAAACATGACTGTAAATAAGTTTTAACAAGCCAAGGAAATCCCTGAGCTCTCCTCCGGTCTGAGTGGAGAAACAGGAAACAGCCTGCTACTAGTACTTGCAGCGTGACGTCACCATTACGCGTAATGACCAGCAGCAGTTGATGCAGATCTCTGACAGCGCGGATAAAGACAGACGTGCCGTTGTGTAAGTAGAAGGATGATGTTCTCATAGGCCTGAATGAAAGAGAAGCACCGGCTCATTTCTGCGGAGGTTTATCCTTGAAAACACATTTCAGTCTCCGCGGGCGCCAAGAGAGAGAGAAACACGGAGAGATCTCGCAAATAAGATCAGCTGGTAAGATCTCAAACCGACAACTAACTACTGCACATCCTTCCTTGGTTTAGAACTGCTTACAAGGACGACGAGCCCGAATGTGAGGTGATTGTCGCAGTGATTTCGTATTTCTTTCGCGTTTGTCAAAGCCATGTGCGCCCTAGGTTTGGTGTTGCCTTCAGGTTCCGTTGGTTTTTTCAGGTTTTGTACAGTAACGTGAAAATGTTCGGATGGAGCGCTGTGAGAGGTGTCTCTTTTAACAACGATGGCCTTTTTTTGGTCGCTCCTAATTTTTAAAGTGTCATATTAATGAAGTACCGGACATCTGAAATCCATTTCAAGAAAAAAGAATTTGTGCGTCACAGTCATAAATAGATTTTTTTTTTTTTTTTTACTTCCAGAGAAATAAACTCTAAGCGTCAAAGTGCAAATAGTTTAGGTAAAAAAAATCAATTTTGATTTGGTAATCATTAAAATTAGATATTTCAAATAGTCTTCAAGTACATCAAGATCTTGTTTCTACCTGTTCACCCCTACCCCCCATGTTCAGTCCAATATTGGTTGTAGTCCAGGTTTTCATTCCCATCCTTGGAGCTCTCCTCTCGTTCACCTTCATTCAGCTGTCTTAGTCAGACCACACACTTTTCAGAAGAAAAGCCCATCTGGAATTTCTAATCCCAGACGATGTGTAATATGGCCTGGAGCCAGTTATCACCATATCTGCCAGATGAGGCGGTGACCCAGCCGCTCTAACTGAATGGTGGCCCTCCATCTCACACAATGATGTCATGTAAGGGTTGTATCAGTCCACAGGGGGGAGGGTTACTGCTGTTATCAATCACAATGAGCAATGGAGTATTGCTTGTGTAAAATGTTGCATTTTCACGTCGCGTTATCGTGCAAATTTACATGTTCTGTTGTCATTTTTATTCAAGTTAATCTTTTTTCTTTTCCAGTTGTCGTTTACCATAAGAGCCATGGTGACTGCCGTGCTGAAGATGTATTTTATCGGAACAGCGTTGACCGTCCTCGCCATCCTTGTGGGGTTAGTGGACTCCTTTGGTGGTCTGATGTACCCCCAGAATCGACACTACGACGTGGGGCTGGATCACCACTCAAAGACTCAGAGGCGGGACGATTCAAGCGACCGCCACAGAGGAGCGTCTGTCTGTAAATGCATCGGCATCCCTGCATTGTGATTCTCCAACATGACAGCTGGATGGATGGTTGCCATAACAACAGCTGGACAAACACTGATGCTTCACAACTGAACTGTTTCCATTACACTCAGAACCAAACTGATTCATCTGTTTTCTCTGCTGTGTACGCTGTCACAACTAGGTTGTGTTTAGCAACTATAGGAATCTGAGGAGAAATATAACTCGATCACTGAACAATCATTTGCACTAAAGATTACTCCTGTTTTGCATTTTTTCACATTGATATGTTCATTTTAAGTTGTGTATTTTTTTTAAATAAATTAAATTTTTTGCTACAAGAACAATATTCATGGTTTTGGCAATTATTTATGAACTTCGGGAATTTAATCCCAATGATACATGTAGATGTAGAAATTAAATGAAAAAAAAATTAAAAATATATGTAAATGAACATCTCTTAAAGTTATTTTCCTCTGGGGAATATTTTAAAACAGTCAAGTACCCCAATAAAACAAGACTTCAAATTAAATGCTGATCTGCAAGCACAATTTTTAAAAAAGTTTCTCTATTTGCTTTCGGGTCTTTGAGGAGTACCGTTAGGATCCTGCTGTCCCAGACTGGGATGGACGGACAAGGCGGATCAACGGTCCTCATGTCAACCAGTGATTGCTCAGTCGCTGCAGAAATGAGGTCCTGTACTGGGCCTTTTGAAGACGAGTTGATTTACATCTTGGTTTCTATTTTCAGACCTTCTTGTAGTTATGTGAATTCATCTTATCTTGCTGACATCATTGGTGAATTCTGGGATTTCTTACTGTTCTGGTTATACAAACATTTCGTCCATAGCCAGACACATGACCTGACTGAAGCATGTCTTTGCGTCATGTTTTCTATGTATGTAAATAGCACAATATGAAAAAATCTCCTTTCTTGAACTCGTTGGTGTTTTTCTTTCCTGCTGCAGCATAGCACCAACTCGTAACATGGGAAGCAATGAGGCCCCTTCGTGCCCCCAGCAAACATGACCTGAGGCACCATCATCATTTGGATCCAGACTGCTCACAATGAGTTCTTCATGATCGCAGGATGGGGTCAATCACAAGATATTTTTTTCTTCATGGACAATTCTTGGAAATTTAAAAATACACAATTAAATGAAACTGTCCCAGTTCTGGTCGCATTTTAAGTATCTGCTAAAATAAATCTGCTAATCTGTGATATTTACCCTCGAATTAAACTAAAACTGCACAATGCCATCTACAGTTTTATCTCATATATCACACAGTATACTTCTAACTATACTGAAGTTGTGCGTGGAGGCACCAGCCCTGACGTGTTACGGCTGAACGTATGACGTCCTCTTGCGTTCAGTTGCGTCTACTGCAAATAAAACCCGGGATACAGAACAGTACTGTAGCAAACCCGCTGTGTTATGCTGCCCTCAATTTTTAGACCTCCTAAGGATCTCATTTTCTTTTATTTCACAACACCACGTCAGCCACATTGTGCGCAATCCTCCTTCAAACACACTTGGAGTGTAAACCCTCACGGCGGCTCGGATCGCCTGGATGCGGGCAGAACACCTGCAGACCGACGGCGCACCTCTTCACACAGCACTTTTTATGTTAATGACCCGTCCAAGCACGTCCCACACTCCCTTCTCCTCACAGCGAAACTTAATGACAGAGTCAGTATTGACAGTCACTCCGGTCACTCTTACTTTAGTGGTCATCTTGAGACACGATGAGGAGGTTTGCAGTCCCCGCTGGGGTGCGCGTCTTTCTGTGCGTCCTTCTCCTGAGTGCTGAAGGTGAGGGTCGGGGGAGGATGTTGAGTTTCCGACGTACTCAGCAGGATGAGAGCCGGGGTCAAGCCCGCTCCCGCCCCAGAAGGGACGCCAGCGGGGCCCTCAGATCGTCTTACGGGCCTCCTTTCACCTCCTGCCGGGTCCCCCTCACCCCGGCCGAGCATAAGGTCCTGGATGATAACACGCATGAGGTAAAATGTGTGTGTGTGTGTGTGTGTGTGTGTGTGTGTGTGTGTGTGTGTGTGTGTGTGTGTGTGTGTGTGTGTGTGTGTGTGTGTGTGTGTGTGTGTGTGTGTTGTGGCATTGTTCTACATCTGTTGCATATAGGCAGAAGAAATGACCATCACAACATTGGTGCAAAACAATGTTGAAAAAGGCCAGTACTTAAGTTTGACCTGTTTTATTATTATTATTATTATTATTATGTAATATATGTAAGGTAATCATTTAACAGGTAAAATAATCCTGCAAACAAATTAATTTATGGCAATTTAAAAGAAGTAATTATGCCATTTAACCTCAGCAATGATGCAGGTAAAACAATCATGGTATTTATAAATCTATCAATTATTTGTAGGAGCGGGGTTAGGGTTTTAATTGTGTGAATGTGTTTTATAGTAATAATTGTTTCTTAGCTAAGGGTGTTGCTGTCACACTTGTGTTGTTCTGTTGTACTTGTATCTCTTAGACGGGGTTTAACGGTGATGACGGTTCCTATGTGATTCTCACATGGGTGGGTGACGGTACAGGAGTGAGTATCCCAGCAGTCCTGCTTTTAATGGAGGAAAAATTGGCAAAATGTCACTTTCAGAGAGAAACTTATCAAACAGTGGGGTTTTTTTATATTGATATCATTTCAAACTTTTAACCAATTTTCCCAGGTTGTTTTGGTACTCTCAACATTTAGCGCCCCAATAGAGTCTTTCCTAGAAGGAGGCTCCTCAAGACTTTATCGAAGGTGAGTCAGCTTCTGGTGTGTTACAACATGGGGGGGACATGAGCATCAGCAACATACAGTACAAACTTTCTGTCATCAGTACCGATTATGGAAAATCCTTCCGTGATATTTCCCATCGGATCAACCACACCTTCATCAGGGAAGAGTTTGGGGTCAGCGTTGGACCAGGGAGCTCTGTGAGTTCACAGGAACTGAGTTGTGTGTTCTTACTACAGGGGGAGGAGTGTGATGTTGCTTCAAGAAAGTGTGAAGATTCAAAAAAAAATTTTCTCTTCGCTTCACGGCGTTGAGTCGCTAATGAGTTTCTGATACATCCATGAATGTGAAACTATTTCTTCTCTTTCTCCTAATGTTTGCAGCTAGTTGTTATTTATTTATGATTTGCTGCAAGAAGAAAAAAGAATAATGCAGTGGATTTGAGGAATAAACTGTCCTAATTCTACCAAAAAGAACGTCATTTGTCTGTCCAGCAATTTTACAGGGCGAGGAACTTTGGCATAAATAGGTTAGACTAAATAAGTAAGTTAGATTTGAACTGATTCTAACTTTTAAAGCACAAAATTAATCTCATGTTTCAGATTATTTTTAGGACCATATTCCTGTGAGAAAATGTGAAAAGCTATTTTCTAATTTTACGTAGTAAATTAATAAAATATTTTTCAAAAAAAGCCTATTTTCTGTTGAAAGTGCAGAGACATTGTATTTATTTTCATCCCTGACGACTTTCACGTCAGATTGGCTTTGTTCGATTTTAATCAACAGGTAATATTGACAGCAGACATACCCGTGGTGGACAACCGAGGAGGGATCATCTTCACCTCCACAGATGCCGGTGCAACCTTCAGGTTCATCCAGTTGCCCTTCCACTTGGCTCAGCCAATCACGTACCACTTCCTCAATCCTGACTACCTAGCGGCCCTCAGCATTGATGTGAGTCGCACGGCTGATCGCTTCATTAAGGAACGTTAAAAAATACTGCTCCTCTTTCTTTCACTTTGAGTCCTGGGGTCTTGTTGGTCTCTCTTTCTGAGTGTAATATTCTGGGTAAAACACATGAAGTGGGCACCCCACCTCCACACACACATGCACACACACATGCACACATGAAGCACACACCTTAAAGAAAAGGTAAACAGCACTCTGTTCTTTCCCACCTGGCAGGGCGGTCTTTGGCTCTCGCTGGACTTTGGTGCCAAGTGGACAAAAGTTCACGATGGAGTGCATTCTTTCTCATGGTGAGGATAAACAGGAAACAAAACCACATGAAAAAGCCCAGTATGACTAAAAGGACTCATGTTAGATGGACCATATTAAATGTATTGATGAAATTGAAAAGCCACCATGTAACATATTTGTTTTTTGTGGTGTTTACACTTTGTCTTTCTATCCAGGGGGGCTGGAATCAATTTGTTCTTCAGCTACAGTCGAGTAGACTCAGGTAGCAAGCTGGCACTCATTGTTTCATGTAAACACAACCCTGCAAATCACATGTAATTGTTTCATTTGTTTTTTGTTGCGTTATTGTATGTAAAAATCTAAAGGAGAGAGATAAAACTGACATTTAAGTAAAATCATATTTAATTTGATCTAAAAAGTTTGCATCAGATTGATTTGTAATGTAAAACGTGATTGAACTGTCAAAGAAAATAATTTTTTGCTCTAAAGCCTCACTACAGCAATGCAAGCACAATTATAACCACAATTTTAAGTTTTTGTTATTTGACACAATATGAAATACCTTAAAAAAGACAAGAGAAAAGATCAGGATGAGATGAAAATAAATACTCAAGTCAGTTCTATTCACCTCAAATCATAAAGTTGCCTTCAAGGATTTAAAAACACATCACCATTCATAAACTCATCACATGATGACTCATCTTTGTTGCCATAGTCGAGGCAGAGGAGAGGGGGAATCTGGTGCTGAAGAGGACAAACGATCTGGGAAAGACCTTCACCACCATCCACGACGACATCTACAGCTTTGGCTACATAGGAGCATTCTTGTTCTTTTCTGTGATGGAAGACTCAGTAAGTAGAAACAACACAAAGCCTCGTCTTCACACACATCCCTTTTTACATTTACACACTGTAACACCAACTGCTGTGTAGTCTGGACTCTTATCAAACCTGTGCTTCTCTTTGCTCCCAGAGGTCCCCTCGTGTCATGTATTTCTCATCAGACCAAGGAGACACCTTCAGCCAGGCGCTCCTGCCTTCTGCCTCCACTGAGCAGGTGAATACAATTAAAACAACTTGTGTATTACAACTGTGTTCTGATTTTTTTTTCTTTGATATTTTCAGATTATATATTAGTCATTGGATTTTAGTGAGATTTTATGCTGGTGAAGGAAGAGTTGATTACATTTTGGGGCACATTTTGATTACATTTGAGTTCTAGTTACAATTTGGTTGGTATGTGTTGGGAAGACAGAAACACGGTACTGCGACTCATACGATGAGATCATAAAGAAACAGATAAAATTCTTTCAGTTTTATTAGTTGTTATGTCAAATATATTTTTCTTTGATTCAATTCTTTTAATGTTTCAAAATCATTCTCCATAATTTGATAGTTTATTATTAACATATTAAATTAATAGTTAGCATTACATTGCATTTCTGATCATCTTTGACTCCTTTTCCTTTTGCAATTATTCTTTTCTTAAAAATAAATGCACTTTATAAAAAATTTTGACACTAATGTTATGTTCTACCATTTACAGGCTGCGTAGTCGCACCAGTAGCAAATGGTATCCTGTCCTTCTAAAGGAACCGTATGCATGTCAATAAATCTATCTTCTTTGTCATAAATTTCTTTGAGTCCGACCTGAAGTCTGAAAGCGTTAAACTTGTCCATCCAGCGCTCCGCTGGTCAAACAGGCTGTTTGCTGTATGAACACTATCAAGGTCGCTTTAAGTAAAATCATCAATGGCACCATTTCCTTTTTCAACACCAACTGAACACACATATTTTCTGGCGCAACACACACACACACACACACACACACACACACACACAAACACACACACACACACACACACACACACACACACACACACACACACACACACACACATTTACACACCCACTACATCTTGTTGACAGCCCAAACATACGCTCTCTTTGTCTCTCTCTCACGGTGATTAGGCGAGTTTTGTGGCAAAGATTAAATAAGTCATCATAAAGGGCTTTTTTTTTATTTGCAATGCCAGTTTTTCTCACCCCACGCTCTCTCTTTCTCTCTCTCTCTCTCTTTCTGTCACTCTCTTTCTCTCTCTCTTTCGACTTGCGTTTGCAGTTCTACTCCATCCTGGATGGAGACGAGGACATGCTCTTCATGCATGTGGACAATCCAGGAGGTAACAGGCATAAAAATGTAAAAAACAAAACAAAAAAAAAACATATAGAGCTCTCTCAGCCCCTTTTGATGTAATGGAAAAGCTCACCGCTCAACTGGTTTCACAAGTTCTCTTTGCTGACAAATCATTCCATCATACTGAGTGTGTGCTTGAGTATGCAAGTCCAACTGCCTCCCCTTTGTTCCTTTCTTTCCTTTGCCCCCACCCCCTGTCACTAAGTCCCTCTCATTCACATCTGTTTCTGTTCCACATTATTTTTCTTTTCTCTGCCAAGTGCTTTTCCAGTTAATGCACAGATTAGCTGATGGGACTTTTGAATAGCAGAGATAAATAGGGGAGATACGGGGCAGGGGGGCTTTATCTTTTGCCGGCCGGAGGGAGGGGAGGGAGTTTACAGTTGACGAGCTGACAAACACATCTTGGGATCAGGGTGTGACACAAGTGCACACACATGGAAAACCAGGTCCATCGCCCCCCTCGGCTGAGCTTGTCCTTCATGGCTTTAGCTGTCAGCTCGGTTTGATGGATGGTTTGCGAGACAAATGATCTCAACACTGATCTCATCCCAGTCCTCATAAATCTTTGTAGTGATTGGTTGGTTTAACAATGAAGTGCCTAACTGGAATTAAACATCTAGCTTCATATTACACATCTCTGACATTATATTTCCATTAAATAACAGCAGAAACCGCTGGCCAGCTGACCCTCTGCATTAGATCTGGTAGGTTTAGTCTATCCGGAACTTCATGCTGCCCTCTCTCTCACTGCAGACACCTTCTTCGGGACCATGTATACTTCTGATGATCGCGGTATCTTGTTCTCTAAATCTCTGGAGCGTCACCTGTTTGATGGGCAGAGGAAGAGTGATTTCACCAACATCACCTCACTGAGAGGAGTCTACCTCACCAACAAACTGGACGACGGTGAGGTCCACAACTAACCTCTATGTATATAATACACAGATATGAATATATTCTATACATTTAAACATAAGTATGGGTAGCTGTTGCACTTGATTGAAGTATTTTCAACTGTTACAGGTGCTTTTAGTTCAATTATGTGTCCAAAATAATACTTCTACTAATTTTCTTTTTCAAAATACTGCTTCAATATTTTTTCTTCCAGATGGACGTATAAGATCTGTCATTTCCTTCAACAGAGGAGGGACATGGAAGCAACTCAACAAACCCGAAAATGTGGAGTGTGGAGATCAAGTACAGAATGTATGTCATATGTAGCACAATAATCCCAGTCGGTACATTAAGGTTAAATTCTACACATGAAGAGCGAAATGTTTCTGTGTTTTATCAGTGCAACCTTCATATTCATGGAGAACACAGCCGCAACAACCGCATCGTTCCCATGCTGGCTTTGTCTGAACCCACTGCTGTTGGTCTGGTTATTGCTCATGGTAACTAACGCATGATGAGAACGTTTAATACACAGAATAACGAATACCAAAACTGCAAATTGGAGTAATTTTTCCAAAACAGTTAACTTATCGTGAATTGATTTAACTTGTCTTGAATATTGTGTTTGGGTTATCTTGTCTCTTCTTCAGGTACCGTAGGCGATTCGCTGTCATCGTCACAGCACCCTGACGTGTTTGTTTCCTCAGATGGGGGTTATAACTGGAGAGGGACCCTCAGGGGTCCCCACCATTACAGCATACTGGACTCTGGGGGTCTAATTGTGGCTGTGGAGGCCCACCGTGAAGGACAAGTCAAGACTATCAAGTAATGAGCGGATGTATTGTATTACTTATATTTTAAAGTGCTTTAACTGTAAATTGAGCCATGTTTTAACACACGCCTGCCTTCCTTTTTTATCACAAGGTTCTCTACAGATGAGGGTCAGTGCTGGAAGTCCTACAACTTCACCGAGCAGCCCTTCTTCTTTGCAGGCCTGGCATCTGAGCCGGGAACAAAGGCCATGAACGTCAGCGTTTGGGGATTCCGGCCTGAGGAAGACGCCCAGCCCATGTGGGTGGCTGTCACCATAGATTTCCAGAGCCTCATTACGAGAGAGTGTGAGTCCAGGTGCTATAATACCATTTCAATTCAATTACATTTAACAAACTGAGGCACTGACTTCACCATAAGACAGGAAGCCAAACGCCGATCCCATAAGTCACATTTTTTTCTTCACTGCTGTGCTTGATTTTCTGTACTGTATTGTGTTTTTTTTGTGGTCCTCCGATTCCTCAGGTGCTGACCAGGACTATGAAGAATGGTTAGCTCATTCCAGTTACACGGAAGGAGAGTTGGAAATAAGCGGATGTGTTTTGGGTATCAAGGAGATTTATCGAAGGCTGAAGAAACAATCTGTGTGCAGGAATGGTCGAGGGTTTGTTATGAGCAAGAAGCAAACCCCCTGCATGTGCACCAGAAAGGATTACCTATGGTACATCAGTTCAGATCCCAGATTACACAACCTGGTCTCTAAAAGCAAAGTGTGCTTTGGACAGAATGTAGAATATTGTTTGACAAAGCCCTTACTTTTCTTTTTTCAACAGTGACTTTGGTTATGATCGTGATGTGAACACCTCAAACTGTGTACGACAATCCAGTGCTGCCAACAAAACCTCAGAGATCTGCCATGACGGAGAGGACGATGAACCTCTCTCTGCAGGGTAATAATCATCACTTTTAAAAAAAAAAAAGATGACACACAACTTGTGTGCACACTTGGACAATTTTGAATATACTTTCAGGTACCGAAAAGTCCCAAGCAATAAGTGTGAGGGGGGATTTAATCCTCAACTCCATGTGCAGACAATTGTCAGACCCTGTGGTGTTAAACCCAGTCCTGGTCCACCAGGCAGATCCTCATCTCCAGCCACGCACTTTGACACTCCAGTGAGCATTAATCGCACAAATAAAATGCTGAGACTTACATTTTAGAGACACAATAGCAATCTATGTATTTTTTCAGAGAGAGAGGCTGGTGTTGATCCTAGTGTGTGCAGGAGCAGGAGTCGTGGTCCTGGTAGTTGTGATTTCTGCCCTCATTGCCGTCAGGAGGGTGGTTTACAGACACAGGTGAAGCCAGTGACCGTCTGTGCAGCATGAACACGCCATCACACACACAACATCAGCTGACTACTGTGGTTTAATGTCACCATCTACAGGACACCAGCTTATCGTTTCTCAAACCTCCAGATTCAGGATAATGAAAATGGCCTTGCAGCTGATCTTGAAAGCACCACCAGCACCAACGGCACGGTGTGCCAGCACGACTCAGATGATGTGACATGATTTATTTATATACCGATTTCTATTTGCATTGAATATATGTTAAAAACAGGTAAAAACCTGTGATTTATATATTATTTTTTTTGACAGGATCTTATTGGATGATGAATTTCCAGATATATTTTAATGGATGTAATCGACACTCGTGATTGAAAGCTGCTGCCCTGAAAGACAGCACCGGTGGCAATTTGTTGGACTTTTCCCTTACATTTTCACGACATCTCCATGGCAACTCCTGAGAATTTCAATGACAACTATGAAATTTTCTTAATTTATTAATCTTACTTCATTTCATGACTTTGCTTATTATTTTATTTGTACAGTATGTTTTTTTAATTCTGCTTTACACCACCTTTTGAATTCATGTAAAGTGTGGAAATACGACAAAACAAACCATGTGTATTAAAAAAGTATCTTTTTGTGCGTTTACACTGTGTGTGTTATACTAGGAAATGTGCCGTGCCGTGTTTATAATCTTCTAAATCCCACTGTTGATCAGAGGACAATGGCGGCGCTGTGACGTCTCACTTTTGTTTCGAAGACAATAAGAGAAGAAGAAAAACGAGGAAGCCCACATTAGGAAAGCAAAGATAAATTACAAAAAACATCATGTCCCACTCTGAACTAAATCAACATTTCGAGTACGAAGTGTTGTCAAATGTGATAAAATAAGCTAAGCATATTGTTCAATTTGGCAAGACTAGAATATCTCACTTTGAAGCTGAGAAATTGAAACATTGTAATATAACATATTACGGTATATCAAAATTACATTATATATATATATAGATATATATTCATTCATTTTCCCTTTCAGGGGATTAATAAAGGATTCTGAATAATTCTCCTTTAATTCACAATTGGAGCATTAAAATTCTGATATTTGGAATATTTTTTATGCGATTTTTACTGTTATTACGTAAATTAAAATATTTCTAAAAGGCGCAATTAACAGTTCTTTGCCATTTTATAGCCTTTTCGCAAGGTATCTTATGAACGCATGACGTGTATTTCTCTAGCCACGATCAGCAATGTTCGTCTCCGATATTTTTTAGAGAGTGGAGCATCTTACTTTCTCCTGTCCCGCAGGGGCGTCCAGCTGTCAGTAGTACACGAATCACTCCTTTCGGGTTTCTCCACCAAACCGGAATTGGTGGTTACCGGGGCGATTGGCCAGGTGAGTAAAGTGTTAACTTTTATCCTTTAAACCATTTTACTTTAAAAAAGAAGTTAGTACAAACAATTTCTCCGAAGTACTTTCGGTGCCAGTCATCAAAACATCAGTAAAGACGAGGAAGTTAAACGGCAGTCGAATTAAGGTGGATGCTAGCTAGCAAATAAAAATGTAGCTTCCACGCTACTTTGAGTGAAATGAAACTGCTGGCGCTTGGTAATTACTTTACAGCGAACTATAAACTTTTAAATAGTAATTCTTGAAAGCTCAACCTGCGTTAAAGTAAAATAATATTTAGCGTGCTCACTAGTAGTAGCCAACATATCGTCATCGCTGAGAGGTCACCCCCTATGGCCATAACGGACCCACCCTCTATTTGTGCTATCACAGGTTGCAGCTGTGGATTAAGAAGCCAAGTGCTCACAATAATGGTCAGAGCCAGCGGTAAGTATTCACTTTTTAAACACAATCGAGAAACATCATAAATGAGTAAAATGGTGATGATCTCTCAAACCTATCCATCCAGGAATACTGAAGTTAGCAGCGCTCATCTCTTCCTTGCTTCTTGCTGGTTTTCTGGCATTCCACCTGCTGGAGATAAACACGGATTTCAAAGTGGGCAGTTTCTTGTGTGGGTAGCATCAAAATTAAAATATACGTGTTGTATTTCTCTGACACACTAACAAATCACCTCAAAACCCAGAAGAGAGTATCTGTAACATGAAACCTTTTTATTTGATTGCATTTGAATGGACATCATTAAGTTAACTTTTTTTTCTTCTTTTTACTTGTCAGCCAGATCTGGACAAGGCCATGAAACCTGTAAGTACGCTGCAGTATTTCATTTGTAGTATTTTGGTGTTCTTTCTCTTTAAAGCTTTATCACGGGGATACCAAACCTGTGTCATGTAGTGCAGAGGATTTGCATGATCTTCCAGTGTGTTCGAGTCAAAGGAAGGCACTATCTAGTTTCTGATATTTGCTTTGCCTACCGCTTTGCATGTAAATATTCCAATGAAGGTGTCTTTGTTCTTTGTGTGCATGATTGTCTCTACAAGCTTTTGTACTTCATATCTGATATCTCCAGGTGCCAGCTGCTATTGAAATGAAATATTTTATTCACAGACACAAAGCCTACCAGGTACAAGTGCGGGCTGTCAAAGTCATGTCCATCTCGACACTTCGCTTTCAAGATTGTGAGTGGGGCGGCCACAGTGGTGGGGCCCAGAATCTGCTTGGAGGACAAACTGTAAGTGGAGCACAGTTATTTTTAGATGATTTAGCATTAAAAGTATGTGAATTCTGCACACACAAACTAGACAAACCTTTAACAGCAAGCACCAGTAATCCTTGTTTGTACTTGTAAATGCAGGACAATATTTGAATTAGAAGTCAGTTTTATACTGCTGATGTAGGACAATATTTGAATTAGAAGTCAGTTTTACACTGCTGCTGCCTTCTGGGACTGAGATGTCTTCAGCAATTAAAAATAGTTTATAAGACTGCCATTGCAGAACTGCACATAAGTCGTATTGCAGGACTTGCAATGCCAAGTAAGCTCGAGGCAACAGAACTGAAACATGTTACGCTACAATTTTTTTGCTGCTAGTAACAAAGGAGCTTATCTAACACGTCTTACTGATGTGGCAGTTTGTTAGTGTTTGTCAGATGTGAATCAGTCCTCTTCATTTAAAAAGTTACTAGAGAAATGAAGAATTCTGTGCGATACATCTTCAGTTCACAGCATAAATAGCAGGAAAAGAAAAGAAAAAGTAATTTGATTCCAGTGTCATGGACCTCGAGCTATAAACTTTATGGTCTGTTGTATGGTCTCAGCATGTAGCAAACAACAGCCAATCATAAAAAGCAGTCAGTCTTTACCTTTGTTATCAAGTGTGCTGTTGTCACTGATTTAAACATATAAAGTCGTACAAGGCACAATAAAGTAGTGAAGCTCAACCTTTCTGAGGGTCGGCAGGGTGGTTGAGAAGTACAGCGTGCAACATGGGTAGAAAAATCTGTTTAATTATATTTTTATTTCCTGGCAGAAATCCAAACGTGACTAATCTTCCTGTTTACATTAGTGTATCCCTTTGATTCGGTAGTTATCAAAGTATATCGGTGAGTGGCACACAATGCTGCTCAAGGCATCTTTAAATGTTAAATACCCCTGGAGTGTATACTTAAATAGCTCATGAAAGGCTGAGTAAATAATGATGATGGTATTCCGATGGTGGCTGGTTAAACATGACTTTACAGGAAATGTGTATCACAAGAGTCGTTTGGATGTTTTACCAGTTTAACAGTGATTATTCATTCATTCATTCATTTTCATGTACCGCCGCTGTATCCGCCATAGCGCGTCACGGGGAGCTGGAGCCTATCCCAGCTGGCATAGGGTGTGAGGTGGGGGACACTCCGGGCACGACGCCAGTGCCACATACAAAGACATACAAACGCGCACACACACACTCACTCCTATGGGCAATCAACCTGAAGCACATGTTTTTGGAGGTGGTAGGAAGCCGGAGAACCCGGAGAGAACCCAGGCAGACACGGGGAGAGTGCAGAAGAGATTATTACACAATGTCTCAGATAACAGATCTTAACTCTCACGGTTATGCAGTTATGTTGCAAACTACAATATAACGACCACAATGTGAAATACTGAAGAAAAGTATTTCCTTCCTGTAGAATTTTGCAAAACAATTTAGAAAAAGGAGAAAAAAAAGACTTAGCTTAACAGGATGACAGGTATTTTTAGGATCAAATATTTGTGGTGTTTTCTGTTCTTGCAGTGAAGTGACGCATTTTACAGCTATTCTACTAAATATCTCTGCAGATGGCCTAATATTAGTTGACGGGAACCAGTACAACCAGCATGACGAGTGTTGGAAGGAATTGTGCTGGTTTTGGTCACCGAGTGTTACTCCACCAACATGTGGTCATTGAAAGAAAAAACTCAAGGAGAACATCCAACTCTTCTTACTCCTTCAGTTGCTTCTTGCCTGGTATCCAGTCAAAATATTAGCCGTGAGTGAAGTACAGTTTACTGACAGTAATTGCAGTGAATATTCTAAACTCAGCTTAGCATCTCCATCTTTTTTAATGGAATCATCCAACTTATGAAGCCAATAAATACTTGTACCCTGAGCTTTTCAACATTAACCGTCCGTTGTATATGATTCCTTGTCTTTTAAAATATGTGATAATCAAGTAATAAATGTCACCCTTCTTCTAATCAGCCTTATATGTTTAGAATTTGAAAATCTGCTAATAAATACATCTTTTTAAATACTTTATGGAGGCAATGATTCATTGATCGAAAGCAGAAGAAGACTGCAGAAACAATGCCTATGCAGTCAGTAAATGGCAAACAACACACTAAAACTGGTGCTTATATCAACACTTGCTAAAGGAAATCCTTTCATGATGTTTGATAATGGTAGAGAAGGGATTATGGTCCAGGAACTGCCACTGCACCAAACATAAATCTGTTGACTTACCGCATTGATTAAGTTCTTCTTATAACACTGTACATGGACAACGTGTGGTATCTTGGTGCTACATTAATGCAGTTCATTCATTCGCCAAATATTTACCTAGGGCAGTATTGTCTGCAGAGGTTATTACGGTGGCTCTACAAAGTGAACAGACCTTGGAATTAAAACTGGTAAAACCACTCTGCAAAGGCGTTTCATGTGTAGGACCCGTGTCTATTGGTGTCACTACTACTATGTTTACATCTACGTGCAAAATGCACAATGTGAGTTCAACAAAAAGACAACGGAGTGAAGTAAAGATTTTTTTTTTAACGTCATGTCTGTTCTCAACATGTTGTAAAAAGGAGGGACTCCGCCTTCTTTTTTTGTTACAGACTGATGAGCAGTGTGAAGAACAATGTGGGAAGAGGAATCAACATTGTTCTGGTTAATGGTAATGTTATTGTAATTTTATAATGTGCACAATTAATAATGAATAAATAATTTAGTCCTGCTGGCCTGTAAAATTAGAATTGCTGAGAAGAAAGAAGACGTTTCGAATCTGATGCCTGTTTAGTTTGTTGTGCTTTTACATGTACATTTACATTTTTTTTTGCTTGTCACCCGCAGGGAAAACAGGGAATCTTATCAAGACAGAAGCTTTTGATATGTGGGCGGGGGGTGAGTCTGTTTTAGTACCTTTTTAGTTTGGTCATTGAAAGCACAAATGCATTAACTGTGATTAACTTTGTGCAGATGTGGCCACCTTGATCAAGTTTCTGAAGGAAATCGAGGATGGGACAGTGGTCATGATGGCCTCCTTTGACGATTGCTCCACAAAGTAAGAGCTTCTGTTCAAAATATTCCCTCACTTGCTGATGCCTAATACAATTGAAGCGGTGTTGTCTCTGTTATCTTTGTCTCTGATGCGTCTGTGAACTGATGTACCCAAAAGATAATATCCATGTTCTTTGTTCCATAGACTCACTGATGAAGCCAGGAATCTCATCGCTGAGCTTGGCAGCACGGCGATCACCACGCTGGGCTTCAGGGATAACTGGATCTTTGTAGGAGGGAAAGGCATCAAAACGAAGAGTCCGTTTGAGCAGGTAACAAATCCACAAAGCTCAGTTGAAAAGGTTTATGTAGGAAATGGTATGCCACTTGCAGTGTCATCAGCTGATTCCTTTTTTTCTGGAAATATGTTTAGATTCTGGGTTTGTTCAGAGTTTGCTTTGAAACATGAAAATAACAGTTCTATGCAGGGTGCGATTTTTACAAAAAACAGGGTGATTTTTAAAAAAATAAGCAATCAAAAGGCCTAAAGCTTTTTTAGGTTAATGGTTGGCCCTATCAGCTGAAATTTTGAACAGTTTAGCATTCATATTTAATACAAACTTAAAAAGACATGATGCATTTCATTTTCTGTGCCAGCCACGATATGGAAGATGTTCTAATTTGACTTCAGGATTGTGGACATGGCAAAAGGATTTAGTCTGATGTGAACCTTCTAGCTGTGAGGCGACAGCGCTACCCACTGCTTCACCGTGACGCCCTAGTTAAATCAGTGATTCTCAGATAGTGGGGGACGGTGAAATCCCAGGAGAGCACACATGAGTCCGGGGGACCAGCACAGTGAAAATGTTTAAATGCGGTAGAATAAAATGTAACTTTTTTGCACTAGAATAAAATGTAATTGCACATCTGCTAAACTGTAGTAGGTGGTAGTGGTCATTAACACTGACTATTAGAATGGGGTTTATTTCTTTTATTTTTTTTTACTGAGCAGGTACACGCACGCACGCACACACACACACACACACACACACATCAAAGTGCATTTTCGGCAAAAGGTGGAGGCACAAAATCTTTTTGTCTTTCTTTGGGGGAGGGGGTTTATCAAAAATAATTGAATATTTTATAAAATTCGTGAAGAGCCTTTGAAAAACAACTGTCGCACAAACGTTTGTTCCTCACAACAACCATTCAGCTTAAGCTGAACGAGACATATGTTTACTTCACTAGTAGATAAGAGGCAGTGATGTGGTCAGCCAGGTTTCGTAAGTGCTTAGAAGAACACGCCTTTTGTCCTGTATTTGTTTTTTGTTTGGGTTTTTTTGGTAGCTAAGCCTTTACAGGACTGGTGTACTCTGTCAGATATGAAGCTTTTACACCTCAACCATATTTGTTCTGCTGACCACAGACTGAAAACTACTGGAGGAGAAACTCTAGTTTCTTGTACTCTATGATACTATAAGATGTTCACTTTGACATAAAAGGGAAAAAAAACACACTATTATTGTATTTATATCTACTCTAATATCTTTCTATCTCAAAGGACAGTGGTTTTAGCTACGATATTGTCACATTATTTCACTGTTGTTGATGGATGTGGATTTTACTAATTTCTGATTTTGTCTTTGGAGACCTTTCCTTTCATAAGGTAACCAAATGCAATGCACCGTGTCTTGTGGTCACCACACCCGACGTTCACTTGTATTACAAAGACATGGATTCTGGTTTCAGGAACTGTTTTGTAACTGTCTTGTTATTGTATCCCCCAGCATATAAAGAACAATGCAGATTCCAACAAATTCGAGGGATGGCCCGAAGTGTTGGAGATGGAAGGCTGCGTGCCTCAGAGGCAGGACTGATTAGACCTCCTGCCGTCGACGTCGACCCATTTCTCGCCTCCTGTCCTTCGCCCTATCATCCTGACATTCCTGCCCGCATGCAACTTTTTTTTTAGTGGTTATGCTTCTTTGGGCTGAGAGGTCATTTTCTACCATTTACCCTGAAGGTTCATTCAGATGTAGAATCTCTCTGGTATATATTTGAAGGAATGAGGAACTGGTGGGGAAACTCCAGTTCCCAGACTTTTTGCACTCCCTGAAACCATTAGATCGATGTTTACTGTGGCTCATGGGTAGGGTGCACTCCTAAAAGGGAAAAACATACTATTGGATTGATATCTACTCTGATATCTGTTTATCTCAAAGGGAAATGAACCTATGATGATGATGTTACGTTATTTCGCTGTTGATGGATGTGGATTTTACTGCCCTGACGTTTTCTTTTTCCTTTGAATATCTGCCTTAATCTCAGTAACCTTTACTGTAATTGTAATTCACTGTAATTTGAGAATGTGATTATTAACAGATTTTTTTGAGACATTTCCTTTCATATTATAACCAAATGTACCGTATTCACTGTGAAATTTGTATATATGTGTTTAGAGGAGGGTTCAGATTTTGAAAGGTCCTAATTTAATAAACACCGTAATAATATTAATATAATTTCTTAAATAAAATAAACAAGTGACAATGAATGTGTGGACTGGATCTGCTGGTGAGAAGTTCTTTCACTGCTAGGCTTTTTTTTTTTTTTTTTTACATGAAAATACGTGACAGAAGAAGAGGAACTCTGTTCTGCTGTGGATCACCTAAATATAACAGCAGTTAATCATTATTGTTTTAATCTTTACAGCGAAAGGCTATTCACTTAAAATAGATGCCACCCATAACGGAGACAACTGTAGAAACAGTTGTGTTTGTTTTGCTGGAGATACAATAACCTGTTGTACTTTGTCTTGTCGTCAGTTCTCAGTTTATTTGGATATCTTTCAACTATGGTCGTATTGTTTTCTCTCTGTCTCTCTCGACACTGTTCAGTGACAACTCAATGTTAATTATTTTCCCACTAGATTCCAGTTCATTCCATGTGACTGCTGGAATGCAGTGCATCCAGTCACCTTTTCACATTCGGATTCATGCCTAGACAAACTGACTTATAGCTTCTTAATTATAGCTTAACTAAAATATTTTCCCCATATAGGTTTCTTCTGTTTATGTCTTCATCTAACATTGAGAAAAAAACGATGCATTATGAACATAAAATTTATATTTTTTAGTCATCCAGAAGTTGACTTGCTCGTGTGCTACAGATCTGTGTCCTGCTGCATAACCCACATGCGCTCCAGCTTGAGGTCACAAACCGATGGCTGGCTATTCTCTGTCACTTCAACCACCAGGTTTAACTGGTGTTTTAATGGAATGTTGCGTTAGGTTTACACCTGAGGCAACAAGACAGACACCTTCCAAAAATTCCACTGTTGTCTTGTCAGTCCACAGAATATTTTGTGAATAAAGTGGCAAGTGTGATATAAGCCTTTGTCATTTGGTGTGTTGTAATTCCAGCTTCAAATTCTTCTATGGACACTATTTCTCCTTCTAATTGTGGAGTCAAAAACACACCCTCACTGAGCCAAGTGAGACCTACAGTTTTTTTTAAATGTTCTGAGATCTTCTGAGACCTCCTTGAAGGCTTTCAATGTGCTCTTGAAATAACTTTGGAAGGCCGGGTAATTTTGGGAATTCCGTTTTTGTACAGGCCCTGTTTGGGTTAGATGATCACGAACATTTAAGCATGAAAAACATGCAAAAACATTTTTTTTTAAATAATCAGAAGAGGAAATACTTTTTCACAAAACGGTTGTGAGAGTTGACGGCCAGGGGGCGCCACTGCTTCATTTATTCTGGTTAACGTACTGACTGTTTTATTAAGTGCAGGCAAATTATGAAATTCGTTTCTTATCAAAGTGTGGTCAACATCATAATCACATGCCTGTGCTCTGCGTGTGTGTGTGTGTGTGCGTGTGTGTGTGTGTGTGTGTGTGTGTGTGTGTGTGTGTGTGTGTGTGTGTGTGTGTGTGTGTGTTGGGGGTATTGGCATATGGCTTGATAATAAGTGGGGTCTTTTTTGAGTAAGACTTGGGTTAAACCCAAACTAACATTTGATATCTACCTATTACATAATTTATTTGGCACAGATGAGATGAATGTTCAAAAATTCATGGTGTTTATGTGAAGGAGGGAATTTTAGAGATTCTCTGTTGGCCCTGTTGAGACCTGTATGTCTGTTACACCGCACATGTGCTCTGGTTGTTGTTTAAACACATTTTAAATTGGAGTTTATTCTGCTACACCATCAGGGTGAATTCAATTTCCAGCACTTTGCAGTCACAAGAATAGTTTTTCCTCTACTCAAAAACTGCGATGCATTTTCACAGAACCTTTGTGGGTTATAAATAATGTGAAAAAACCCTGAATACTTATCAACTACAATGAATTTTGATAACAACACAGCAACATAACAAAAGAGAATAAAACATTAAAATGATTACTGCATTTTAGAAACCTGCACAGGTGAGGAACGCAAGTTTTCAGGTGCTTTTTGGCGCACCCTGGTGGCCATCTGAGTGCAACGCAGCTGCTAAGTGGAATTAGATATCTGGGTTTTTCCTGCACAACCACTTAGTCACACCCAACACATACTTTTTACCATAATTTTTCTGTTTTTAGTAACATTCTATCATGCAAACAGCTGCGCACAGTCTGTCTTGCGTGCTGCATGTGACTCTTGTTTTGATTCTCCTTCGATACAGACCCCTTCTTTATTCCCTGGAAAGGAAAAAAAAAAAAAAGCTGAGGCGCGCTCCCCCAGAGCTCTGCACATGACATCCCTCTGACATTCAAGCTCTCTATTTGTGTTTACACAACAGAGTTCAGTGTGCGGCATTTATCACGTCTTGCATTGATAGATCCTTGCATGTGGTCTGGTATGTGGGCCTTGCATATCAATATGTTCTTGTTTCTGCGTGCAGTTAGAGGTATGTTCGCACGATGCCTTCAAAAGTACGCACGTCGGTGTTTGTGTGGGCTGAACCACCTCTGAGCTGTTTCCATGCTGAGAGATGGACTGTGGGAGGGAATCGTCTTCGGCTCGTCTTATATAAGACATGCCATATGATGCATTATGTACGAATAGAGAACATCTCCATCCAATAAACTTCCAGTGATGAGACGTGTCGTGGTAGCTTGAGGGCAAATCTGCACAAACACAGGAGGACTAGGAGGATAGCATGCTCTCATGAAACAAAACAACTTTTTTCCCTCTCCTTTCTCCCCTTCAGCCTTCTTCCCAAAGTAAATCTGTCCACATAACAAAGAAACCCAAGGAGCCCAACAAGTCTCTGCTGCCTCTCTGTGCCCTCTGACCCTTGACCTTTCACCCCGTGACGCTAATGCTTCAGTTTGCTCCAAGACAAGCATCAAAACAACCCCTCTTCACACTGTGAGGTTTGTGATGAAAATGCATTTTCCACTTTACTGACTGGAGCTGAATCTTTTCCAGTGACTGTGACGCTAACACGCTACCCTCATTGCTGACCACAGACCAAAATGCAGACACAGCTCAGAGTTTCAACCATCTATTTGCACCCAACACCTGTTTCCGTCGCCTCCTTCCCTCCCCCCACAACCTCCAGCAGCTGATCAAAAATCAACTGGCAACTGATGGCAGCTGGGTGGTGACCTTTTAAACACATTCTCAGACTGACATACCTAACTCCAAAAGACACCCAAACATTTACACAAGTCAAATACTTGAAACCTAAGAACTTCAAGGGATTCATATTGTGACCACTGGTGGCCTTTGGGTACATTTGTCCAACTAAACACATGTTTCAGTGTCTCCACCATGAACATATGGACAGGAAGAGATGCTTTAAACAATCTTCTCCATTGTTTAATGCACAAAGAGTAAGAGCTAAAAAGTACACGTCAACAAGGTCATGTCGGTTTGGGCTTGAAGAACACGTCTGTGAAACATAACAGACATCCTGTGTTACAAACAGATGATAAGAAGATGTCATGAAGTTTATAGAATTTGTAGAATCCAGACTTCCTAAACAACAAAGTCAGAGTAGATGATTATTATTCTTAACCATTTTTTAAATTGAAGATGTTGTTCAACCAAGTATACCTTCCTTCTCTCCCCATTGTTGGGAGTCATTAATTGTTGTTTCTTTAGGCATTTTAAAACAGTACTGTTGTTGATAGTGAGATAAGCTTTCATGGATTATACCGAGTATCCATCAAAATATGAATCAGATTTCTGACAACTAAAAACAGCCTGTGGACATCTTACTAACTTACAATCCACCATTCCTTTCTCTACGAACCTCCAGGTTCTCTCTGTCATCCACTTACACCACGATAACAAACACTTATTTGTGAGTTCTGCGTGGGTCTGTGGGCTGTGACCACTCACCCAGCCTCTTATCTGATACTGAACCCCGAACGGAGCCTAACCCTGTTGTTTACGTCCAGCTCTGTATATTAACTCTTAGACTCCTTCAAACCTTTCCCACAGTCTCTGATTTCCTTACAACCCCCCGACGCTTAAGTCGCTTTAAATTATATAACCTCACCCCTGCTCACAAACATGCCTCAAGGGAGTTTTTCTTGCAATGTGTGACTCATCCTACACCATGCTGGTACCTTCATATTAGTCTTCATCAGCGTTTAGCCCCTAGCTATTAAGCAACGAACTACTTCATCACTTTTGTTCCAGTGTACTTCAGTGCAACAGCTTCTGTTTCATATAGTATTACTGTAATTGAATTGACTCTGTCTAAATATGTTTTAGTTGTGTGATTTCCATTTCGTATGAGCAGCCGTAGTCGGGTTCTCTTGATCCAAACCAAAGTGAAGACTTCTGAAATATGGCAGAAAATCATTTGAGTGAATTTTCATCTTGCAATTTTAAATCTGACAGAAAATAAGTTTATAAAAGAAAAGGAATGTGGAAAAGGTCGCAACCTGATTGGAGTGCTTGTGTGACACATCGGTGACGTAGATTGTGTGACTTGAACTTTCCCCCTAACACATTAATTCAGTGTGTGGGTTTAAATGTGCTTGTTGGATTGGCATATTCACCATCTGAGAACTCACTAAGAGTTAAACGTATAAAAGGAATCAGAACAGTGGCAGGAATTCCTCCGTAGCACACAAACAAAGAAAAGATATACAGCAAGGAGATGGTGGTTCACATCCTGTTTTCGGCCTCTGGGCTGTGCTGAAATCGTACTTCAGTTAAACAGAGTATGTTTAGAAGCAGACCCAGACCCATCTCTTTATATGGGCGTTGTTTGACGTGTACCAAAGTTCGGTTGGCAGCGTTCACATTCAAATGAACGCCACAAACAAAGCAATTGTGTCAGAGTTTGCTTTAAACAAACCGAGCGTGAATCCACCCTAAACTAGCGAACAGCTAACACAAACCATTTGTCCTTTTTGCATAGAGATCACACAAAAACATCACTGCAGAGACCCTTCTCTAGTTGCTTTTGTTTATTTATACATTTGTCTTGTCTTCGGTGAATGATGGCAACACTCCTCCCTCAGTGATTTCCGGTGTTATTGTGCCTTGTCCTCCTAATCTATAAGCTTTTCAGAGAGTCTGCACAAATAAGGAAGAACTGAAGGTCGAGGACATATGGAAAGATCCGTTTGTATTTATACTCATCTAACGCTGAGTTTAAATCAGCTTTAAGAACTCTAACTTATATGGAGTTAGCACAAAGACGTAGAAGAGTGAAAAGATTAAAACAGAAGCAGCGCTGCAGAGATGCAGGAACCTCCTCCCCCATCAGTCTGAGCAGTGACCTCACTGCCCTTGCTTTCCGCCCCACAGGCCTATAATTGCCTCTCCAAACACACACTCACACACACACACACACACACACACACACACACACACACACACACACACACACACACACACACACACACACACACACACTGATCCAGACAGCTGTGTTTACACTCCGTGGGTCTGTGGGAACTTTCTGCTGACCTCAGCACAGACAAACACTGTGTAGGCCATAAGATCAATAGCCGATCATATGCATCTTTTCACTCTATATGTGCATTTCTAAATGGACACACACACACACACAACAACACACACACACACACACACACACACACACACACACACACACACACACACACACACACACACACACACACACACACACAACAACACACACACACACACACACACACACACACACACACACACACACACACACACACACACACACACACACACACACACACACACACACACACACACACACACACACACACACACACACACACACACACAATCAGATAGACCAGAGTTGATGAAACAATTTGCACAGAGACTACAGAGACTAAACACACTTCTGCATGGATGGCTGTCTGAAGCGTGTCACGGAGGGCTTCTTTGTTGTTGTTTTGACAGCAGATAATTTTCCAAGAATATTTTTTTCAGGGAAATCTAAAATCTTAATCAAGTTTCTACACTATGTCATGTGAAACAAGGCTAACCTTTTCACCTTCACTAATGGCCAGCATTGCCCATACACGAAACACACGCGCTCCCTCCGGTCTTGTCTGTAAAACAAAGGCTTCATTCATCGCCGTCTTTCTGACTTTCCTCTGCTCAGAGCTCAGGGTCGGGAAGTCGAGGCCGATCACGATGCTGCCGGTAAACATATCCCGTTTTAGACACGCCAGACTGGATGAGTGGAAACCGCAATCCTAGTATGAGCACTGGACTTCTTCCCCAGTATATAATAACCCCTATCCTTCATATTTATTAGGTGCAAACCGTGCAAACGTTTACTGTGATTATTAAGACTATAATATTAGCAGCACATTCACCATATTGTGTTGAAGCCAATAATTTAATTTTATTTGAATTCCATATAGGCAACTGTACGTACTTTCACACTGTGCAATATTTTGAATAGAAATGTGTGGTTGTAAGTTTTTTAATTTTTTTTGACATGCAATTCCCCTGTGATGAACAGAATAGGAAAATTATTACTGGGAATCCATAAAGACTTCATTCAAAATAATAATTTGTGTACTCTTTTCTTGTGTTTTGACTCTCAGTGGGACAAAACATCATTTGCATCTGGACGTTGCTTTTCACGTCATTTTGATATGATTTTTATGAGTTCTTGAATGAAAGCGCGCAGGCATTAAAGCACACGAAAGGCCGTCTGGAAAAATATTATTAATGTGACCGCAAAGTCTGCTGCATTCATTATGCAACATTGTGTCTACAGTACAGACAACACTCCACTCTAATTTTGCTCATTGAGAACTATCATTCTGCAACCACAATTCCTTCCCAGAGCAATGCCCTGCATTATAGGGCGTCATTGCACTTGACTTTGCACCACAGAACTAAAGGCCGAACCAATCATAGTCGTGCATTTTGTCTGACCTGTTCTAGGAGCTCCAAGAAAGTGAGAAACTGACGTCATGACGTCATCTGCTGTTAGAACTGGATCAAAAGAAAAAATAGTGTCTATGAGTACATCTAATCTACTTAATGAGATGCATGAACTTTAATGTTACATACTTGTCTCCTGATAATTGCTTGATGCCTCATTTGTATGTATGAAAGTAGTGAGTACATCTCTCACAATGAGAGTTCAAAATGTAGGATCATTTAAGATGAGCGGAATTAGTATTATTGTCCACGCTTTTAAGAAGCACAAAGTGACATTTTCTGCATAAATACGATTTTAGCAATTATTTTTGGGTGTGGGTTTGAGTCGAGTTTTTGACATGCAGACCCTAGAGATGTCAGCCTTTTCTGGAATATAATGGAACTGCATTACACTTCAAACTGCACTCAAGGGATGCAAGAATGCAGCAGTGTATTTATTTGCAAATTAGCTCGAGTGGTTTGTGTCACGTAAAAATAACAACCTGCATTTTGCCCCTTATTAACTTTTAACAACACCATAAAATAAGCCCCAAACATTTCTCAGGTGATTTCTGAACAGAGGCCTTGCGGTTGACTTATGTATTCGTTGATTCTTGGACCACCAGCAAAGTGCCGTTGGTTCCGTTATACTATTGACTTTTTGTGGATGATATCTGCAAAAGTTACACAAAAACAATGTCGATGGATTAATAGCTTTGAATGTAAAGGGAAAATATGCATGTCTGGATTTTTTTTAGAAAAACTGTTCCTTTGAGTTGGAAAGTAAAGAAAAAGTATAAAATATATATTGGGGACATCCAATTAAAGTGCAGCTGCATGAGAAGTGTGGGCACTTAGCCCTTGTACAGTTTTACTCCTCCACTGAAGAGGTGTAGCCTGTGAGAGAACTACTGTGCTGACTTTGAAAAGACTTATTACGCTGTTATATATCACACATGGCATAACACTCATCAAAATAATTATATGTTTACTCACAGGGCCCGACTTACTGCAGCTGGTATTGAGAGAACAGAAAATCACGCTGTAGTTTTCTGTCAGGCCTTTTCCCATAAGTGCAGTCATCTTATAAATTTCACCGCATCAATTTGCCTGTTTCACGTCCTGCGTTGCACAACATGCACTTAAATGCAACACGCTATAAAACTAGCATGTGGGCATTTTATTTTGTTTTTTTCTATTCTAAGCTCCAGAACATTTGTCCACATGAGCAACGATGAGAGATTTAAATATTATTTTTTTTAAAAATTCAAGGTCCCAAGAAAAATGGGACCTTGTCACAGTAAAACAGTTTACGTGATGCTGTTAAGACTTAAATAAATGACCAGCACAGCAAATGAATGAAGAATTAGAATGTTGATGCATCAAATATTATTACAAGCAGATTTTATTACAGCCTAACTAAAAAGAAATCACATTCATTTGACACTTCTTGAATATTTTGAGGCTCATCGGAAAATATTCCTTGTAAATGAATGATTATTTTCAGTCACTTGTCACTGCAGCAGATTTTAGAAAAGATTATTACTTTGCAACACTTCTTAATATCCTAAACTGAAAGATGAATACTTTGATGCGAACTGCTGGCAGTTTGGGAGCTCAGAAACACAATCATGGAGAATTTGAAGACAATGTGTGCGACCCGGACCCCCAGACGGGGACGGGGGAGGGGGGTTTCAAATGGGGTCGGCGCTGCCTCGTAGTTCGGTTGTAAACAACATGAATGATGACATCCATATGTGTAGTGAGAGGTAATATTCATGTGTATATTATTCACTGTAGTAACTTTATCAGCACATTGCATTAGTTATCCTTTCTCATTCCTTATTTATGTTTTAAGGCAATTTTTAAACCATGAATAATCTGATGGTTCACTGCAGATTAGATACAACAAAAGTTTGGTCTGAGTGTGTTGAAGGTCAGAGTTTACCAGAGTTTCCAGGTTTAAGGTATTAGTTAAAGACTGATCCAATTGAAGCAATTACCATGGTGATGTCACTGTAACATTTGCTGAGTGTAATAATACAAAAATTGATGACTGTGCATGTTCATTAGCACATCTGCTTCTTGTGTCCGGGGCCTCTGGTGCTAAGATAAAGGATATTAATGTTAATGTTGTGGAAAATGTTTTGTTCTGGTGACAGCTGTGACTCCGGTTATTATCTTTTATCTCCACCGAACAACTATTCACAACTTTGGAAGAATGTAATACATTAAAGGCTGCATAGTTACTGCACAACTGGAATGAAAGAATCGGTGCCTCAAGGGAATGTGATTCATGCTGATGAGTCAGATACACTGCAGGGATTTCATATTATAGCACTATTGCCATCTTAGAATGACACAGAGGTTATTGTTATTGTCTTCCAACCCTCTTATTATGTTATTATCATAAGGGTGGACGGACAAAGATCTGATTACTATACATGCCGTCCAAACATGTGACTGTGTGAGACTCCTCTCCTTGTGCCTCATGCGTTAAAGGATGTACTGCCTTAAATACACTCAGCAGCACATTGTTTGTGCTATACATTTATTAAAAGTGGCATTACTTTCATGGTGGTTTTATTTTGTGAAAACAATTTCCCAGCTGACAGGCTTAAATGGTTTCCACCCTGGAGTTGTTTTGACTGGAAAGAGCTCAGAGCTGGGAGCAGACTTGAAAGAACACTGTCCGCTAATGGCAGCCATGTTGCTTTACCATTTGTGCTTTGCGTGCTTTGAGACCCGGCCAAGCCAACCGTATACATTCTAGGTGACGGTATTTCACAGTTTCCCCTCGCTGTACAAACACGGGACTGTCTGCTGTGTGTTATTGCTTCCATAAAAAGGATACAGGTGTGTCGGTTTAACCTGCACCTACGCCTCACGGTATGTGCCGACACACACACACACACACACACACACACACACACACACACACACACGCACACACACACACCTCACACTCCCCTAGCAAACCGGGTAAAAAATAACTTCTCAACCCTTAGGGCTTTTGAGCGTCAACAGTGCCTCACACCTCCGTAGCTTCAAGTTGTTTTTACTGAAATGGTTAACGTGGAAGTGTGCAAGCCAAAGTACATCCATACAACACAGGAGGTTAAGTCAAACAAGGTGCAGAAAATGCTTCTTTGTATGAAAACAGCAGATGATGGATTATATGGATGCATTCAGTGTACAAGTGGGTATCTATGTGTGCAAGCTGCAGCTCAAGCTGTCCATAAAAAAACAGTATTAGTCACTTTAGGACTCGCTTTCCTCTGACTCACTAAACAGTTGTTGGTGTTTTGAAGTAACAGTTGGATTGCAGGTCATTGAACCTGGAGAGGGTGTTGCAGCCAGTCATCGGTCAGCCAATGAGAATCCAGAAATACCTGCTGATAGGTGGAGTGGGGGAGGGGCCACAAACCTCATGCAAAAACATCTTGTTATTGCAAGGGTGACAGAATGTGTGCCAGAGGGAGTGGAAGTGAAGGGGGGGTGGGGGCTGGGAGCTAACAGGATTGATTAAGTGATGGTGAAAAAACACACTCTTAAGGTGATTGGAAGGCCAAACCGGTAGACTGTCAAGTCAAACTGGTTCCAAATGTTATGAGGCTTTGCATGAGTCGTGTGGGTGTGTGTGTGTGTGTGTGTGTGTGTGTGTGTGTGTGTGTGTTTGACCTGCACACCCAGCCCGTGTTTGGGTTTTCGCCGCCTGCATGATTGGCGATGTATATCCGCGGCCACAGAGCCATATGCGTTGCGTTTCAGACCAGCCCAGATCCCTGTCAGATCATTTTTCATAACATCTCTGATCTCTGCCTCTTGTGGCGAATGGCCCCCCATGTTACACGAGCCTCCTGGAAACACAACACCGTTTGGCCCAAAGCTGTCCAAATATGGCCTGCAGCCCATTTGGTCACGCCTGTCCATGCCTTGAGGGCCAAACACAAGTTCCTCATGGTCCTAATTCAATCAACAGCAATTTCATTACCAGAGGATGACAGGGACAGATAACTTTCGTCCTAATTTTCTCTCTTCTTTTATATCAAACCGATTCAAGTGCTTTTCAAATTGAAAATCTAATTACCAGCTGCACATCTTCCGCAAAATTCTAATAGCGTTGAAGGACAAAATCCCCCTCTGTTTCTAAAATGGAAAGGATGGAGAGTCAGCTCATTCTAGCTCCATTTACCTTTCTCACATGACCTCAGTAACCATTATTTAAAACCCTCACTGCTGTATCTCCCCCTTCCTCCCCATCTCCAGTAATCTGCGTCAGTTTGGCGATAATTATAGCTTACTGGAAGAGAACTGGCTGCTGGTAAACACTGCCTCTCGGTTTGGAAATAAACTGCAGGAAAAATCACGAGATTTCCATTTTTCCTTTCTCCTGTGGGAGATTGGACTATGTGGGTGACGTTTGGGGTGCCAACACTATTGCTGCTCTTCTATCCCCTAAAACTTCCTGCTAAATAGTGAGCTGCAGAGGTGGATGCCTGGTGGCTGTTGTAATGATTTCATCCTCTTTCCCTCAACTGTGTATTTTCATATTATGCAGACTGCTCACTTTAGCTCTGTGAGAATTGTGGTATTGGTTTCCAGTAGGTAGGAGTGTGTGTGAGAGATTGTGCGTGTGTGTACCCTCCTGATACCGTCTGGTTGGATATATGCATGTGTGCAGTCTGTCTCAAAGGGTCTTAATGGTCTGATCCTGTTACACTAATGGAGGCAGTCTAGCCATCCTTTAATGGTATGAAGGGTTCACTAGGGAAGGATGGATGACACAGGACACACATTGCATATCGCTTGCAAGCACACAATGATAACACACATGAATTGTGTGATGAAACAAAGGTACACGTCTCCATTACTGGGGACTTCTACTTAGAGGGGCATTTAATCATCGGTAGAACTTTCACCTAACATGAAGTGGCAGTTTAAAATCCCATACTGCCTCTCTGCCTCTTCTCATCCACCTGACCCTCCTAAAGACAACTTCATCATTTCAAGACATTTTGAAGTTCTGCACATGGTGCCTCCGCTCATGCATCATTACTGTATATTTACAGTACAGTATACTTTGAGATCAAGTCGTACAATGTTCTTGCTTATTTGTATGAGAGGAAATGCATGGAGTATTCCATCATCAAAAGGAAGCAGCTGTCAACTTCAGGTTAAAGAAGGATAGTTCTAGAAAAAAAACCCACTAGCTGGTATTCTAGGAAATCCTTCAGAAAATGTCAAACTTATGTAAAACACAATTTTTCTTCCACTTTCATTAAATACTTCGTTATCTTTCTCTTGGGCAGCAGAACTGTTTGATTCTGTGGTTATAATTTAATCATCTGCGTTTTCTTGTTTGACTATGGAAGAACACCGCCACTTTTTTACCTTTTCTTGCGAGATGTTTTGTCGGTTCGTCCGCAACATATCTTCAAGCATCCCTTAATATCTCCACAAGACCATTCAAAATGATAAGAGAACAAAAAAGAAAACAAACAAAAAAAGATTTATGATTTATTGCTCTGGATCATAATCAAGGTCTTGGGGAGATTCAAATTTATATTTGAAGAGTGTTGATGTGTTCCATGATTTAGTGATAAATAGATAGATAGACAGATAGATAGATAGATAGATAGATAGATAGATAGATAGATAGATAGATAGATAGATAGATAGATAGATAGATAGATAGATAGATAGATAGATAGATAGATAGATAGATAGAAAGATAGATAGATAGATAGATAGATAGATAGATAGATACTTTATTAATCCCGGAGGAAATTGTACTTGATGGTGCCTTTTATGGAGGTATGCACGTTCGGAGTGCTTTTTCAGTTTATCTTCGGGATTGTCAGACATTCCCCCTCGGCTAGTATTGTTTGACAAAAGGAGCTCCGCCCACTGTGGCAGACAAACCACTAACTTGTGTTTTGCAAATGTTGACATAGCTAACCGTTTTACCAGAGATCCTGCAGAGAGGGGAAAGACTGCACTGTGGTCATGAAACACAGCTTTGTTAAATATGGTACAAAAATATTCAGGTGTACATTCACGGAGCAGTGTATGAACAGTATATATGGCGTGTGTCTAGGAGTAGCTCTAGCCTCAAGTTATGTTCATGACTTCCTCTCTGAAGGACTTTGACAGGTGTCGTTGTGCCACGACTGCATCATTACAGCCCCCATGTTAAAGATCATTTTAGATTATAGAAAAACATCTCAAACGTTAACTCACAAATCCTTTTCAGTCTGAGGACAGTGAATTTAATCTGGGTTATTGTTTTGAACATAGATGCAGCAAAAAACGGTTGGAAAGTAAAGATGTTTTTGTTTGTGTGTGGAAAGCTATCTCGCAATTTTATGAAATTCTGGGTAATGGTGGGTCTTAGGCCAAGGAATGACTGATTAAATTCTTTGGCAGATCCGGCAATAGGTGCAGATTTTTCTCTTAAAGTTTGTATGTTCCACTATTGGTTCCAGATCTAGTTTATGATCTGGATATTTGGAATGAGGGAGATCTGAATAAAGACACAACAATTGATTAATTACAGTCACATTGTTGCACTGTCTGAGTGCTTTCTAGGTGATATATGTGACACTTTGCAGCACACAGCATACTTGCTTATGAAATCATTTATTACATTAAATACTCAGGATTCCCAGGATCTTAAGATGTCCCTGTTTATTCCAGATTTTGTTGATTCATGTTTATTTCACATCTGGGAAAATAATTCATATAAAAAATATTTTAGAATTCCAGAAATGCCAAAAAAAAAGGACATGGGAACTATCTCCATTAATAATGGTTTGTGAAAAAATATTACATCTAAGACAATTTTTGGAAATCATAATCTGAAACAAACCCCAGTCACAGAATGAGCTTGTGTTCAACATGTAACCATGGAAACAAAAATAAAAGTAAAATAGGCCTAAAGAAAGGTTAGTGAGTAAAGTTCGATGAACAAAATGTGATGGACAGAGGAAATGAATGGGACAGAACCCATTCCTACACCCTCCTCCCCACTTAATCCAAGTGGGGGGGGGGTCCATATGTGTCCATATGCCATGTGTCCACATGCCATGCAGCATTATTACCTTTTGCAAAACACACGTCATTTTGCACATTATATAACTTATTATATACTTATCAGCCATCGTTACCCCCAGGTACATTCACATCAGGTAGGAGTGGGTCACCTGATGAAGATGGTAAAGCAAACCATGTGGGCTTTCTAATTTGCTTCCAGAAACCTGGTCCAGCCTACTTGGAGGTGGATGATGTTTGTATTGTGCAAGTAGTGGAAGAATAATTCCAGGTGGCTCAGATTCACTGTTTATTCCGAGTCTAGACACGAGCAGTCACACTTCAATACCCACAGGTTGAATATAAGTGACAGTATGCACCATTACTGATAGTTGTGAATGCAATGCTTCATATATAAGTCACATCATATTAGGTTTAAGGCTGATGCATGTTTAAAATGACAAAATCTTTCTGGTTTTTTCTTAACCGATCTGCAGGGGGAGCATTAGCAGCTTGTACTTATAGATTCTGGTTGTTTATGCAATGCTTTTTTATCTATGTCTTTGCTGCTCTGTTCTCATCTGCTGTCTGTTATGAATCTGTTCTCATACCCTTTCATTCATCACGTGGAGAGTCACTGAGAGTAATGGCAATGAGGTAATGGGTAATGTTTGCTTCTCCTAGCCTTTCCCAGCGCTCCTCAATCATCCATCTTCCTCCATTCTTCCCTCTATCACACACCAGTCACTGCTTCTTTAATGGAGTGAATCTCAGTGTTGTTAATTACCCTTTCTCTTCCATTCCACCTTGCAGACTTTAATGCATGATGCAATTTTATCTGGGGTTGTACTTTTCTTCTGATTCAGCTCACAACAACAGTTCTGTGATGAAAAATACAGGGTTTGGTGGATGCACAATCTATACTGGAAAACAATTATTTGCAAGTTAAAAACTATGTGCTGGAAGAAATACAGGCTGGAAATATAAGGACATATTGATATTCTCTTTTGTTGCACATGCACTACACTGAAAACATAAAATTGTTGTGTGCAATCTGTTTCTGAAAACAGTAGCTCCTGTAGGATTCATGGTGTTTCATTTTACACAAAAATATGATTTTCATTTTTAAACTTTCAATTTTGGTAGCTGGAATAAAATACTCAACTTGTGACCAACTACCTGATAACTTCAAAATGTGGAAAGTGGAAAATGGAAATGTGTGAAAGCAGTCTCGAAGACAAGAGAATCATAATTGTCTCATCTTCAGCCACTTATCCTCTTTGTGGGTTGTGGGTTACGCTGAAGCCTCTTGCTATGGCTGAGAAGAGGTGTACACCCCAGATGAAACACCATCTCATCGAGGGGCGTTTTATGCAACAAATTCCCCAAATGACACTTCTAATCCCAAGACCTTCCTTTCTGTCTGGTTTTGTGTGGAAAAGATATCTTTAGGGTAAAAATGCAAATGTAATCCATAAGACACTGCGTAGGAAAGAATGACACATGAGCTCATACATTTGATTGACATGCTGTTCTCACAGGGTCACATCCCCACAGCTTCCAGTACCAAAGACATTAAGCTGTGAGGTGTCCCATATTTTAATGTATGTAAAACCTTTCGGGTTCTTACAAAGATTGTGCTTGAGGCAAGGTGAAAATGTGTAAATTGTATTACATTTGTTCTGAATGAAATCAGGTTAGTATTGAGATTGGAGGAAGGATCAATCAGGGAAAAAGTGAAGATTGATCACTAGTATAATTTTAAGCATATGTTACTTGATTATTGAGAATTAATGTAATGTGAGCATTGCAAATGTGGTTATTGGTGAGTTGCTGTCTCTCATTTCTCTGCTTTGGATTAAACAAATAAAGTAAGTGTTGGGGAAATTTGATCTTTGATATACAATTTGAATTTCATGTAGTCAAACACTGGTTTCTGCAGCTCCAAACACATGTTTTACAATCAGTAAATACCGATAAAAAATAAGATTACAAAACAGCACAAAGCCCTCAATTGTATGTTCGTCTCAATTAATAATTTCTGCCAAAGCCTTAGATCTAATCTGGAAAAAAATAGGTTTATAGGCAACACATCCTGAACTGGATTGGCTCAGAAATGTCTGGAGTCTTAACACATTAGATTAAGGAGACAACAACAGAAACAAGAGCATATGAGATCATTATTGAGTACATTATTTTGTACATTATTTAGTACATAATCACCCCAGCAAAAGCTGGAGTGATAATGCACTAAATAATCAGTGTATGATTTCGTTTTTATTTTCTTTGTTGTTTCCATGTGTTTATTGTGCCTTCCCTGCATTGCCACTACACTGCTGTCACCATTTCCAACTGTACCACTTTTTTTTTTCTTTTTTTTAAATCAGTAGTTCTGAAGCTGCACCCACTGCCAACTGCACAGAGAGTCGTTCACCTGTTCATTCCAAATGTATTAATATCCAGTGTGTCACACAAAAGAATTGTTGTAAAATTGAGAAATCACTTCCTGGTACCCTGAACTGACATGCAAGGTAGATCAGATGAACATTTTCCACAGGACAAGTTGAATTGTAGATGGATGCATAGAGATTCCTCACATTTTAGCTTCGTACTGTACAGGAATCCTTGCAAATAAAGTTTTAAAATTGACAGTGGCTTTCATTTTTATCTTGTATATCCGTGTTGCTTGAGAAAATGACCAGAAGAGCATGGAAGCTTTGGCTACGGAGTGGAAGTGGAATCTCCAAAGGTTCACAAGACATTGCTGCAAGATGAGTAATGGGATATTAATGTGGAAAATTTCCTTTTTTCCCTTCTGTAAGCAGAAAAATAAAGTTGTTTTTATCCTCTGAGCTATCATAGGTTTATCTGTCTAGTGACGGTGAGGCAATCGTTAGAGCTAGTTCGCTCTTTCACTGTGGAGGATTTTATTTCAAGGATCTTGCAATAGTGACACTAAAAGGAAAAGAGAAATGACAGAAATTAAGTTGGAGAAGTAGCTCTTTTGAAAACAGCTATAGTGAAAATAACAAATGCAAAACATCAACTGTCAGTGATTTCTTGCTGACTGTAAATGTATGGAAAATTTTTGTTTTGGCATCCACACAAGCAGCAGACAGCTTTCTGCAGAGCTGTCTTTGCAGTGCAAAGGTCAGAGAGTCTGCAACAGATGTTAAAAGGCCAAATCACAAGTCACTGTGAGCGTCCCAGTAGTGAATAGGATCCAGTGTTCCTGATCCATGTCTGCCATCTGTCTCACTTCCCAGCTGAATTTCAATCATTTCATAGCCACATAGAAAAAAAATGGATGAACCAGTCTACAGTTTTTTCCAATAAAACACCACAGGAATGAGCAATTATTCATTAAAATTATTTTAACTTGGCAAAGTTACAGATTTTCATTCTGTAGAATATGAAGTGTGGATTTGTTCTTTAATTCTATAGTATTTCATTGCAACTGTTCTACAGAAGTGATAAATTAGTCAAGGTCACATTCATTTTTAAGACCAAGATCATTCCTCATGGACAAGGAATAAAATCTTTCCATCTCATAAATCATCTTCTGGATAAATATACTAATATCATGCAAATAAGAGCCCCACAGGCTTCGGGCTGTTGCTATGTTGTCATGTTAAAAGTGGCACATGAAAACTAGTGCATCTTAAATAAGGACTCCCCAAAATACCTCTATAAACCGGCATATCTGCACTCACACAAAGCAAATTGGAACCCACAGGATTCATTTAGCCTCTAGCTCTCCAATCAGAGGACCTACCAGGCTGTATGGCTCATTACAACTGCTTAGCCCTCCTCCACAGCCCTGTAATTATAAATCCCCTGACAATCCATCCATATAAAGCCTCTCATTAGCATACAGAAGCACAGGAAAGTATGACTTCATCATTGTCCAAGATTTCCATCTAGCTACCCTTGGGGTTTTGAATTATCATGGGCAAACCAGCCTGTTTATTAACAACGTGACCAAAAAGGGGAAGTTTGGACTGGTTCAGAAGCGTTTACATATGACGTGCCTTTGCAAGGGCAACATTAGTGTTTAATCTACATGTTTATGTGTTTGCGTGCTGCAGCAAGAAGGGGCAAGTCTGATTTGGTTGGAATGGACAAAGGAGATGTAATCAGTGTAGGCAAATGCTACAGTCTGAGAGGACTGTTTATGCTTATCAGTCCCACACACAGACAAATACTCAATCTATTTTGTGCACACCCATACAGCCTTAGTGCCTCTTAGCTTGAATGCCAACATTCAAACACACTCATCAGCAGTGCAGAGATCATCACGCAAACTTGTTATAGTACACAGAAAGCAGTTTGACTGATAAAAAAATCCACATCAACTACTGTCATTTGTGCTTGTGTTGATTTAGAGACAAGTCCTTCATGATCCACTCAGCTGTGTGTTTTTCCAACAGAGTTGCTATCCCTGGAGTGTTTTGTTCCCCAGTACGCACCCCAGGATATGCAAACACAACCGATACTATCTCACGACATCGCTGCGGTACCTCGTGATACTCGATGATTTGCATAACAAACAGTTGGCCATTTTGTGACACTAGTATGGACACACACAAGCGGATACACTGTTTGTCTTTTCCATTTGGTGTTCTTTTTCTTTCTGTTTGGATAGAAAAAAGTTTCAGAGCTTGTGTGGCTTTAAAGAAGGCAGTCACTATGTAGTTCACCACTCAGACCCAAAGTAACACATCTCTGACAATTTTAAATGATTACAATAGTCACTATGCATTTGTTGTTTTGAAGGAAAGGGCTTATCATTTCTTTGCTACATTAGTTGCATTAGCTACTGGCTTGGTTGGCTGGTAGTCTGGTTGATAGGTTAGTTGTTGTGTTTGTTGGGTTGCTGTTTGGTTGGTAGGTTGGTTGGCTACGTGTTTGGTCAGTTGACTGGCTGGTTGTTCGGTTGGTCGTTTGGCTGGTTGCATGTTTGAATGGATGAGAGTTGTTCAAGTCAAGGTAATAATGTGCTACATCAAAGCATTTTTCATTAAGCAGCTGAACCTTCTAGACAATGTAGGATTGCTCAGCACTGGTAGAGTTGTGCGGTTTATTGAGTGCTATTTTACTTTTCACAATTTAACATGTTACTCCTCAGCATATCAATAATGTTATTGGGCAATTAAACCTTTATATGATAATAACAGAAAAAGTGAGGGATGCATTATGGTCTCAAATTTATGGTATATCTGTTTTTGATGCCAGTAGTCATGTGAGAAATAAATTAGAGAGCAAGAGGAAAATTCAAACCATACTTTCTGTTCTCTGGACAGTTGGAGTTACAGCATGTCATGGTTGTGAATGATGGATTGACGGTTTTGAAAACTAATAAAAACTGTTGGATTGGAGGCGATAAATTTTGACAGGCTGTTTGACCATTTAGCAAGCTAAGCTAAAACATACTGACATCTCTATCAAAATACCTCAGAGCAAGTTGTGTCTCCATTATTATCAATACAACAATTTTTATACTCCGCAAAATGAGCATCCAGTAACATGAGCACGAGAGCGTGGCTGCAGACTTTCACTCTAGCCTTTCATCCATCAGTTTTGTTTTCCGTCTGCCAACATCCCTCATTGTGCTGGGTCACGAGACGAGCCGCCGATCGCCCAAGCTTTTCCCTCGTGCCCACGTTGTCTCTGTGCCAGTCCTGGCTGTTTTTCTCTGCAGACACAAGAGGCCCATTTAACTTCTGAGACAGTTCTACTGGGGTTGGGACATCTTGCTGTTAACAAGCCCTCCATTATGACTCAGAAACAGATGCAGGTTGTGGTGTAGTATGTTTGCTGGAAAGTAATAGTAGGTCTGTCTGCGAGCACAAGAGCTGTTGTGGAGTTTCGTCAAATGCCCATTGTTTATTATGTCTATGATGTAGGTCAATGGAGTTCTCTACCCACCCCTCCTCACTGGACTTTTTGACCTCGGGCTTTGTGAGAGGATCCTTTTAGCGACATTGGCTTGTGGAGAGGGTGGCCCAGGAGGGGTTTTTGAGAGTGTGTGAGTGTGTGTGTGTGTGTGTGTGTGTGTGTGTGTGTGTGTGTGTGTGTGTGTGTGTGTGTGTGTGTGTGTGTGTGTGTGTGTGTGTGTGTGTGTGTGTGTGTGTGTGCATGCTTGTGCCCTGTGGAGAGAAAGAATGATGTCATCAATTCCTGTTGTACAATCAGCCCAGTTGATGTCTCCTGGTAGACTAGGGTGAAAAGCGTTTCTCACCCTGTGGCTGAAAATCACAGTTAGAGACTGCTCTGGTCACGCCAATGGGTTAAGATACACTACAAACTGTACTGGCTCTGTTTGTGGCAGCACCAAATTGTGACTTAACCTTAAAAGCAATATGATCCTTTTATTGTTTGGTTGACAAGGACATGAAGTAACCACTTACACTGTATATCTGCAGCCCAGGGGTGAATGAAGTTGATAATGTGATGGGTTGTGTTACCTCCAAGCTGTGGTCATCAGCGCCCTCAGGAAGCTTGTGTGTTTGCCCAGATACGTGAAAAAGCAGAGGGAACATTGGTGATGGGTATTTTGAGTGATTTCTTGTATTTTTATTGCATTTTGAATATGATCCAGCCAAAAGTAGGAATTTTTTATGGGTTTTAACAAATCACAAACAAATATCACTTGTCTCCAAAGCATTTTTTAGTAAACCACTCTTTCACACACATGTTCTAAAAACCTTTATATGGGTTTTAAAACGATTGATGCCACAATCATTGAGCTTGTTAGTAGTAAGAAGATGAAGCACTATTCATCAAAATATTTACACTATTTACTTTTCTATCTGTTTAGTTTTGAAATATCTTAGTTGGAAAGGCATAAAGAACAATTAAGTCTTTGCATCCAACCTCAAGGTTTTTACATCATTATACATAATTAAAATAATTAAAACGTTTCAGTCATCTAACTCATTATACATGGCTTTTAGATTATCTGTATTAAATAATATCTTCAGGAAGCTACCATAGAAAATCTTAAAATTTAATGGCGACATCTTTTTTTTTAAACAAAATAACAGCTGATCTGACATGACTTTATTTGGTTCATAACATCTCCATCATGTGATTGTATGAAGTAAAAAAAGAACAGCCTGTAGCGAGCCTTTGGGGATATTTGTCCCCATGTAAACTTTATTTACAGAAAGAAAGCTAATCTTTTACCATCAAGATGTTCTGCATCACGCTATTGAATTTATGGACTTCAACATAGTGGTTGTCTGTTACCGCA